>NC_064268.1:12895714-13511607 GCF_003254725.2 Canis lupus dingo
AGGCCTGTCTCCCATGGAGCCCAGTCTCTGGAGTCAGAAAACCAGGTAAACGTGTTGTGCATCTCTATTCACTCCTTCATCAAACTCCAACTGAGGAGACGACTGTGCATTATAAATGTTCAGTAAACATCTTCAAAATTCTATTCTCATCCTCACCTGTCTCAGGACCCTCCATTCAGAGGTTAGCTATACCCTGGAAACATCCTCTCTCTCTTTCCCCTTCTTAAACATTAATCCTTGAAACTCCACCTTTACAGGTTTTCTGGCTTCTTCCACTCCCTAAACTCGAGATTTTTGTTCTGGAGACATAGAAGCCTCTGTGACTCTTTCCCAACTTTTCCCCCAGCCCATTTTGTCCATTACCCAGATTCTCCACAACAAAGGCAAGCCCAGGGTTTAACCTGGGAAGGGAGAAGTGAACCTTATGAACAGCCCTGCACTGATGATTGTTGTCCCTTATTGGTATTTGACTTAGATTGGGGTTCTCCGAGGCAGAGAAGGGCACGCAGAGGGGTCCCTGGGGCTTGCTCATAGGAACAACACCTGCCAGGGCAGGGTGGGGGCAAGTATTGTACAGAGGGGGAGTGCGGGCTGCCATGCATTGCAACAAAGGTCTCATAGCCCTCCAAGGAGCTGGGGAGCCAGGATGGCTCCACAGAGCTGTTTCAAATCAACACAATGGGACTGGGCCTTTCCTCTACCCACGTGGCTCAGTCAGGGGGTAGAGATGCCCCCCTGAGAGTAGGCAAGAAGCTCTTTTCAGCCAAAGGCAGGTCCTACTGAGGGGCTCAGCTGTGAGCCAGACAAATGGACTATCTCCAGAGCCAGAGCCAGGAGCCCAGTAGTTCTGAAGGGCTGGACCTGGGTGGCACACTGCAGCATCCACTCCAACCTGCATTTATTCACTCAACAAACACTTACTGTGTACCCACTCTGTGCCAGATCGTGGGCACCTTCCCCTAACTTGCCCTACTTGCACCCCCTCCCTGCTGCCGACCCTTCCTTCGCCTTCTTCCCCATCTCCCTCTCTGACCCCCACAGTTTGCCTGGAGCCAGAGCTGCAAGAATTGGCTGGCTCTTTAATTGCTTCGCTCTCCTGTGTGACATGGATTGGAGGTGACATTTCCCGGGCATGGAGCTGCATCCCTGTGGCTGCATATTCCCCCTGTCACAGGAGATCATTGAAGCTGTCACCAGTGGAAAGCTAGAAGCCATCGGAGGGGCAGGGGGCACAGAGATCCCGGGTAGCATTCAAAGGGTTGGTGAGACACACTTCCCAGAGCGGGTTCCAGAGGCACTTTCTGCCCCGCTGATCTCTGCCTCAGGAGAGCTGACAGGATCTGACATTTCAGGGGTTACCCGACTGAGCTGCATCAACTAGCTCTCTCACCCAAAGCAAGGGGAAAGGGCTGGATCCTGGGTGGCAAGCCGGTTCCCTGGGGAAGGAACAGAGCAACAGGAAGAGGAGAGAGGAAATCAAGTAGAGAGGATTCCAAATTGCCTCTAGGGGCAAGCAGACCTGGAACTGAGCTCCAGTTCTGACCTTTAGAGATGCCTCAGTTTCCCTAGCCATAATATGGGAATGATAATATCCACCTCCAGGGCTGGGTTGTGGGGATTCAATATAAATAATGTATATATTTATGGGGAATGAATGTAAATATATATGTAAATATACATTTGCCCATGTATATGCATATGTATGTGTTTATATATGTATATAGATAAACATATATTTATATTTGTGGGAACTAAATAGAAGTAATGTGTATATAAATAAATACAAATACATAGCCAGACATATAGGGGTAATATTTGATTCACCAGCTTCCCTGCTTACCTGTAGCCAATCCATCAGCAGATTGTGTCAGCTTTATTCCCAAAGGATGTCCTGGACATGACCCCTTACCCCGTCTCCACTGCCAGCGAGTCACCATCATCTCCTGCCCTGATGACTTCAACAGGTTCCCTCTGCTTCTGCTCCTGCCCCTTCGCTCCCCACAGCAGTCAACGTTCTCTCGTAAGACATCAATCAGGGCATGTCGCTCCCCTCCTTAACACCTCTCAGGAAGTTGTCTCTGTGCGTAGAAAGAAAAGACCCTCCCTACTCTGGCCCTGACCCTTTGCCAACTTCTCCCTTGCTCACTAAGCTTCAACACTCCACTGCCTTTCCTCCCTGACCATGCCAAGCTCATTTCCACCTCAGGGCCTTTGCACCTGCTACTTCCCCCATGCCTAGAATGCCCTTCCCTTGGGCTCACATGACTGATGTCAGGTCTCTCCACAGAAATCAGCCTCTCAATGTGGTCATTTGTGGCAACACAACCTCAGGTATCATCCTTGGTTTGCTTTCTCTCTCTTCTCTCTCTCTCTCCTCATTTCTCTCTCTGTCTCTGCCTGTCCCCCTCTCTCCCTCCTGCTCTGTCTCTCTCAAGCATATACACACTATTTCATTCTATCATCTCACTCCTTGCCACCATCATTTTCTCCATCATTTTGTAATTCGTGTGAGCTATCAGCCTAGAATCTCCCCCCCACCCTTTAACTGCCTCCCCAGTGCCTAAGCCAGTGCTTGGGACTTAATAAACATTTGTTGTGTAATTGAAGGGTACATGTGTTTGGCACATGGTGAGTAGACTACAGCCCCTTCTCAACTCACCAGTAGGAAAAGGAAGTCTTCTCACCTGGTGCCAACTCTCGAGGCGCATTTAGCAGACAGTGTCCGCACCACCTGAGATGACACCGGCCGGCGGAAAGTATTGTTCCACCCTCCACAGCTTCCACAATTGCTCTTTAAATTATTATTCAGACTGACAAAGGTCAAACAGGTGTTGTGGAAATGTCCTCGTCCAACTCAATCTCAGCGTGTCACCAAGGAGTTGTGTGTTTGCAGAGCTCCAAGGGCCTAAGAGACTGTCCAGAACAGAACCTCTCACTTTCCAGATGGGAATATGAACACACAAGTTGGTTAGCCACGTCACTGGTTCTTCAACACTGGAACTCCCATCCTGGATACATTGTCCTTGGCTGGGCTCTGGCTCTTGCGTGCCGGTTCCTTGCATGGCTGGCTTTCTGCACGTCCTTCTTGTGAGAACTTAAGTATCAGTCCTCATGGGGATAATTCTTTGACTCCTCCCACAGATTTCCCCCACAAGCTCTGCTCTGTTCCTGTCTTTCTCATGCTTTGAGGGATTGTTTATCTCCCAGCCACCTTCCTTTCCCATAGACTCAATTCCAGGATGGCAGGAAGGTGTCTGTCCTATGCCCTCTTGTATCCTCAGCATCCACACAGTGTTTGGCACACAGTGAGCACTCCTAAGTACATGATGGGTGGAAACAAACATAAACCTGCATTCCCATGGAAAATGTTGGACTCTCAAACCATTTGCTCACGGGTGCAAGACAGGTCTCCAGTGACTTTCAAGTCTCGCTTTCTCCCATGCCATGTTTCCTTAGCACCTCTAGCATCGGCTGGATTTTATTTATAATAAGAACAGCCTATGATTTATGGGGCACCATGTAGCCAAGGCTGACTAGTGAGCTTAAGCTTTGCACATAAAAATCAAGCCTGCTACCTGAAACCCAGCAGCTCAGCCAGAAAGGAAAAAATGAACCATCGGATACTTGTGGACCAACCCCCTTGGGTTTTCTTCTGCCAGTGGATCTTGTCTAGCTCCAAAGTAGTGAGCCCCGGTTTGTCCTATACTGAGGCTCTCCCTGGGCTTGCCAGGACAGGGCTCTGGAACCCATGGGTATTCCTGTAAGCAGAGAATCACAGCACTGGGGGCTAGAGAGAGAGAGCCTGCAGATGAACTAGATTAGAGATCACTGTTGGCTCGCAGGACTGCTTTGTTTGGCCTATGTCATGCTTGTAAGAAATTTGAATTAATTGCAGACATTCAAAAATCAGGTTTTTACATAAAACTCTTTATTTCTCTCTTCTCTTGAAAAATAAGGAGCTCTGGTAACGTCAGGCCAGCATTCCTGCCTGGCAACAATTTGTGGAAGCTGAGTGAAGGCTGCACCCTTTAGAGGGGCAAGGGCCTCTAACTGGTCCTCCCAGTTATCATTTCTCCTCAGGATATTACCACCTGGGCCCACTTCACACACTGGCATGAACTATCTGGCTCAGAAGAGCTTACTGCACATGAATCAACCAACTCACCATATCACAGATGGAGACAGTGAGGTCTAGAGACCTAAACTGTCTAAACTGTCTAAACTCAGTTTATCCAAGATAGCCCAGAGGTGAAGGCCAGATCCAAGCCTAGAACCCACTCTGCTGGCCTTCAAACCAAATTTTTCCCACATCAGACTCCTCTCATTCAAAAATAGTTCTTGCCAAGGTGGAGGTATGATCAAGCTGCTACATTTCATATCCTTCCAGAGGCAGAGACTCACATACAATGGGAGGGTTTGAACTCCACTGGTGGCAAGGAAATCATATGAGCATGTGCTGGTCCTTCAAGAATCTAGATCAAGTGACATTTATAAATTTCTTGACTGCCTGGCATCTTTCATTCTCAAGGAGAGGCCAGAAGCCATTCTTAAATTTGCTGGCAATCTTTACACTCTGGGTTCTGAACAACTCCAAAGTTTGCAAAACTTCTTCCAAAATATCAATGTTCATCCCATCAAGTGCCCCCCTCAGTGCCCGTCACCCAGTCGTCCCCCCCCCGCCCACCTCTCCTTCCCCCACCCCTAGTTCATTTCCCAGAGTTAAGTCTCTCATGTTCTGTCTCCCTTTCTGATATTTCCCACTCATTTCTATATGTTGGCAAATTGAACACCAATAAAAAATAAATTTACAAAAAAAAATTTTTTTAAGCAGCAACACTATAAAAAAATACGTAAAAAAATAAATAATGTATCAAGCCCTAAATGTGAGACCCAAGCCATAAAAATCCTAGAGGAGAACGCAACCTCTTTGATGGCAGCCGTAGCAAATTCTTTCTACTTACATCTCCCGAGGCAAAGGAAACAAAAGCAAAAATAAAGTATTAGGAATTCATCAAAATAAAAAAAAGCACACACACAATGAGATACCACCTCACACCAGTGAGAATGGGGAAAATTAACAAGACAGGAAACAACAAATGTTGGAGAGGATGTGGAGAAAGGGAAACCCTCCTGCACTGTTGGTGGGAATGTGAACTGGTGCAGCCACTCTGGAAAACTGTGTGGAGGTTCCTCAAAGAGTTAAAAATAGACCTGCCCTACGACCCAGCAATTGCACTGTTGGGGATTTACCCCAAAGATACAGATGCAATGAAACACCGGGACACCTGCACCCCGATGTTTCTAGCAGCAATGTCCACAATGGCCAAACTGTGGAAGGAGCCTCGGGGTCCATCGAAAGATGAATGGATAAAGAAGATGTGGTCTATGTATACAATGGAATATTCCTCAGCCATTAGAAACGACAAATACCCACCATTTGCTTCATTGTGGATGGAACTGGAGGGTATTATGCTGAGTGAAGTAAGTCAATCAGAAAAAGACAAACATTATATGGTCTCATTCATTTGGGAATATAAAAAATAGTGAAAGGGAATAAAGGGGAAAGGAGAAAAAGTGAGTGGGAAATATCAGAAAGGGAGACAGAACATAAAGACTCCTAACTCTGGGAAACGAACTAGGGGTGGTAGAAAGGGAGGTGGGCGGGGGGTGGGAGTGACTGGGTGACGGGCACTGAGGGGGGGATTTGATGGATGAGCACTGGGTGTTATTCTATATGTTGGCAAATTGAACACCAATAAAAAATAAATTTATGAAAAAACAAAACAAAACAAAAAAATATATCGATGTTTTTCCCAGCTTTTTTTCTGCCACCGTGGAGCAAGGACTCATCAACAGCTCTCAACCTCACCAATTCTTTGGATTTTTTGTCAATGTGGTAAAAACCATACTTACCCACAAAAATACATAAATAATAGGATAAAAATAGCCAAGGATTTGAAGCCAAGCTAGGAGCTGGGCATGTGAGTGCTTATACCATCACATGTTAAAGAGCAGTTTATTTTTTATTTTTTTTAAAGAGCAGTTTAAAGCTACAAAAATATAAACTGTAGTACTAATATAAAGAAAATAGACAAATCAATAAACAAATCAGAAAGCCAGATGGTTCGACAAATGTTGTTAGGATACTCGATTACTTATTTGGTTACACTACTGGGAAAAATTAATAATACCCTTAATAGAAAGCCAGCACATGTATAGGCTTTCTTTGCACCAAGCACTAAGCATTATATGAATTGACTCAACTGTGTCACTCACCTTACAAACAGGTACTATTATATTCCCAAATTAGAGAGGAGGAAACTGAGGCACAGAGAGGTTAAGTGACTTGTGCAGGGTCAAACAGCTAAAGAGATTAAACAGGTCATGTGAAGAATCTAAATATGAACAAGTCTCCAATCAATGAATGGAGAAGACCTTCACAAGCATAAAGGTAGTGGCAGGAACAATAATGCAGAAAATTAATGGATGTGACTTCATGAAGAAATCAAAACCCATTGAATCACCCACAAAAATAAAAACATCTGGAGGGGGGTGACAACTGACAAAATAGAAGGAAAATATTTCTAAGTTATGAGAGCAAAGGCTTAACTTTTAATGGTAAATGTATAATGAAGTCTTATAAATTAATCAAAAAGGTAGACGCTCTAATGGAAAAATCAGAAAAGTACATCAATAACCAATTTATAAAAGCAAAACTACAAAAGGCTAGTAAGCATATATTAAAAAAAAAAAACATTTGGCCTCTCTAGCAAATAAAGAAATGCAAAGAAAATAGAGACAGAACTTATTTCCTTCTCAAGGTTAGCAAAATGTATAAAGACATGGTATTGGCTAACACTGGGGAGAGGCAGGGAGAAGGGCATTCTCACGGACTACCTGCCGAAGCATAAGCTGGTATAACCTCATGGAAGTAATTTATCACATTTATCCAAAATATTTCTATTAATCAGGTGATGAATTCCTCTCCTGAAACTTTAACCTGAGGAAATAATCAGAGACACACAGAGATTTATGTGTAAAGTGATCATTACACAATTACAGGAAAACCAGGAATGGCTTAAAATCCAACAATGGAAAACCAATTAAATCAAGTTAGGGATAGTCTTACAATGGAATAGTTTTCAATTCCGAAGATCATGTATTGAAAACTATTTCAGGATCAGAGAAACTATAGGAGAATTATATCGCTAAATGAGAAAAGCAGCGTGTACAGAATAATCTTAATTCCGCTCTGTGTATGTGTATATGTCTCCAAAGAAAGACAAACAAAAAGGATCCAAAGCAAAATGTTAACGATGTAATAGAGACTATCCTGTAGGAGGTGGAATTGGGTGTTATCTAAGGTGGCTGCAACAAAATATCATGGACTGGGCGGCTTATGCAACAGATATTTATTTCTCAAAGTTCTGGAAGCTGGAATTCCAAGATCAAGGTGCCAGAAGATTCTGTGTCTGGCGAGAGCCCACTTCCTGGTTCATAGATGACTATCTGCTTGCTGTGCCCTCACATGGCAGAAGCAGGCAAGGGAGCTTGTTGAAGGGTCTTTTATGAGGGCACCAGTCTCATCACAAAGCCTCCAGCCTCATGACTTAATCACCTTCCAGAGGCTCCACTTCCAAATGCCATCACCTTGAGGGTTAGGTGTCAACATAGGAATTTTAGGGGGCACACAAACATTCCATCTATAGCAGGCATTTAATCTTGTTTGAGGTTTTCTGCATTTTCCAAATTTTCTTTGATAAACATGTAGGTGGTTGTCGTCTCTGCTGTTTACCTTGTGTTCCTAGCTCTCTAACTGCAAGGTGCATATAGCAAGATTTTATTTTCTGGCCTCTTCTGTTTTGGTAAGGCCATATGACCAGTTCTGGCCAACGTGTTGTGAGCACAGTGGCAGGTGTCACTCCTGAGCTGCAGCATTGAAATGTCCAGCGTGAGACCAGTTGTGTCTGGGATCATCTGCTCTGTCAGCCAAGGTCCCACACAGAATGACCATGACAAGCAGAGCCCCACTTGCTGATCCAAGATGGACAGGTAGCATAAAAGAGAAATGAAACTATTTTTTCTTGGTTTGTTTTTAAACCCACCAAGGTTTGGGAATTGTTACCACAGCACAGCCAAGCTCCTACCAATTGAAAAAAGTGTGTGGCTTTCACACGCCAAAAACCAACAACAAAAACGAACATTCCAGGAAGGAAAAAAATATGCACATGCTTATCTCAAAGACCCTTTAGGATCTTGAAAAATGAGAATGTTGTCATTGCACAGGAAAAATAGCCCTCCTCACAGACCAACTCTTCATAAAGACTCATCTGCTTAATATACATAGGAACCCCTCCAGGGAGGCTGGTTTAAGAGACAGTAGAGCACAGGGTTCAGTAGGCCCAGTTCTGAGGTAGGACTGGATTTGGGTTCAAATCCTAACTCCACCATTTACAAGTTGTGCAACCTTGAGCCAACAATTTCATCTCCACGGGCCTCAGCTCTCCACAGGTGTATCTGGGGATAATGACTCTACCTAGCTATAAGAATTGGTAAGATTTCTAAGATACAGGATGGGTGACTGCATAATCTATTGTCCAAACCAGGGCATGTTGAGAAGTAAATGTTACAGTTGTTCTAGGACAGCAGGTGTAAACAGTAAATGTCTCAGGCAAACCTGGACTAGAGGTTCTATAGCATGGCTATACTTTGGAATCCCCTCAGGAGCCCTAAAAATACTGATGCCACCACCCCCACTCCCAGAGATCCTGATATAATTGAAGGTGTTCCAGGGCACTGTACATTTTATTTTATTTTTTTAAGATTTATTCATTTAAGAGAGAGAGAGAAAGTGAGGAGGGGGCAGAGGAGTAGAGAGAAGAAGACGGAAAGAATCCCAAGCAGACTCTGAGCACCGAGCCCAATGAGGGGCTTGATCCTACAACCCATGAAATCATGACCTGAGCAGAAACCAAGAATCAGATACTCAACTGACTGAGCTATCCAGGTGGCCCATGGACATTGTGAATTTTAAAACTCTGGGTGATTATGATCTACAACATGGATGAGAACCACTGTTTGATATAAATGCAAGGCCCAGCACACAGTGAGTGCCATTAGTATCATCAACAGCATCATTGCAATTATTACTACATTGTTACTGTTATTACCAGAAAGGACAACATGTCTAATGATTTTGGAAACTATTATTATAATTAATTATCATTCACAAGGAAAGAGAATGTCCCAGGGGGTGACATCCTGCCAATGACCATGAGCTTGGTTTAAAACAGTGGATCTCAGCCAGGGGCAATTTTCCCTCCAAAAGAAAGCTGATCATGGCTGAAGATATTTTTGGGTGTCACAACTTGAGAAGGAGGGTAGGGTGCTGCTGATGTATACAGCGGACAGATCAGCGGTGCTGCTAAACATCCTACAATGCTCAAGACAGTCCCCCCAACAAAGAATTATCTGGGCCAAAGTAGCAGTAGTGCCAAGGGTAACAAACTCTGCTGTAGAAGTTCAGGTGGGGACAGACTCTTGAAGGAGAAAGTCATGTCAGAAGCTCAGGAACAGCCTTTGGGATCCTGCCCTTGCACTGTCAGCTATGGGAGGGGAGGAAGCCCCTGGGGCTGGCCCTGGGTTGCACGGTCAGTGCCTCACTTAAACCTCCCTCTGGATCCAGATCATCGCACACCAGGTATGCACTTGAGATTGCCTTTCGACTTGGAGGAGCCATTCAAAAGTCTTGGCATCCGCCGTGCTGAAAGTGTTTATAAGAGACTTCCTCGGGAAAGAAAGGTCATCCAGGGAAAACCAGAAACAGATTTCTTTTCTTTCTCTGGCTCACTTCCGCCCAGGCACCTCCAAGAAGTTCACTAGCACCTTAGTCGTGGAAGAGAAACATTTAGAAGAGGAGAGGAAGAGGCTATTTACGCTGCAAGAAAAACTGCTCTGAGGGTCAGCCCAGGCTGTGGTCTGGGGCGAGAAGAGGCCAAATTAAAGAGGGAAGGAAGGGAGGGGAGGGAGGAAGGAAGGAGAAACGGAGGGAGGGAGGATAAATAGAGGAAAGATGGATGAGTGAGCAGGTAGATGGGCAAACATATAGGTGAGTTTGTGGCTAAGTAGATGAATGGGTGGGTTGGTAGATAGGCAGATGAATGAATGGATGACTGTAAGGATGGATGGATGGATGGATGGATGGATGGATGGATGGATGGATGATGGGGGAAGGGGAGTTGGAGAATGGGTGGATGGATGGATAGATGGGTAGATGGATGGATGGATGGATGGATGGATGGATGGAAGGGGGATGGAGAGATTGGTGGATGGATGGATTGACAGATGGAAGGATAGATTAATGAGAGCATGGCTATCTAGGAGGGTAAATGGGTAGGTAGGTGTGTAGGTGGGTAGATGATGGGTGGATGAATGGCTAGGTGGATTGATTAATCTCAGGCAAAGAGATTGTGTCTTTATGTAAAATTGCAGATTGGTGATTCCTTAGCAGAATATGGCACCTAGCATGTTTTTTGTTTTTTTGTGGGATATTTTTTGGCTCACTCAATGCTCTTGAATATTGTCTTTCAATCTTGGCTACACATTAGGATCAACTGGGGAATTTATTAAATTCCTGCCCTCAGGTGCCAATCCCTACATCAATTATGTTACATTCTCTGGGGATGATGCCTCACGTTACTATTTAAAAAAAAAAAATCCTTACATGATTCAAATGGCGGCCAAGTTTGAGAACCTGTATAAATTTAAAAGACGATGTAACCCAGCTAAAATCATGCTTGACCAACACACCTGCAGTTGCTTATCTCTTATCTTAGGCCAGGTTTCCTTCACCCACTGAATTACTTGCCTTGCCTTGATGAATTCTGAATATGTAACCAGACTTTGATGTCAAACTTAGGTTGATATCTGCCCCCTTACGAAGATGCTATGTCACTTTAGTCAAGTGGCTTAGGTTCTTTTACTCCATCTGCAAAATGCAACTGATGAAAGTAAAGATAAATTTCTTACAGAATTTTGCAAGAAGCAAAGGAAATAATGCCTTACATATTATAAACACCTCACTAGTATGATTACTCTTCTGGACATAATATGAATGCAATATCTCCACTCATAGATGCAAATAATCATCATATACAACATGCGTTTAGCTCATGTACTTCCTGCCGCATTGCTCTAAGATCTTTACATTTGATATGTATCACCTAATTTAATCCTTGCAGAATCTCGGTGAGTTAGGTACCATGACTTTTCCCATTCCCCAGATGGAGAAAGACTGAGTCACTTGCAGTCTGATCACACAACTGGTCCTGAGGAAGCAGTGACCTGAGCCCAGGAAGTCTGGCTATTGTTCCAATTATAGTGTTTCACCGTTCATGGCATCACCCAGCCTCCCCACTGAGAACCCTTACAGATAGCCCCTAATTTCTCCAGATGGGAAGACACAAGCTCAGAGGGAAGGAACAACTTCCCAAAGTCTCACCGCTGGTTATTGAGGGAGATAGCCATTTGTCCAAACCCAAATTCCCAGATCTCTCCCGCTGTGCTCTGCGTTAGTATCCTTTGAAGTGTACTCTGGCCCCTTAGATCTTTAAGGACATTTCTGATTTTTGGAACTTTCATCAACATTCACATGCTTCTGAGAGGTGGTCCCTGGTGAAAGGTCATTTATTCCCTCATTCATTTACACAATGAATATTTATTAAGCACCTACTCAGTACCATGAACTATGCTAGGTGCTGAGGGCTCATCAAGAGTGGAATCGACACATCTCTGGCCTTAAAAGAAGTTGCCATGATTTAACAGGTCTTGGCAGTCATTGAAGGGTGAGGTCTTGGCCACAGGGCAGGCTGCTGAAGTGGATGGAAATCTGGGAGCAGAGAGACAGCCCTTTAAAACACCCATCCTCTGTTCTTGCCCAGACATCTCACACTGCAATTTCACCAGTGCCCATCGCACTCTGACACGTGACTGTCTTGTTGGCCTCCTGGCCAGTCCACTCGCAGAGAGAAAGAAAGAATTCTCTGGAATCTCCATTTTTTCTTTACGAAATGCATGAAATTTCCTTTATAAGACTGTCAAAACAGCATACAAGAAAGAGGAGAAAGCATCACCCTTCACTGAACTACCAAACGGAACTCTGTGTTAGGGGACATTCCTGGCCAGCCACTGTTTGCAGCAGAGTCGTGACGATGGAGCTGGGGAAGAGTCAGCCACAGCGGGTGTGGGAGTCTGTTTTGCAGTGTATCTGCTATAGATTTAGCAACATCACTTCCCTCCCTGTGCCTCTGCTTTCTCCTTTGCAGGATGGAACCAGTGTCCCCTCCCACCTTGCAAGATAGTTAGATATCCAGTGTGAAATAAATAAATATTCAATGCCTGGTGCCTAGGAGGCATGCTCTATATTATTCCAATGAGTCCCACTTTAAGAGGGTTAGAGTAAAGTGGGGTCAAGATCGTAGGTCCCCCACTTACTAACTGTGGGACACTGGGCTAAACACTTCACCTCCTTAAGCCCCCCAACTCCTCATCCATGTCTTAGGGATAAAATGCCTCTGTCAAGGTCATCGTGAGAATTCAGTGAGAGCCTGGCGTGCAATACCCACTCTGAAAGTAATAGTTGTTATCATGGTTGTTGCTGATATTACTATTACTATGATTCTTTTAAGCAATATTTACATAGGAATTTACTCCCAGCAGAAGAACCACGTGTCATCACCACAAACAGAAAGCAGGTCTAGGTTGGGGGAACCTGTAGCTCATTCAGTTGCGCGGACCTGTAAGAGGAAGCCCACAGAAAGGCCTGGCTGTTGCAAATATTATTAGAATCCATGACCCTTGGGACATTTTGCTAGATCCCCATCGGGATCCCTGGGAATCAGAGATAGGGGTCTCACAGATACAGGGGTTTTGATGCATTCACTTTGATGGTTTCATGGGAAGTCTGCTTCTGACCTGGGGTTTTGGGGGGATGCAGAGGTTATCACAGGAATGAGGGAGGAAAGAACCCTTTCTTTTAGGGCTTTGCCAGCCTGTGGCTAAACAGCCCACCAAGACATCCTCACATCCACCCAGCTGGGTTTTCGCTGGTGTCAGGCAAGTGGTACCCGCCTGCCTCCTCCTCCTCCTCCTTCTCGCCTCTCCCCCCCACCCACCACCCCCCTTTTCCATTCCCAGAGACTTGGCTGGCTCCGAAGCTTCCAGACAGAGGAGCTAAACACGTTAGCCGACAGACTAGCAAGACACAAAAGGCGGCAGGAATCAAATAAAACAAAAACGCAGCAGTCACAGGTCAGTCCTGTATAAATATTTATGCTGGAGGAAAAGTTGGTGCCTGAGTAATGACCTTATGGCTGGTATTAATAGAGATAATGTGTGTCTCTAGAACATGCCGCCAGAAAGAGAAAGGGGGCGGGCATGGGGAGGGGGCCAGAGCAAGAGCCGGGAGGTTATAAATCTTCATGCCAAGCTGAAGCCCCGGCTGACCTTTCTACCTTTCTCTCCCGTCCTCTCCAGGGAACCACCCCCTCCCCGCGTCTACATCTTCAAATCTATTTTCTCTCCTCCTTGGTCATCACGTCTCCATGGGGAGGCCCTTCCTCAGGCATCAGCCATCTTGGGGCTGATTCCTGTCATCCAAGTGGGTGGCTCAGCACCACGCTGGGTCACCGTTGGTGTTTAACAGAGGTTCGATGTGCTGATGGAGCCCACCTCTGTTGCTGATGACAGGCTGCTGAATATGGGACTGGTTTTATCTTCTGATGGTGTCCCAGCCTCCGCCATTCTCCAGTCCAGCCAGGTAGAGGCTGCGCTCTGTGGCAGCTGAGGGGAACCTTCCAAAAGCAAATCTGACTGTGTCACTCCCTCTTCAGCCAAATGTCTCTCCGTAGCTCCCATGGTCTTGAGATCAAACCCAAACTCCTTAACACAGCCTAGAGGAGCCTTCCTACCTGACCCCTGCTCACCTTCTCAGCTCTGTCTCCCACATCCCCTGTCCCTCACCGACTCCCCTCCCCAGCAATGCTGAATTGCCTGCAGTTCCCAAAAGCCCTGCTTTTGTTTCAGATCCTTTGCACTTTCTGTTTCTTCCACCTGGCGTGCCTTCTCTATTTCTTGGGCTACATTTTTTGTGTCCTTGAACATTTCTTGTAGGTCACACCCTTTCCTCCAGGAAGCCCTCCCTGCATTCCATGTGCCTTTTATCTGCTCTCATGACGCCCCATGCCTCTCACCATCACAGCACTAACCCTGCTGAAGAGTCAGTCATTTGACTTGTCTCTCTCATTCCTTCAACTCTCTGAGTGCTACGAGGGCAACCAATGGACATCGCTACACCCACAGACACAAGAACGCAAAGCCTAGAATATGGTAGGTGCTCAGGAAGTGTTTGTCAGGTGAGTCACAAGGATGGGACCACACTCTCCTTCTCCTTGAAAATTTAAATGGGCTCAGATTCCCCCACCTGGGACGCAGAAAGCAGAGGCCTTCCCATCTGGAGAAGTCCCAACCTTTGTTGAAGGCATAAAAGTCCAGAATTTTGTCCTCCTCTGATCTACTATGGAGGGACTCCCCTTCAGAAGCAAGTCCCCCCCCCCCAAAAAAAAAAAAGAAAAAAAAGAAGCAATTTTCTCTGAGAAATCTCTCTAGTGAAAGGGGATGCTAGAGAAAGGAGAGGAAGACTGAAGCAAGAGTGGAAGATCAGATCTGCTCAGATGGCTTCAAGGACAGCCCTTCCAGTTAGAAGACACTGGGATCTGAATGTCAAGATAGTGGAGAAAGTGGAGTTCCAGCCACAGCTTTTTGAACCCTAACATGCTCTCCACGGCAGGAAGCCACAGAGTGAGGCGTTCCTGGAGGCAACAGGTAGCTTGAAGCCACTGCATGCTCTGACCTCCCCCAAAACAGGCCCTGATTTCAGACTTTAGTATTTCTTCTGCCTGGGCAGTGAAGCAATGCAAACAACCCAAATGTTCATCGACAGATGAGTGAATAAACAAAATGTGGTCTCTCCATACCATGGAATGTGATTCAGCCTGCTGACATGTTACTTTGTATGATGGACTTTGAAAACATCATGACCTGCATAGAACAAAACGGCAGAGGAAAGGGAGGTTGGTTCTGTATCTGACCATTATGTGGAGATAGCTTTCTCCTGCTCGGACTAGAACTCACAGCCCTCCTAGTCCTCAGGCCTTTGGCCCCTATGTGGAACCACACAGCCAGTTCTCCTGTCCTCCAACTGGCCAACAGCAGTTTGCAAGACCTCTCAGCTCCCAAGATTATGTGAGCCAATTCCTTATAGTAAATCATAGACAGGGAAGGGGGTATGGGCACAGAGTTCCAGTTTGGACCATGAAAACGTTCTAGAGATAGGTGCTGGTGAGGGCTGCACAAAAGTGAACATACATAATGCCACTGAATGGTACCCTTAAAAATGGTTAACATGCATCATCTGCACTGGTGCAATGGCCAGGGGCCTTTGTGGATGCTTATCTTGCAAGCACACCTGGCCCCACGTGATGTGGTCTGGCATCCACTCCTTGAGGGGATGGGGAGCTTCGTACATCTGTGGAGTCCACCATTCACCATGGGGCAATCCACCCAGCTCCCGTCCAATACTGGATTGCTCCTCCATGAGGTTAGCAAGCAAAAGGCATGAGTTCATGGTTAACTTCCATCAGGACTGGGGGGTCAGAAGACCCAGTCCTGTTGGAAAATAAGTGGATCAATCCACTTATTTTCAATGAAATTGTACGTGCCCTCTTTGTCTTCAGGGCATGCCAAAGATACACGGTGCAGAGCACAGAAAGCGCAATACTCTGACTTAGAAGATTGCTGTACCGAGTCCTGTCATAGCAGCTTAAAACAGAAAAGAAGGTGAGGATATGCAGAGGCTAGAAATGGAAGCAGGGCTGTGGTCATCAAAATAGTGTGGTCCTGGCACAAAAACAGACACATAGATCAATGGAACAGAATAGAGAACCCAGAAGTGGACCCTCAACTTTATGGTCAACTCATATTCGATAAAGGAGGAAAGACTATCCATTGGAAGAAAGACAGTCTCTTCAGTAAATGGTGCTGGGAACATTGGACATCCACATGCAGAAGAATGAAACTAGACCACTCTCTTGCACCATACACAAAGATAAACTCAAAATGGATGAAAGATCTAAATGTGAGACAAGATTCCATCAAAATCCTAGAGGAGAACACAGGCAACACCCTTTTTGAACTCAGCCACAGTAACTTCTTGCAAGATACATCCATGAAGGCAAAAGAAACAAAAGCAAAAATGAACTATTGGGACTTCATCAAGATAAGAAGCTTTTGCACAGCAAAGGATACAGTCAACAAAACTAAAAGACAACCTACAGAATGGGAGAAGATATTTGCAAATGACGTATCAGATAAAGGGCTAGTTTCCGAGATCTATAAAGAACTTATTAAACTCAACAGCAAAGAAACAAATAATCCAATCATGAAATGAGCAAAAGACATGAAGAGAAATCTCACAGAGGAAGACATAGACATGGCCAACATGTACATGAGGAAATGCTCCGCATCACTTGCCATCAGGGAAATACAAATCCAAACCACAATGAGATCCCACCTCACACCAGGGAGAATGGGGAAAATTAACAAGACAGGAAACAACAAATGTTGGAGAGGATGCGGAGAAAGGGAACCCTCTTACACTGTTGGTGGGAATGTGAACTGGTGCAGCCACTCTGGAAAATGTGTGGAGGTTCCTCAAAGAGTTAAAAATAGACCTGCCCTACGACCCAGCAATTGCACTGCTGGGGATTTACCCCAAAGATACAGATGCAGTGAAACGCCGGGACACCTGCACCCCGATGTTTCTAGCAGCAATGTCTACAATAGCCAAACTGTGGAAGGAGCCTCGGTGTCCATCGAAAGATGAATGGATAAAGAAGCTGTGGTCTATGTATACAATGGAATATTCCTCAGCCATTAGAAACAACAAAGACCCACCATTTGCTTCGACGTGGATGGAACTGGAGGGTATTATGCTGAGTGAAGTAAGTCAATCGGAGGACAAACAGTGTATGTTCTCATTCATTTGGTGAATATAAATAATAGTGAAAGGGAATAGAAGGGAAGGGAGAAGAAATGGGTAGGAAATATCAGAAAGGGAGACAGAACATGAAGACTCCTAACTCTGGGAAATGACTAGGGGTGGTGGAAGGGGAGGAGGGCCGGCGGGTGGGGGTGAATGGGTGACGGGCACTGAGGGGGACACCTGACAGGATGAGCACTGGGTGTTATTCTGTATGTTGGCAAATTGAACACCAATAAAAAATAAATTTATTATTTAAAAAAAAAAAGAAATGGAAGCAGAATCTCTTAGGACCCAAAGCAGTTTCTCAATTCCTGTCACCTCTCCCATCCATTCCCTTCCTCTTTTATCCCTCTCTTCCTTCCTCTTCGTCCTCCTCCTGTCTCCTTCTCCCTCTCTCCCTCCCCATTCTGCTCCCCCCCCCCCGCCATGCCCACTCCTAATCTGCTTCATCGCCCTCAGCCTTGTAACCTTTCTGTCCTTCACCAGGTTGCACCAACTGGTTTCCGTGTGCCCCAGGGTCCCTCTCACCTTCTCCCTTCCCCACACTTGGTGCCACTAGTTCAAATTCCTAAGGCATAACTTGGCTGATTCAGGCCCAAGCCTGCTCATGGGCAAGCTTACTGATTGACTGTCCTTGGTCAGGTGCCCAGTTTTCATCCAATCAGTAATGGTAGGGCAAGTGAAGGGAGTGTGGTCGTGTGATGCACAACGTGGCCACCTACAGTGTGAAGACTCAGGCCAGGATAGTTTTCCTTAGAAGGGCATGTAGGCAGACCAGCCATAACCCATATATATGCATCTTATAACTGGGAACGGTGTCCCAGAAAGAGTAAGTGACTTGGATAAGAATGTATTCTATAAGCTATAAAATAATATCTATATCATATATAATAAATATATATTATTTACATAATACTAAATATATATGACAAATATATATTAGTTATCTGTAATAAGTTTATATTTTATATTATGTATATGTAATAAATATATGTTTTTTATTTTATTTATGCATAAAATATGCTATGTATTCTTTGTATGTAATAAATATATATCTTTATATGTAATAATATATAATATATATGTTGATATATGTAATAAACATATGATATATTGTTCATATGTAATAAATATGTATATAATAAAGATAGATATTATTTTATATAATAAATGTATTTTTCTATAATAAATATATAATATTATTTCCTATAATAAATATATATTGCATATATTATTTTTATATAATAAATATGTAGATTATCTATTCATAATGTCATTATTTTCCAGGGTCACCGAGCTACTTATTAAAAGGATTTTATCCAACTTGACTCTGCTAATCTGTGCATCACTTGTGATCAGGTGCTAACTTGATTCTATCAGGAATTAAACATGGCTTGTCTTCACAAAGGGGCACAGGAGGTAGAGTGACTAATCTTTGGTTCTGAGCCCTAAAAGACAAATTTTCCAAAAGGAGAGGAGGGATAGGAAAGAATATTTTTTGAGGGCTGAGTACATGGCAGGTCTTATGACATGGTGTCTCACTCCTCAAAACTCTGTGAGAGAATTGTTATCATTCCTTGTTTTATGAGATCACACAGTTAATAAGCAGATACATTAGGGTTCAAACCCCAGGCAGTTCACTGCATGCCACTGATTTCCCCTCCCAGCGCAGGCTTGCATGGAGGCATCTTCATTGTGGCCCTCTCGCCCTGGATTTTGCTCCCCCCACCACCCTTCACCCGCTTGGCCCTTCCTGGGACCATCAATACTTAATGCTTTGTGCTGTCAAAATCATAGCTGTGAAGGATCCAATTGTGTGGTTGATCTATAATGTAAGGTTAATGCCTAATTAGCTCCTTTAACATTTCTTCTGTGGATAATTCATGATAGGTCATTAACAAAAGCCAGGGCAAACACAGGGGCATGTTCATCGCCATAAATCAGAGGCCTAAAAACATCATAGAAACAGGAAAATGCATGTATTATTCAGGTCAAACAAAGAGCCAGATCTGTATAAGGCTCCTCAATTGCTCTTCTGACCTTAAGGTCAAGGGACCAAGTGCAAGATTGGAGGGATATTTGCTAATAGCAGGAACAGGCTGCTCAGGGCCTAGGGGGATGCACACCTCCTGGTCAACATAAGGTTACACATCTTACTGTAAACTTATGACTCCCCAAGTAGAAAAGGCCCCCTTGTGTACCAAGGAGTGCATATCTCCCACATCGATGAATAACTACCATTTATAGAGCATCTACAGTGTGCCAGGCATCAGCTAGCTATTGCTGCATAACAAACATCTCTGAAACTCAGTGGCTTTTTATGAATCTATGTCTTAGCTGGTTGGAGCTGCTGATCTGGGCCAAGTTTGCCTGATCTCTGCTGGTTTTCCCCTGTGTCTGTGCACAGCTGGTAGGTTGGCTAGGGGCTGCTACCATCATTGACCTCACTTACAAGCCTGGCTATTGATTGGCTGTTAAGGTAAAAGGGGTGACTGGACCACATGACTCATAGCGAGGTCGGTGTTCTAAGAGTTAGACTGGAAGTCTGCAAGACCTCTTGAAGCCTAGAACTGGAGCAGGCATGCTGCTGTATCTACAGCATTTATGGGTCTTAAGTCCCAAGCCCAGTTAGATTCAAGGGTAAGGCAAGTAACTCCACATTTGGATAGAAGGAGCTGTGAAATCACTGCAAAGGATAAAGAGGGGTAGAGAATTGCGGTCGTTTCTACAATTATGCTTCCACAACCCAGTTCTTCCTTATAATAAACCAGTCATGCATTCTTCCAGCAAATATTTATTGAGTACCTACTGTGTGCCAGGCACTGTTCAAGGTGTTAAAGACACAGCAGTGAAACAAAAGCAAGTATCTATTCATGTGGAACTTAATTTTTGTGCACGGTAAGAGACAAACAGTAAATTAGTGAGTAAATACATATAAGATCTTTTTAGATGGTGTTAAAAGCTACAATGAAAACATAACAGCCTATTATTAGTTGTCCAGAGGCAACTTTTGATGAAGTGGCTAGGGAGGACCTCTTTGAGGTGGTGACATTTCACCTGAGATCTCAATAATGATATAGAATCAGCTGTGCAGGACTGGGAGCAGAACATTCTAGCATGAAGAAGGACAACTGCAAAGGTCCTGAGGCAGGACAACCTCAAGGAATAAAAAGGAAGCCAATGTGGCTGGAGCACAGTAACTGAGAGAAGTTCCAGATGAAGTCCAGGAGGTAAGCGGATCCTTGGACAGAAGTACAATGTCTTTTGGGGAAAATAAAACTCAAAGGGATAAAGTGACTTGCCCAACAAAGGTCATGGAAATAGCTACTGAGTGATAAAGCCAGGATTCGAACCAAGGACCATCTTTTTTTTTTAATTTAATAATAAATTTATTTTTTATTGGTGTTCAATTTGCCAACATACAGAATAACACCCAGTGCTCATCCCGTCAAGTAGCAAGGGCCATCTGAATTCAGAGTCACACTCTCTCTATTGCCCTGTCCTGCCTCCTAGGATAAATACCAAGCTGGGACTTTTTCATGTAGGCAAACAAAGCCTCGCCCCTCAAAGAATGTAATAAAAGAATCCCTTATGAAATCTGATGATGGTTAAGACTCAATACTTTAGCGCAATCTGAGCTGAGCTCACCATTGGCTGGCTCTGCTCTACACTTTTCCTCCAGCAGCTGACAGACAAGCCCATATACCACAGAGCCTCATGACAAGTTGACCTGCAGCGGCATCCCCAGCTATTTGCCCAGACAGATGTGAGCACTGCTCATATTGGCTCCATTTTTCCCAGATGATTCCATTCTTCTCCCCATCTTAGGTGTTTTCTGGGGAGCACCTCCCTGCCTCCTAGCAATACTCCACCAGAAATCTCTAAGACCTTCACTGTAGAAGCTTTGCCCAGAAAAATAAAAAGACAAGATGCACAGACATCTACTAATAAATCCTGTACAAGATCAAAAAGGCCCGTCTCAAAAATTCAGTTGTCCAAGCATGTGTGAGGAGCTTCATTGTTATACATTCATTTATGCCAAATCTTTTAATGGACCGCCTACTATGTGTCAGGGACTGGTCTAGCAGTAAGGATAGAGCAATAAGCTTGGCCCTCTTGCTTTGCCAAAGACAAAAATGTAGGACATGTGAGGTGTGGTAAATGGGAGCAAACAGTTCCCCAGGATGGGTGTAGTGACCAGTGACCAGGAAGGCCTCTTGGATAAGATGCTATTTGAGTAGGGATTTGACAATGAGGAAGAAAGCCCCACAGCTACTTTTTGAGAGGAGCCAGACTGTGCTTGAACTCATCTAGAACCTCAGAGAGACCAGTGTGGCTGTAACAAAGTGAGCAAGAGGAGAGTGACCAGAAATGATGTCAAAGAGGTCATGGGAGCCAGATCTTGTAGAGCCTGGCAGGCCATGGAAAGGGTGAGACAAAAGCCTCTGGGAGGTTCTGAGCAGAGGAGGGACACAGTGTGGCTTATGTTTTCAAAGGATCCTCTGGCTGCTGCGGTAAGCAGAGACTTGAGGGGCAGAGGCCAAGGAGTGCCAAGAGCCCTAAGGAACCTTCTGCATTTGCTCAGGTGCAACATGATGATGGCTCAGATTTGGGAGTAGCAGGTGGGAGGTGATAGTTGAGTGAGCAAGACAGGTAATCAGCAAACATTGTACAATGAATAATTTAATTGAAATGGTGGGCTGGATTATAAGAGAGGCACGGAATGCTGTAAAAATGTATGACAAGGAAACTGGCCATCTGTTTCTTTGGGTGGGAAGACCTATATAAGGCAGGGAAGGCTTCTCAGAAGAAGTGGCGTACTGGCCGCTTATTGAAGGATGAATCAAGTGAGTCAGATGAGGATGAGGAGAAGGGCATCTCACACAGAAGGAAGAACATGAACAAAAGTCCTGGGGCAGGAAGGAGCTGGGCAAGTGTGGCCATCTGGATGCCCATCATGTTCTTCTGAGATGTGCCGCCCTGTTTACTTGCCCGTAAAATAATGATTTAGACACTTTGTAGCAAGAGGCCCACACTGGCTCTACATTGCTCTTACCACTGGTTTTTTTCACTCCTCTGGAGGCAGTTAAGGAGGACCTTCCCACCTAGTAAATGAATAATGAGGAAGGATCGGACTGGCTAGATTACAGCAAGAGTAATGATAGAGTGACTTTGACCTGTCCAGAGTTGAGTCCCCTCTTTGGGGAGGACCCGGAAAACACATCTTTGTCCCAGATCCCTGCCCCTGTAGATAGCCGTGCTGCTTTATTGAGCTAAGCAGGTGTGGGGGAGATGGCAGGATGGCCCCTCAAAGGGGAATCTAGATTAAGCACATAAGCTGGCCTTTTAAAAGCTTAGCGGGCCTTTCCAATTGGATCTCAAATGGACCACACTTGAGAAATTAAATAAACAGCATTTGTCAAGGGCTTTTGTAGGCTCCCAGCTGTATTTATTTATAGGTTGGTCTGTTATTTATGGGTGCTCATGCTCCATATAAAAGCTTTGTCCGAGAGAAGTGGTAGGGAGGAGGTGGAGTGCTTTAATGCTTACTGGGACACTTAAGTATTTGCTCCAAGGAGCTCAGACAATGAGCATTTGCTGCTTTTGTCCCACAAAAGCTGGGTGCTCTAACCCATCAGGATGGCCTTCCTGAAAATGCTGGACCACCCCTGGGCACTCCCTCAAACAGTTGGAGGGCCAGTTCCCAGAGAAAAGTTGACCATGTGAGGGTGGTCACATCTTTGATTCATTGTGACTTCTGACTCAGAGCTGGGAAGACCCAAGGGTGAAGCCTTGAGAAACACCAGCAAGACCTTGCACGAAGTGAGCGGTCAATGGATGTTGCTCAACGAGTGACAGATGACTATATGCTGTCTCTATGCTGTCCCCATGGTTATGAAACTGAAAAATGAGAGGGACTTCAGGATGGCACATGGAATCTCCCCGGGGGGGAAATTGGCAATACCTATTCAAGCTTTAAATGTTCACAGCTTGAGCTTGGTGTTTTTCTTCTAAGAATTCATCCAAAGAGAATTCCAAGCATTAAGGAAAAAAAAAAAGAGGGGAAGGGAAGAAAGGAAAAAACATGCAAAAAAAAGACATTCATTGCCACGTTGTTGGGGAAAGTATCAGGCCTGGAGAAATTATCAACTTTGGTGCATCCCACCTTCGATGAGTTCCTACACATTGGTTCAGAAAAACCTACACAATGATACAGAAAGGGCCATGTTAAACATACCGCAGGAAAAGGCAGGAGGCAATATTACCTTTATAGTATCATTAAAGTCATGTGGGCTTTTTTTTTTTTAAACTATTAAAGAAAAACACTCAAATGAAAACACACTAAAATGTTAAGAGTTATGTTTGGGAATGAGAACTGTGAGTGAGTCATTTCTAAAGAACTCTTTTATTTTTCTCAATTTCCAAATTTTTGTTAACATTATGTGCTAATTTGATGATTATAAAATATCACACTCAATCGAGTCATCATTTACTGAACAACTAGTATTGCCCCACCATGAGAAAAGCTTCTTTTAAAGACATCCAAGGAAAGATAATCCACTAGGTGTTCTTTATTGGCACTATGATGAAAAGCGTTGACACGTCACTTACCTTCATAAATTGTTTTATCGTCATGGAAGCAAAAGAAATGTCCACCAAAAGAAATGAAAATATCAGAAGCATGAATTCATCATTTTGGCTTCTTTTCAGTGCAATAAACAAAAATACATGTCCTTTTCCCACATGTCTCCTTCCTCCCTGCCCTTGTATATATACATCACGCTCCTGGCCACACAAAATCTTCACACGCTTAATATTTCCAGGAATTGTGCTCTTTCCTTAGGCATTTGCCTCTTTTCTTGCGACTGAGGCCCAGGAAAGTTCCTTGTGACCATGGCTTGCCCACACAGCCTCAGCCCCTCCTGAGTGAACACAAGCGGGAGGACAGGGCCTCTGACTCAGAATCACGTGTACCTGGAGTCCAGTTCCAGCTCTGCTGCTTCCTGGCTGCATCACCTTGAGCAAGTCACTTAATTCCCCTGTGCAACAATTTCCAAGCCTGCTAATGGAGAAAATATTTAAGTGAGAAGAAGGTAATAGTAAACCATGAGTTGCCAAAGTAATGATGAAATATTGACCCCTAAGAGTTTGTCAGGCACTGTGCTAAGTGCTTTACACACATAAATTATTTAAACTTCCCTCAATCCAATGAAGTAGATGCTGTTTCCCCATTTTACAGATGAGAAGACAGACCAGTAAGTCATCAGGACCACTCGTGGAGGGCTCCGCTTGGAGCTAGACGCTGGTCTCATTCCATCCTTCTACCAAATCCCTTGCTAGTCCATTACCATACCCATTTTCTCGATAAGAACACTGTGGCTGGGAAGGATAAAAGGCTGGACCAAGCTCGCGAAGCTCAGTAGAGGCAGGTCTGTCATTTAATGCTTGCTCGCCTTCCCGCCCCATAAACCTCCACATTATATGGGCACCTGGTAGACACTTGGTAACTGGTACCCACCCCCTCACCTTACAACCAAGGAGCATCTTCTAATCTGGGACCTGACCACTTCTTGCTGTCACCCAGGCCCCTGCTCTGGCCTCCCAAAGAACAGACAAGGACAAGGAACAGCAAATCATCTCAAGTGCACAGAGAATGACCTCGAAGAGACGATGCAAAGCATCTGTTGCTCACATCAGCACAGCTGGGATCCGCGGCGCCCGGCCCTTCACAGGCCTAGGCAACCCCCAAGCTCCTGAAGATCACCCCACCATCCAGCCAGGGGTCTGGTTACGGGGAAAAGCTTTGAAGCCGAACAAGCTCAAGGGACGTGGACATTGCTCATTTTCCTGCCACATCTCTGAAATAATGGCTACTGTCTGACCAGATGCAATCGATATACTTCTGCCCTTTGCACACAGATGGGAAGTCATAAAAAAGAAATCTCCAAGGAGGCAGATAAAAGTTGGTGCCCAAAATCTTGTCTGGGATGAAAAGCCGTTTTTATCCAGAGCAAACAAAACATCATCCCTTGTCCTTTGAGGCGTCAAGAAGGAAGAACGTGTGGTGTGTGGGGCACGTTGTGTTGAATCCTTGAAATGGGTTCACCTGTGAGTTTGCCAGCCTCCCCTGGTCTGCCCTGACTCAGACGTAGATGTTCTTACGGTAAGGGCAGATCCACTGCAAGCCCGGCTATTTGGGGAGAAAAGGAAAGTGGGGAGCCAGAGACACATCTGTGAGTCATTTGAGTTGAAATGAGCACATTCCCTGGGCATGGAGGGTGGAGGAGGGGTTGGGGCAGTTGGTTCCCATTAAGCTTGGTAGCTTGAGAATTCCCTGCGTGCGGATGCGAGCAGGCCCCAGCCCCGGCCAGGGGGCCACAGAGCACTGGCCCCTGCTGCAGCCCGAGTGTGTCCCTCCTCCTCCGGCCACTGACGCAGGGGACCCCGGTGTCTCCCTCGGGGCCCAGAGAGGGAGAAGCAGCCAGGGGGCCTTGGGAGGCCAGGTCCTCCCATCCGCCCCATTTTCCAAGACCCCTAATTAGGTATTTACATGACAGGCCAATTACGGCCCTGAAAGAGTGGTTACAGGCCATGGGGTAATTAGTGACATTTTTAAAATACATTTTCAAACCGCACCAAACCATGTTTACACAATGTTAAGGAACTGGCTTCAGACCACAGGAGTGAAAAGAACTTTGCAAAGGCAGAGAAAACCCCGACTGTGGAGTATGAAGGGCAGTTGTGTTCTCTATGATGCTCGGGCTACGGGTGTGGGTTGATCGGTGCAGGGGCCGATGGAAGTTTCCCTGACTCCCGGAATCCAAGGGCCCCCTGCATACCGAGCACTTTCCTGAAGCTGGGCACGCTAGATGGACCACAAACCAGTCTCTTGACTCGGGGAGCCCACAGTTCTAATGTATGGCTGCCCTCATCCATGCCTACATTTAGTAACTCACTCAACAGACATTGATGAGGCACCTCCTATGAGCACAAGAGAGAAAAAAGGAGCCTTTGGAGGACCTCCTTGTTCTGGGTTATCTTGGGAGTCCTTTTGTTATTAGCCTCTCCTGGAAGCCAGGTCCACCTTGAGTGAATGTGCCATGTGCTGCTGAGGCTCAGCAAACCCAGAGCTAGGCACAGATCTTGATGTTTTTTCCAAGCTCATGGTCTTTGAATGGGTTTGGGGATATTATTCTCAATTTATTCACGTGTTCGTTCATTCATTCACTTGTTTACAAACTACCTGAGTTCCTACTCTGTAACAGATACAAGGCTAAGTATAGAGGATTCCAAAATAGACAAATAAGGTCTGGTCTCCGCCCGGGGCTCAGAGAAAGACTCTTGGGTCCATGATATGAGTGGAGTGCGTGAGCCCTGTGCTGAGGAAGCCTGAGGAGAGAAGTAAGCCCTGCCCTGCATGGGGCTGAGTCTTCAAGAGTGCTAGTGGCCAGGCAAAGAGCAGGGAGGGGTTACTAGTCCCTGAGCAGAGCGTGAGCAAAGGCGCAGAGGTGAGAAGGGGTGAGGTGTGTGGAGGGTCGCATCTTGGGCGTGGCAAGAGATGAGCTGGGAAGGTCTAATGGATCCAGGTCATGGGGAGTGACAAGCAGCATCTGCATCCTACAAGGGATGGGAAGGGCCCAGTGCTGGGCCACAAAGTAGCACAAAAGGAATGCAAAGTCACTACCAAAATCTCCTAAAAGAATGGGGAGGAGATTGGGGCATTGCCGAGAGAGATAAAAAAAAGTCACAGGTCACCTTCCAACCTGAGGAGTGTCTGAGCAAGGTGAAGTGGTCAAATGTTGCCTGGGGATGGCCATCCCATGACTATGGACAGAACTCCATGAGAGGCAAGATCTGGAGCTGTGGGCACAAGAGTCCAGATGGAGACAGGGAGAAGGGGGGGGCAGAGAGGTTCAGATCCCTGCCGTTGAACAAATTTGGGACATTGAGCAAGCCACCGGTGACTTTTGCCCTCAGTTTTCCCATCTGTGAAATGAGAAGCCAATAGACCTGTATTTACAGTAGTGGTAGTTAAAATGCCCTATTAATTTAGGTGATATTATTGACGTTAACTATGATCACTAACATTTTTTGGCCCTATTCATCCCATTCCTAAGCATTTTATGTGTACTACTCATTGAATCCTTATAGAACCTCTATGCGGTATTGTATATGATGGAGCCCCATTTTCAAGATGAGGAAAGTTGAGCCCCAGAAAGGCTAAGTAACTTGGCCAAGGACTCAGATTTAAACCTCAGCTGCATCTAAGTCCAGATATCTCATGCCCTTAAGCCCCATGTCATGCACCATGCAAATCCTCACGTGAGACTCAAGTCCCAAAATCCATCCAACACACAAACACATACACATAATGTTGCATGTCATCTGCTGCTACTGTCTCCTTGACCAGACGGTTGTGTGTCCATCTCCAGAGCAAACCTTAGCCTTTCCCACTGAGTGAAATGCTTCACCCACTCCTTCCCATTCATGTAAACTCTCTGCATTCTTGAAGGTCCAGTTCAAACACCACCTCCTACAGGAAAATGTTTCAGGGCCCCCAGGGCCCTCCTCAGAATGGTCATAGCATGTCTCGCATCCAACACCACCTGTATTTGCTTCCTTGTGGGTATTGTATGTGCCCATATGTTATTTCCCTGCTTTGATCATGTCTCTCCCAGTCTTACAGGAGGTGCTCCCTCCCGAATGAGTATTTTTTCTATGCTCATTGTTCCAGCTACCAGAAGTAAGTCTGCAAACCAGACAGGCAAGGTCCCCGTCCTCAGTAGAGAGACCAGGTCATGCACAAGTAAACACATAAGGACATTTCACATAATGAGTATAAAAAAGGAGACAGATTAACTCCATATGATAAATTGTGACTGGAGCAGGGGAGACTCTCCTTAAAGCAAGGAGTTGGTGGTAGATGAGCAGAAGCCTTACAAAATCAAAGGAGTTAGCTGTGAAAAGAACTTGAGAAAGGGAGTCCCAGGCAGAGGGAAACAGCAGATGCAAAGGCCCTGTGGCAACAGATATAGGCAAGGCAAGGAGAGGTGGCCTTCATGGCTGCAGCATGTTGAGCCCAAGAGGAGAGGTGGGAGACGAAGCCCAAGAGCTAGTGCAGGCCGGGGCATGAAGGTCCTCCGGAGGCACTTGGGCTTATTCTAAGTGGAGCTGGATCCACAGATCATCCCCTCTGAGGAGCTCATGAACCGAACAGCGGGCAGTTGCAGGAACATGCCAGCCCTATCTCTTGTGAGCATCCCCAGCCTCTTCCCATCCTGTATCAATTAGGCCACGGACTCCATTGCTCCTGACTTCAAAGGGGGAAAAATGGCAGAGAATTTACAAAGGACAATAAACCCGGTCCGTGGCAGGCTGCAAGCCCATAAACTTTTACCGGCTCCTCAACTCCCCAGAATACATCACTCCCTGCCTCACCACCAAAGCACTGCCTTTATCCACAGCCAGCACAATAAAAAAAAAATTTTTTATGGAATCGCACACCACCTGGGAGGAAAATCCTGGAAATAACATTTGCCTCAAGGAAGCATTCTAATTTGGAATGATTGAGGCCATTGTCCAGGGTGCCAGCTTACGGGTACCAGGTGCTCTTCACCAACGCTCAAGGACCCCAGCTGGATGGCTCATCCCCTGTGTGACCTGCGGCAAGGCACTGCCCCTTCTGGCCTCAGATTCCCCTACTTGGAGTGGTGGCTCTGGGTCATCTACTAGCACTTCTCCATTCTTGCAGACCCAGAAACCTGTAAGTACTTCTCAGGGATTCCCTAAGAACGCATTGGGTAGTACTGGTCATTGGTACACACGTCAGGAACAGCATTCTTGTGCACGGCAGGCAGTCTTATAAACTGGCACATCTTTGGGGAAGACAGTTTGGCCTTATGTATCAAGAATCTTAAAAAAAAAAAAAATAGCACACACACTGGGACCCAGGAGATGATCACTTCAAAATACGAAGGTGTAGATCAATGGTTCTCAATTGGGAGCAATTTTGCTCCTCCCACCCAAGGGACCCTTGGTGAGGTCTGGAGATAAATTGGGTAGTCACGGCTCATGGGGAGAGGGTGCTATTGGCACCTAGTGGGTGGGAGCCAGGGATGCTGCTCACCATCCTCAGTGCACAGCACCGGGCCTCCGTACAAGCCACCACAACAAAGCCTCGCCCACCCCAAAATGTCCAGGGTGCCAAGGCTGAGAAACCCTGGTTTAGCCCGAAGGACATTCACCCGGTGTTGTTTCAGGAACTGTAAAATAAAATTGTAAAAACTGGAAAACAGAGGGGAAAAACTGAAATGCAAAATAAGAAGGAATGAGTTTAATGGGATTCAAGGCAGTCAGGAAACGGCGAGCAGTCTCGTGCTCAAGGGCCCAGAGACAGACTGCTGCCCGGGTTCAGATCTTGCCTCTCCCACTTATTATGTGAGTGACCTTGGGCAGGTCTCTCTCTACCTTCCTGGGTCTCAGTTTATTTATCTGAAAACTGGGGATAAGAATCATCAATCACTCCTCCATGGGGTTGTTGTGCTAACCCCACAGGGGGAGAATCCGGGCATAGCGGGTTCAGTTCATGCCTGGCCCTGTGTGCCTTTGAGTCTGCAAGCCTGGGGAGGGACACAGAAAAGCATGCCTGGTAGGGAAGTGAGCTGGCAGCCAGCTGAGCGTTGCTTTAGAGCCTGCCGTGACCTGTAGCTAGAATTACGTGGTGAGAGCCCGTTAGGGGCCCAATTCTGTGTGTCCTTAGGGTACCTTCGACAGTATAGAGCACACTTGCAGAGTGGCTTACCTTATATCTCACTGTCCCATTCCAACCTCACCACAACCCCCCGAAGTAGAGTTAAGCGTCATCCCTACTTTATAGAAGATGACACTGAGGTTCAGAGAGGTCAGTAACGTGCCCAAGGCAACTTGCTGCTAAGGCAGTGGAGCAGGTAAGATCCCACACCACGTCTGTCTGACGCCAGAGCCCAGCCCCCGCCCCCTGCATTGGGTGGCATTCCTGAAAGGCTTTACATTACACGGGCTCCGATAGGTGTTACATATTTGTCAGAGTTTTCGTAACACAAATGCGGCGGGGGCCAACTCGGCCCAGGTGCCCACGTGCCCTCCTCCCAGTTTAAGCATGCTCTGGGAAACTTCTCAGTCCTGGGCCAACGGGGATGCTTGGCCACCCTCCTTGGGGTCAGGTCTGTGTGTCTGCTTCCCTCTGGGTACCCAAGCCTGGTGAAAATTCAGTCGTCTAAGGCTTAGAGCCTTTTTGAAGGCACAAGGGAGAGGTTGCAGGCACTTTGGCAGATATGTCAGAAAACCTGGTTTTGCCACAAACTCGCTGCTTAAACCTAGGCTTCTTTAGAAGCTTCCCTTGTCCACTGAAAACAGGTGGAATGGACTTGAATTTCTCCCAAAGTCACCTATTATTCCGATGTAGGGCTTCCATCCATCCATCCATCCATCCATCCATCCCTCCCTCCAGAATACAGCGTGTGGTTGGCTTCGTAGGCCTGAAAACCCACTCGGACCCTCCAGCTGTGTGACCTTAGGTAAATCACCCACCTCTCTGCCTCGGTTTCCTTATCTGTAAAACCTGGGTAATAATGGGAATCCATTGCACAGTACAAGCAAAGGATTTATAATGGGGCTTTGGCACACCGGAAGCGTTCAGTAAATATTAGCTTCTAGTATATTAACACTCGTTTATGGATGCACTCGTTTCACTCAGTAAATATTAACTGAACACCGTATACTTGAGACAAAATCCTCGTGGTTCCTGCCTCTCTCACATGAAAAAGCCCAGATTCCAAATCCAAATGAATTAATGACCGACTCCTTCCCTTCTGAAGTCGAGATTAAAGGGAGAGAGAGAGAGAGGCAGAGAAGGAGGGAGAAGCTGCTGCCCTCCCCGACGCCCAAGCCGAAGCCCACGTCCCACTCTGCACCGCCAGCCATAAATCCATTCCCGGGTGAGGCTCTTCCCAGCTGGCGTGGAGGCCGTTTAGGGCTCTGCACGGCCCTTCCTCCACAACTGGCTGTAATTACCCACTGGATAATGATCAGGTCAGCCACTTAGCTCAAATACCTCTCAGCTTGGCACTCAGGGAACAGCACAAGCAAAACACCTTCCTTCCTTCGTCCCGTGAGCCTCCCAGCCTCCAGCTAAGCCGACGTCGGAAGGCCCCTGCCAAAAACGCTCCCCTGGGAATAAACCGCCTTGCCGAGTTGAGTGTGCCAATGCCTTAAATTGTTTTATGTTTTGTGTCTCTGTGAATTAGAAGCTGTTAAGAGAAGGCCGCCCAAGGAAACCAAGCACAAAATATATTTGGTTACAGATGGATGGGAGAGGTTTCTTGTTGCCTTTTTTTCTTGTTGTTGTTTCCTAAGAGACTGAGCTTGAGTTGTTTTTGTTTTTCTTTTTGAAGTTGCTGATACGTTTGGAACTGGGTTCTTGGAGCCCAAAGGGTGTAAGGAGCACACCCTCCTGGGAGGGGAGGAGACATCCCCGTCTATAAACATCCCTGCTGGGGTGATGGCATTGGCCCCAGAATCGCCACCCGCCCCCAGACACGTGGTCAAGGGCAACCTTTGGAAGCAGGGAAAATCCCCCACCAGCGGCACCCCCGATACCGCCAATGCTCTCTCTACAGCCTTCTCATCACTCCAATCCTTGCTGAAGCACACAGATTCAGCATCTTCCCTGCATCTCAAATACAAATCCTGCATCTTGCCCTCACCACCTGGGCAAACCCCGTGTGCCTCAGTTTTCTCATCTGTGAAATGGGGAGAATGTGGGTACAACCGATACTGCCACCACCATCACCACCAGCAGCCCTGAAGGCCTTATCTGAACAAACTCTAAATTCTGGAGATGAGGAAGAGTTTAGTTGAGAAGAAGGATGGTTGGATCCATAAGCAAATGTCATGGGGATGAAACTCAAAGCGTGACCCCATATGTAACCTCCCACCGAAGTAGGAAGTTTCCCCGCTCCTCCACTGCACAGCTTCCTTTACGTCATCTGGGCCCGAGTCTTAGTCCAACCAGATGTAAGTTAGACAAGAAGAGGTAACAGACATTGCTCGGAAGGGCAATCACATCGTGATGTCTGCAGGAAGCACATGGGTCTTGGACCACGGGTTTGGACCTGGCTCTACCACTTATCAGCTGAGTGCCCCTGGGAACGAACCTGAACCTCTGTGATCCTCAGTGTCCTTACCTGTAACATATGGCTAATGCTGCCTGCCTTCATGTTTGTCATAGGGGTGAACTACAATCATCCATGTACAGTGGCCACCACCATTAAGATCTCAAGAAGTATATTATCAAGTTATGAAACCCCAGGTCACTGCAGAGCCTTATCCTCTCCACACACACACCGAACACTTTTACTAGATGCAAGGTGGCAGCTCACCATCTCAGAGTCAGCAGGGTAGTAGTTCCTTCCAGAGAAAAGAAGAAGTCCAGGGAGCTTAAAATGAAGATGTCATTTTTATTGTAAAAAAATAAATTAAAAAATGTAAAAAGATGCTGTGCATTAGGGCATGATTGGCTGTCCCAGGAAAAAGGTGGCAGAAGCGGTTTGGGGGGGCAGTGGAGGACTGAAGTCACAGTGTAACTCCGGTGAGCTGACAAGTCCAAACAGATTCAAGTGATTCAGTCCCGTTTCTTGTCATATCTTTGAGATCTGTGTTCTGTCTTTGGGTCAGGAAACCCCTCAGAGAAGTGGACTTCTCGTTTCCCTACACGGTTCCTATACACATGGTGGGGATCCTCCTATGACCAAGGGCTCCCCCGGAGCTCCAGTACAGAGGAGTGATGGAACAAGAAGGGGAGACAGACCGAGTCTGAGCCACTTGCCTCCCTGCCTCCCACAAAGAGGAAAGTCATTCAGTGGCTTTGGAAGGGTTTTGTTCTCTGGGGGTTTGGGGTGCCTGGAAAGAGAGGCAAAAATCACCTGGAGGAAGCTAACTAGAGGACCCCTAGGCTTGCACCAGCTGATGACAAACTGAAAAGGAAAGGAAATGTCACTAGCTGTTCACAGAGGAGAATGGAGTCAATACCCAGGATTGTCCTTTATTCTAAAGATCCTGTTTTTTCTATACCTACTGTTTTGAAAAGATTGCCTCTTTTGCACGGGCCCTGAGTGGCCAGTGCTTGCCAGCCTCTCCTCTCCTTCTTCTGCCAGCAAAAGGATGTCAGGCAGTTCAGGTGCCCCGGGTCCACTGATCCTTGGCCTCTGGACGACAGGCTTCTATTTCCTGGACAATCAGAGGAGAGGGTAGGAGGAAACCTTTCTGATGCCAAAATCAGAGAAAGGGAGGGAAATACAGCCGCCAGGAAGGAGGATGCAAAAGGGAAAGGACAGAGGGCATAAGAGGTTAAGCGACCCGTGCGGCACCAAGCTGGACTGTGATGGGGGTAGAAGAGGACTGAAAGTCTGGACGGATCTTTCTACCAAAGCAACTCGACCTCAGGACTGAAACTTTACAGTCACCATTTTGACCAAGGTGCACATTTACAGCTTGCAGACAGCTAGCTCTTGCAGACAGCGGTGTTGAAAATCCTACTTAAGGGGCACCTGGGTGGCTCAGTGGTTGACCATCTGCCTTTGGCTCAGGGTGTGATCTCCGGGTCCTGGGATCAAGTCCCACCTCGGGCTCCCTGCAGGGAGCCTCCTTCTCCCTCTGCCTGTGTCTCTGCCTCTCTCTGTCTCTCGTGAATAAACAAATTAAATCTTTTTAATAAATAAAATAAGATAAAATAAAATCCTACTTAATTTGGCAAAAGACTCAGTTGGTGACCCAATGCCAGTCTCCTGGTGAGTTTTAGAATTACATTGCTTGTGACCTTCCAAGGTTGACGAAGCAGTGCTCGGGCATGTGAAGTTGATTTCTCTCCAAGCGTTGTTCCTTTTGTTCTGGGTAAGAGAGGAAGGGGGGTCTCTTCCTGAGAGAACATGGGGGGATAAGCCACCTTCTGAATTTCATTAAAACAAACAATCTCTTAGTAATTTTTTAAAAGCTGATTATTGACTTATGAAAGTCTATATGATGCCAGATTTGGGGGTAATGGGAATGGAAATGAACAGTTAATGTTTGGGAGTAACTTCCACGGGGCAGGCAGAGGCTAATGCGCTCTGTGCCATACTTAGGGGGCAGGAAAGAAGGTAATGAGTCTTTTCATAAAGGGGAAATTGCGATTGATGAAATGGGGAGGGAGGGAGGAGAGGAAGGAACCAAGAATGATTCCCAGATTTTTGTCCTAAACTACTGGATTCACTGTAGGGCATTCCTTAAGCTGAGGAACATTACATAGGGGAAAAATAGAGGGCTGGGGAAGAATGATATGCTGCCCCTTTAGACCAGTAGAATTCCCAGTGGCTGAGAGCTCTCCAAGCACCACCAGTGCCTGAGAGCTATCCAAGCACCAATTGCCAAAAAACTCGGATTTCAACTCCAGGATGGACACAGGATGAGAGACTTGGATTTAAACATCAACCGTCTAGATGGTCCCAGGAAATACTGAACTGTGTGTTGAGCCCCATCCACCATCTCACTACCCTCCATGGCTTTTCCACCCTCTAGACTTTCCTAGGGAGGCACAAGGCCCCCTGTAGAGGAGTTACTCTTAACTTCTTGTCATATAACTCTCGTAGACAATCTCGAGAATAATAGTAAGTGTAACCAATAGCTCTGCAGGACCTATGGCTTCCCAAGCAGCTTTACATACTCAATCCCACTTCTGTAATAGGATTCCTTGGGTTGCAAATGACAGAGAGCCAATTCAAATGAGCTTAAGCAAAAATGGAATGTACTGGTTGGTGTGTTTTTCCCTGTTCCTACAGAAAACAGAAGCCAAGACAGGGTCAGACAGTCAGGAGATCTACTCTGAAGGAGTAGATACTTCTGAAGGACAAAGGAACCCAAGTTGCACACGTTTGAGGCTTCCAACTTGATACTCACAGAGGAGAGACTTGAGCGGCACATCTCCGTGGGTGCCCCAGATAACCAAGAGAGAAGCTTTAGGCCTAGCTGAACCCAAAGTTCTATTAGAATATTTCCTTAGATTCCTCTCTGTCTTTTTCTATCTCTGTCTCTCTGTCTCCATCTCTCGTACCTTCTTTCCTCCTCCATTACTTTCACATTTCTTCTGGGTCTAATTGACATAAAACAAAAGATGGCTCTTAACAACACCAGGCTTAGATTATTCCTAGAGAAGCTCATAATTTCTAAAGAAGGGAAACCCACTGCATCCCAGAATTCCCCCAATCTCAGCAGAGGACTCACATGTTTGCCCTGAATCAATCCACCACATCCAAGGGGATAGAGATGCCCTAAATAGCCAGGCCGAATAGGGAAGGAGTCTTTGAAGTCTTTTATGAGCTTAATATACTGTAAAATTTAAGATAAAAGAATATGATATGGAAAATGTCAATGTGTTCTAATATACTGTGGAATAGAGTGACTTCTGGACATAAATGTGTTTATAATTCTATTTTTATATGTATTGCATGGTCTAATGGTTTGAGAAATAAAAACAAAACCAGAAATCACTAGTAATTTCCATCCCCAGGTATTAACCTTCTAAAAGACATACAAAGCCAAGATTTTAATGTAAAATATTTTTAATTGCATTCTGTAGTTTGATTTAACGAAACATGGAAATAGTGGTTTTCATTTTGGGTCACCTGAGGAACCTATTTTAATTTGCTTTTGGAGAAGTCCATTTTATAAATAGATACAATATTACTACAACAGTGTGTAAATACCTTTTTGGTACTAAAAGCTGTCGTATTTCCTGCTCCTGCACGGAGCAGAGAAGGGCTGTCCAGAAGGCAGGATGGTCAAAGCAATAGATCTCTACCATCAAGTGGGAAATCAGGAGAAGAGGTCAATTCTTCATCTGGGAAGGAACACACAAAGCAGGCTGGGGGAAGCACCATTTTATTTTGCGGAGTGCTGGGTGAAGGTTAGTTTGGCCACAGCTACCAAGCTTCGATTTTGTCAGACATTGGCTTAGATGGAAGGGGCACCATATAGTTCTTTTTAGGAAAGTAAGTAGATATCAGTGGGAAATCTCAGGAATCCCAAATTTAAACTTCAGCCATGGTAACCACCATTTGCCAATGACATATTTTCCCTATGGAAGGCATGGCCTGTGGAATTCTCACCTACCTTCTTCCTACTGCATGGTCTAGGGTGATGACCCACTTGCTTCTTTATGTCAAAGTGAAAAGGGGAAAGGGAGACTTTGTTTTATAATAAGGTCATTGGAAGGATAAGTTGAGACCACAAACACACCCAGCACAGTGCCTGGAACTTTGGTGTCTGATACTATTAAAGCTGAGAGAGTCCATGCACTTCAGCTAACATTGGCATTCTGTCCTCTGACACCAGGTAGCCATGCCAACAAGCCTGAAAAAACCCTTTGCTTCATAATCCAATAATCCCGTGGAGCCCTGGGAGGGAAAAGGAACATGTTCCAAGCCCAACAGGCTATTTTTGGAGATGAAATATTATTCCATTATTTGCAGAAGAAAAAGGGGATGGGGCAGAGAGTGGTTCTTCATGTTAACCTATGCCTACAGTTAATAGCGCCTTGGGGAAGGTTCCATTAGGCAGAGAGAGATGTTTCAACATCCTAGAACACAAAGCACCTTTACAATCGTCCTTGATTTATTACATCTCCGAGGCTGTCTTCTGACTCCAACCACAATCCGTTTAGGTCTGCCCGAGTTTCTGCTCATGTAGACTCAAGGGCATGGCCATGGCCCGGCGGGGAGGGAAGGTCCCAGGGACTCTCACGTGCCCTGTTCTTAGCTGTTGAGGCCAAGAGGACACTCCAAATTCCTTTGGCATCAGTGTCTTGATTCTTTTAGAATCTTACTTGGCTAATCTACGTATTGTTTTAGGGCAGCGATTTCAAAAAAGAAAACAAAGCTACAAAAAGAACTCATCTTTGGAGACCATGGTCTGTTGCCCTAGCTGGCTGAAGGGAGGTAGCAAAGCATTGGCTCTCTCTGTGATCTGATGAAATAAAGTCAATGGTGAAGAAGTGCTCCCTTAGTGAGAATGGGTGGGAGGAACCCACTGTGGCCTTGGGCAGGTGGGAAGTGAGGGAAGTGAAGCCATACCTCAACTTTCCATGCAGAACCCACACAAACACCTGGCTGCTCAAACCAACCTCACAGTCACTCTGGGTCCTGGATCAAAGAATTCTCACTGTTTCTGAGAAGCAGTTAGGTCAAAAGAGGATACTCCAAGCTTGTCGCATGAAAACCCGTAATGAGAATAATTCTTACAATTACGGAGTGATTAATATACGTTAGGCCACGTACCTCATTTAATCTAAGAAGATTAAATAAGGAAACTGAAGCTCCAAACACAGAAGCAAAATGGCCTATCCACTCCACTCCTCGCTATGTCCCCAGGAGAAGTGACAGCACATGTCACAAGAAAAGCACAGAAATGTTCCTAACATGTTTATTTACAAACACATATCAACAGAAGAATGAATGAGTACGTGGTGCTATATTCATACAATGGAATACCCTGTCGAAATAGGAGATAAACTATTGCTACACACGCACAGCAACACAGATGAAACTCACAGATATTGTACTGAGTAAAATGAACCACATCTAGAAGAGTCTATTCTGTGTAGCGCTGTGTACGAGAATTTCAAAGACTAACCAATGGAAGATGGAAGTCAGGGTAATGATTGCCTCTTGGTGGGAGAATAGGTCTGGAAGCAGCATGAGGGAATATTATGGGGTGCTATCTCCTGATCTGAATAGTGGTTATACACACGAATGTGATATATATATTACATATATATAATGTAATCACTGAACATTATGCACTATAAACACTACTTTTTCTGGGCTATACCTACATAAATTTGTGAAGAACGAAGAGAGACGAGAAAAGATGAAAGCAAAAGGACCTGCCCAAATTCCCACAGCTAGTAAATGGCAGAAATGGAATTTGACCTCAGATCTGCCTGGATCCAGAGCACGCTTTAACTACTGGGCTATCCTGCCTCATAGCTGGGTTGATGTTGACTATTGAATAAACATTTGTTGATGGATGGATGTCTGTTTATGGAAACTAGCCGCATTAGCTCACTGGCATTCAAGATTTAGATCCCGGTGAATTCCCTCTGACCTCTCCTATCATCCCTTTTAATGTCTCTCGTGGTTCTCAATGAGGAAAATTTAGCTTCAGCAAGGCTATAATGAGCTTCCACTGCAGGCTGAAGTTTCGTGGTGAATCTGGCCTCCTGTTCTTGAGCCATCATCAAGGGAATGTGGACAAGAACAGAGACAGGTATTGATCCTTGTTCATTATTTAAATGCATATGGCGGCAGGCAGCTCTGCTCAATAAAACCCTGACAGAGACGCCTCAGGCCTGAGTGATGGCCCCAACAACACCCACAGGCTCCTCAAGGGGCCTGAGACTCAGTTTCTCCAACTAAAACAATGGGAGTATTGGTAGGCCCATCCCGTCAAACCAGAGGGCTGGGGAGGCTGTTAGGGCTACACTTCCAATGTTTGACAGGTACTTGGCTATGTTTGTATTTGTGGAGTGGGAAAAGGATTCGGTCATTTTTCTCCTGCTAGGTTTAATTTAAAAACAGAGTATCTGAAATATTGTGGGCTTATTAGAATTCCAGTCTGTTCATAGAAGTAGCATCACGGGCAAGAATTCCAACCCCCAGTGGCAGACTTTCAGTTTCATCTTCGTTCTGCTGCCTGTCAACACGGTGGGGTTGGGCAAATGCTTTGTCTCTAATTCCCAATTTCCATTTCTGAAGCTGGAGAGAGTATTCACATACAACCCACAGGGCTGTTGTAAGCAGTAAGCATGAAGCCAGTTCTAATGCTTATCACAGGGCTTGATACAGACTGCTCTTTCAATAGGTAAGTTAGCATTCTAGTGCCAAACATGACTTGGTAATCATGACAGTGATGACCAGGACAGCTGGGATTATATACTCTGAGTTACTCTTTAGCACTGCAACTAACCAGGTAAAAGGAAGAGCCGTCTTTGTGATTTATATTATAGTTAAGTAAAAGTCAACTCTAACACACATTTTGATGATTTTGACACATCACCTAATCTTTCCAGTTCTTTGTTTTCTCACCTACTCACCCATAACCAAGCTTGAGTTCTTCCTCCATTATTCTCCCCAGGCTATGCTGGGTCTGAACCCTCACTATTGACCTGTCATTCAGGAGAGGAGGTAGGTGAGTAACACTGCTCGGGTGGGGATGGGACATCTATTCCCCCAGGCCTCTGAGCCCCGAGACCTGCCCATAGTAGCTGAGCAGGTGAAATAAGGGTCCCAGCTTCATCTCCATTTTGAAGAAGTTTAGGGAAGGAGACAGTGGCAGACATCATGCAAGGGCAAGATGTCTGCATCTTCCAGCCTGGAGGAATTTCAGGCACTTCCTAGAAAGGGGCCAGCCAACTCTTCAAGCTCTGGGGATTCAAAGTCTAGAGAGCCTAAATATTCAGGGACATCCATCTAGATGTCTCTCTCCCATATGTCAGAAACCTAGATCTTCCCAGTGGTGACCCTGGTATTATTGGAAAAGATTTGCCACAGCTGAGCACTGAAACCTTTCTGGGGCTCTGCTACTCTACCAGAATCTTAGTCTGATATCTGGTTAGGTTTTCTCAAACACTGCAGGAAATACAGTCCTCCTTGTAAGGTACCAAAAGGACTCCTTGACTCTCACACTTAGCCTTCAACTGTTTGTTACTGACAGTCAGATTCTCATTATTCCTTTTCAGAGCATCAGTGTAACTCAGTAACCACCCAACTCCACTGTTGTAGAAAGCATTGCCCCTCCATATCTTTCAAATCTCCAATGATGTCTCCTCCACTGGTATATTGGTCACCACATGTGAAATCTTCAGCAATTGGACTGCCACCTTGCATCAAGGACTATCGGTGACTCACATCCCTCTTGAGAGGGAGTCCTCTTTGTCTTCTAGGCTGTGAGAGGGCCAACCCCAAATCCTCATCTTACGGTCTGCTTTCTTGGATCACTCTTGGTATGAACTGTGTTCATTTGGGTCCTCCAAAAATGTAGACACTATAATAAGAGTAGACCTGCAAGAGATTTACTAGGGAAATGCCTGAAAAAGGAAGGAGAGGGAGCAGGAAAAATCAGTGATTCTTCAGACCATGATGCAGGTCTCGCACCCATGGAAACAAAGAGAGAACAAAGGGAGCAGAATGAGATAAGAAGAGTCTTGGACTGCAGCTCATTTCCAATATATTTTGGCCAGGCCAATGACAAGTCCTCAAACCTCCTATTAGAGGAGTCACACATTCCACAGGAATAGACCTTCATCATTTTCCCTTGAAAGGGCTGTTACTGGCTGAGACAGTCCAGGGGAAGCATGATCTCTATGCAAATGTGGTGATGGATTCAGAGGGAAGGCAACTGGGGCCATCAGCCAATATGTCCCATAGCAGGAGATCTGAGTGGTGCATTTTCAAAGCCACCAGACTGATGAACCTCAACTAATTTGAAATACCTATTATATGTCCCAAAATGTGCTATACTGAAAATATAGTGACTATTAAGACAAGCATGATTTCTGTTCTCGAAGTCTAATGAGAAATATTAACATATATATGTTATATATGAAAATATGTTCTCTATATGTAATATTAAATCAAGATATGATCTAATACCTCAAATACAAGTGTCCTATATGAGATAACATATTTCATACATATATATTAAAATATAATTGTAAGCCAAGATAAATGTTCAAAGGGAAAGGAGCACAATTTTATGGATACAGAAAACAGAGTCATCTGCCCTAGGACATAAGGTCAAGGGACATTTCCCCAGAGTGGTGACCCTTACAATAAGGTCAGAATGATGACTAGGAGTTACCTAGGTACATGGCGAGGGGCGGGGGAGGAGGATTCTAGACAGATGGAACAGCACGTGCAAAATGCCCATTGTAGGAAGAGGATGGCAATTTTAAGGAAAAGAACCCAGAATGGCTGCAGCCCAGGATGCAAAGGGGACAGGGTAAACACTGTGAAAGATCTTCATTTTTGTCCTAAGCACAATGGGAAACCATTGACAGCTCTTCCATGAGAGGCGGCATGTCAAGATGTCATTAGTGCTTTATTTTTTTTTTAAGATTTTATTCATTTGTTCATGAGAGACACAGAGAGAGAGAGGCCAAGACATAGGCAGAGGGAGAAGTAGGGTCCTTGAGAGGAGCCTGATGTGCTACTCAATCCTGGCACTCCAGGACCATGCCCTGAGCTGAAGGCTCAACCAACCACTGAGCCACCCATGTGCCCCCATCATTAGTGCTTTAAAAGACAGCCATGCCTGCAGAGAAAGCATGAGAATGGGACACCCTGGACATGAAATGGTGGTAATGGTGCTGGTGGTAAATGGTGGTAACTAGGACTAAGGTGGCGATGAAAGACAGACAAAAGAATAAGATTCTAAAATGTGTCTTCCACGAAGGCAAGAACACCAAGAACAAACAGACTGAGAGGATCAGGATCGAAGGTGATGACTTCAATCCTAAATGTGCTATGGCTCTTGTGCCTTTGAGATACCCATGTGGACATGTGTAGAGCCATTTGGTTATATTCCCTGGAGCTCAAAGCAGCTGCCTGGGAGACAGATATAAATTTAGGAACCACTAGTACAGAGATGGCTTTGAATCCACAGGAGTGGATGAAGTCACCTCAGGAGAGAATATAGGGACTGAGGCCAGAGGACCTCCAATACCTAAAGGCAGTGTTGAGGAGGAGGATAAGGCAAGGGTGATGGAGGAGCAGTGAGCAGAGAGGTCAGGTAAATCAGGAGTTTAGTGGGAAATCATGAAATTATTCAAACCAAATGAGGAGCTGTATCAAGAGAGAAGTGCATTTGTTCATGTCATATGCTGCTGAGAGGTAACATCACCTGAGAAAGAAAACTATCCATTGGATGGTCAAGTATGATGGGCATACCCATTTTACTTAGCAATGTCATGGAGGTGTTCAAGGACAGTATGGAGATGGGCATGGGTGGAAAAGTGGGGATGTAAGCTGGACTGGAGAGAGTTAAGAGTGGGAGGTGAGAAAATACAGACAATGAATCTAGAAAACTCTACCCAAAATTGTCATTGGAAGTGACACCCAACCTTTGATTGTCTGGCCTAAGGAAGCATGCATAATGCTTCTATTATTCTTTATGTAGTTCTGAAAAAGAAAAGAAGTAAAGTCTCTCTATACATCTTTCTATCTACCTTTGAGGCTTGAACTTGATTTTCTGATGAGTTCATACCTAATGGAACACAGAGCTTTGAAGGGGTAAATCTCAAGCGCTAACGTACATACACACATTCACTCACACACACATGCATGAGCACACACACATTTTAATATGCTTATATACAAGCTCATAATTCTTCCTGGACATCAAATGGCTCTTTATAGGCTCCATTTTGATGACCTAAGTATACTACAAATTAAACAGAAACATAAGGATTAAATTTCCCTCGAAGTACCACAGCTTTGAGGAAAAATAAGAGGCAAGAAAGAAATGCCTGGATGATCACGTTGTGGTTTTTCCTTTCCTTTATGATTCCAAAGCTTTGCAAATGCAGTCTTAAAGAGCAGGTCAAACCCATATGACATCAGCCACCACATCCCACCAATGCCCGACCCTGAAGCATCTTCTCCAGGCTGTCCTCTGTGGTCAAGAAGGAAGTGGGATGACAAATCCATGTTCTCATGTATTAATGAATGGAAGCAGAGCCTTGTAGACTAGCTGAATTCTTAGAGGAAGGAATTCAGACACAACAGTCTTTGTTTTAATCTGAGGGTCATGGATTCATGACGAATGGGGAATGGCCAAGACTGAAAAGGACAATACAATCTTGTAGTTCCCTAACTCCTTTGCATTACACCATGGTAATGGACAGCTGTTGCTTTAGCTTGGTTGGTATCCACTTGTCCCTTCAGTGGGAATGTACCTCTCCCCCCAGTCCATGTGGTTAAAGACTCTCACCTCTGCAGTACACATGTGAAGCAGACACTGCCAAGCAAAGCCATGCATCCCAATAGATAGGGATTGGTTCAGAGATGGGCAAGTGACAATTGATAGGCAGTAAAGGAAGTAATTCTAGGTCTTTTTTTTTGGGTCTATTGGGAAAAGAGGAGCTCCCTTTCTGGTGTACTTCAAGCTAGGAGAATAGTATATGAACCTGGCAGTGTTGGTGCCATCTTGTCAGGGTAATATGAAGGGAAAACCTACCCAAGGTTGGAGTCCATGCAAAGGGAAGAAGGAATGAAGAGTAAATAGTATAAAACTAAGCTTCTAATCTATCATTTGAGCCTTTGGATGCAGCCACACCTAAATTCAAATCTACCAACTGATTTTTTTTTCCAGTAAGTTAAGCTTACAAGTTCCTTTTCACTTTATCCCACTGAGTCAGAATTCTGTTGCTTTCGACTGAGAGTCTTGATTGACTCAGCCCTTTCTGAGGTGCCCATATTACAAGATATCTATTATTTGTAGAAACCATGTCCATCTTCACTTTACCCATGGATTAACTACAATAGGGATGGATCCTTTGCATCTGGGCCATGTCTCATGTTTTACAGAATGCCTTCACCCAGGGCAGATATTCAGAGTGGCCATCCTACTTGCTCGAGCCAGCATCTGTCCAACATCTGTTCCAGTTGGTCCATCCCCATGCTACACGGATTGATAAATATTTAGGATATCACCTAGATGATCACCTTATACCACAAACCCAAGCAGGGACAGACCAAAGACTGGTGTCACAAAGCACATTTTTAAAGACCACCAAGGTAAGACTGGAGTGACCCCTCCAAGCTAATCAGCAACCAAACTTGGGTTTGAAGCTGGGACTTGTGTTGCAAGGCTCTTTGCATCTCCCTACGGTGTATACAGAATGTAAATATATGTTATATTGTCCTCTTATTATTTATCAGAAACTGAGCTAATGGATTTGAATCCCGACAAGAAACCTCAGGAGATTGGTTTCATCATCTTCTTCATTTTGCATATGAGGAAGCTGACACTCATGAGGTTAAAGTTCACCTCGCTAGGAAGTGGTAAAAACAGGATTTAAACTCAGATCTGCCTTCTCACAAAAACTGCGTGGCTTCTACCCTAAGAATCTAGTTACAGAGACAGGTTATGTAAGCCTTTATTAATCAAAGTGTCCCTTGCCAAAGCAGGGCTCTTTACTATTATGGTCACTTAATACCATGGCTCTGCATACATGTACTCCAGGAAATCATATTCCCACTGACATGGCATGCAAAACACAGCCAAGCCTACATGAGTGCCCGGCAGACTGTGAATCTGTTCCACTGTTACCAGATGACATCAGCAACCAAGCCACAAAAGCCTAGAAATTAATTCCTATGTTAATCACACACCCCAAAATACTTTCTGTCAAGAAAGAGGATTGGGAGTGTCTCATGCCCAAAAGACATCATCTCCAAGGCCTGTAGTAAATATGTGCAGCATTAAGTACATTTCTGAAATTGAGAGGGAAGAAAGACCTCATAGATCGTGATTAGGATTAAATCCCTAGTTTTTTAAGATCCACAAACCCTCCTGGAATCCTGGGTTTGATTTCAATTTTCTGAGACATTTGTTTCTCGGTCTGGTCTCTAAGTAAGTCTCTGCTCTTAGACATTATGTTTAGGATGGTGACAGAAGCAAAACCTCCACATGCACCTAATGTCATATTTTAAATATATCTCTGAAAAGTTGGATGATGACCAGATCTTCTCCCATTCTGGTTCAAGAAGCCCACGTTTATTTAACTGATACATAATAAGCCCATTTGCTTTTACCTTTAACCTTTTAAAACATTCTGTGGTTTTCATAAATTTCCTTTTCACATATGCTGTGATACCCACTTCCATTTTCATTATATATGAAAGCTGTGCACTTTCCATCAAGCCCAGTTTTTTTTTTTTTTTCTGTAAGAATCCACTTCAGAGTATTTCAAAGCTAAGTAGAATTTCTTTCCAAAAGCTAAGGAAGTTTCCCCCCTCATCTTTATTTGGACCTATATAATAGGATCATTGTAAAATGTGATGGAGGTATGAACCTCTGAAATATTTATTTGAAGAACAAAGGTTCCTATGGTTTGGTTTCTAGTGCCCATCATTTTGTCAGTCAAGATAGGATGGATTTTGCTGCAGTAACAAACAGGCCCCAGTTTCAGGACCTTAAAACAGCCAAGCTTTATTTTCCATTCACAGGATATTTTTTATCACAGGTCAGCTGAGGACTCTGTTCCTTATGTTCTCATTCTGGTACTGGACTGACAAAGTAGCCAACATCCAGAATCTTGCAGGTCACCACGTCAGAGAGGACGATAGATGTGATAATTTGCGTACTGGCTTTAAACTTCCACCTAGGAGTTCCTGGGTGACCCAGTTGATTAAGCATCCAACTCTTGATTCTGGCTCAGGTCATGATCTCAGTGTCATGGGATCAAGCCCCATATAGGGCTCCTTGCTCAGTTCGGAGTCTGCTTGTCCCTCTCCCTTCTTCTACTTACTCTCTCTCTCAAATAAATAAATAAATAAATAAATAAATACATACATACATACATACATACATATATACATACATACTTAGAAATAATAATATATGAAATAAAACTTCCACTGAGAAGTGACACATCATTTCTACTTACATGTTGTGGCCAAAGTAAATCATTTGGCCATGGTTATTCCTAATTCCAAGTGGTGGGGAAATGCAAAAGTCTTTCATATCAAGGTCAAGAAAAATGAGCAGCTAGGGTGACCTCCACTATCACCACACCACACCATCTGTGAGAAAGGTGTACATGATAATAATGACTATAACTCATCTTTATTGAGTGCTTACTATATGTACATGTGAGTTTAGACATTTTGCATGTATTGTCTCATTTAATCTTTGGGACAATTATCTGAGATTGGCAACTCCACCCCATTTTAAAGATGAGGAAGCGAAGCAACAGGAGAGGAGAGTCATTTGCCCAAGGTCATCTACCTAGTAAGAGACTGTACTGAGACTTGAATGCAAGTAGGTAGGCTGGCTGTATGTAGATCCTGTGCTCCTAGCAGCTATATGATGCCTCCCACTGTTACCGTTGCTACTATGACTAATACCACTCTGTTAGCATAATTTCCCTCATCCTTGACTCTCATGACTCCTGTGGGGATTTCCTGAAAAAATAAAACAAAACTGCCCCCCTGATGTAGAGATTATACACTTCCTGGTTGGATGGACACTTAGAAATAACCAACAAAATGAAAAAACAACTTACAGAATGGGAGAAAATATTTGGCAACCACTTATTGGATAATATCCAAAATATACAAGGAACTCCTACAACTTGGTAGCAAAAATAAGAATTAATTAGTTAATCAATAAAAAACCCAATTACAAAATGGACTGGAATAGACATTTTTTTTCCTAAAGAAGACATACAGATGACCATTAGATATATGAAAAGGTACTCCATATCACTCATCATTAGGGAAATGAAAATCAAAACCACAGTGAGATATCACATCACACCTGTTAGGATGGCTGTTATCAAGAAACAGAAAATACCACGAGTTGGTAAGGATGTGGAAAAAAGAGGACCTTGGGGTGCTGTTGGTGGGAGTGCAAACTGGTGCAGCCACTGTGGAAAATAATACGGAGTTTCTTCAAAAAATTAAAAATAGAACCACCCTACAATCCAGCAATCCTGCTTCTGCATATATATAGGAAGAAAATGAAGTCACTCTCCCAAAGAGATATCCAATGTCCTGTGTTCATTGCAACATTATTCACAATGGCCGAGACATGGAAACAACCTAAATGCACATCAATGGGTGAATGGATAATAAAATGTGGTGTATACCTGAAATAAAATATCATTCAGCCTTAGAAAAGAAGAAAATCCTGCCATTTACAATCACATGGATGAACCTGGAAAGCATTCTGCTAAGTGAAAGAATCCAGACAAAGACAAGTACTGCATGATCTCACTTAATATGCAGAATCTAAAGAAATCTTTTTAATTAAAAACAGTTGAACCCATATTGGATAAAATGGTGGTTGCCAGGGGTTGGGGTGGGGAAAATAGAGACACTGGCTAAAAAGTTACAAACTTTCAGTTATGAGATGAATCAGGTCTGAGGATTTAACATATGACACAGTGACTATATTTGATAATGCTCTGTTGTATAATTGAAATTTACTAAGAGAGTAGAACTTAAGAGTTCTCACCACAAAAAAAAAGGGGGGGGGAATACATGAGGTGATGAATGTGCTTATTAACTCAGTAGTGGGGATCCTTTCACAATGTGTCCATGTATCAAATCATCACATTGTATGTTTTAAATATATTACATTTTTATTTGTCAGTTATATTACAACAGTGAAGAAAAAGAAAAGACTGTGATTTCTAATTCAGAATTTTTATACCCATCTCTCTTGGCTAAGGTAAGAGAAATAACCTATCTCAGCCAGCTAGCCAGATGGGTAGTCAGGAACTTACAAATTACTCTTGGTACTTCCCTATTCCTTACCCCTGCACCTGCCATCCTCCACTACCAAGTGTTTGCACTTTTTCTCATCTCTGTTTCCCATATCCATTCACTTATTTCTAGCTTCACACCTAGCTCAAGCCACCATGTGTTTCTCCCTGGACCACTGTAGTGGCCTCCCTTTGAAACTGGCCTTCCAGCTTCTACTCTTGTCCCAGTCTATTCCCCATCCTGCAGCCCAAGTGATCACATCTGAGAGTGTCACCCCTTTAGTGTGATTATGTGATAACTATCTCTCTGAGCTCCTGGATCCAGCAGTGTTTGAAGCCAGACACCCTTACTAGCTTCAGCTAGTTTTCAACCCCTTGCAACTAGTTCATCTGGCTTATACTTACCTATTTCCCCTACCATTGTAGACATCCCTTAGTTATCTGTGTACTCCAAGTGGCTTATCCAATGTTCAGTACATATTAGATACTTGAGATGTTTGCAAAAAGGAATTGATCTGGATGATAATCAGAGTTTTGCCCTAGATGAAACAAGGCCTTAAAAGGGAAAGACTTTGGCTTTGTCCTTGAAAAACCCACAAAATGTCACCACTCAACAACGCAAACATCAAACCTAATGGTTGACAACAAAGTTATGTCTCCAGTTCTCTTCTTCATCAAGCATTTCTTAAGAACAGTTTAGGGAGTTTTTCTCACTCCCTTAAATGTGGTTTTTTTACTTACTTCCCAACCCCCAGGAAAGGCTCTCATCTCCTGGGCCTCTTTCATTTTCAAGTCCAGCCCTGGAAAAAAAAAAAAAATGTGCGTGTAGAAAATCCTGTAATTACCGGATCTGATTTTCATTTGAACTTTTCCTCTCTGACATCATTGCAAAGTTCTTTATGAATGGCAGCCAACAAGGCCCCGATATGTGTCTATGATAGAGAATCTGCTGGTGTGTGTGAGTGTACAAATCTGTGTTTGAGTGAATTTGTCAAGGAAAGTGTATAGGGTTGTGTGTTTCTATACATGTTTGAGTGTGTATGTGAATGAGAGGCATGTCAGTGAATGTGTATTGGATAGATGGATGTGTGTTATGTGTGTGTGTCAATAGTGTAAGTATGTGAGTAAGTAGGATGCTATGAATGAATTAGAAGTGCACATGCATCTGCATGTACATATGAGTGAACATGGGTGTGTGCATGTGCATGTAAGTTAACAAGAGGTTTACAGACTTGGGTGGTATTTGAAAAGATGTAGTAAGTGCCAGGCAAGAAGAGAAGAATGAGAGGACCCAAAGAGAAAAACACAGTGCAATGAGGATGAGCATAAAGTCACAAGAGGTCCCATCAAGGGATCAGAGGTAGAGGGAGACCTGGGATCTCCAGGCAGAAGGAGCTTGTGTAGAAAAGCAGAGGTGTGAGTGGTTGAGGGTGGGCTGTCATCATCCTCAGAAAATGAATCCACAGAACAATGCCTAGCTGGGTCCCCAACAAATCACTGAAGAAAAACAATTAGATGTGCAAAGCTCAGAACAGGATATGTATTTTAGATAGAAGATCCTAGGAATTTTGTAGGGAAAAGTAACCCTGCAATGGCAGTGGCCATGGTCTTCTAGGGTAGATCCCTGTCTTATCTAGAACATAATGATGAAAGACAAGAACTCCAGAGCTGGGCTTCATGGGTTTGAATCTAAGCTCTGATGCATCATCTTGGGTAAGTTAACCAATTTTCCCTGCCTCAGTTTCCTTATCTGTAAAATGGAGAATATGGTGGAATTTGTCTCCAAGGACAGTTCATGATGATGGTTAGATGAGCGAACACATATAAGGAGCTTAAAATAATGTCTCACTACTTTTTAAGACGTATTTATTTATTTTAGAGAGAGTCTGTGTAAGCAGGGTGAGGGCGAGAGGGAGAAAGAATCTCAAGCAGACTCTGCACTGAGTGGGGAGCCTAACGCAGGGCTTGATCTCACAACCTGAGATCACAATTTGAGCTGAAACCAAGAGTTGGACGCTTAACCTACTGTGCCACCCAGGCATCCCAACACTTGGCTATTTAAGTGTTCACTTATCATCATCATTTCTGTCACCGTCATCCTTTCCTCCAAGCATTAAGCTGAGCTATAAATGTGATGGGCATCTTATCTATGTTTGCTGAGTGAAAGAATGAATGAATGAATCATAATGCAGTGCTACTCAAACTTTCATAAGCGTGTGAATCAACTAGGGATTGTGTTAAAATGCTGAGACTCTGAGCTTCTCACAGGCCCTAAGTGATGCTCAGGCTGCTGGTGCACATACCACACTTTGAGTAACAGGGTCCTATAGTATCCACTTATTTGAGAATTTAGAGGACATAGTTATTCTTATGGTATACAAACTATGGATATACATGGAGTGGAATGCAAAGCTCACACATATTTTAAAAATAAAGCCAAAATAAAGGTTTTGAAGACAAATAGAAAACAATACCCTCAGGCCCATCTGAGATTCCTGTCACACTCCTGTGATACACATGGAGTTCCTGGAGAAGAAAAGTTTGAGAAATCCTGCCTACCCAATATCTCCATCCTGGAACATGCCACAGTGAGACAACCCAGGGGCAGTCTTAGAAATTGGTAAGCCAGTCCATATGGTGTTTCCAGGCTACTGGGAGGAACTTTCTTCCCCCAAACATCTCTTTCAACCCCAGGTTCCTGCAGAGTTAAAAGGTGCACCAGAAGGGACATTGGTTTTTGACCATCCAGCCTCTTCCCACTCCAATTTCCCTTCGGTGGATTGTCGCTGTGTATTGCCAGATACTACCTGGTAGGATGGCATGACTGCCCACCACGTCTTCTCGCCTGACTCCTCAGCCTTCTTTTCAGTTCTCTGAGCATCTCTGATGAACCCACCACTGTCTGGAGCAAGCCAGGGTTGGTTCTGTTGCTTCCAAGCTTCCAAGCTATACAGTCTAATCAATACTCTATCATTGCTTTGGGCAAATGCATTGATTCCCAATAAATAAAACAAAAAGAAAAAGAAAACATTGAAGCAAAAGTTACAAACAGCCTAATTACTTCTAACAATACAAGATCAATTAAATGAATTATGGGATAGTCATAAGAAGAACTATTAAACTGCCATGAAAACTAAAGCAGAAGTCTTGCAAACATAATATCGAATTCAAGATGCTATGCCCAGTAGAGTACACACTATATGATTCTATTTGGATACAGTAGAAAACAAGCGAAAGTAATCTATGGTGTTGAAAGCAGAACACACCATTCTTGTTGGCATGGTCAAGACCAGGGAAGGGACTGGAATGTTCTATTTCTTGATCTGGGTATTGTTTCCAAGGATTGTTTTGTGAAAATTCACTGAATCCTGCTTTATGATATGTGCATTTCTTCTGCATGTACGTTATAGTCTAATAAAAAAGTTAATAATTAAAAAACTAGTTTTAAAATTTTGCTTCATAGACCACAGAAAACCACATGGAATTCCTCAAAAACCACCACATTAGCGCAGAGGGGACCCTGAACACTTGGTAGGGGCCAAATGAATAAGATTACAAGCTTCTAAACACAGTGCATCCAGAGTAGGTCCATTTATATCTCTTCTACATATTAGGGAAGGATGGAGGGGTTCACCAGAACACTCAATTGTATCTGTAATGTAGTGTTAAAGTATCTAAAACAGGGCGAGAGAGAGAGAGAGAGAGAGAGAGAGAGAACAGATACCAAGCTCTATTGGGATTTTGTTCCAACTATCAGACTCTTTAGGAGCCGAGGCCTCCCTGGCTGGGACCAGATCTTATCCATATCCAGAATCTAGCACAGTGTTGGGTTAGCAGTCAGTACTAATGAGTGTTTGCTGAGTGACTGAGAAATTTAAAACGGTAAGATCACATTCTTTAAAAACACTGAGCTCCTAGATCAACACTTGCCTGAACCCCCTCACCCACATTGTCAAGCTTTCAGTTATATTGCATTTCCTTTTGTGTGAAATCCAATTTCAGTTGGGTTTGCTAACACCTGAACCTGAACAATTACAAGTCTTAAACTCTTTGTGCTACCGTGTCCTTACTTGTGGTCCTGGTATGAACACATGGAGGACATGAATTGTTAAAAGCACAGACTTTATTTATTTATTTTTCATATTTAAATTATTTGCTTTATTTTTTTAAAATTTTTTATTGGAGTTCAATTTGCCAACATATAGCATAACACCCAGTGCTCATCCCACCAAGTGCCCCCCTCATGCCCATCACCCAGTCACCCCAACCCCCCCCGCCCACCTCCCCTTCCACTACTCCTTGTTCATTTCCCAGAGTTAGATATCTCTCATGTTTTGTCACTCTCACTGATATTTTCACTCATTTTCTCTCATTTCCCTTTATTCCCTTTCACTAATTTTTATATTCCCCAAATGAATGAGACTATATAACGTTTGTCCTTTTCTGATTGACTTATTTCACTCAGCAAAATTCCCTCCATGTCCATCCACATCGGAGCAAATAGGGGGTATTTGTCATTTCTAATGGCTGAGTAATACTCCATTGTATACATAGACCACAGCTTCTTTATCCAGTCATCTTTCGATGGACACCGAGGCTCCTTCCACAGTTTGGCTATTGTGGACATTGCTGCTAGAAACATTGGGGTGCAGGTGTCCTGGCATTTCACTGCATCTGTATCTTTATCTTTGGGGTAAATCCCCAGCAGTGCAACAGCTGGGTCGAAGGGCACATCTATTTTTAACTCTTTGAGGAACTTCCACACAGTTTTCCAGAGTGGCTGCACCAGTTCACATTCCCACCAGCAGTGTAAGAGGGTCCCCTTTCCCCACATCCTCTCCAACATTTGTTGTTTCCTGTCTTGTTAATTTTCCCCATTCTCCCTGGTGTGAGGTGGTATCTCATTGTGGTTTGGATTTGTATTTCCCTGATGGTAAGTGATGCGGAGCATGTTCTCATGTGTGTGTTGGCCATGTCTATGTCTTCCTCTGTGAGATTTCTCTTCATGTCTTTTGCCCATTTCATGATTGGATTGTTTGTTTCTTTGCTGTTGAGTTTAATAAGTTCTTTATAGATCTTGGATACTAGTCCTTTAACTGATAGGTCATTTGCAAATATCTTCTCCCATTCTGTAGGTTGTCTTTTAGTTTTGTTGACTGTTTCTTTTGCTGTGTAGAAGATTCTTATCTTGATGAAGTCCCAATAGTTCATTTTTGCTTTTGTATCTCTTGCCTTCATGGATGTATCTTGCAAGAAGTTGCTGTGGCCAAGTTCAAAAAGCATAGACTTTAGAGTCCAGAGACCTAGACCCAAATCTGTGCTCCATCACTGGCTAGCTGCAAGACCGTGGGGCGGGGGGGAGATATTTCATTGCTCTGAGCCTCAGTTTGTTCTGAGGGGATGGCATCTGCTTGATGAAGCTATGGGACATATTAAGTGACATGAATTTGGAAAAGCTCTTCACGCTGAATATACTCCAGAGTAGCACTCATTCTATGGTGACTGCACACAAAGCTCTTTTTCCCAACCCCACCTCAAAGATCCCATATACCAAATGATCAAGTTATGTGAAAGTACTTCCCCATGCCATATCATCATCATCATCATCATTATCATCATCATCATAAGATAGACTGATTTATAGAAACCAGAGTCGAACACAGGCCAAAGGGAAGCGAAATTGTTCTGGAAAACAAACCAAGGAGAGAAAGTGTGCACAAGTGGAAGAAGCAGGCTCTGAGCCAAGCACGAACATTGCTGTTGAGAGGAAGACAGGGCCAGAATGAAAGAGAAGATGAATATTTTCAAGCTTTAAATGAACTCGTTCTCGACTCAGTTCAGAGAGAAAAGTGTAGCCAGATATAATCGAGGGATGACAAAGAGCAAAATATTTGTTCCAGTAAATACACTTGTCTGTCCAAACTCACTTGAAACATTTCTGCTTTCGAAAGAAGTTCTTAGGAACTGGGAGCCGCAAAGAATCACCTGGTGAGTGGCTGTTCCAAGAGGCAGCTCAGCGCTTCCAAGAAAAGGCTGCCTGGCCCTGAATAGTCCACGCCCAAGGCCCCGGGCTGGGTGACAGGAAGGGTGGCCTCAAAGGGGCTTTGTACACACTGCCACTTAATGAGCAAACCTAGACGAGCCACAGATGGGGCTCCTCCGACCACAGGAGACGTAGGGAAGGGACAGGGGGACGAATAGAGGCTTCACTCCAGAGAGAAGGGAGGGACACTTGCTCTGTCTTTTTCACTGTCTTGTGCATAAATGTCCAGCCACAGTCATGGGACCTGGACAGGGCGAGGATCTAGGATAGCACTAGCCAACAGAAAAACAACACAGACCACATCCATTATTTTAAATTTTCTAGTAGCCACATTAAAAAAAAGAAAGTAAGAGAGAGAAAGAAAGAGAGAGAGAGAAGGAAGGAAGGAAGGAAGGAAGGAAGGAAGGAAGGAAGGAAGGAAGGAAGGAAGGAAGGTTAATTTTGATTTTACTTAATTCAATATGCCCTCAATGCTATCACTTTCAACATGTAATCAATGTAAAAGTTATCAATGAGCTATGTTACAGCTTCTTCCCCCCCCCCCCCAAATCTTCAAAATCCAGCCTGGTGCTTTATTTGCATTTAAGACACACGTCCCTTTGATCTGAGCAGCCTCCCGGGCTGAGCAGCTACCCTCTCGGAAAGCCCAGCTCCAGACGAAGCCAGTTCGTCCATCAGTCGCGAGGACTTACATTTCATTTTCCTGTAAATCATAAAAAGTCGAACTTTCAGAGGAGCAATACCTTTCAGAAAACAGATTGACTTATTTCACTCAGCAGGGTGCCACGTTCATCTTTGGCCCTCTCTAGTAGGTGTTGGGGGGTTCTCTAACTTTCCATCTCTTCGTGCCCCCTGTTGCTCATTCTGTTTCTGTGCTTTCTCCCTGGCTTTGTCTTCCTCTCTTTTCTGCTTCTGTCCACTTGCTGTTCTACATCCCTCTCTGCCTTCATTGTTGTAAATCGATCTCTGTGGCTCTTAAAATTCACCTTTTTCTTATTCCCAAAGCAACAAAAGTGAGAGCCAGGCTCAGGGACAGGAAACAAGGAGGTAGGGGAAACCCTACCTAGATGAGCTGGTGGGGAAAACTTCTCTGAAGACAAGTTATCTGCAGAGATGCCTGCGAGATGATGAGAGTGGCCATGAGAAGCCTACTCTCCCATGGATAGGAGAAGACTGTTCCAGGCTGAGGGAACAGAATGTGCAAAGAATGGGATGAGTTCCAGCAACTGAGAGGAGCAAACAACCACCCTGGAGAGGAATGGTGTGAGAGGAGGAAGAAAGGGTAGAGCAGGGGCAATGAGATGATGGGTGGATAAACCCAACACCACTAGAAAGACGGTTTCTCCTTTGGATCAAATCTCATGGAGAACATCTAAGGGATCATTGCTACAGAATATTTTATAAAGTAGTGTTTCGTGCTATAACTTGAAAAGGAAACAAAAGTGACACCAAGGAACTGCACATACAAAATTTATATACAACCCTGTGGATTCAGTGTGAGACGGTTTTCATTGTTAGACATGAGGAAAGAAAAGCATGCACAACAGTGACGGGTTGCATGGAAACTTTGGAGGGAAAGGGCATACACCATTGATTGGGTCCTCCTTTGCAATTTCATGATGCTATCTCCCCTGAGCCCACCTAGCAGATCCTTCAAAGGAACTTTTCATAATGAGTGTGTCCTTGAAGGCTTCCCTGACAATGGAGTGATGACCTCAGATATGAATCATCCATTGCCTTGTAGACCCAATTGACTGTCATCCCTGATTATTCTGTGACAGGCAATGGGTCCCGTCAAACACTTTTAGCCTACTTCTTGTTACCCCCAGTGTCTTTATCCTTTTCTGTCTTTCTTGTGCTTCTCAGACTTAAATGTACATTCAAAACATCAGGGAGATGTATTTTTTCAAAATGCAGATTCCCAGCCCACCTCCAAATAACTTCTGGTGCAATCTGCCTGGCGCGGAGCCCAGAAATCTTCCTCTCACCAAGCGCCCTCTTACCAGATGGTTCAGATGCAAGTGGAGAGGCGGATGCTATTTTACGAAATACTGACCTACGGCAACACTGCCCCACAGCCCTTTCTGTGATCAGAGAAAAAAGCTCCATATCTGTGCTGTTTACCATGGTCTCCACCTCCCACATGTGGCTGCTGATCACTGGAAATGAGGCTAGTGGAGCTAAGAAAGTGAATTTTTAATTCTAATTAATTTTAATTTAAATGGCCACATACAACTAATGGTATAATGAGCCCTTCTTCCATTAATAAAATTCAGGGCAGTGAACTCCTAGTTAGGGAAGTTCTTTATAGACTCTTTAAAGAAGCTCTTTATAGACTTGTGTGCCTGATTACTCATCCCCCACAGTTAAATCAGTTTGGAGATACACACACACACACACACACACACACACACAGATTTTTTTCTTACCGTGAGCTTACCAGTAATTATCATTTACTTCCAGGCTCATCAAAGACTCTCTTGTCCAATATTTACCATCCCCAGAATACCAGCTAGATCCAACTCTCAGTATGCAATAAAAGTCAACTAAGGCAAGGCACAGACACTCAAAAAACTCTCTTTAAAGAAAAACTCAGCTTTCCTCCTCTCCTGCACTCGATACTTCTTGTGTGAGGCTCCCTTATGGACCCCAGCTGCCCAGAGCTCATGGAGGTCACTAGAAAGTAGCTTAAAGAGGAAGACAGTCACTCAGCTTCAGGGGCAGAATAGAGTCGTTTAATGCCCTTGAACAAGATTCTTTCACCTGAGGACCTTAGTTTCTCCATCTGTTAAATGGAGGCACTTTGGCCAAATGAGCTCAAGGATTCTTTGAGTTTTAAAAATCTTATTTAAATTAACACAATTTAAAAAAAATTAACACAATTTGCCCAAATGTACCAAGATGGCCATGATATAACTATACATTTGTTAAATGAATAAGACAAGTTTCCCGTTTGGGGAATATATGTGAAAATGTACACATGCATAGACTATTATCATATGTAGATAGGCACACACATTAGATAGGAATTTAAAAAGATATCCACATAAAGAAAAAGTTCACAAGTGCACACACCAGAGTGTCACCAAAAGTTACAGCCTCTGGGATGTCCGCGATCAGCATCTACAGGTCTTGGCAACATGCGACTCCATTTCCAGGTAACCCCAGCTAATTTCTATGCTCCCTCTTTCAGTCCAGGTGATTTGGATGGGTCGATTCCACCGGCCCTCCCCAGCTGGCCTGATGGGCATGTGACCCAGACCTGGACAATAAGAGCGCAGCTTCCCCACCCCTCCCCGCCCAGTGGACCAGGCTGCTCAGGACCCAAGCCAGCCAATCAGAGTCAAGCCAGGGCCTTGCGTTGATCAAGAAGCAAGGACACTTCTTTCCTTTGGTAGGAGGTGAGTCTGGAGGTCCCTTGGGGTCATCTTTAAGGCCAGGAGGGTGAACCTGCCTAAGGAGAACCCAACTCTGAAGACGCCATGGGGACCGTAAGAGAAACAGAAGCTGACTGTGCTTTGATCTCTGGATGCAGCTGCGTGTGAAGATCTATCTACCCTGGACTTTGTAGAGTATTAAGTCAGTAGATTCCCCTCTCATGCTGAGGCCACATGGGGCTGGCAGTGACTTGCAGCCTTCATTAATATATAGGTGGCACTGGCTGTAGGGGAAGGGAACAACCTCCACTTTTTTTTTTTTTTTTTTTTGAGGGACTTCTATAGCTGTTAGATTTTTCTCCACAATGAGTATACGTTTACGCTTTAAAAGTACTTTGAGGGACACCTCGGTGGCTCAGTGGTTGGGTATCTACCTTCGACTCAGATCGTGATCCCAGGGTCCTGGCATTGAGTCCCACATCAGGCTCCCCGCAGGGCAATGGCTCCTCCCTCTGCCTATGTTTCTGCCTGTCTCTCTCTGTCTCATGAATAAATAAGTAAATAAAATCTTTAAAAAAATAAAAGTACTTTGAGGTCCTTGATCTTCATAATAAGCCTTATGGCGTATCATGACACACTTGCATGTGGCTTGACACACTGGCATGTGTCAAGATCTTGCTATGGATCAAATGCTTAACTAAGCATTTTCCATGCCCCATCTCATGTGCTATTCACTCTCTCCCTAGAAAACAGGCCCCATCATTAGGACCATTTCCAAGATGGAAAGACTGAGCCCGGAAGGTGCTAAGCCATTGCCCAAGGTCCCATGGGTCATAAACAAGGGAGACTGGACTGGGACCCATGTCTGCTGGCCTCCAAAGACCCAACTGAGGCCCTTCTGGATTCAGGTGTAGTGGTAAGAACATTTGACACAAAAAGCTTCTTAACGAAGCTCTGTCTTGTGCACTAGAAAACAAGCTCCGCTCTCAGCTGAATACGCCTACCACAGTGCCTGGCACGGAGGGGCTCCACAAACATTTGCCCAATGAGCGGGTGAATGAGTGAATGAATAAGATGTAGTAGTATCAGAGACCCGAAGAGGCCAAGGTATGTGAAACACCCATCTCAGGCCAACATCTAAAGCATTCCTTCCAACTTCATCAGGGATGTATCTTAACAGCTCAGACATGCTTTCCAGTTGAAAACATTCATTTAATTAGCAGGCATTTTCCAAAACGGATGTGCCTTTCTCAATCACTGTGTCTGCGGCGGACATTTGTTGAAAAGGTGCCCCCCTCCCCCAAACATCAAAGCGTATGCTCCGCAGACCTTTCTCCCCCAATTACTTCCATGGAAGAAGGACAGCCGGGCAGACGGGAAATCGGTCACAACATGCAAGATGTTTTCCCTTTGTAAAAAAGATGCTTGTGGTAGAAGGTCCTTTTTGGGGAGGAAAAAAAGATAAAAAAAAAAAAAAAAAACAGCCTCCATGTCTTTTTTTTTTTTTTTTTTTAATCTGTGTCTTTAAAAATCTGTTTCTTTTGTCTGCGTGGGCTGTTCGCTGTGAACTGCCAAAAGTCATTTCTCATTGAGATCTAGCTTCCCCTCCCCAAAACAGTACCAAGAACGATCTGTAAGATACTGTGTCGCTGGGTTTGTTGTATTTCTTCCTGATGTTTGCAGCTCCTGGGATGGGCATACCGGCCCTTGTGTTCTGCTTTGGTTTGACCGTTTACAACTCAGTTGGCACAGAGATTCTGTGCCTTCTTCTCTTTGAGTCCCTGCATCCTAGAGCCTGGGGCGACAGTCACTGTGAAGCGGAGATGGCATCTATATTTTGGAAGGATGATGTTCCTTTGGAAAACATGATTCTTCCAATCCACAGACACAGAGCTGGAGTTGGTTGGGTCGACCCTTCGCCCTAAACTCTTCCATAGCTCCCCATTGCCATCTGGAAAATGCGTGGCTCACAGACCTCAATTCTGCATACTCTCTGACCTCAACTCTGCCCCTCGTGGGCCCCAGTCAAGTAACTTATCTGCCGCTTCCAGCATCCTGCTTCCTCCCTTCCCCATGAGCTCCTTTCAATGTTCTCTTCCCCATGCCTGAAACATCCTCTGTGTCCCTTTGTCATCTTCACTCCATTAATTCTACTCAGTGTCAGGTCTTGCACGTCACCTCCCCCAGGAAGCCTACCTTGCTCCACCCCTCCAGACCTACTGCAAGAACTGAATTAAGTGCCCTCTCCAGCACTATCACAGTGTATGCCCTCCAGCACTGGCACCCTATTGTAAATGCCCCTTTATTTCTCCATCCCCTTCACCATCCTGAATGCTGTGAATCTGAGGCCCTCTGGCATAGAATAGGCCCTCCGTGAACAGCTGTTGAGGGAACAGGGTAAGTATCAATGAATGGGGTAGGGTGGCGGAGGTAGCATAGCATCCAAGGAGAAAGTACACAGAAGAAAGTACAGGGAGAATGATTTTTCCTCATTCAAATGGTTAAACTGCATGAGACACCTGGGTGGTTCACTGATTGAGCATCTGCCTTTGGCTCAGAGCATAATCCTGGGGTCCTAGAGATCGGGTCCACATCGGGCTCACCACAGGGAGCCTGCTTCTCCCTCTGCCTCTATGTGTGTGTGTCTCTCTCATGATTAAATAAATAAAATCTTTTAAAAACAAATGGCTGAACTGCAGAGTACTGACCATGATCCTGCAGGTGCCCCAGGATGCATGGAAGACCAAATGTCCCCCATCGTGGTCCCAACAGGGAACCAGGGGATAAACTTGTCCCTACAAGGCAATGCCAGCCCAACTGGACTGCTCACAGCTCGCTAAGCACTGCCTTTGCCCCACAGCCTGAACAGCAGATGTCGCCTTCCAATTAATCCACTGGGAACGAGCCTTCCAGGTCATGGAGAAGGTAGGTGTGAGAAAAAAAGGCACAGAAGGTGGGAAAGTAGAGATTCTTGGAAGAAGTGCTCGCTTTCCTTGGCTTTGGGTTCTGTCTTTCTGCCCAGCAACTGCTAAAGAGCCAGAGCTTGAGTAAAAACAGGCAGTGGGAACCAGGTGGCAAAGACTTAAAAACCAGGAGTGTCCTTTCCCTCTAAATTTCAGAGTCCCAGGAAAGGTCCTTGCTACCCTTCGCTTGCTCTGACCTGTGGTACTTACCAGGTAAATGGACTTCGGAATCTTTCTTCTCTCTGGGAGTTGCCATGTCCCCACCTGCATGGAGCCTCAAGGGCAGGAAGTTTCCACTTCTGCTCTCACTGTATCTCAAACCTCTCTTCTCCAGGCCATAATTCTAAGAAAAGTGCGAGGGACTTCTGGCTCAGCAGGTTTTCTTCATTAATAGAAAGAATGCTTTCTTGCCTCAAAATGTATGCTTGAAAACCATGTTTAGCTATTTTAGTTTGAAGCTCACTCTGCCTGGTGTTTGAATTCTGTCTTCGAACCTTGCAGGCTGTGTGATCTTGGGCAAGTGCACTAACCCCTCTGAGGTTTGTCTGTAACGTGGGATAGTCACAGACCCCTCTTGGGAAGTTTCGTGAAGATTAAATGAGATGATATACACCAGGCACCGAGCATGGCTCCCGGTGTCCACAAAGTACCAACCACCGGCAATTATTACTCCTGCAGAGGAGTCCGTTCCCTTCTTGAATGATGGTTTGTGTGAGACCACCGTCTTTTCTCACTCAGATTTTGTAATCCTAAAATAGTAGGTCAGATAAACAAAAATAGAGGTTTCTGTCTTACAGAAATGTGGGGCCTCAGCAAATGCAGACAAGACAAAGACCTGGTTTACAGTGACTCCAGGATGTATCGTGAAGAAGCTGTGTTATTTCTGTTGCTAATACATTCCTGATAGCCATTGTTTCCTGGTTATTTGCCTCTTTGGCTCTGATTGGCCAAGTTCCAATTTCTTGAGGTTTTTTTTTTTGTTTTTTTTTTTAACTGCATTTGGAAGCTATGTTATGAAAACCTTGGAGCCTCCACGAAAATGAAAACTTCCTTTTCTTCCCTTTCTCCCCAGAGTATGGTGGCCAAATACCCCTCAGATCTGGATGACTGTCCAATTTAAAATGCTCTGTAACAATGACTCCTTAGGCATCAGCTGACCCACAAATCACAGTATTGGGGGATCTAGATCGCGCTTCCCTGCCTTGCTGCTCACTGAGAAGTGGTCAAGAAAAATCCTTTGATAATTCATGCCTCTCGTTTTGATTCAGATCATTTCACTCTGTGTTCATGGTCTATCTTGCTTTGTCTTTGCTTTTTTTTTTTTTTTCCTTTTTTAGCCAAAAATGTTGGTTAAAAAGGTTTGAGAAAAACCAAAATGCCTTTCATTACCACAGGGTACGGGAAGGTGTTGTAATGACACCACTAATCAAAGAATCCATTTTTTCCCCGAATGCCTGCAAGGATTTGGATAATCCTACAAAGTCACAGTCTTGTTTTCTGCTCCGTGGTGGCAGGCCAAAAGACACCCACACGGAAAAAAAGCAAGCCAGCCCCACAACCTCCAAAGACAGCTCCTCAGCTGGACTCATTTTCTCCTTCTCAAAGTCTCTTGATGGTATTGTTGACTACCCAGAATCAGCCCCAAAGTGCCTGTCCACACCCTCCTCCAGAAGACCAAGAACATCACCCCAAAAAAAAAAAAAAAAAAAAAAAAAAAGTCCCAACCACAGTAACCAGGGGTGGAGTGCCATCTGCTGGCCATTTTTATAAGACAGCTTCGTGCATTGCCCAAACCACTAAATGTCCCCCCATTTCAAAACTGCCAGAAGAATTTGATAGTAGCTTCAGGCATGAGAACAAACGGTTATGACTATTAATATCCTATTATTTGTAATAGGCATTTAGAAGTAAAGCCTCCTTCTCTTTAACCTTTTTTTTTGAAGCATTTAAAGACATAATCAGGAATCTGGGAGAGATTGGTTCTGCTTATAATTGCTTTTATTATCGTCGTGGTTGTTGTTGTTACAGTGTTATACTGGTGAATGATAATAATAAAGTCTTGGGAACTTTGGTTTTACACACTCGTAATCAGGACCCCTAAATCAGTGTATCATAATTTGCAAAGGGATTTATGGCCCCCTAGCAAGTTTATGAGAGCTTAACACAACAAAGGCATAATAATAATAATAATAATAATAATAATAATAATATATATATATATAGGAATAAAATAAAACTGAAAAGAATGAGCTTGTTTCCAAAGGAGCAAGAATGCAACCAACGAACATATATTTGGGGGATTAGGTTGATATGTTTCATGTGAAAAATAGGAATTCTTTACTTAAGATCTTACGGGCTTATTTCTTTTCTCCAGATTATTACATTTTTGGAGCCTAGTAAAACACAGAGAAAATACTGGAGCTTCTCCTTTTTAAAGAATGTTGCCTATCCTGAGACAGAAAACAAACTGTGCTGCTTTCGAGCTCCCTTGTGCTATATCCCTTTGGGGTTCAGACTGTAGGCTCGCAGAATTGACAGAGGGTAGGGGACACGTTTCTTCAAAAGAACCCATGACGCATTTTTTTTGTAACGTTCTCCAGGAAGCATGTCGAGAAGACACACAAAAGTCAGATATTCTTGCTCTAACTGCACCCTATGGAAGTTTTCCTCAATGATCACCTACATACGTTTAGACAGATCTATGGGAGACTGTCCATGTCGCGGTCCCCGTGCTTAGAAGGGCCTGCCCTGGAGAAGGCCTGTGCTCTGGCTGGACGTCCACAAGCTTTCTACACTGAACAAGTCCTTGGGATTCTAATGGTTTCTTTTCTTTGTGCTTTGCTCAGGCTTTCAGAGGCACCCACAAGCTTCAGTCCTCTCTGCAAAAGGAGGATTTGTTAATAGTTCCTAGTATTTTCAGCTCCTTCGTTCATTTCCTTCCTTTCAAGTATTTTTAGTTCCTGAGATAAACCCTCATTTATAATAAAGTCAAAATCCCTGGAAAACATTTCGTCAATGAAACATCCAACTTTGCTGTTCATTATGTTATTGAATGAATGGGTTGTGTTTTTTTTTTTTTTTTTTCCTCTTGAAACCTGGAAACCGGGTCCTGATTATTTAAAGGCAGACACAAAGGCAGAATTGGGTGGGTTTGTTTTTGGTTTCGTGTTTTGTGTTTTTTTTTTTTTTTTAATGTTTTAAGATGTAAAGATTTTATTTAAAATGTTTGCTCTTTGCGGTAAAATAGCCCTTCCAAAGGCACGAGTTTGCTGGGACCAAATCATTCACTTTAGGAACCAGGCTATGTCAGCACCCGATTCCATACTGGCAGATCCGAATTAAATGTATGTCTGAGTCTCTCTCTTTCTCTGCTATTGCATATTATTCATGGTCCCTGGTCTAACATGTTGAAATTTTGAGGCATGATCAAATAGCATTTTTAATTGAAACTCGTCAAGTAAGAAGTTCTATTTCTTTTCTCTTTTAAAAAAGAAGTTCTATTTCTTTACAGGGTTCTTTCATTTTTTTCCCCTCTCCCCCCCACCCCGCACCGCCCCCCCCACCCAACGCCAGAAATTTGGGGAGGTTTCTGCAATCATCGTACATTTGAAATACCAGCTGCTAACTTCAACCCAATTTTCTGCCCTGTTTGAAAAGGATTTTTTGTTTGGATTTAGTGGGGTTAGGATTGAGAAAGAGAGAGCCTGCGCAGAAGATAGAGAAAAAGACAGGGGAAAAGCACACAAACAGTTTTGCTTTGAAGTTGCTGCATAATTACTGTTAAGATCTATCAAAATGTACTGAGAAGGCTTGCTCCTTGCTCAAATCTGATGAATGAACAGGCAAGCAGCGCCTAGGAAGACTTTTAAGAGGAATGGATCAAATTAAGAACACGAAGAAATGCAACCAAGGTAGATCGAAAGATGTTGTGGTTTTTGTTGTTTATGTGTAGAGAGGCATCCCAAAAAGGCAGAGAAAGGCAGGAAGGTGACAGAAGGGAAAATGAGAAAGAAAAAGAAAGAAAGAAAGAAAGAAAGAAAGAAAGAAAGAAGAAAGAAAGAAAGAAAGAAAGAAAGAAGTAATCGTAGGGGGGTGAAAAAGAGAGGAGGGAGGGAAAAAGGATGGAAAGAAGGAAGGAAGGAAGGAAGGAAGGAAGGAAGGAAGGAAGGAAGGAAGGAAGGAAGGAAGGAAAGGAAGGAGGGAGGGAGGGGAGGGAAAGAAATAGGGACAAACATTTACCGAGCTGTTTAATCCCTGTATGTTCTCCTATTCAAAGCTGTGTCTGTCCTTGATGCAGCAATTAAACATTACGTATAAAACACAGAAAGAAGGGAAACACAGTTTCCCTTTTCATTTCCTTTGTTGGAATACTGGCTTGGTACTCTAAAGAGAAAGGGGCTGCAAAGTTGGGAGACTTTGTCTTCTTTTCGGCAACCCTCAAACTAGCAGTCCCTCCCAGGCCAAGTTCCTGATGTCACAGTGCCCCCTGGAGTACTGCCTGCAAGGGACCCTAACTTCCAGCTCCGACCAACGTCCCCACTCTTTACTTGTTTTTCTTACAATGGGGAGGGAAGGGAGGGGGGCAGAAGGGGATTGGAAAAATTTTAAACAATCTCAGAACCTTTTGAAGAGCTGCCTCTGGCCAGGGGAAAGGAGGATTTCGAGAAATAACTTCCGATTTATTTCAGATAGTTAAGGAGGAGGGGGCAGGAGGGAATAAAACCCTTCTCTTGGTGTGTGTGTGTGTGTTTTTTTTTTTCCTTCCCCCTTACCCCCTTAATCCTATTTTAGTTGAGGTCTGACCTTGGAAATTTCCAAAAGACTTTAATCTCCTGTACTCCAAATTGCTAAAGGGAGCTGAAAGAGAGAGTGTATGCATGTGGGTAAAAAGGCGGTTTAAAATTGTTTATTTATGAATGGGTTAGACTTTCCTGATACTAAGAATGTTAACTAGTTCATTAGGCTCTCTTCCTACATTTAAATCATTTTCTTTTCTTTTCTTTTCTTTTTTTTTTTTTTCTTCAGACAAATCCATTCAATCATTAAAACTCAGCTGAGAAAAATGATCTTAAGTTATGCCTTCTGCCCCTGGGCAGGTCTGACCCACTCAAACGTTAATATTCTCAGATAGCTAGGAAATGCCATTTGGTATTTTTCTGTTACTACATTGCTCTTCTCCCACCGTCACCCCACTCTTCCAGAGAAAACAAATTATCTTCATGTAAAAAAAAAGGGTAAGGTGGTTTGGTGAAGGGAGTAGAAAACAAGAGAAGAGAGTCATTTCCCAAAATATTTTTCTAGATCTAAAAGAAATCCAAGCTCTAGGCAGATCTCAAATTTAGGGAGGTAAGAACTCATTGAAATCATTAGGTATTTCATTTTTCAGATGAAAGACTCTCATTTTGCCTTACTGGGTAGAGTTCTGATGTAATTTGAAGTGTCACTTTGGAGGGGCTTGGGTGATTAAGTCTTTTTCATTTCTTTCATTAAAGGGCCGATTTTCCTGATGTGGGTTATAACTTCGTTCCAATCTGAAATTTCACCCACCTCTCGCTCCCCCCCACCCTCGGAAAAGGTCTATATGTATGACTGATTTTGAAAGAATAACAAATCCAGTTGTATACTTATTTTTTTTAACTGCTTTTGATTTTATTGACCTACGAAATGCAAAACCACTTTACTATCATTCTCAAAGGTCCATTTTAAATCACGAGATACGTCAAGGTATAATTACATTTAAAACATTCGGTAATTATAGGAAGAAAGACTGGAAAAAATGGCTTTAAAAAAAGGGATTATTGGAAGCAATTGACTCTCAAGAAATGTCTGTCTTTTATAAAGTTCATAATTTCCCAGTAAATTCTTTTAAGTTAATAAACATTTTCAACATGAAGGGCTTTAGAAAGCACCTCCCCCTCATCTGCCACCAAATATACACACACAGAAAAGGAACCTAAAGTCTTTTAAAATATGCAGGTTTTTTTTTTTTTTTTTTTTTTAGAGACCTCAGAAACGGAAATATTTCTCAGGAAATGTCAAACACGGACGTCTACATAATATCTACATGAAATAATAAATCAAAATCAGCTTTTTTTATCTGACAAAACACAATAAACGGGTCTGGAACATTATTTTTGTACATGTTTTTAGCTCTCAAAATACCCAATAATAGATAATGCCCCATTGGGAAAGATAATGTGTGTTTTCTTGTACCCTGGTGGGAAAAATATTTTTTTTTTTTTTTGCCCTCTGTAAAGGAAATTAGATATATATTTGGGGGGGGAAAGAATATAATGTTTCACTGTGATACGATCCAACAAAAACCCAGGAAATTCGAAGTCCAACTGATGTTCTGCTAAAAATTCACACCATTGTGCCTCTTTACTGACAACAGATTTAAGAGCCCAGAATGTCTGCGGGAACCTCAAATTTCCTGACTGCCAACCTCTCATGTCTAAACACCAAATTGTTATTTAAACATTAGGCAGCCTTGCGAGGGTTGCCTTTTTTTTTTTCCTTTTGTTTCTCCACGTATATATATATTTTTTTTATCTTTGCTGGTACATGTTTCGTCTCACCTGAAATGTATATATTGCATTTTAGCCCCGGTGACTGAATGTTTTCTGGGGAAACAATTCCTTTTTCAGCAAAAAAAGAACTTACCAAGAGAGGAAAAAAAATCATAGAATCGTGGGGTTTCTGAGCAGAGGGAAACCACCAAGAATACAGAGCAAATGAAAAGGAAATGATAGATAGAATGCAAAAGTGGAGAACCGGAGGTGAGGGATCCCCCTTATTTGTCAATACACCCGGAAAAACATTAACATTCAGGGAATTGCACCTTTATGAAAGTTCCAGTTACAAACTCAGATTCTAGAGTCCAGCACACCGTCAGGAGCCCTTTCTAAATATTTCGGCTCCCCAGTTCCGCACCATTTGTAGATTCCAGATCATTAATTTACTACTGGATTGTTAATTACAGCGGCGTAATGGAAAACCAGGCTTGTAGATTTTATGGACGCTGCACGCTGCTTCTGTACAAGTGACTGTTGATATTTTCAGGGACTAAAAACTTAAACTTTAACTGCATTTTAAGTATCTGGGGCTGGGGCGAAAGGGGCTGGGAGTGGATGCTTTGAGCTGCTAAGTAGTTAGTTATTAAAATGGGCTTTGAAGCTCTCTCTTGGTGTATGTCTGCATATTTTAAGGATCCCGGCAAAATAACTTTTTTTTTTTTTTTAATGCACCTAATTTGGATTTCATTGAATTTTCTGCATCCACCGATGTTAGGATATTTTGGTGAATTTAATTCCCTCAACCCCTCTGTATGAAAGAAAAGAAACTCTTTCTTGAAGAGATTTAAAAGGGAAGAAAAATCCTTTTTAAAAGGCTTAAGGGAGGGGGGGGTGAAGGAAATCAGTGGTAAGAAGGCTTTATTTTCTAAAGCTCAAATTCCAAAGGAGGAGGACTGTCTACGTAAGAACTGAAACTAATTTACCTGAATTCCTTTGTCACTGCCTGGCTCTTGACTAGTAAATGATTCTTTTCACTAGCCAATAAAGGCAAATCAAAAGCACGTTTGAAATGGAAGGGTGGTGCCAGGCAGTCCTCCCCAGATGGAAAGCCCGCTTGCCATGATGTGTTTGTTTTGATTCCCCCAGGAGGATTTTCAAAGAAGGTGCTGGGGTTTGGGCCTCCCTACTTGGGCCACCCTACTCCGATGGGCAAAAGAGGGGACTCATGGGCTCCTTCCGATGCGTAGACTGGTAGTTCGGTACTACCCAGAAGGGAAAGAGAAAAGTACCTGCCTCTGAGCCAGGTCGACAAGCCAGTAGACGTTTGGTCTTTGTTTCACTCTCAAAGGCTTGTTTTAGGATCTCTGCCAATACGAGGGGTTGGGGAAGTGTTTGTCACTCTTCAGAAACAGCTAAGACTTTCTGTACCTTAATATCCCTACCTTTGTAAAAACAACAGCAATATTCACTGCCTTCCATCCTAGAAAACATCAGAGAAGATGAGGATCTTAAAAGCAAGCAGCTATATGAAAAACACTGTGATTGAAACACAACACGAGGACAGCCCCTTCCACTCCTGACATCTCGTGGGTCTGGATAACAAAGAATGTACAGGAGAACGGCATAAAAAGTGCCTAATAATGATTCCTAATCAGCAAAAGTACCCAAGTCACAGGAGGCACGCAACAGTGAATATTTAATCCTGGAAGAGGTCATAGCTTTTCAAGCTCACTCTTACCCATCTTAAAACTGGGATTATAGGAAATCAAGTACACGAAGAAATGAAGAAATGAAGATAAGACTTCTCAAAATTCACCGTCCCTGGGTTTTCCACGCTCGAGTGGAGTTTTGAGGCCTTGTTTCCAGACAATGACATGCACCCAATTGAAAAATGGATGAATTAAAGCTTTTTGCTGTTCTCCCGTTCAAATTGGATGGGTTACCTAATTTGACTGAGTGCTTAGAAATTAGTCAATAAGGCAACTAATTAATAATTTGGCTAGGAGGGAAAAAGTCAATTTCTCAGCCGCACACAGATGTAAGGCAGGGAACATCTTGAGGTGGCTCATGACACAATTTCAGCAGTTTACCTTGTTGCACTGAAAATCTGCAGGCCTTGTTAAAGCAAGAATTTTGGATTCATTGCATTTTGTATTTGCCTTTTTCTTCCCAATGGAATGGTATCTTGGAGAAAAAAAAAATGGTGGGCAGAGGGGGGAAAGCTGTGAGCAGTAATTAATTTAATATGAGATATAGTCACACTATGTTCTATATGACACGTATTTATAAACTACAGTGCATTGTAATAATGTAATCGTGGTATAGCAAGTATTTCCTACATCCTAGGTCCCATGTTAAGTAAGTACCTTGTATACCTTATTTTATGCTTATAGTCCCATAATGAGGAAGGCACTATGCTCCCCATTTTATAGGTCACAAAACAGGCCCAGAGAGTACAACCACTTGCCAACCAAGACCATACAATAGCAAAGAAAATAGCAAGATTTTGAACCCAGACTCTTGATGTCAAACCCTGCCTTCCAATTCCTTGCCCTTGTGAGCATAGGGAAAACTAGTGAGGGGACTGGTTGCCAATTTTCTTCCTGCCTGGGGAAACCTGAATTGCTTCTAAGACTGACCTTAGTTTGCTGTGTGTTGGTGGACAAGGTGTGTCTCTCTGGGCTTCAGTTTACCTCAAAGTCAAGGAGGTTCTCCAACAATGGGTCCCATAAAATAACCTTATCATCCAACACTCCTCACTCAAGCAAGAAACACATTCTTAAGAAACCATCCAGTGTTCTGTCTGTCTGTACCCAGAGAGATCCCCAAGCTGAAAAAGGCACTAGTAATTCTAAATTCTGGGATGGATTTAAAATCTGGATCTCTTGGGGATCCCTGGGTGGCTCAGCGGTCTGGCGCCTGCTTTCAGCCCAGGGCGCGATCCTAGGGTCCCGGGGTTCAAGTCCCACATTGGGCTCCCTGCATGGAGCCTGCTTCTCCCTCTGCCTGTGTTTCTGCCTCTCTCTCTGTGTGTGTGTCTCTCATGAATAAATAAATAAATAAAATCTTTAAAATAAATAAATAAATAAATAAATAAATAAATAAATAAATAAATAAAATCTGGATCTCTTAAGAGATCATTTGGAGCAGTTTCATGAGTTTGCTTGCGAAGAGCAAAAGCAGCCTGGGTGTGACTCAGGCTCTACCACTCCCTGGGAAAGTGGGGCTTCGAGCTCCCTGAGCCCCTGTGTCCTCGCCTGGAAAATCAGGACAACAGCACAGCAGACAGCAGAGATGTCACAGGCCTGGTTCCAGACGGCTGCCACAAAGCAAACATCGCCATAAAGAGCCAAATGAATGTTTTGGTTTTCCAGTGCATGTAAAAGTTACTTTTACGCTGTACTGTAGTATATTAAATGTGCAATAGCTTTACATCCTAAAAAAAAATGTGCATCGCTTAATTTTTTTAAACCACTTTATTGCAAAAAAAAAAAAGCTAACCATCGTCTGAGCTTCCAGCGAGTCATAATCTCCCATCACAGAGCACCACAACAAGGGTAACGATAACGAAGAAGTCTGAAATATTGCGAGAATTACCAAAAAGTAACACAAAGTGAGCAGAGGCTGCTGGGAAAATGGGGCCAATAGACCCACTCGAGGCAGGGTGACCACAAACCTTCAACTTGTAGAAAATACTGTATCTGCCAAGCGCAATAGGCGAAGCGCAATAACACGAGGTGCGTCTGTATCCCGGATAGAGACGTACCCACCTGCCTCACAGGGTCGTGGTGGGCTTTAGGCAGAGGGCCTGAGCACACAGCACGCTCAGTGAGTGCTACCAGGATAGGGATGAGGGTGGAGGAGGTGGGGCGAATGGGGACGGTGGGAATGATGGCAGGCGGTGGCCACAACGGTGAAGATGGTGGTGGTCATGGTGAAGACGGTGGTGAAGATGATGCCAATGGCGATTGTCATGATGGTGGCCGTGATGATTCTAACAGGGAAGGGCATGGTGGTGATGGTGTTAACTGACTCAGTTTACAGCTGGGGAAACTGAGGCCCCTGAGTTATATACTAATAACCGGCGTAGCTGAAATCAGAAATCCATGGCCCCAGTGCTGACCCATCGCCTCTTCCACCACTCCAAGCTAAAAATAAGTGGAACAGGATTTGGCTGAAGGGAACTGGGAACTGTAGGTCATGTCGGCCTCCTCTCCACCCCTGGCTCATTTTACAACGCTGAGGAAATCACTGTCCTCACCAGACCCCATTCACTGCCTTTTAGGGATGATGCCACCTGCCTGGTGTTTAACTGAGAGGTAAGGGAGGAAGGTAAGTTCCACAAAGCTGCTTTTTAACCAGTAGCTCCCACTGATCCTATTGCCACTGGCCCCACAGTGCACTTTGAGAAATTCTCCCTAGGGGAGTTGATTTACTCTCTGGTTTCAGCCCAAGAGGCAAAATAACCTACTGAATCTGTCCATTTAGTTTCCCAGTTGGGACTAAGTAGTGCCTCAAGGGGCTCGTGATGAAGCCCGGGAGAAACCAGGGTTGGAGGGAAGGAGGAGGATGAGAGAGGAGAAAAATTCACATAGTTCACTCCAAGTAGGGAGAGCAGAATTGATATTTTAGGTCAGCCACGTCCCCGAAGAGCAGTGAGTTCTCCTAATAATGAGAGAGAAATTGGTTTTAGGATTCAAAGGAGCTTTACTGCCAGGGGACATCTGCCACCAGGGCCCAAAGCTAACCAAGAGGAAGCACAGGTGATGCTCTTTCCCCCAAGGTCTCCTGGCAGACATTGCAAACAGATTCCAGAGTTCACAGGGCCCCAGCGTCCTCCCACAGCTCCTCAAACACGGAGCTCTAGCGACACAGCCAGGAGCAATTGATCAGAGTAGACACAGTGATGAAAATGATTTTCCACTTGACATGGAGCAAGACCAATAAATGATTCATAAGGCCTATGCCTGCTGAAAAGGCCATTAAGAGACTACGCCAGAGGAGGGTTTACCCTGCAAAACCCAGATGGTATCAGCTGGATTTAGGCCTCTTTGTCTGATCACGGTCCAAACACTGCAGCCAGCAATTTCATTCATTCACCTGTTGGTTCATTCATTCATTCCCTCCCTTGTCCTTTACCACCCCTCCTCCATCAGCCCCTTTATTCTCTCTATCCCTCATTTTGTAATTCAACCAATATTTATTTATTGTGCATACTATGTGCCAGGCACTGTCCTGCATGCCGGAGGCATAAAAACGAACAAGACCAACCCAGCCCTGTCCACCTGGAGATTATAACCTCCCACAAAAAGCTAAATTTAACAATTACACCATTAATTATTTCTTTTCTATTGTGATCACTGCAACAAGGGAGAAATACCTGATGCTTCAAGAGACACAGGTTAGTCTGGTGGGGGAAGAAATCACCGCCGCTCCCAAACATGAGTCTGAGTGTGACCCTCGCCTGCTAGAAACCCCTCAGTGGTTGCCCTCTGCCCTCACAATGAACTCCAAGCCCCTCACCGTGTTTGGGCCGTGCCCACCTTGCCCCACACCAGCCTTTCTCACTGAGAACAACCAACTCAGACTAAATGTACAATTTCTAAAATGGGAAATACTAGAAGGCACGTGCCATGCGCACAGAAACGAAGGCTGTTTTGTTTCCTGCTGCATCCTGAGTGCCCAGGGTCCTTGGCACAAGGCCAGGCACATAAGATGAACTTGAGAAATGCTGTAAACGTGCAAACCAGTGATTCTTTGACCCCGCCCTTGGCACAGTGCCTAGCACAATGCCCTGAATGCTGCAGTGTTGGAAGAGGGGAGGGAGGGAAGGAGGGAGGAAGTGGGGGAGGGAAGAAGGGAAGGAAAGTGGGAAGGAAGGAAAGAGGGAAGGAAGGAAGGAAGGAAGGAAGGAAGGAAGGAAGGAAGGAAGGAAGGAAGGAAGGAAGGGAGGGAGGGAGGGAGGGAGGAAGACATCTTATGAGTAGTAGGGAAAGGTCATGCCATAAACCAAGACTTTCAAAGCTCTAATTCCCATACAAAAAGACCCAGTCATTCTAAATAATTTCAAGAACAAATTATTTTTAAAAAGAGAGAGAGAGAGATTCATACTCACCAGGCTGGCAACACAGGGTCCAGTAGTGAGAAGAAGGAGGCCCGACTCTAAGCAAGATGGGTGGGGCCCATTTGGATGCTTCAAGCCAAAAAGCATTTTTGTGGCCTTGTAATTTCTGAAAGCTTTTGGCGGGGCTAACTGGCTCCAGACGCAGTCTCCTGCAAAGGTCTCCTCTTTGCAGTTCCTCAGTGCCTCACGTAACTAACCCCAGGCTCGGCCATCTGTTGGGCCTCAGTTTCCCCATCTGTAAAATGAAATAATTGGGTCAGATCACCTCTAGTCCAACCCTAACACCAGGAGTCTGTCTTAAGATCTCTTCTTGGCATCCCTTCCTGACCACCCATCTCAACCCCCAAAAACATTAATAATAATTATTATGGCAGTAATTACCACTTATTGAAGCCCTTTGGCCTTCATACACACAACTGTGCTAGAAGGTAAAGGCATAGAGCAATTAATTTGCCACACAATAATTGCCAGAGCCTGGAGATTTGAACTCATTTTGTGTAACTTTAAGGTTTATCTGTTAGAGTAGACTGTGCCCCACCTCAATGACACATAGGCTTGGATGTCAGCACTTTCTATAGCTTTTTCTCTCCCCTCTTCCTGCTCTTATTTGTCAAGGGGGTTGCCTGACCCTATAAGTTCTGGAGTTAGGGACGCGTGGGTGGCACAGGGGTTGAGCATCTGCCTTTGGCTCAGGTCATGATCCTGGAGTCCTGGGATCGAGTCCCACATCAGGCTCCCTGCATGAAGCCTGCTTCTCCCTCTGCCTGTGTCTCTGCCTCTCTCTCTCTCTCTGTCTCTCATGAATAAATAAATAAAACCTTAAAAAAAAGTTCCTGAACTAACCCCAGGCACATCCTGCTACACAAGGAATGTCTCCTTTCTGCAACTCCAAGGCTTATAGGTAGTTTGATCTCGAGAGAGTGGGGGCTATTCCCAGGGCAGAGGCCAGGCATCCAGTTGGCTCCCTTCACCTCCAAGAATCAACACCCCTGTGTGCAGAGGGCAAGTAGGTCAGGCCACCTGTAAACGCAAAGGTGAAGCTAAGAAAATGAGGGTCTCTGATGGATACGAATAAAACAGGTCAGAGGCTTTTGAAAGCAGAGAGGATGAGAAAGATAACAAGTGGTATTCTTGTCACACTGCTTTGAACCCCAATCTGAAAGCATTTCTAAACCTAGGCTCAGTGTTACTTTTTATCCTGGAGGAGAGAGACAGAGATTCTAATAACCTTGGCTTCCAGGTTGGCTTCCAGGCTGACTCCAGGTTGGCTCCAGGTTTGTTCCAGAGTCAAGAATGAGACTAAAACATATCAGGAGTCAGTCGGTCCTTCTATTTTTCTCATAGCAATCTGTACTCAGGCTAGCTGTTCAGGGGCTGTGTATCGAATACCTACCATGTGCCAACTGCTGTTGTAGGCACTCAGGATGCAGCTGTGAGTGACCAAGACAGTTTTCCCAAAACCATCTTCCTAAACCAGAGATTTGATCATGTCTCCCTGCCTACACCCTTCAGTGGCTCCCCATTGCCTACAAGCTCAAGTCCAAAGGCCTCATTGTGGTATACAAAGCATTTCATCGTCTGGCCTCTTTGGGTCCATTTCTTTTACCTGCTTCTTTCTAACCCATCCCATGGGTGTATCAAAATGATTGCAGCACGCCTAGCCCCCGGGGCATCTGAGTCTGCTGCCCCTTTGCTTGGAGCAGCCTCATCCCAGTGCCCTCTGCTCATTCATTGGCTGCCTCACTCTCATTTAGCCCTCAGAACAGATGTTACCTCTTCCGGAAGCTTCCTTGATTCCCCTTCCCCACCAGAGTTAAGCATCTGCACACGATATTATTGTCTTGTCAGTCTTATATTTCTTTTTCTCTTCTCTGGTAACAGAAAATCCTTCCTGCTGGAGGATCCATTCCATGGAGTTCAGGGAAGGCTCTTTAAATCCTAAACTTGCCACCTAAGAACTCAGTGGCCTTGGATAGTGGCTTATCCTCTCTGAGGTTCATATTCCTCATTTGTAAAATTGGATTACAAATAAACATGCCTCACTGGGTCATGGTGGGGGGATAGATGAGACTACATACGTGAAATGCCTAGAGTCGGGGCTGGCACTCAGTGAGAATCAGTAAACGTTAGCACTTCTGTGATGGTATTTAAAGTGAAGACGTAGGGGCACGTGGGTGGCTCAGTAGCTGAGTGTCTGTCTTTGGCTCAGGTCGTAATCCTGGGGTCCTGGGATCGAGTCCCACATCAGGCTCCCCACAGGGACCCTGCTTCTTCCTCTGCTTATGTCCCTGCCTCTCTCTGTGTGTCTCTCATGAATAAATAAATAAAACTTTAAATAAAAATAAAGTGAGGACATAATATCTTAGTTAGTGGCTGAACCAGGAAAGGGGACATTTTGATAGCATTCCTAGCTCTGTCATTTACCAGCAATCCTTGGGCAAGTCACTCCCTGTCCCCAGCCCCAGCTTTGTCATGCATCAAGTGGGAATAATATCTGCTGAGCCTGCCTCCTAGGGTCGTTTTGAGGATCAAAAGGAGATCATGAGACCATGTTCATGATGGTTGGGATTTGTATGGTTTTTAAAAATATTTTGTTTTATTTATTTATTTGAGACAAAGTGAGCATGAGCAGAGGGAAAGGGCAGAGAGAGACAGAAGCAGACTCCCCGCTGAGCAGGGAGCTCAATGCAGGGCTCAATTCCAGGACCCTGGAATTTCCTTTTTGTGGGCTTTCAAGTGCTTATCTCTGCCATACTCTTCTCATGGGATTTGACTTAGTGGAGTGCTTTAATTACCTAGAAATTCTGAAACATTGGTAGTGTTTCCCTGGGTGAGCATGGTTGTTCCTGAATGGGATGACTAAAAACAAGGCTATTTTTAGGAGAGAAAACTGTCTCTCTTCCTCTCTGTCAAATCCAATTAGCTTCTCTCACCAACCAAAATGTAGCACTGAATGTACGAGAACACTATTGCTTGGTGCCCATCTGTGATCTGAAGTCCTGTTGGTAGAGCAGTACTGCCTGGCGGATAAGAACATGAAGTCTAGGATCAGAAAAACCAGCTGTGTGACCTTGGAGAAGTCCCCTGAATGGCTGGAGTTGGTTTTCTGATAGATAAAATGGAGACTCATGGTTGACCTAGCTGGTGTCCTAATTGTCCTAGTCGTTCTGGGCATTCTCTTGAAAAACAGAGCCTAAGTCACAAACTTGCGTGCACAAACTTATTGGAAAAGCAATGCCAAGAAGCAGGAGTGAGCAAATGAAGAAAGGGAGAAAAGCCATTTTTGTGAGTGTGTTATCATGGTTTCTGCCATAGGCAATAGCGTCTTGATTTTGCAGGGACCTCCTGAGAAGCATACAGAATGCATCTCAGAACTATACCCCGGGGTATAGGAGGCTGTGGTTTTTCTTCAGTGACTCTCATCATCCATTGGTTAAGTCCCTGCACTTCTCCACAGAGCCTGAGTACCACCTAGCAGGCTCTCAGGACATCAGAGAAGGCCCTGGGACAAATGCCAAAATAGAGTCGCTCCTTGCGATTGTCACCGTGAGGTGTGTCTGAGTTCACAGGGAACTGTCCACCACAATGAGGCTGAAATCAGAATGGACTGGAGTAGATGTAAAAAGGGCACTAGGGAATCTGTGACACCTACCCAGAATTCTTCTGAAAAAGAAATGAGATGAGCATGACTCCAGGTAGATAGTAAGCACTGAAATAACAGCCACAAGTGAGAGCATTGAGTAACTTGGTAATTCCACGAGCACTACATGATCAACTCAAATCAACAATTGTGTTTTCTCTTATGTGCTAACCCAGAGCAAATGTGGGTGGCTGCCTCCAGCCCTGTTATGGTAAGGATTCGGAGACACCCTCCAAGCTCAGTGGGAAAGAGTGCAGTGATGGATTAATGATGTCTGCCATGAGGATGGGCGGGAAGCAGTGGTACAGAGGTACGTATGGGTATTTGTAGGATGGCTACTCATCTTCTATGACCAGTATTTAAAATGTACTGTTTCTTGCTTCAAGACTTCCATTTCACACCTAGAAGTTAAGTCTCCACATCTGTAAAAAATGAGGATAATCCCGTGCTTGACCTTCTTCTGCACTTGGCCTTTATGACCTTGAAATCATAAATTTGAAAGTGTGTTGGAAAGCTAGAGGGTATACATAAATGAGAGCGTTTTCCAGCCAACTGCCCCCTCCCTGTGAAGTATGGAGGAGCCCTTGGGAATAAGGCAGTTCTCTAAGCCCACAAACTTGGTTCCCTTCTTACTACTTAAACACACTGAATGAGATCGATTGATGGCTTGGAGACCCTTACTTGACAATGATCCTTGTAGCCAATATGTTGCTTTTTTCCTGCCTTTTCCTGTGGTAAAATAGCACCCTGAATTTCACTCTTCACACACTCAGACTATCTGGTTTGGGTTCATCTCGCTGCAAGCATGGGGCTTTAATTGGTCTTAGCCAGGAGTCAGCAAACTACAGCCCATGAGTCAGTCACTTGCTTTTGTAAATAAATTTGATTGAGATACAGCCATGGCCATTCATTTTCCTATGGCCTGTGACTTTTTTCATGCTCTAACGTAACAGCAGAGTTTATAGTTGCAGTGGAGATCATATGATCTACAGCCTAAAATATTTACTAACTGGCCCTCTAAGAACAATTTTGCCAATCACCAATCTAACCTAATCACCCTGTGCATCCTGTGGGTACCATGATTGGTTCATAGATAAAATTTGACCCAAATCCGGCCAGTGAAGCTCAAAACTCTTTTCCTCTGGATAATGAAGCTGAGAGGATGTGAGGTCTGGGTCCCTTGTAGCCATTTTGCAGCTATGAGGAAGGACTCCTCTTTCTGACCTCAACGATCAAGTAAAGAAAGTAAGACAGACAAAATTGAAAGAATAAAATTACAGATGTATAAGGCTTTGAAGAAAGCATAGATGAGTAGAACATTTAGAGGGTTCAGGAAGGTGGTGTGATTGAAGTGAGTCCTAAAGACTAATGGAATTTGGACCAGAGGAGACGGAAAGGGTATTTCAGGTGGAGGCAGCATGGGCCTAAGCCATGGACGGGACTGAGTAGAGAACGTTACTGAGGGTGCAAGAGGAGCTTTGCTAGGAAGGAAAGGATTCCACACCAGTGGGATCTGAAGCCACACACAACCGCTATGGAGACTCTTCTTCCATGTTCCAAGCTTAAAAAGATACTCTCCCAAACGTTTAACTAATAGAAATGCAAAAGATGCTTACAGATAAAACATCAACAGCAACAACAGGAAGGTGACGCAGTAGCCAACCACGGCCTGATGTTTTTGGGTTTTTCTCGGAGGGGGGATAGCATCTCCTGGCTGGGGGAGTAACTGGGCACAGGCTGAGCACCACATTGTGCTAAACATTTGTATTATCTCAGGTAATTTCCTAAAAGTCCCATGAGATGCTCCCTCTTCTTATACCCATTTTACAGAGGTGAAAACTGAGGTTTAGACAAGTTCAGTAACTTGTCCAGCACATGGCAGGGATTTAAGTGAATCTCACTGCCTCTGCTGCTCTACAATGTCCTCGTTGCTGGTTCGGCCTACCCGTGGTGTGTGAAGGAAGTTGTGGAAATCCCCACCATTCTCGGTCATTTTCCCACCTCTGCTCCCCCTCTCCATGCCTCCTTGGTTCGTGCCATTGCAGGGGACCGGGTGATGAGCTGGCCACATCCTGGGCCTTACATGGGAATTCCCATGCTTGAGACATTTCTCTGATAAGCCCCAGGTGGGAGAGGGGCCAGGGGCATTCCAGCATTCTCGGGGGATCTGAAGGCACCCGAGTGCCCATTCGGGCCCCAGTGCTCTTTCGGGACCATCATCCCCAAAATAAAGTCCAGATTTCTCACCATGGCCAAAAGGGTCTTGTTCCTGTCTACTTCTCTGATCCTACCCCTCCCATGTTGCCTTTGGCCTTGAACTCTGGCCACATTATTGGCCTTCCTTCATTTTCACTAACATTCTCTGCTCAGGTCTATCCGGGGATCTTTGCACAAGCCATTCCCTCTGCCTTGAAAGTCCTTCCCTCATGTAACTCCTACGCATCTTCCGGATTCCTCTGACTTCCCTTCCTTGGGAACCCTTTACTGGCCACCCCCTTCCCAGAGTGGATCAAGGGCCCCTTTCATATACTTTGATGGTCTCTTTGCCTATACCTCCTGGAACTTATCACAATAATATTTAAATAATTGCTTGGGTCCTTGTTTTAATACCAGCCTTTCCCCCATAAGCTATAATCTCTATGTGGCTGGGCTTGTATACTCCCAAATCCCTTGGAGCCTCATATTCAATAAATAGTTCACTGAAAGAAGAAATAAGGAATCCATGGCAGGACCCCAGGGAGGCTGCTGAGGAATCCGTTCTGGGTAGAGAAGGCAGTCTCCAGGCTTGCTTCAGTTTAAGTATTAACCGGCACTTATTATAATGCAGCAGCGAAGAAGGGATGGGACCTGTCCTCAGGAGGCCCACAGTGAGGGAGGAGGTAGGGAAACCCCTGGTTGGTGGCTGTTCCTAATGCACTGGCGGTGGCTGTATGCCAAGCATTGCACCCAATGCCTTACGTGTGCCACATCTCTACAAAATTTGGTCTGTTTAACATCTGGGGAAAGTGTGGCTCAGAGGAGTCAGGTAACCAGGCCAAGGTCACACAGCAAATCAGAGAGAGAGCTGGCATTGGACCCCTCCTGAGTCTGACTCCCAGGCCCAAGCTCCTGACAGCCACACTCTACTATTGCCGTGCACAGCTGAATGACTTTTAAGTGCTAAAACACAGGTACAAGGGCTTGGAGGGGCTAAGGGTGGCTGGGGGAACAGCAAGTTAGTTCCTTCTTGGAAATCAAAGAATTGAAGGCTTCACATAGGCAGTGACCTTTACCCTAAAGGTGGGGACAACTTTGAATCCAAAGCAGCTCATGGCCTTCAGGTGGGGGTGGGGGGCACAGCCTGAGCTAAGGTGTGGAGTCTTTCCTGTCTCGCTTCTTCCTTGGCTCACGTGGAGAATGAGCGTCAAGCTGTGCTCTGTGCTTAAGGCACGGTGTCCCTTTCACTGAGCGTCACTGTTGACTGCCCGAGTGAGTGTTCCAGCTCTCCCTCTGAGATTTGGGGTGGACGGGGTGGGAAGAGGTGTCAGGGCAGAGGAAAGAGAACAGAAAGGGCAGAGGTGGGGGCAAGCAGGCCGATCCCAGGAGGGATCGTCGATTCCCCCTCCCTGCCCCACTGTGGAGCCCCCAGCAGGTTCCCCTTGCTCAGGTCTCCAGTCCCCACCCACCTGGGGCACCTCTCCTGCCCACCCCACCCTCACCTTCTCCAGGCAGCAACTTGTCATCATATCTCAGCCTGGAAAGCACTCACTCCCACCATCAGGTTAGATGCGCACCCCCCCCCCACCCTGATCCTCCGGGCGAGGATCACCCTGCACTGTCATTGCCCCTTGGGGCACCCGTCTCCCCACATCTCGCTACTAGGCCGTGGGCTCTGTGAGGCCAGCAGCAGCGTTAACACCTCCTTCTGTTCCGTGTGCTCCGCTCCTAGCCTAGGGCCAGGAAGAGAGGACTTTCCACAGGCCCTTTGAAGTAGACAAGTGATTCCAGAGAAATGAGGAAGGCAGGGACAAGGACCGAAGCTGCACTCTTTAGCTGTTTTTAACACTTTCGTGAGTGAATAGACAAACATCCAGACTACACACAGAGGTACTTCTCTCTATGACTCTAATTCTTGGACATATCCTGGATGGCACTGTTGTATATGGACACACACACACACACACACACACACACACACGCTCCTTGCCAGGCCCTAGGAATTTCTCATTCATAATTTTGTGTTCAAATTATCAACAAGGGCCTCTATATACACTGTTACTACCCAGAAAATCTGGGTCTTCCCCACTTTTGCCTTTACTGGATTGTTCTGGAGAGAAATTTAAGAACTTTTCTGATTTTAAGAAGGCATTTGATTCCAGATTGGAAGTCAGACCAACAGCACCCCACCTAGAAAGGCCCAGAAACTGACAAATTCTAACCGATTTATGACATTATTACTGGCCAAGCTATTTCACTATGCTCACTGCTGTATCTGGCAGTTAACGTGGAATATTGGGTTTCGAATCAGAGAGAAGTCTCAAATCAGAGAGAAGGGCATAGATATGAGGAAACCATGTACAGAACACTTACGAAACCATTGAAGGTGATATGTAATTGTGGGTCAAAGTATTTAGTACAAACCATAGATAAGGCAAGGCAGGGGCCCAAGTTGGTTGGGGCCGTGAGAAAAGACCAAAGGGAAGATGCCCAGTAACAGAAATGTTCATTATAAGTACCATTTGGGAGCACTTTCTAGTTGCCAGGCACGGAGCTAAGTGCTGCCTCTACATTATTACATTTTACATCATGACAACCACACATAGATGGTATGACCATTTTACAGATGGAGAAACTGAGGCTTAAAGAGATTACATGACTTGCCCAAACATCAGATTGACAGCTCTTTCTCTGTACATTCTCCATGTCTCTGGCTATAGGTGGCTGTTGGCCCTACTACTGAATTCCACCCCCACCCCATCAGTTCATCTTTCCCCCAAAGTCCCTATTCACCATCTCTCCATGGACAGTAGGAGTCAGGTGGTGGTCCTTCCCAGGTCCTTCCCAGGTTCACAAGGGACTCTCTTCTGCTTCCTTTCTTACCATCTGAATTCCCTCCTCCTTCCCCACTCTGAGTCTTGAGTCCCCACTGGAGGTCTCAAACTTTCAGAAGCCCACCTCAAGGGGGCCAGATCACTTCCTGCCTGGAGATTACCCAGACGGACCCACACCTTCACCTTTACTCTGAGTTCACAGTCAACAAAAACACCTGCAATTCTGCAGGTTTGCTAATAGGCTTATGACCTGCCATTGGCAGGGTTCGCCACTCCAGCTGCTGCAGGCAGATAAGGGCTTGATAAGTCTGGAACCACACATGGAAAACCCCACTGACAGGGGGAGCAAAGGGAGAGGCTGACTTCTTATATTCCTCATAGACGTCCATGTGTCTGTTGTTCAAAAATGCATATCTTCATTTTTCCCTTGACATATAGTATACATATAATACATACATAATATATTATGATACATTATAATATTATATATATGATGACTGTTATGATTCAAATATAGAGAAAATTTAAATGTCCCCTTAATCTCACCTCCCATAGAAATCTGTGGTTGCCAGTTTGATGTGTGCTTCCAGCCTTTTTATGGCTTTTTCTTTTTTTAGATAAATAAGATTACACTATGCATACTTTGTTGCCTACATTTTTCACTTAAATAGATAGGCATCTCTCCCTAGCAATATAAACACATTTACCTCATTTTTCTGAATAGCTACCCATTATTTTAAGTCTGTTTCCAATTGTTCGGTGTTATAAACAACACAGCAGTGAACATCTTTGTCCGTATTTTGCATCCTTGTCCTGTTTGTTGTTTTGTTTTGTTCTGTTGAGTTTTATTATTTTTTTAGTCAATTTCTAAAGGTGTGACTGCTAGGTCAAAGGAGTTCTCATGTTTAAGGCTTTTGATATATAATGCTAACCCTCTCTATATATTTCTCGATTTGTCACCTCACCAGCAGTGTGTGAAAATGCCAGTGTTCTACCTTCTTGGCTTACAAATAAATAAAAATGCAGCATCAGGGTTTTTTTCCTTTAACTTTTTATTTTTAAATAACTTCAGACTCACAGAAAAGTGGTAAAAAAATAGTACAGAGAGTTCCCATATACCCTTCACCCAGCTTCAAATGCTAACATGTTACATGACCAAAGTATAATGGTCAAAACCAGAAAGTTAACATTCATACAATACTATCAATGAATCTATTGACTTTATCTGGATTTCTCTAGCTTTTCATTGTCTTTTTTTCCATCCCAGGATCCAACCAGGATTCCACATGATGTTTAGTTAACATACCTCTTTAATCTTCCTCAATATGTGACAATCCCATTGTCTGTCTTGATCTTTTGTGACACTTCTATGAGACTGACACATTACCTACTGCGCTAGTGAGGTACCTTTTTGTGACACTTTTAGAGAGAACCAGCTGGATTTTTTTGGTAGAAAATTCCTCCCTTTGGACTTACTGATTTTTCTCATGATTGGATGGAGGTTTTGCATCTGAGGCAAAAAATGCCCCAGAAATAACATGGTATCCTTCTCAGCCCATCATGACAAGCGGTGTAAGATGAGCTGTCTAAGTACTAATGACATTAACTTTGGTCACATGGTTAATAAGCTGTCTGCCATGGTTCTCCACTATAAAGTTACTATTCACCTGTTTGTAATTAATAAATATCTTGAGATACAATAGTTGAGATTACACAAATATCTGGCTTCTCAAACTTTGACCTGCTTGTCTTAGCATCCATCTGTGGATCTTGTAGGATGCAGCATCTTTAAAAAAAACTAGACTAATAAAATAAAACATGTGGACACATGTTAAATAAGAAGTAGCTGGTGAGATGCATAGGTTGGCCGGTAGTTTCCACTACCCAAGTAAGTACAAGCATGTCCACCTACGCAAAAAGTTCCTATTTCTTTAATGGTAAGCACTGAAGCATGACCTAGCCCAGGGGGCAAGTCACTCATCCCAGGGCCAGCAACCTGCCACCAAGTCAAAGACTTACTCTTGACCCTCTTCAAGTTGGGACTAAACCTTGTCAGGTAGTCTAACACACATGGCTTGGGTCACATACCCCCTGAGGGGCAGAAGGGATGTCAGAAGGATGGAACACTCTGACTGGTCGGTCACGTGCTAGCCTCTGGACCAGAGAGGTGGTATCTATCTATCCCACCTGAGCTGCTTAAGTTGAACTCTTAAGTTGGGTTTTTCCTGAAGAAAATTAAGATGCTGGGTGTTGGAATAACAAGAAGGACAGGTCCAGTGTTGCATCTCTCCTGGCAGAATCAATTATTTGAGAGAGTTCTTGCCTCCGATTTCATACTCAAGGAGTAAGTTTGCTCTCTTACCAAAATCACATTTTATCATCCTCATTAAATCCATAACTATTACCAATTCTTAGTTTGTGGGAACATTCAACTGGATTGTTCAGGAACTGACCCAATAGACAGCAAATCTGGCACACAGATCTGGACTCAGGCCAACTACGCTGATGCAGGCCAAGGTAGTTCTGATCAGCTGGCAACAGTCTACAGTGCTGGATCCAAGTCTGGGCTCCTTGTAGGAGAGTGTGGTAATTGATTAGTGATGTCTGCCCTGGGCACAGGTAAAGAGGAGCATGTTTGCAATGTGTTTCTTATCCTTGAGTATCTCAATGATACCCTCCTGCTCTCAGGTTCTAAAATCCAGGTTGAGGCAATAAATATTGGGCCACATATTGTGCATCCCTAGGGGCTGGAGGCTGAAGCTTTGAATATAGCTTTGCTCTGTCAAGGAGCTTACTTTTAACTAAGAAGACCAGATATTTAGGAAAACATCTGGATGTAGGACTCTCAGGCTCAAACACTCCCGGTGACTCCCTCTCACTTTCCCTGGATTTAATTGTCTTCAGTTGCCAGAAACATTTTTAACCTTGCCTTGGGCAGCTACTCTGCTATTGCCTGCATATTCAGGTACTTTTTACAAGGTGTTAAGGACATAGAGGCTCCAAGTACAGTCTTTCCTCTTGATGTACTCAGATATACATGAAAAACTTGAAAGAGTAGTGACAAAGAGAGAACATGTGTATCCAGAACTGGGTCCCCTTTGTGCCTCAACCTTTATGAATGGCACATTCAGTGTCTCCTTTTGTTGATGAGAATGCCCAGAAGTTACTCAATGAGAGCTTCCCAGATGTTACAAATACACACACCCAGTGAAGAAGAGTCTGTTGGGCAGCACCAATAACCTCACCTTGCACAGGAGTCACCTGGGGATCTGGTTAAAATGCAGTGTCTAATTCAGTAGATCTGGGGCAGGGCCAGAGACTCTGCATTTCTAACAAGCTTCTGGGTGACACCAATGGTGCTGGTCAATGGGTCACGCTTTGGAGAGCCAGGGGCTGAGTAACGGTGGCAGGAATGCCTGGTACAGACTAGGTGGGAAGATGGAGAAGGGGACAAGGGAGAGGGGAAGCTGCACTGCAGAGGATAAAGAAGGAGTAATGTTCTGAGCATCTCCATGAAAGCACCAGTCCAAAGCCTGACACACCATATACAAAATAAATGAAAATAAAAATTTGCTGTCTTCCTTCTCTCCTTAATCCTTATGACTTTAGAAGTAAGTGGAATTGCTGTTTCCACCTCCCACATACCCCCCAACACACACACACACACACACACACACACACACACATTTCACATAGGGAAACTGAGGGTGGGAAGCGTGAGTAACCAGTCACAGGTTGCACTTTGGGTAAAGCCTCCAGCCAGAAGCCAGCTCATGCCTCCTTCCCACGCCTCTGCATTGCAACATGGAAACTTAAAAGTGCCTTGAGAGGATCTGGGGGCATGTGCAGAACCAGCTTAGGGCCCTTGTCCAAAGGCTTCCAGTTTCTCAAATAATGAGGCCAGTTGGAAGCTGTTAACACAGATGAGAACCAGCCAGCAACAGGTGAAAGGCCGCTCAACCTATCAGCACTGCTTTAAGCTATAGCACGCTCCTGGCTTCCTCTCCCCAACATTTAGGGGCCCAATCCCCAGATGCACCTGCCAGCAAATGAGCAGCAACCAGAGGGGAGACTTGGGTCTCCCCCACTCTGAACTGGCTTGCATGTCCTCCCATTTCCTGGAGCCCCTTGGGAGAACTGTTTCTCTAGGTTAATATAGAGTGCTAATGAGGGGTAGCCGGCGGGAAAAGGCAAGGTCTACTTGATCCAGCACTTGGACTAAAGCCAAGGTCTCTCTGGCTGTAGATTCTCTCTCGCCTTCCAGGTTCCTATGCTGTGTGGGGAGATTAAGATGTATAGTCTGCAAATGGACTAACCTTTTCCAGGCCTCTTTAATGAGGCTTCTCATAATAGGGCCATTTCTCTTTCTTATGTATGTGTACACATACACACACACATCCCTTAACATAATCCATATGGAAATAAAAATCTCTCCCTTGCTGTATTTTTTTAAGTGGAGTCTATAATGGGCAACACTTTTTTCTTCAAATGAAAATCCATGGTTCAACAACATGCATTTCCAGTGAATTTAGAAAGTAGGTTCAGCCAACTAGCTAGGCTCCTTCTTAAAACTCAATTTTATGGGTAGCCAGTAATCAACTGTACCAACAGTTCTTTTAGAATATAGTGGGAACCCATACAAGGTATATTAAGATCTCCAAGGAATATATTCAGTTCTGGAACTCTCTCTGAATGAAGGAGCATGAGTAGCTTTCAACCCTGGATCCCTGCAGAGAGGGAACATTATGTTCCATATCTTTTAGACTTCAGTCTACCTAAAGAGAGAAAATTCTAGCCTCTGATATCACCAGGTACCTTCCAGATTTAAAATATATATGGAGCAGAGAGATTAAAAAAGCAGATTCTGAAGCTTCTAACCCTTCTAACCCTGCTCTTCTCAACAACCATCCCTATAATCCATACTACAGACAGGAACCCTCTGGGGATTTCAGCAGTTTCAAATCCATCCTGGGTCAAAGGGTTTTTCAGACTTTAAGCTCCCAAAGAGCAGAGGCATTCTCAGACCTGTGTCAGATAGGTGAGCATCTGAGCTCAGGACGTCAAGCAATGAACAATGACTCAGAATTGGATTGTCTGACCACAAGGTAATAAAACTAGAAATTACTCTAAGTGTTTTTTAAAACCTTGACCACTTAGAAATTTAAAGCCATGCTCCCAAATAATTTGAAACAAAACCGACAATTACAACAAGAAAAATAACAGTGATGAGGATACTGGGTATTTTTAACATCGAAAGGGATGTGCCCAAAGCTGTAATTAGAAGCACAAGTCATAGTATTAAATGTTACCATCGTTGTGTTTAAAAGGATACAAGTAAGTGAGCTGAGCATCAATCCGGGAAGTTAGAAAAGAACAACAACAACAACAACAACAAAAACCCACAGGAAGATACAAAGAACTATTAATAAAGAAGAAAAGAGGAGGAAAAAAAAGAAGTTGAGATTTAGAAGTCCAAAACTCCAAAGGGTCTATTCAAGAAAAAATGGGCAAAATATGCAAAATTAGGAGAAAGAGAGTTGGTGGAATAACCATTTGGATAGAAAAGATTAAATTTTTAAAAATCCTCTTGATCATGTGCAAAAATCTATGCTGAATATTTGCAGCATCTAGGTTAACATTTTAATTTTAAAAATAGCTATTAAAATTCCTACACAAAGCATACTTGCAAATAAATAAGAAAAATTAAAATCCCATGATAGGAAAATGTGCAAAAAACATATGCATATGCAACCCAAAACAGAATAAATATCTATAGGCAATTAACATATCAGAAAATACCTAACCACGCTGTAAATCAAGAGTAAGAATGGAAACAACTCCAATGCCATTTTCCCTCTATGGAATTAGGAAAAGCTTAGTGTCTGTGGTTTGTTCTTAGTGTGAACGGCTACATCCAATAAGAATGGAGACAAGGTGAACCAGATGCTCCTTCATAGGTAAGTTAGCAAAGTCCTTCAGCCCTTCTGAAAAACCACGTGCAAGCATTTCAGGTGAATGTCTGGCAATTTCCTTTAGGTGGAGAGAATCCGAATGTAACTCCTCTTTACAAATGCTAATGAAATGGGATCTGATTTTCTATGCATTTGGGACTTTCCAGAGACCAAGAGAGTCATAATTGGGGTGCACAAGAGTGAGATAAAGGTGAGAATGAGGATGCCTAGCTCCCTGCTCACCCTCTGCCAACAGCTACTTGTATGACCTTGACAAATTATTTAATTTCTTGCAAGTTCCATTTCACCATCTGAGTAATGAGGGAACTAAATTTGATCACTAGGACCTTCCCCTGATTGCTGACATGTTGTCTCACTCTTCACAGAGCCAGGATCTTCCTCATGTCTCTGAGATAGCAACGTTTCTGCACAAGAGAGGAAGAAAAAGATTAATGAGATGGGAGTCAAGAAAAATGGACTAACCATCAAGTACGAGAAAGGTCCTAACCTTTCCTCTGTTTCATTTCCTGCATTTCTTAAATGGGCTATAATGCTTTGTACGTTAAGCTCTCAATAAATATCTGTTGAATTAAAAGATACGAAAGGAAGGAAGAAATTAATGATACAGAAGGCTTTATTTCCACAAGTTATTTCTTGCACCTCCCCAAATCACTGGAAGAATGTAATAAGAACTATTGACGAATTAAGGTCTCTCAAAAAAGAAATTGTGAGCCAGTCTTATTTCTTTGCCCCAAAGCAGACCTCATTTACCAATGCTACAGCAGAATAAGCATTGGCCCCCATTGTCAAATGATCTCAAAGCAATGGGGTCATTTCAGCAGGGGAAGTGGGGGGACCAGTCTGGCCAGTTGCAGGTGATTCTTCAGAGCTGAGAGATACCTGACCAGGACTGTCAGCGCCGTGGACCCGACCACGTCCATCTATCCTCAACCATCATTATCACTCTAGTGGTGAGAATGAGAGGAACCGCTGTGGGCAAAGTCACATTTTGGATGTGGCTACCACACTGCATGGCTCTCTGTGATGTGATGGGGTAAAACCAAACCATAAAGCAGGTCAGCTCACGTTGGGTTCAGCCCAAAGGACAATCCACTGCAAGTGTAGCAGCACTCCCTAGGCTTTCACTTACAGCAGGCATTAGCTTCATCTTTTCCAGTGTGCTCAGAGAGGACCTCAGAACCCTTCTGAACACTGACCTTTCCACCCAACCAATACCAGCTGACCAGTCTTCACACAGATCATATGTACTTGGGATCCCTGTGTATTTGTGATCAATGACCCAATAATGGGTATTATGAGCTGGGTGGTATCATCTCAAAATTCATATGTTGAGGTCCTAAGCCCCTGTACCTGAGAATACGACAGTGTTTAGAGACAATCTCTGCAGAAGTGATTACGTTAAAATGAGTTCATTAGGTCCTAATCTAATACGACTAGTGTCCCTACAAGAAGAGGAGTAGGACACAGATGCACACAGAGGGAAGACCATGTGAGGACACGGGGAAGAAGGCCATCCACAAGCCAGGGCGAAAGGCTTCAGAAGCTCACACCCTGCTCACACCCCGATCTCAGACTGCCAGTCTCCAGAATTGTGAAAATACATTTCCCTTGTTTAAGCCACCCAGTCTGTGCTGCTTTGTGATGGGAGCCCTAACAAAAGAACACAGTGGGCGTGTTGATAATGTTTGAGGTGAAAAAAAAATGAGTTATAAAGGAGTACCTGAGCTAGAAGTTTTATATAATGACATCATATATCTAATGTAAGTGTGTGGGTATGAGTGCACGTGTGGGTGTGCAAAAGAGAAACCATATACCCACAAAGGAAAATGTTTAGAATGTTACAAACCAAAATGTTCACAGTGGCTTTTCCTAGATGGTGGAGCTCCAGGTGATTGAGGGAGCAAAGGTGTGGTGTCTTACTTTCCTAATCAATCCTGCTTTTGCGCTGACCGTGTGTTAGCTGTGTAATTCTGAAAGATTTTAAATGGCGTACGCAAATCTAAGACCAATACCAACCACCCCAGGTGTAATACTACCTGCATGCAGGTGCTTACTGCTGTACCTGTTGAACTCATTCGATCCTCACAATCATCCTGCAGGGTAGGGAGTGTCACTGCTCTCATTTTCTAGACGAGAAAGCTGAGACAGAGAGATTGAGTGACTTGCCCAAGATTACAAAGCTGGCACACGGCCTCCAAACCAAGCAGGCTGGCTTCATGTCCACAGCCTTAACCATAAAGGACCCTGCCTCTGCACAGGTGTCTGGTCAATCCACCGCTTCACTAAGAGCTAATCTGAACACATTTTGGGTTAGCGTGTGATTTGACACATGCGCGCATGAACACACATATGCACCTACACACACTTAGGCACGTTTTAGCTGTGCTTCGTAGCTCAGCAAATTACCTCCTTTCCCATTTGAGGTTCACAGTCTCACTGGACTCAAGCCCCAGCACCTCGGCAGGGTGACACCCCTATTGTAAATACACAGAGAGACCCTAGAAGCCTCACCTTCCTAAGGTGCAAGGGGATGACCCTTATGTTCTTGGACAAGGGGCAGGGTAAGCAACCCATTCATATTTTATAAGTTTGTTTAATGGAGCCTTATTTTTTGGGTTATGTATTTTTAAAGACCACTCGCTTAGATTGATGGAAACACTCTGCTGAGTCTCCTCTTAAAGCCCGAGAGCTGGAGGAAGCCCAGCCCTTCTGGGGCCGAGGAGGGACAGTACAGAGTTGCAAACGGACAAATGTCCATCAGCAGGGAACTGGTTAAATAAATTATGTTCATCCCCATAATGGAATCTTGCTTAGATGTTGAAGCAGTGAGAGCTATAGGTCCTGTCAAGGAAGGGTGTTCATGATGTACTGTTAAGGAAAAAAAGAAGAGTTGCAGACCACTGGGGATAATGTGATCCTATACGGTGATAGAAATTGTGGGGACACCTGGGTGGCTCAGTGGTTGTGTATCTACCTTTGGCCCAGGGCCTGATCCCAGAGTCCCAGGATCAAGTCCCACATCAGGCTTCCTGCATGGAGCCTGCTTCTCTCTCTACCTCTCTCTCTCTCTCTCTCTGGGTCTCTCATAAATAAATAAATAAAATCTTAAAAAAAAAAGAAATTGTGGGTTGGAGATGAGGGTGCGTGCCTGTATGTGTGTGTGTGTGTTAATGATTAAGGATGCAGACCCTCATTGAACAAACTGGAGTTCACATTCCAGCCCCACTAGTGGCTAACTGTGATCTTGGGTTTTCTTAACCTCTCTGAATGCCAATTGCCTCACCTTAAAATAAGGTGAAACTGTAGTTCCTACATCCACAGTGATGTAGAAGTGAAGTGAGAGTACGTGGAAAACATTTTCATTTGCTTGACACATATTAAGCACTGAAAAAAAAAATGCTTCTTGTTATTATTGTTGTCATTGTTGTTTGCCTTTATATAGGAAAGACCCACAAGGAAACAAACCTGGCAAAGTTCACCTCCGGAGAATAACACTGATGAAAGGAAGGTTCTCACCGTTCACAGCAAACACATACATATCTGAATTTCTACAATGTGTGCATTTGACTCTTGTCATTAAAATACAATGAAGTGCTGTGTGTGTGTGTTTTAATGAACAAAGCTGACCTCTCTCCTAAAAGGAATCCCATGAATTCTGAACTTTCCAACAGTCTCATTTCTGGTGAGCTAGTTATGATGCGGCCACACTCCTGGGGGGGGTACCCCCGTGTGGAGTGGAGAACAGGAAGTGAGTCTCCCTGATTCTCTCAGGTAGGAATCAGGAGGTCATTTGCATTCTCCCAGATATATACCTTGACAGTAAAATCTGCCCAAATTTTCTAAATCCCACATTCTCTTTTCTCAGCTCAATTCCAGAAACCTGAACAAATGAAGCTGAGCCACGTGAACAAGCCAACAAAGTTCACGGGCTTTGAGAGGAAATATTGCAGCAAATAGTGGAGATCATTGCCTGGGCACTTAGGAGTGTCGGGCACGATGCTAGCTACTTCTGCACCATCTCATTTCAACTTCCATAGAAATCCTTTAAGGAGAGTACTTATTGGTTCCCTTTTTTTACAAAGGAGGTAACTGAGGCTCAGAGAGGGGAAGACACCTGCCCAAGAGCACACAGGACTTAGCAGCAAGGCCAGAATTTGAGTCCAAGTCTACCACGGAGCACACGGTAACAGCCTGCAGACTCTGTCAGAGGGAAAGAGATAGACTTTGACTGTGGTCAGTTAAATACCTAGACGCCCTCAACTATCTAAATATCACCAATGAATCATGCAATTTCTTTCATATTTTGTGAGTCCCCCCCCCCCTTGAAATTTTGGTACCCCTAGTTCAGGGTTTCCTGAATTGTTTCTTGGATACCACTCTGTTTTGTTTTGTGTGATGGTAATAAGTGTTTTGTAAGAAAAGACTTTCAAAGTATGATAAATTTAGGGAGTCCTAGGTTAAATTCTTTTTGATTCGTAGGTTCCCTTATTGCAGGACTTACCAGAGCTTTTGATATGTCAAAGAGAGTGCAATTGAGTGCAGCATGGCCCAAACTTATTTGATCATGGAACTATTTTCTTATGAAGCATATCCCAGAACGGAGTTCACTTTGGGAAATGCTATCCTAAAACAAACATGCGTTCTTTTTTCTAGCTTGCTTTTCCAAGTGCATTTAAAACAGTAGGAAAGGTTAAACACGTTTAAAGCTAACACCACAAGAAAAATTATCCAGATCTCTCCAGAAACTACCCCTGGGCCCTCAGAAATACCCAAGATCCTCTGACATGCATCTGAATGTAAGACACGTCCAAATAGAAGATGGCTCCAACATCTAAGGTGATCCACGCTTTTCCCGTTGAGAAGATCTAAAAGCAATCTTTAAAAGTCCTATATACATTAATTGAGCTTCCAGACTTTAAGAAACTAGATGAAGGAGTCACATATTTACTTATCATATAAAATTTATTAAACTTGACATATTTTAAAATGACATATATCGTAAAAGAACGCTGAGGTAGGGAATCTACTTTCTCTCACTCATACAGATCAGGGAACACTTTACTTCAAATTCTTTGCCTACATCTTTGTCCTAAGAAAGCCACTTTTCGGTACGATCTTGCATGATGTTCCAATTCATGTCACGTTCACTCCTACATATGTTGCTTAGAAACGCACATCCTGTGCCCATCCCTGGAAATGTGGTCCTGGGCCACAGGTACTGGCGCTTGTAATGTGGGGACAGTTGAGACAGCTATGTTTTCCCCTCTTTATCCTGTAATTGTCTATTTGCGATCTCTACGACATCACTGCTTACAGAGCTGTTTGTAAAGTGAGCGTAAGAAGGCTTGTTTGCATGACATCAAACACTGGCAGTTCTGAGTCATAGCTCCTGGAATCACCCTCACATCTCTCTGGTTCTGACACGTGAATGTGGGAACCCCACAGAGAACCAGCCTTGAATTTCAAATCATTCCCAAATAGGACTTTGCTACTCTAAATAAAATATTTATGGGAGTACCCCGTAATAGGAGAGATTTTATAGGGACCTATGTATTCGCAACTCTGTCTATCCTGTGGGATAATTGTGGGGAGGTCTCTCCCATTACCATCGGGCATGGGAGGTATTTATAAAGGTGAGATCTCCCTCCTAAGAGAACATCTGTGCTCAGGCAGCAATGAGGGGGTTAAGCACCAGCTTTGCTGCTCCAGGCTCAGGAAGGAGTCAGACCTGATGTGGCATGGGCCTCTTTTCTGCCCAGGACCAGGAAGAGTGAGGGCAAGAAAGGAAAAATTATTGACCTAGGGAGAGCACTCAATTGCAACCTCATGAGTAAATAGGCCATTTATCCCCCAGCCCAGAGCTCCTTGAAAAGGTGACCGTCCATCACTCCCTCCTCCAAGCTGCCCCTTGATGAGCTGCTCTATCAATGGGCTAATTTAGCTGATTACAGAGGAATTTGAGAGGAATGGACTGCCAGAGCCTGGGTCTGGGCCAGCAATGCATTAAGTCCACCAGTGTCTCCATCACCCTCCAGTGGGACCGAGAGGAGCGTCTTATTCCTGAAAATGTGTCCCATCAGATGGGCTTTCGTTAAATTCAGCTCCAGCTTATCAGGTGCGAGGTGGAAAACCTACTGCTACAGGGCATAGATTGTTCTGTCCTCCGAGTCCTTGATGGGGGAGGACAGCCTCTGGGATCAGCGCCAGGCTATTCTCGGCTGCTGGTCAGCAGCATATCAACGCTCAGCCCCATAGGATGGAAGAACAGGAAGAAATGCAAAGGCCCAGACTGGACTGCCATTGCTCCTTTACTCCCCTAACTTTTTACTGTGCACAGGCTTGGAAAATGCTTCACCCTGCTCCCACCCAAGAGGGCTAAACTCACAGACAGGTGGTAATGGATGGGATTTCCCTGCTGGAAAACAGAATCACTCTTTCTCGAGGGCTCCAGCAAAAAGTCCCAGAGCAGATTCTCATTAGACCCATTTGTGTCTCACCACCAGTCACCAGGGCCCAGGGATGGATCGCCCCCATAGGCCAGACCTAGTCTCATGCCCAGCTTTGGATCTGATGGGAGCAGGTGTGACTTGAGCCCTATCCAAGCCGTGTGACTTGTGAGCAGAGGAGGTCCTTCAAAGAGAAGTCAGGGGAAACAAAGGGTCCCTATAAACCTCATCAATAAGGTCAGTACAGCAAAGTGTTCTAGGTTCCCACATGGAAAATTCTAGATCTCAGTGATGGTGAGCAGAGGCAGGAAGGATTTCAGTGATTCCCATGAGAGGTCATCTAGACAGTTTTATCTCCTCCTGGAGTTTTACCCCACTTCCTGATATTCTGAAATATACTGATCCTTCGAGATTTTTCCAACACAAGTGGCTTCACCATGTCTCACATGGTACATCAAAAACCAGCTGCTAATGAGAAGAGGCTTGACTCTATAGGAAACATGCAGGTAGGGTTCCAGAAAGATTAATCTCTTTCTTCATATCAAGAAGTAACTTTAGGCTTAGCTAAATGATTTCCCAATGCCCCTCCCTTGATTCAACCCAACAAAGAGCGGTAGGCAGGGGCTTCTTTGGAATCAGAACTATGTTCAAATCCAGCCACTCTCCTATGTCACCTGGAGATAATGGATGAACCTCAGTTTCCTCCTCTATAAAAGGAGGCTAACTAACCTCTACCTTATAGAATTACTCTATGGGTTAGATTAGTCATATAATCAACTGCGCATACCTATACCTTCTCAATATGGTGCTCAGCACTGGGGAATATAAAAAGCAACAAAACCAATAAAATTCTCCATCATTATGGAGCTTATATTCTCCGAAAGTTCATATGCCCATAAGGGGAAACAGATAATAAACGTTAAGAAAGACATAAATTATTTTGAGTGTTAGAAGATAAGCTCTCTGGAAGGAAAGTAGAACAAAGTAGCAGGATTAGGAGTATGGGAGAGAGAAAAATGGTCCAGTATTAAATAAGGTGGTCAGGGTGAGTCTCCCCGAGAAGGAGATATTTGAGCAGGGACTTGAAGAAGGTGAGTGAGAGTGTGGGGGGGAGGGAGTCAGAGAGAATAGCCCGTGCAAAGGTCCTGAGGTGGCAGCATGTCCAATACAGTCAAATGCAGCAAGGAGGTAGGTCACTGAGGCTGGAGAGTGAATAGGGTGGGACGCAGAGAAGATTCAAAGGGTCAGATCCTGCAGAGCCTTGTGGCCACTGTGAGGATACAGGCATAGGAAATGATATCAGCACAGTTTGGCCCACAGGAGATTCCAAGGAGTGGAGGGAAGGCGACGAAGATGATGGTGACGATGGTGACGCTGAGGTTGATAGCGATGACGACCACGACGTGACACACTGCGGCACTCAGACCTCCAGCAATAGCACCCCGGCTATTATAGACATGCTCTCACATTTCTGAGCTGCTCTGAGGATTTCCAAATTAACACAGGCACTTTGCACTTTGAACCCATGCTGAGAAAATTGCTCTGTAAACATAGGGTGTTTCCTGCCATCACATCTTTATCGTGTGCCTGACACCATTATCACCCAAAGGTCACCAGGCGGCACCCATTAGCGGGGCCAACACTCGTTCTGCCTACACATCCCTGCTCTTCACTTCCCCCTGCTACCAGCAAAAATACCCTGAATCCGACAAACCCCACAAGGGATGTGGCGTGCTCCTGGCCCGTGGCCTCTTGCCCCAGCCGAGTGGGCCATTGGCTGGGTAATGCGTGTATACGGCCCAAATGATCTGGAGATTATTAGCACAGGACAAGGCTCCCGGCTACCAGGATCTACATCATGGAACCAGCAGCGCCTGCCTCGTCCTGGCTCTTGCCTCCTGGAAGCCACTCTCAAGTGTGACTAATTCGTATCAGATGGCTACATCCCCGCTGAGGGGTACCCTCGTACCATTTCCCTGAAGAGCAGTTTCCCGACCGTCTCCACCTCTGGACAGACTCAGGTGTGGGGTTGCTGAGACAGCCCTGGGGCGCGTTTCTTCCCATCGCCTCTGACCTGCCTGCCCAAGTGGTCTTCTCACTCCACCTAAACTCGTTTTCTACAGAATCCATTCGGACACGAAGGTTCTTTCTGAGATTGAAGTCTGAAACTCTCAAACTACTCAATGTCTTCCAAATGCCCTCAAGAAGGTCCAGACTCCTTAGCAACTGGCAGGGCTCTCCAGGACTTGGCCTCTGCTTCCTCTCCTGCTTCATCAACCAGCGGCCCCTCCAGCCAGGCCGAAAACGTGAGAACCACTGCACACACGGTTCCCCACTGCCCACGCCATTCCCACGGCCCAGCCAGCTCCCATGTGCGCACCTCCTCCGCGAATCCTTTGTAGACCCCCCACCCAAAGCCCTGGCCAGAAGCCCCAGCCAGGTGCACCCCTGAGCAACCCGTGCGAACCGCACTGCAGCCCTTAGCACTTCCTTTATGCCTTCATGTGCCTCTCTCATCTGCAGGACGTGGTATCTCGCCCACTCTTGGGTCCTCACCTCTGAGGAAGGGGCCTATTCATAGCAGATGCTTAGTTAACTGTTAGTTGCTTGAACAGAAGAACTGGCCGTGTGCTTTGTCCTATACCATCCCCGCTTTAAGCCCGGAAGCCGGTCCAGGCATGCAGCAGGCTAGTTCAGCTCTCTGCTCCACTTCTTCTCTGTATCGACCTTGGGTAACTTGACTTTTCTAGTCCCTATGTTCCTATCTCTAAGAGAGGGGCAGCACTCCCCACTACTTAGAGCCATGCTGAGGACCAGAGAAGATATCCTTATGCATATTCATATGAGTGCTAATAATTCAGATGAGTGTCAATAATTATTTTTTTTCCATGATTAAGTGGTCACCATGTCCATGAAGCTAGAGATTCTTGTCTAGTTGTTCACTGATGTATTCCAGGCACCTACCACAGTGCCTGGCACATAGGAGGTGCTCAGCGAACATTTGTTGAATGACCACACAAGCCGGCTTTACTTACCTGACAAGATCCCTCTGTCCCTAGAATCTTGGACTTCCTGTGTAGGGTTCTCAAGAAAAGCATTTTCCCATTCCCAGAGGGACTGATTCAGCAGGGCTTGGGTGGCACCCAGAAACCCACATTTGAATGGGCTCCCCACCACCCCTCGGGTCTCCATCAGTTCTCAGCACAGGGTGATTCAAATTTCTGTGAACCTCTCCCTCTTTTGCAGCTCATCCCCTGTCCCTTTTTAATTGAAGTGTCTGAAAGCCTCCATCTCAGCATCCATAGTGATCAGTGTGCCGGGGCTAATATTGTTTTTGTGAGGCAAAGAGACACAGCAGAGGCTTTTAAGTGAATTCTTAGTAATAGAACAATCAAGTTAAGAGATCAGTGTGACGCAGAGCATGAAATAGGAAAGTATCGTGGCCAATTGATTTGGAGTTTGTGAAATGAATTTCATTTTCTGGACCAAATGGAAGCCCGTCTTATAAATCACTGCCGCTCTTGGAGATTAATAAAGGAAACAGGCTTGATTAAGAATTCAGAGCATTGGTCCCATTGCAGATTTATAGGCCTAGAGGTCTTGCCGCAGGGATTTCAAGATGTCCCACCTGTTAATTGTCATTTAGGAAGATTAACCCCAGGGCTTCTGGCTAAGACTTGAGGGCAGGGCCTGAGCCCTTCTGGGCAGGAAGGTAGATTCTAAGAAACTCATTTCCAACCCTCCCCAGAAACAAACTAGTCATGTGGCCTTTGACATAACACTCCCGAATTTTTCCCAGAGAGGTGGGGGACTTGATTCGAACATCCTCCTGCATCTCTACTCAAACCTGGCAAAACAGATTTGAGTCAGGATTTTAAAATAAAACAAAAGCAGCAGAGAGGGGAAGATGTTTAATGATATCAACCGAGAGCAAAATATTTCCATTGGCTCCCTGATGCTCATGCAGCCTGCATGTGGAAAGGTTTACCATGAGTGCTGAGGCCGTTGGTGTCCAGAAGTATCCTTGGAATTCCTAATCTGCCAAAAGCTGTCGGCTAGAACTAAAAGGAGAGAGTATAGCTGCTGACGCTGCTGTTAGGAGAGGAGACAGGTGCCCACTAGCACGTTTGCCGGCACAGAGCGGATGCCTGTTACTCGGGGAGATGTCCCAGGTTGCGGTCCTCTATTTGCAAAAGCGTGCACTGCAAATGGGAAGTCATGCTGTTTAGCCTTCCACTCCAATCTCGATAAGCCTACGGGTTTAAAACCCAGCAAATGCTGCAGGTCAGGATGGGGTTAATAATGGTGAGAAAGGAGCACAAGGGGGGTTGTGAAAGTGCTGATAACGTTCTGCTTCTTGATCTGGATGTGTTCGGTTTGTGAGATTTAATCCAGCTTTATACTTAGGATACTCACTTGGCTGGTATTAATATTCAACACAAGGTGAATACTTAAAAAAGCAGCACTAGTTTGTGGGAACGTAGGGAGCGTGGATGATTGTCCTGCAGCATGTGGATAGATTGCTTAAGTGGAATCCCCAATCAGGAAAGCCTTGTGTATAGTTTCTATTCATTCATTCACGCATTCATTCACTCCTCTAATAAATCCTGTGTGCCGACTCTCTTCTACGTGATTCTGTTGAACTTTCTTGAGGGAACTTGTCACTATCTAAAATTCTCTTTGTAATTAATTTGCTTTGTTGAGTGTATCATCCCTCTCTCCTCAGTAGAAGGCAACCTCATGAGGGCAGGGACCTTGTCTCTCTTGTTACTGCTGTGTCCCCAAAGCCTGACAAGTGCCCAGCACATGATAAACACTCAACGAATATTCATTGGTTTCCCAAATGAAAGGAATCAAGATAGTTCCCTAAGCTCTGGAGTTTCTAAATGCACCCCTCTATTATAACACGGGATTACACGGTCCTTTTAAGCCAGGAAAAAAAAAATCACCGAGTGCCTTGAGACTCTGGAATTGCAGCAGTGAGCAACATGGAAAATGTCCTGTGCAAACTCCCTGCCCCTGAGAGCTTAGAGATTTTTTTTTAAAGAAAGCCATTAAGGTAACAGGTGATAAGACTTGTGAAAGGGGAAAAATAATGGACTACTGGAGGTGAAGAAGAATGCAATTAGAAGCAAGACAAAACACAGGCAACAGAAGAAGAAAAAAAAAAAGGATCCACATCAAACTAAAAAGCTCCTGCACAGCAAAGGAAAAAATCAACCATGTGAAGAGGCAACCCATAGAATGAGAGAAAATATTTGCAAACTGTGTATCTGGTAAAGGGTTGATATCCAAATTGTGTAAGGAACTCCTACCACTCCATAGCAAAAAACAACCCAATAAGCAAAGGATCTGAATAGACATTTCTCCAGAGAAGACATACAGGTGGTCAGCACATATATGAGAAGGTGCTCAACCTCACTCATCATCAGGGAAATGTGAATCAAAACCACAGTGATGTGTCACTTCACACCTGTTAGGATGGCTATCATCAAAAAGACAAGAGTTAAGCGTTGGCGAGGATATGGAGAGAAGAGAACCCTCGTGTACTGTTGGCGGGGATGTAAATTGGTGCAGCTATGATGGAAAACCGCAGTTCCTCAGAAATTAAAAATACAAACACCATACAATCCAGCAATCCCACTCCTGGATATTTATCCAAATGAATTGAAGTTGGGATCTCAAAGAGATATCTTCACTCCCACATTCGTTGCAGCATTATTCGCCATAATCAAGACAGAGGAACCTAAACGTCCATCCACAGATGAATGGATGAAGAGAATGCAGCATATCCATATATATGATGTACGTTATTCAGCCTTAAAAACGAAGGAAAGTCTGCCATTAGTGACAATATGAATGAACCTGGAGGCCATTGTGCAAAGTGAAATAAGCTGGACTCAAGAACAGGTGGTACACGATCTCACTTACATCAGGAATCTAAAATAGTCAAACTCCTAGAAGTGGACGTACAATGGTGGTCACCGGGAGCTTGGGGAGGGGGAAACAGGGAAACAGTCCTCAGAGTACACATTTTCAGATCTACAAGGTGATTATGTCCTAGAGATTTTCCATACACCATAGTGATTAGACCGAACAGTGTATTGCATGCTTAAAATTTTGTTGCAAGAGAAGATCTTGAATTGGTGTTCTTATCATAAAAAATAAAATAATAAAATAAAAATAAAGAGGTTAGGAGGATACTCAAGTCTAAACTCATCAAGTTGTACAATACACATGCACAGCTTTGTGGAACAGTGGACTATAAATCACACACTAGCTTCTGAGGACCCAGGGCCCCTTCCACCAAGAAGCTGTCCTGGATTCCCCTTATATTTTTATCATGAGCCCATTTAGCTTGAGTTTGCCTAAGTCAAAATCTCTTAAAAACAGGTGTTATGGATTGTGCCCCCCTCCCCGATTCCTATGATGAAGCCCCAACCCTCAATGTGACTGTATTTGGAGATAAGCCCCCTTAAGAAAGTAAGGCTAAATGAGGTTGTAAGCATGGGCTGGTGACCTTATAAGAAAAGGAAGTGTGTCTCTCTGTCTCTCTCTCCACACTCATAGGGAAAAGGCCATGTGAGGACACAATGAGCAGGTGGCTATCTGGAAGCCAAAGAAGGAGGTCTCACAAGAAACCAACCCTGCGGGCACTTTGATGTTGGACTTCTAGCCTCCAGAACTGTGAGAAATAAATTTTCTAATGTTTAATCCACCCAGTCTGTGGTGTTTTGATATGGCACCAAATGTATCTGGTTTTGTGGCTTTCAATTAAACATATTAGCTAATACTCGGCTAATACCGATGTACCACAGAGGTCTTAATGGGAGCAGCTTTTACTCGCCAAGTAAGAGTAATTCCTCATAACTGCATCAGTAGATGCTTTGTAAACCCTGCTGGGTATGCGTGGTCCTAATGAATTACTGAAGTCAGTTAAACATTATCCCTGTTAACCTTGTTTAGTATATCTTTCTTCTGGGTCATTCATTCATTCAACAAGCATCTATTGAGGGCCCACCATATACCTGGTATTATGCCCAGTAAACAAGGGCTAGCAAGTCCTGTTCTCAAGGGGCTGATGTTCTAGTGGGGAGAGACAGACAGTCAAGAAATGGACAAAACCTGGGGGATCCCTGGGTGGCTCAGCGGTTCAGCGCCTGCCTTTGGCCCAGGGTGCGATCCCGGAGTCCCGGGATCGAGTCCCACGTCAGGCTCCCGGCATGGAGCCTGCTTCTCCCTCTTCCTGTGTCTCTGCCTCACTCTTTCTCTCTCTCTCTCTCTCTCTCTCTATCATAAATAAATAAAGATTAAAAAAAAGAAATGGACAAAACCATTTTGAAGATCAATAAAGGTTCGGAAGTAAATAGGGTGACATGGTGGAGAACTATGGCAGGGGTACTTTTGATTAGATGGTCAGGACTGGTCTCTAAGAAGAGGTGACATTTGATCTGAGACCTAAAAGGCCAGCACGGGCCATACAACAAGAGCCTTTCAGATAGGAGACACAGACACAAACACCCCGAGACAGAGATGAGGTCATATTAAAACCTCTTCAGCCAAAACTTAGAATTATCACTGTGCTTGAAGGAGGAGTAGCACTCAGTAACTATCTGTTGCTTGAACAGAAGAACCACTCACCTTCCAGCCATAGGCCATCCTCAATAATCTAAGAATACCCAGGGGCGCTGTGTGGCACAGTTGGTCTAGCATCCAACTCTTGGTTTTGGCTCAGTCATGATCTCACAGTGGTGGGATGGAGCCCAGCATCAGGTTCTGTGCTCAGTGTGGAGTCGGCTTGAGATACTGTCTCTATCTCTCCCACTGAATCCCCCCACTGCCACCACTTCTAGAGAGAATCAAATAAATAACAAAATCAAATAAATAAATCTTAAAAAAAATAATGTAAGTATACCAGAAGTCCCACGTGCACTGTCACAGGCTGCTTCAGCAGATGCGGCTTTAGATCCCTGCCCCACATCTTGTCACTATCAGGGGCTACTGAGGGTCTGGTGTACTTGTAAGTGGGGCCAACATTTATCTGGTCAGATGCCATTTATTCAAGCCTTGTTACGTTACCTCACCTTGTTATTCAAAGTGGGATTCTCAGACCAGCAGCAGCAGCATCACCTGGGAGCTTCTCAAAAATGCAGAAGCCCCGGCCCCACCCAGACCTAGAGCATCAGGACTTGCATCTTAACAGATCCATGTGAACGTTGTACATCAAGACTCACTGCTCTACAAAACACTTGGTACCCATCATTTTATTTCATCCTCAGAAGAAAGACATTAAAAGACGTGGAGTCATATGCAAAACACAACCACATCACCCCCTCCCTTGTCTTGCACGCAAACCAACTTCCCCTAACAGCTGCAGAGAAACGCAGCGGCTGTTGGGCAGCAGAGGCAAGGTTCAGGAAAAAGATTTGGATCTGGAAAAGGCTTATCAGTCAGAAAGGCTCAGAAGGGAGGAAACTCAGAAATGCTTGGTCTTTGTTTTGTGTTCAGCTCATCCCAGAAATCGGAGTCAAGTGGGGACAGCTTCCCCTGGGGATGCAAGACCAAGCAGTACACTGAGGCGTGGCTGGTGTGCTTCAGTGGGAGCTGAGTGGGTCCTTGGTAATAAGCTCTTGCAATGTCCCAGGAAGGGGGTCAGTTACCAGCACTGGTAACCCCCTGCCTCAGGGTCTCCAGGCCTTCAGAACCAGAGGTCGGTCTTTCCCAAGGAATCAAATTGTGGATACTTCTGAATTGGTGCTATGTTTGGTGGGGAGAAGGCTCTGGAATGTGATGAGGCACACAGCTGGTGTAGCAAGGGGTCATCTGCCCAGAAAATTAGAACTGTCTTGCCTGCAAAGCCCAGAGTGGGGAAAGTGCAGGGGTCAGTCGAAAAGGTTTCAGCCTCCATGGATCAAATTAAAAGGCAAAGAAAAGAATATAATTTATAATTCAGGAGCCCCCACACCCCAAGAGCAAGGAGACTCCAACAGAGGGAAAAACACACACATGCAGAATAGGCATGGCCTGATCGTCTTCAGGAAAATGATGGTGATGATTTTACACAGGAAGGAAAAATGTTTCCAACGATCGATGAAGGACACTGTTCAGAACCTTCCATAAGCTGGCGTAAGAGACAGGACAGGAAGGCTCTGAGTATCTATTTTACAGATCGTTTAAAGATGCTGACAGGACAACGAATTACTCAGGCAATCTTCTAACAGGAGGAGCATCACCTGAAAGGCAGATTCTTCTGTCTCCACCCCTCAGATTCCTCCTCCCTGATGAGTCAACTCTGCTCATCCTCTAGCAGCAGTCAGGAGAGTGAGGACATAAGCCCATACACCAAGGTGGCTCACAGAAGTTCATAGGCAGTCCCGTACCACCTTCCCTCCCCATGACAAAAGACAAACCCTATTCAACAGAGAGAACCAAACAGTAGGCAATACGGATTCTCATGCATATTCACTTGAGAGTCCTCCAAACCAGGGATCAGCAAACGCCTGTCAGGGGTCAGACAGTAAATAGTGTAGACTTTCCAACTACGCAACTCTGCCAGTGTAGCCTGAAAGCAGCCGTAGACAATATGTAAAGATATGAACATGGGTTGTTCTGATAAATCTTTATTGATAAAAACAAGTAGAGGGCCAGAATGGGCCCGCAGATCAGAGTGTGCCAACCCCTGATCTAGAACAGTTTGGTTCTCTCTTCTCATTTTATAAATGGGAAAGCCAAGGCCCAAGGGGGAGATGACTTGCTCAAGGCCACACACCTTGGTCAAGACGGAGGTCAAGTTAAAAGCCTAACATGCTCACTCCATCTTCGAATCTCCCTCCACCGTGCCACATGGTCCCTTCTTCCCCTCCTGCCTGCCTGCCTTCTTTATTATATGCTAAATACCCACAATATCATACACAGTCAAAAACACCCCTGCATTCATGTAGTTCCAATCTAATGCTATACTCAGAAGCTGTCCTTTAAATAAGCTTACTCGTAAAATCATTGTTTGGGTTGGTTTGTAAATATTAATTCTAAAACCACTGCAGTTAAATTATTAAGAGTGCTGATCTGCGACATGCAATACCTTTATTTTTTTTTAATTTTTTATTAATTTATGATAGTCACAGAGAGAGAGAGGGGCAGAGACATAGGCAGAGGGAGAAGCAGGCTCCATGCACCGGGAGCCTGATGTGGGATTCGATCCCAGATCTCCAGGATCGCGCCCTGGGCCAAAGGCAGGCGCCAAACCGCTGCGCCACCCAGGGATCCCCATGCAATACCTTTAGAAAATATATTTATCTGTTCATAGGTATGTAATTATTTGTTGATTAATTATACAACTAATCATGTTCATTGAAGGGAAAACATTTTTAATGTAAATAAAAATGGTGGAAAGAGAAATCGCTCACTATCCCATCATACAAAAATTAACAATTTGGTGTATGTTCTTCTAACATATATATAATAAATCATATACTATTATATTTCATTATATATTATATATTTATATATAATTACACTCACACATACACACTTCCATATATATTCATGTCTCTATAAAGATATATATGGGAATTGTTATGTGTGTGACGAGATCCTTCTATGCCTCTCACTCTGCACAGGTATTGCTTCTATGGTAAAATGCATATTCACTCCCACCAACCATAAGTTGGTTGGTTCACTCCCACTTATCATAAGTTAAATGCTCATGAGTTGGCATTTGCCTGAATTTCTCGAAAGCCTGCAGGGACTAGGATGGAGTGACATTGGTGTTGGCCGGGCAAGGCAGGAAGGTCTGCAGAGACACTGCTGACCTTACCCCACATTAGGAAAGGTGAGGGTGGCTGTCTAATATTTGAGAGTTCCAGGTTTTAACAGGTTTGCCTGATGGTCTCACACTCTAAGGTGACTCTGATGGTCCAGAAATAAGCATGTTTAATAGCAGAGGCAACGTCTGCAAAGATCCCGACCGATGAGCATCCAAAGATAAATAATCCATCCCAGGGAAATATCTGGCAGGAGCCTCCAGGGAGTTTACTTAGTTTTGTTTTGGTTTTTTTTTTTTTTTTTTTTTTTTACCTTCTTCATCTCAGATTTATGAATCTGACAAGAAAGTAAAACACGAGACCCTCCTAGGCCAGGGGACTTGGGGTTGTGACATCTAAAACCCTGTGAGCTCAGTGGTTCCCTCCTCTTTGAATGGCGCCTCATGTCACGTAAATCATCCGTGTCCTGATCCAGGTCAAACACGACAGTCATCTGAGGCCAGCGTGGGGAGCGCTTTATGATTCAGACTGATTGATTCCATTCATCCACTCTTCAGCCCTGATGACACAAGAGTATTCCTTTAGGATTTTCTCAGCTATGAGCAACAAATGCCAACTCTGGGCAATGTAAGCAAAACAGGACATTCTTGGAAAGTTACTGGGTGGCCCACTCACCCTGAAGAAATGCCTCCAAAAAGACAAGAAGCAGGGCACCGCGGCCAGGGCCAGGAGCTGGTGGTGGCACTCTTCAAGGCACTGCAGTCTGGACAAATCAGCTCCAACCCTATTTAGTTTTGCATCCACCCAAGACTTCAGTTTTCTGGAGAGCCTGGCTGATCTTCCTGAGTCTCACCCTCAGCCCACAACTAAGGGAAGACAGCACTTCAGTTGGCATTCTACCCTTGGGAGAAGGGTGGCTCCCTCAAAGCAAAACTAGTGTTGTTACTGCAGGTGATATGCTAGGGCTCAGAGCTGAAGCGGACACAGTCAGAAGAGCTCACAGTGCATGGAACGCATGGTCAGTTGTCCTCCCTAGCCTTAGACACGTGATGCCTGGGGTCGGTGTGGAGAGGCTACAGTTCTCAACTTCCTCATACCAAGGTATAATCATGTAACTAATTTCTGAGTTCTAGTCAAAAGGATATAAGGCAAAACACCTTCACTTTTTAGCTGGCTGGAATGAGGATATGATGGCTTGGCCCAAAGCATCCATACTGGGCTATGAGGTCACTTTGGAAGTGGAAGCTTCCATGGCAAAGCAGCAGGCTCAATCTTGTCTGCTCACCTCTGGATTTCCAAAAGAGAGAAATCAATACCTAACTTGTTTACGCACACAAAATCTGGGCTTTCTGTTCTAATCAATTTATCCCTAAGTAGCATATGCAGGAACCACCGTTAAAGAACTCAATGCAAGAGCAATGAGAGATTCAGGAAGCTGATGTCCTGAGTCGAATGGAGATGAAAAATCAGGAAAGGCTTCCCGGAGAAGAAGGCTCTTGAGCCAGGGTTGTGAAATGAGAAAGGGACAGGGGTGAAAAGGGGGTCCCTCTGTCCAGCCAAGGAGAATAGCTTAAGGAAAGGCACAGAGCAGGAGAGTTTTGCTGAATGCACGTGACTGAAGCAGATGTATCATACACAGGAGACTGATACAGAAAGATAACACTGAAAAGCAGATTGGAGAGGGCCAGATTCTGGAAAGTTTTGAACTTTAAGAGTTAAGACCACATCCTCTTAGGCTAGGAGTCAACAAACTTTTTCTGTAAAGGTCCAGATAATAAATATTTTAAGCTTTGTGGGCTACATATGTTCTCTTAGAGTCTCCAAAGTATGTTGCCTGGATCACCTGTCCCTGTTCAACCGAATCATGGTTCTATCAGCAAACAAGATTGGGAAGTGCTGCATTTTCTATGCATCTCCTAGAGTCAAAGTGAGCAATAGTAAAGGCTCTGATAAGTCCGGCAGCAAGAAAACCTGTTGGTCTTTGTTTAACCTCCAGCACTTCCCTGATTTATTTCATAAGACATCTTCAGTTCCAAAGAAGAGACGTTGGAAACCCTGTGAAAGTGATGAGGAGCCAGTGAATAGGCCCCACTAAGCCAATAGCCACTAATTGGCATTCTGACTACTAATAAGATTTCCAAATGCCAGACTGTGTTGAAGTTTTTATCAGCCCTCTGTGAAACAATTAAAGTAACATCAATCTAGTAAGTTCTTCAAAACACAAAACCTATCCAATTCACAGAACTTCCCTTAATTTGGAAATTATGTCCCTTCTACTTTGGTGTCTAATTATTTTTCCTTCATAAAGTGCTGGTTTTATAGGAAGGAAGGTAACCATCATTCTTTTAAATTCATTTGTTAGGCAAAATAAAAACCTAACATCTCTATGACAAGCCCCAGATAATATTTTTGCTTTAATCTCTAATTATACAATATGGCACACACAGAGAAAAGAGCCCAAAAGGAGGCTCTACAACAGAATTGTCATAAAATGAACACCTACGTAACCACCATTCAGCTCAAAAAATCAAATATCACTGGCATCCCAGAAGTTTCCCTCATGTCCCTTGTTTTTCATTGCCAGGTCCCTCCTCTCCAAAGGAAACTCCCAGCCTGATTTCTGATATAATACTCCTGTTTTCAGTTTTCTGAATGGAATTATGTTCTTTTGTACCTTGGGTTTGGTTTTGTCCAACATGTTTCTGATATTCACCCACATTGTTGTATCTAACACAAGCTCGTTGATTTTTGTTGATACAGTATTCCACTGCATGATGGGCAATTCTAGTTGTTGCTGGTTTGGAGCTATTACCAATAGTGCTGCTAGGAACACATTGTACATGCATTTTGTCACTCAGGTATACATTCCTGCTGATACACACACACACACACACACACACACACACACACACACTGAGGTGTGGCAATCCTGAATCATAGGTATAAATACATTCAACTTTGGTTAGGTCAGCTATATGCCCTTAGGATAAGTCCTCATCAATGCCTGTTGAGCCATTTAACCAACTCCCTTTGCTTCCCAAAGTAAACCAGTTTGAATAATAAATGATATGGCCACCCCATCTTTAGTGAATAATACTAAACTCCCTTCCAAAGAGGCTGTGCTCATGACAACCTCTCCAGCCGTTATGAAAGCAACAGTCACTCCACATCCTCACCAACACTTAGTATTGAGAGTCTTTTTAATCTGAGCCACTCTGGTGGATGTGAGTAGTATCTTATTGTGGCTTTAATTGGCATTCTGACTACTGATAAGATTGAGCACCTCTTCACAAACATATTGACTCTCTGGACGCTCTCCTTTGGAAAGTGCCTGTTCAAGTTGTGTTCTGATCTGGGGAGAGTTCTTTATTTGTTCTGCACAGAGCCCCTTCTCTGCCACGAGCACTGCAAATACCTTCTCCAGTTCTCTAAGTTGACTTTCCAGTCTCTTAACCTATTTTTAGAAATTCTTACTGGTCCATAAAATCCAACACCTGAGATTTTGTTACTGATCTAAAAGCAAAGTAGAGATGGTCTCTTATTCCTCTGCTTCCCTGGGTTAGGGCTGTCCAATAAAACTTTCCACAATGATGTGTCTCAGGCACATTTGATCTCGCTGAGACGGAGGAATTAAATATTTAATTTTATTTCATTTTCATCTCAAAAGCCACATGCAGCTACCATATTGGACAGTGAGGTTTCCGAACCCAGCATATTAAAAGGAAAAGACAACTTCATGAGTGAATAAATGTCTCTGGGTAGAGAAATGGTTTGATGAAAATGGCCTTTTAGGGACAACCAAGCTGAACACTTTAGCTGAAACTCCTGGGAGCAACCACAGTAGGTTCAAATAATTCTACATCCATCCTTGCATACTGTCACCCAAGTTCAACCTCCACACAGTAGCCAGAGCACTGTTTCTAATGCTCACACCCAGTCATGTCCCTCCCTACGTAAGGCCCTTTGCTGGTTAAAGCCTTCACAATTCCCCAGTATGGATGCCACATTACGTATTAGAGATGCCAGAGTCTGGTTTCCATCTGCCCCATCTTCACCTGTTCCCTCTCCACCCCCCTGGTTCCACATCCCAACATGCATCAAGCTCCTTCCCCACTCAGGGCTTTGGAACATGCCCACTCTTCTTTCTGGATTTCTCTTCCTTTTCACTCAATCTTCCCTCCCATCCCTCTTCACCTGACTAACACCTTCCCACCTGCATGAGTTCGCTAGAGTGTCCATCACAAAGCACTACAAACTGAGCAACTAAAACCCACTTCTTGGGCTGTCTCACCATTCTAGCTGCTAGACATTCACGATCAAGATGTGGACAGAGCCATGTTCCTTCTGAAGGTACTAGGTCTATGCCTCCCTCCCAGCATCTGGTGGTTTGCTGCCAATATCTGGCATGCTTTGGCCTGTAGATGCAGCACCACAATCTCTGCCTTCATGCTCACATGATGTTCTCCCTGTGTGCTTGTCTGTCTTCAAATTTCTCCTTCTTCTAAGGACACCAGTCATATTGGACTAGGGGTCTTCAGGATGACTTCATCTTAACAAATTACATCCACAATCATCCAATCTCCAAGTAAAGTCACTTCCTGAGGTTCTGGGGGTTAGGATTTCAACATAAATTGGGGGAGTGAGGGCAGACACAATTCAACTCATAATACCATCCTCTAACCTGGAATGAAAATGTCACATACACAAGACTGTCTTCCCTGATTCCCCAGATCAAGTATACCTTGCTCCCACCCCCCACCCCAAGTCAAGTCATCCTTATTACACCTGCGCACTTCTCAGAGCTCAAATTGATCATTTTGCTTGATGTGTGTGTCTGCCACCATCAAATTACATTCCACGGGGGTAGGGACTATACCGCTTCCTTTATATAGAATCTCCAGTGACCAACATGTAGCAGGATCTCCATCCACATCTGTTTAATGAATGAACCAGTCACAAACAAGCCACACACAGTGTAGGGACACAAAGAAAGAGGACCTCTAAGAAAGGTCTTAGAGGCTGATGAACTGGGTTTGAAACCCCACCTCATTTTTTCCTATCCAAAGAGGAAGTCAACTTTTCCATGACTCAGTTTCCTCCTCTGTAAAATAGAGATACTCATAGTACCACCTTCATCAGGGTGTCAGGTGAGTCCTAACACATGGCAAGTGTGGACACCCCTGCCTGAAGCAGGGTAAGAACACAATGATGTCAGCCCTTCAGTCAGACAACACTACAAAAAAGCACCATTAGTGACTTTGCTGTGACATAAGACATGTGGCTTTTTTCCTAACATTCAAGGCATATCTGTTCTCATTTCACAGGGTCACTGTCCTCAGTCTCCCCCATCCCTGCATCTTGTATTTCTGGTTGGTTTGGCCCTGATTCTCATTGGAATGCAATTTCATGGGGTTTGAGAAGAGATGATGTTCCTTGAAACTTCCACCCCACGGCTCTCTTGAGATTTCTCAGAGATAGAAAAGTAGACTTGGCTCCGCTCAGAACCTGTTTGAACATTCGTTACACATACTTCAAAACCCCGAGCCCTTTGGACTTCTCACCCATTTACTCTTGGCAAAAAGCAGCTTCCTGCTTCTGCGAAGTTAAGCTTTCAAGCTTTAGGGGAAAAGGCTTTTTGGACAACAAACAGCCCTTTAAAAACAATATTTTGATGAGTTAAGTGTAAATGAATCAGAAACACATGGATTAAGCCTCTCTTGATGTACACATGGGTTTAATAATTATTGGAGGTGGAGAAGAAGGGAAGTGGGGCTGGAAAAGCCGTGTCTTGGGTTTTATCAAATCTAAAATGTTTGAGAAGTAATTCAAGACATTCCACACACCCCCAAATGTAGCCAGATTTTCCGATTCCACTTCCAAGGAGCCACACAGGATCTTTCTAGTAACGATTGAGTGCTCCAAAGCGCCAGGTTTTCATGGCTTCTGATTGGCTGGGCCTGACGCTATGATTTATGAGGCCATTCAAAGATTTATATATTGCCATTATAACAAATTCCTTCCAAACTGAACAGTACCCAAATGCAGCTTTATAAATATCTTTCCTGTTAGAAGCCTCTTTCTATTCACAAAACTCTCCTTCTTTGCTGTTCCCCAGCCCCCCTCAAGCCACAGATTCCCCCATGAGGTCCAGACCAATGGTGAGTGAGGGAATTAATTTTACCATGGCTGAAACGTGTTTCACTTTGGATTGAGTTTTAAATGACTTGGGTCTATATAAGCTGCGGGTCACAAGAAGGTTATAGCTAAAGGGCTCATAAGTTAGGTGAAGGGTGGAAGAGGTGGAATTTTATAAATGCTTATTGCTTTCATAAAAAGAAAAGCTAAGTTGTGTTCGTGCCGAACACAGTCAAACACTCCATACATCAGGGCACGCTGTTTCCTAGAGGAAATGTCCCTTACTGGTTTGGCGGGCTTCTGCCTTCCTCCATTTCAATGACATCATCCATGTTGGATAAGTAACTTCTTCCACATGTCACCATCCATGTATCCTTCTCCCAAATGAATTCTGAGTCACTCAAAGCTCTGAGGTATGCTAACTTTCATGGCTTAATGGGGAGCAGAAAAGGGGAGTGAAAAGTGGGAGGGGAAGGACTTCCTGCTCTTTAATTCATTGCCCCATAGGTCTTGTTCCCAATGACATGCTCATAAGGCCCATCCACCATGGTGTACAGAAGTTATCAGGAAAAGAAAGAACAGGGTTAAAATTCTGCATGAGGCTCGTGGGCAGTCCCATGACTATGCTAGAAACATTGCAATGGGAAAGTTGACTGCTTTAGCAAACACCAAGGGGTGATGATCCAACAGTGCTGCATATGAGAGCCATCACCCAAGTGACCCCAGCCATCTGTATTAGTCAGCAAGGACACAACAATGCTGCATAACAAACTGTCCCCAAATTCACTGGATTATAAGAACAACTGGCTATTCTCATGTTCACAGATCTGTAAACTGATTGTGCCCAGCTGAGCTAGGATGGACTTCAGGCTCTAGAAGCCTGATTCTGAGCTCCAGGCTGTAAATTGGGTTCAGATCTATTTCAAGGGTGTTTCCATCCTCCTTGCCCCAGTGGTCACCCAGGTCACATGGCCTGTTCCTCACGTCATCCCCTGGAGCCCCGGTCTGCAATTCCTTCTCAGGTACAGACATTGTCACTGTACTCTACCCCTTCTTGTTCTCTGCAACTCATGACTTAAGTGCGCTGAAAAGCCTAATTGGTACGTACATTCCTGGGGCTGAGAGGAAAACACATAGGTGGTTACCAGACCCAAGGAAAGGGAGTCGGGTAGCAAGGGCTTCCTGGATAGAAGTAGCAACCTTGAGTCCAAGGACACAGACAGACCAAGGCAACCCAGAAGGGAGGGAGGCAATGGAATAAGTATAGCAATATCCTTCTCCTTCCTCCCTCCCATCTCTTTCCAGGGACACCACTGGTCAAACCCAGCCAGAAGACAGAGGGCAAAGGAGCCTACTGATTCCATCCACATAGGTCAGCTACTTAGGCAGAGGACACAAAGAAAGATGAGGAGTGGAGATGGAGAGGCAAGCAGAAAAGATCCAACATAAACAATGTGCTCAGAAAAGAAAGGACAAGAGGATTCTGGGTGTGCTTATAGGTAAAAGGTCACAGTTGCCAGCTGTAATGAAGGGACACCACAAAAGAAGTCTAGAGACCTGGATTCTTGACACTGTTCTACCACATACAAGCTGGAGACCTCAGTAAATTACTCAGTAATTACTCAGTAAATTACTTCTCTAAGCCTTGCTTTTCCTCTTCTGCAAAGAAGGCCATCAGATATCCCCTGCTCACTTGAGATAGTTGCCTGGAGTTCAACCAGCAAATAGATAGGAAGGTGTGTCCACTTTAGGAAACCAGATTTTTGTTCTCTGCTACATCTTGAACCCCTAGAACAGGGTGTAACACATAGCAAATGCTTACACATCTATGTGTAAATAATAATGCCATTGAAACCCAATCCATGTCTTCTAGAATGCCACTAGGGTGGATTCACAGCCTTGTCTACCCAATAACAAGGTGCACTATTCAAATCTTCTCAAGGTTGTAGTTGCTTGATCTGCCTTTTCGACAGGCTGTGCATTCAGAGTTGGTCATTTCATAAGTTAAGTGGGTCATAAAGGTGGTAGTGGTTGTCGGTGAAAAGTGAGGATCATACCATCAGCTGGAAAGAATAGAAACTCAACTGACACATAGGCTTAACCAAAAGTGGAGACTTATTGGTCCACACAACCAAAATATCCGTATCAGATGAGGTAAATTAAAAGAAATACCCAGGAGTTAAAACAAGCACCCAGCTTCTCTCCATCTCTCCACTCTGTCTTGGAAAGTGTTAGATTTGAACTTTCATACAGTGCCTTCTCATGCTCTGGGAGCTTCCTTTCTGTTAGTGACATGGTTGCTCATTCTGAGGAAGAAGGAGGATCTCCTCTGGTGGCTCCCTTGGAAAGGATAAAAAAAAAATCTGTCTTTATCAGAAACCCAAATAAGCATCTTCTTCATATCACAGGTTCTGATTAGCTAAATACGCATCCCTGAGCCGATGACTGGAGTCTGGGGAGGGGATTCACTCATTGCTTGCACTTACTGGTGCTTGGAGCAGGGTGTCAGATAATCCCATCCAAACCGTACGTCTAGAAGGACAAACCCTTGCACGGGTAATGCTTATGGAAAAAGAGTGGATTGAATGTTGGTGTACCCTCTACATACCACCTCACATTTGGGCTACCTGTGTACATCTTCCATAGCTTTCCCCAACATTATCCCTATAGAGCCTGCTCTATAAGGGACACAGGGAAATATTTTGGCTCTGATATTTTCTACCGTGTTCACAAAAAGGTTCACAAAAAAATGATACACATCTCTTTCCAACTTTGCATTTGGTGACACCATGCTGATAGCTTGAAATCAGCCATAGTGGGATTATTTACACTATTGACAAAAGCTACAAGTCAGAAAGTTAGGTTCCATTGGATACGGAAGGCCTTCTGGCTCTGAGTTTTTCCACCATGTCCACCAAGAGAAGCTTCTGTTAAAAATCCCCAACCCATCCTCCATTCTACCTCTACAGCAGTCTTTAGAAAACACAAATCTGACTAAGGCATTCCATGTAAATCCGTTCATTGCTACCTTTTGCCTTAAAATTATCTTTCCAGATTCATTCCCTCACTCATCTTGTGAGCTCTGGTCATAACAGGCCATTTGCTATTCCATAAAACACCAGGTTCTACATGTTGGTCCTCTGCATGGAACCACCTTCTCCATCTGGTAGACTCCCACTTCTCCATCAAAACCTAGCTCAAGGGATGCCTGGGTGGCTCAGCAGTTGAGCATCTGCCTTGAGCTCAGGTTCTAGTCCTGGGATCCTAGGATCAAGTCCCACATCAGGCTCCCTCAGGGGAGATGTCTTCTTCCTCTGCCTGTGTCTCTGCCTCTCTATGTGTCTCTCATGAATAAATAAAATCTTAAAAAAAAAAAAAACCTAGATCAAATGTTTATATATGAGAGGAGCACTGACTAAGTGTTCTATATGTGCCATTGCCCTTCTACTTTAGGACTTGCCACTGTGAATTTAATTACTCATTTACACATCTGTCATACCCCCCCTAAAAAGAGACTGCCTTTTTTTACTGTTTATGTTTTTACTGTTTACTGTTGTATTCCCAAAACCTAGCACAAAGGCTCATATACTGTAGGTAGTTCAAAAATAATTCTCAAATGAACAGTGAACAGTGAAAAAAACAAATACGTATTTGCCACTCATTATGTGCCAGACACTTTGTTAAGCACTGGACTTTGTGACAGGGCTCAAAACATGGTCCCTGACCTCCAAAAGCTCAGATTCTACAGATAAACAAACAAGATAGAAACCTATCCTCATCATCTTTACATCCCTCCCACCTAGCATCTATTATGTGCTAAACATCTGTTTGCGGTAAGAATGATGGTTAAAGCCCTCCCTTGGCTGATTCAGGCCAGTGGGAAAGCATTCTTGACTCAGCTGTCATTTGTAGTACACCGTCGTCACCAAACACTATTAAGCATCCTTGTAGTATAAACACAGAGCAAGTTACAGAGACGCAGAGCCTAATGTCTGGGAGCCGGTATTAAACTAATGACATCAACTCTCAGCAAACAGGAAAGAACAAACAAGCAGAGAAAAGGCTGCTTGCTGCACGGTGAGGTGGGAACAGGGTGGCAATCTCACGATGGGATCAGAGCCCAGGGACACAGAGTACCGGGAAATTGAGCCAGCTGCCCTATTTGGGTGGGAGAAGGAGCATGAATCACCACCTCACTGGGATCTGAGAAGAAATCAGGGAACGATGGCTTGGCTGACTGGTGGACAAGGCAGGGACAAGCAACAGAACGGACATTTTTTGAGTGTTATCTCTGCACCAGGCACTGGGCTGAGCAGTCTATCCCTGGCAGTTCATCGAATACCCACAATAAGCCTGATGTTAATATTCACTTTGTACAGATTCCAAAACTGAGGCTCAGCAGCCTTAAGACACTTGCCAAAGGTTGCACAGCCAGTAAATGAGAAGCAGCCTGGGTTTCTGATTCAGCTCTGATTCCTGAGCCTGATTTTTAATCATAGCGCCTTACAACAGAAAAGAACACAAGACAGGTTTTGACCCTCTTCTTCCAAGAGGGACTGCGTTTGGGTCAATTGTGCATAAGAACTTGAGAATCAGCCAACCTTCAATTTATTCTGGACTCTGAATATCCTGTTTGACCGCTCCCACGCTCCTGCTCTTTTATTCCTGGCTGGTATTTGTTTCTGTCTTCTTTCAGGGCTATTAGGAAGGTAGATACAAGAAAAGGTTCTAAGATCATAAAGGCAAAAAATCCACAATGTAAATCCATCACCTAAGCAGAATGCCAAAGTGGAAGATCTCACCTGCCTCTTTCCCAAAGTCCCCAACATCCCACCAACTCTTAAGTCAAATTTTTGTATGGCTGACGAAGCCTGCCAGGCCCCAGGGTTGGCACAAATCTCTCATTCTTACACTAATTTCCTTTTTCGTATACACAAATAGAAATTGTATATATTTAAGGCATATAATTTAACATCTTGATAGACATATACATTGTAAAACAATCACCATAATCAAGCTAATTAGCATACCCATCACCTCCCAACTGCTTGAATGCGTGTGTGTTGAGGACACTTGAGATCTACTCTTCACAAATTTCAATTATACAATGTTAACTATGAGATCTCCAGAGCTTACTCATCTTGCATAATTGAAAATTTAGAATGGGAGAAAATAATGTGTAAACCATATACCTGATAAGAGATCAGTATCTAAAATATGTAAGAAAGTCAAAAACTTGACAGTACAAAAACAAACAAACAAACAAACAAAAAAATAGCCCAATTAAAATCTGGGCAAAAGACCAGGATAGACATTTCTCCAAAAAAGCATACAAAAAGCCAGTAGATATCTGAAAAGATGCTCATATCACTAATGATGGGGAAATGCAAATTGAAGCCACAGGTGATATCACCTCACACCTTGGCAGAATGGCCATTATCAAAAAGACAAGAGCTAACAGGTGTTGGTCAGGATGTGGAAGGAAGGAGACTCAAGGGCATGGATGGTGGGAATGCAAATTGGTGCAACCATTGTGGAAAACAGTGTGGAGGCTCTTCTAATTTCCTTCTGTGCATCCTGCAAATGACAATGGCTTGTAGACTAAACATTCCCCATGAGAGGTAATCACAATATTCCCCTGTGCTCCAGCCTAAAATGCCACCATAACGGCTTCCATCTGGGTCACAGGGTAGGGCACGAGGACGCACCTGGAGGTGTGAAAGATGTGATGGTAGGGAGGCAGAGACAGCTCAGACACACCTGGTGGCCAGTCCAGTGGTGTGTGGTGGCAAGGAGGGGGCGGGGAAGAGATCTCTAGACACAAAGTCAAGTTTCTTCTCTTTGTTTGAAAATTATGAATCTCTTTTGTTTTTTTTTGTTTTTTTTTTTATTTTTATTTATGATAGCCACAGAGAGAGAGAGAGAGAGAGGCGCAGAGACACAGGCAGAGGGAGAAGCAGGCTCCATGCACCGGGAGCCCGACGTGGGACTCGATCCCGGGTCTCCAGGATCGCGCCCTGGGCCAAAGGCAAGCGCCAAACCGCTGCGCCACCCAGGGATCCCTATGAATCTCTTTTGATGAGACTCAATATCCTGTGATGCCCAAAGTCAAGAACCATGGGTCCCTAATAAGTTAAAGAAAGCTCACTACTTTTGTGAATGTTCTAAGTATCATGTGTCAGTTTAATGCATGGGCTTTGGAGTGTGTCCAGTCTGGTGTTAATTCTCTGCTCCGGCACTTGGCAGACCTTGTAGTGGGTTAAATAGCGCCCCAGCCCTCAAGAGATATGTCTACCTGGGACCTCAGAATGTGGCCCTGTTTGGAATAAGGGTCTTTGCAGAGGTTATTAATGTAAGCATCTCGAGTTGAGGTCAACCTGGATTGGGAGGGCTCCATATCCTTTGATGGGCGTCCTTATGTGAGACAGAAAAGAGAGGAGATACAGAGAAACCAGAGGAAGACGGAGGCAGAGACTGAACACCAGGAGCCACCGGAAGCTGAAGACATGAGAAAGGATCCTCCCCAGACCCTCCGGAGGGCGCGTGGCCCATCCTGCTGACAGCTTGATTCCAGACTCCCTGCCTCCTAAACTAAAAGAATGAATTTCTTTTGTCTTAAGCCACTGATGTTCGCTGTCCTCGAAACTAGCACAGATGTGATGCCAGGCAAGCCGCTTCATTTCTCCTCTGTAAGCCTCTGTTTCTCATTTTTAAAATGGGTCCAAAGACAACACCTCCCTCCCAGGGAGGACAGGGAGATTTGGGAAGAGGATGTACTCAGGGTAGGGCTCAGTAAACAGTAGCTGTTGTCACTAACAGTCCAACAAGCCTGTCAATTTGATCCCCAAACAGATTATCCCCACACCCTGAAACAAATGTCCAAGGTACAACATGCCATCCTCACCAACGTGCCCCAGGCATCGGGTGGGGGCTGGGAGAAGCAGGAAAAAAGTAGAGAAGATTCCAGATGACATGGTGAAGTCAGGGATCCCAGACACAGGCAGGAGAAATGCAGAGAGGTAGAGAGAGAGAGAGAGAGAGAGAGATCACATTCCTTCTAATACTAAGAGTACCTGAAACACAACAGTGCATCTCTCTAACCTGTTTGCTTTTCTATAAAATGGGAGTAACAATAATAGAGCCTCCCTTGCAAGACTGTTCTGAGGATAAAATGAAATTCTGTGTGGATCGTGCTTAATACAATGCCTGGTATTCATTCATTCATTTCATTCATTGCCACACCCTTCTGTGGGCCAGGCACCGTTCTAGGCATACAAGAAGCATTTATATGGTCTCCAGGGGGTTTTGTTTTTGTTTTTCTTATTTTTATTGGGTCAGCTGGAAACATTAGTACTAACCACGGGCTTCTCTGACTGTGGAAGAAAGATATAAAGGGACCCATCCTTTCTCGTCTCCCTCCATCCCAGTCAGCCCCCAGACATTCTCTTTGGCATCTCTCCTAGGGCATCCACCCATCATCCAAAGATTTTTCTGGACCACAAAGGAGGAGAACACTGTGGGCAACTTCCTCCTACCCCAGAGCCGTGGGAAAGTGGCCTGAGGACACGGCCCTTGCTTCCCAGAATTGCACCAGGAGTTGTGGGGCACTCATAAATCTCACCAGTGACCTCAAGCTAATCGTACTGTTCTGTTGAGAAACAGGATGCAGGGACTTCACAAGCTCCATTGTACCCTCAGACCCAAGCAGAAAGATCACTTTATATGTTCCTTTATTCATTCTTTCAATAGTTATTGAGCATCTTTATGTGTCAGGAGTGGTTCTAGGCTCTGGAAACATAAAAAGGGAGAATATACAATTCTCCATCACAGAACTAACAGATAAATACATTACCATACAGATAAATACATTATTTCAAATCATAAATGAGGGCAGCCCTGGTGGCTCAGCGGGTTAGCGCCGCCTTCAGCCCAGGATGTGATCCTGGAGACCCGGGATCAAGGCCCACATCAGGTTCCCTGCATGGAGCCTGCTTCTCCCTCTGCCTGTGTCTCTGCCTCTCTCTCTGTGTCTTCCATGAATAAATAAATAAAATCTTTAAAAAAAATCATAAATGAGTAGACCTAAGGGAAGTTAACAGCATGATAAGAGTGTTTACAGAGGCATCTGCCCATGGAGTTCAGGAGAGGGGATAGATTGTAGAAGGCTAAAGAAAAGGAGGAGGAGTTAATCAGGCCAGCAGGGGAATGGAGAGGTTTCCAGGCAGCTGTGCAAAGGCCCTGTGGTTACAGGGAGTTTTGCTGGAGGACAGAGGGAGAAGGGGAGTGGAGAAATTGAAGAGGGCAGGGGTGAGTCCCCTAAGACTTGGGAAACATTAATCTTTAATAACAGAACTAACATGTCTTGAGCACATCCTTGGTGTCAGGCACTGTACAAGTGCTCTGCATGGATTGACTCGCTCAGCACCCTCCACACACCCGTGAGACTGGCTTATCCCATTCCCAGGTAGGAAACCCAGGTCAAGGAGATTAAGTCATCTGTTCAAGCAGCAAAGAAAGTCCTTAAAGTGCTTTAACTTGAAGTCTGGGGCTTTTGCTTTGTTTGCTTTCTTCCACAAACCAAAAGACAACAAGGAGTGTTTGGAAAGGGAGTTGGAATAAGGTGAGGATGGGTCAGTGTGCATGACCTGAGCACAGTTCCCAGGACAACTGGTTAGGCCAGAATAATATCATCATTTGCATCTAAATAGCACTTGGCTTTTCCAGGTATGGTTCCCTTCCAGCTTTCAAGGTTAAGTATTGTCATCCCCATTTTACAAAGGGTAACTGAGACCACGAAAACCCAAAGGGTTTTCCGAAACAGGGCTCACAAGTGCGAAAGCCAGGACTGGGACTCCCCTTTCCTGGCTCCCAAACCGGTGCTAATTTCTGCTGCCTCCACCTGCCACTCTGGGGCCATCCTCGGTCTCATGGGGACACCATCCCACTAAGTCCACGCTCCCAAACTGAGGACCTTTCCAGGAGGAGCTTCCAGGACCTGGCACCTGGGGTCTGCACTCTCAAGTGGCAAAGGAGGAATAATAATTCATGGTTATCAGGAATTTCATTTGTAGGAAGTCACTGGTTATGGATCAGGAGCCATACTGCATTCTCGTCTCTGGATCTAGAGTCCTGGCTGTGTTGACCTTTACTCTCTGAGCCTCCATTCCTCATTTTGTAAAACAAACAAATAAACAAACAAACAAAACATTAAAACCACTGTTTTGTGAAAAGCTCGCCCAGACTGCCATGGCAAGTGCAGGAAAAACCCCAGTGAGGCCCCCGGTGTAGCCCCAGGTCAGCCTGTGCTGTGCTGTCGTGATGATAGTCCTCGTCCTGAGTCTTACTCTCACACCTTGCTGGGCAGGGTCCCCACGATGCCGAATGATGAGGCTTCGTGTGCAAGAACTTGCCTCATGAAAACAAAAGTCCTGTGCAGTCACAAGACAAGGCACCTGGCCATTTTGAAAAGACCCTTAATAAACAAGCTTTGGGACAACAGGAAAGAAACTATCTGTGATTGAGCCGTTGGTTCCTGGGGAAAAGAATGTATAGATCCTTGAATGTGTGGAAAAGTCTGTTCACACAGGTTATCAGCCAGCAGACAGGCAGACTTCTGCTGGGATATTTTGTGTGCCCCCCTCCACTCTGCAGGAGCATCCCCAGGATATTGTACCCCCATTGGACACCTCAACTCCCGTGCCCCCAGCTGTGACAGGAAAAAGTGGGGCAATAGATTTTGTTGAGAACTTATTCTTTTCAGATACCATGCTGCTGTGAGCGGCACTGACATACATTGCAGCTCGCTTAAGTGTTCTTAGTCTCCCCATTTTACAGATGAGAACGATGTGGCTCATTAAGCCACTTGCCCAAGTGACAGAGCCAGCTTTTGAAACCTAGGCTGTTGGATCCTACATTCTTACAGCATTTTGTGCAAGAGCACCACTGGTTAATGCTCAAGCTCTTTTCAAGATTTTCAAGTTCTCAAGATTGCATGGTTCTCAGGTGTGGACCACCCCCCTCCCCTTGACCTGGCTTCCTGGAAATCCTCTTATAAACATTATTCTTCCACAGGTCAGTCTTGGAAGCCCCAGGCGAGGTCAGGGGACAGCCACCTAGGGCAGGGAAGTCGAGTTTCTAGGCCATAAATCCCCTGTCTCCGACATGCCCCTTAACTGCTTATCTTTGGAAAACATGACCCGGGATAAGCCAGGGGAGTGGCAGGCCAAGTCGTAAAGCAGCTGGCTGGGGGACACAGGGTGTCCCAGGTTGTGTTCCCGATATCTCGACTGGGTGATGGTGGCAGACTGGCCCACTCTGGAAAACAGCCTGACCCATTAAGAGGACACAGGAAAGTCACTGTAGGCCTTCTCTCATCTGTCCTCAGGACATCCATTCTGCCAGAGTCCATCTGAGCCATTACCTTGTGTCTGTCCTTCCTCCTCTGATTTGTTTCAGATGTGTGAATATGATATGAAAGCTCTGATTTCAAAGGCCCAGCGGATGGAGGCTCCAGCCTCTTCGGCCCCAGGCTCTGCATTAGGGTCCTTTCCCAAGGATGGATGGATGGATGGTTGGATGGTTGGATGGTTGGATGACAGCATCACACATCGTGGCAGCAATGCCATCTTCCCAAAGGTTTTGTCTTCCTGACAGAAAGGCTACCAGAACCCCCTCATGCCAGAGTGAGACAAGTGGAAGAAAACTGGAGAAAAAATTCTATTCTCACTAGCCCAGGTGTGAGCAATCGGAAAGCTCAAGTGACCACGGATTGGGGTAGGGAGGCAGGGGGAGGGCACACAGTGAACCTATAATCATTGGAGACAGCTTTCCAACAGCAGTGTCTGGGGCAGGGCTCCTCAGCCTCAGCTGTGCATCAACATCATATGGGGAGAGTCTCTTAAATACCATTGCTGGGACCAACCCCTGGAGACACCAATTTAATTGCCAGAAGATGACCTTGGATGCTGAACTGTAGCTGTTCTTGTGTTTGTTCTCCTTTTAAGATTCTCTGCTGCGGTATAACAAATTGCCACAATGGAAGGAGCTCGAAACAACACACATTTATTATCTCATGTTTTAGGGGGTCAGGAATCTGGACATGACTCAGCTGGAGCTTCTTTCTGCTCCAGCATCTTTCACAAGGCAACAATCAAGGCTTTGGCTGGAGCGGGGGTCACATCTGAAGGCTCAGCTGGGGAAAGATCCACTCTCCTGAAACTCTGATGTCGTTCCAATTTCTTGATGGCTGTTGGCAGAAGGCCACCTTTGGTTTTTTGCCCACATGGGCCTTCCCAGCCTGGCCCCTTGCATCACAGAAGCTAGCAAGGGAGAGAGCCTGCTAGTGAGACAGAAGTTAGATCTTATGTAACCTAGCATAGACATGACGTCCCATCTTCTTGCCATATGCAAGTCACACGTCCTCCCCCATGCTCACAGGGAGGGAATTACACCCTGGGTGTAAATACCAGGAGGCAAGGCTTATGCGGAGCATCTCAGCATCTGTCTTCCACAAGGTTACTAATGCACAGCCAGGGTTGAGAACCATTAATCTAGGGCAAATCCCTCAAACTGAACCTGTACTTCTCGTGTTGTCAAAAACCATAGACATCTCCTGAGGATCTTGTTAAAATGGAGATTCTGGTCAACACCTGAGACTATGCATTCTTACAAAGTCCCAAGTGATGCCAATGCCGCTGGTCCTCAGACATTTGCAGGGAGTAGTGAGGACCTAGAAAATTCTGCAGGGCCAAACAGGTTCTTTAAGGTTCAGTTCCCATCCTGCCTTCATTAAACTTAAAGTGTCCTCCCTGAATGTCGTAAAGCATGAAGCTCAGTCCACAAAATATTGGATTAACCAGAATCCCGTATTCAGGAATACATCACTGAGCATGCCTCCTATTGCCAGTCACAAAACTGTAATAATCTAGTTTCTGAAATCTCTCTCAACAGATCAAATAAGTTAATGCATGTGAATAAAGACGTGCTCTGTAATGCATTCCAGTGAGGCTACGGAAACCTACTATGATCAGCGCCAGTGCAGATCAAACTTGGAAGCAAAGGGAAAAAACACTGAGTTCCCAGTACAGACCCTTTCAATTAAAACTGTAACTGTCATATTTCTTTGATTCTCAGAAAAAGGTCTGAAATCCAAATATGCATTAAAACAGATGCATACAATCAATACAGTGGGGTTTTTTTTTGTTTCCCTAAAGCATCGTTAATAATCTGATGTATATTATTAGTGCAATTATCCGCTATGTCCTCTTCCTCCACCTTTGCTCCCTTCAGTCCAGCCTCAGCACAGCCACTAGAGGTGGCCTCATAAAATCTAAGTCAGATCAGGTCCCTCCGCTGTGCAAAACCCTCCCACAGCCCCCGTCTTGCTCAGAGTGGAATCCAAAGTTCCTACCATGGTCTACTGCAGGATCAGGTGCCCTTGACCTTTCCGACTTCATTTTCTACCCCCTCTCCTTCACCCAATCTGCTTGAGCCATGTCAGCCTCCCTGATGTTCTCTGAATAGGCACAGCATAGCTGCACTTCTGTGTCTGGAACACCCTTGCTCCCATATTTACATGCCTCGCTCCCTCACTTCCTACCTGTCTCTGCCCAAATGTCGCCTTATCAGAGAGGCCTTTCATCACTATTTGTAAAAGAGTCTCCTAATCCTGCTTTAATTGACTTTATGGTACTTACTGCTTCTTTCCTGTCCTGCTCTCAAAACCAGAAGGTGCATCCCCTGAGCGGTCTGCCTTATTCACCGCTATGTCCTCTGCACCTGAGTGGTGCTCAGGCCATAGTTGGCACTCCAATATTTTTTGAAGGAATAATAGACATCGGTGGTGTGTAAAACTTCAGAAAATATGAGAAATACAACACCCTTAAAAGTCCTTAGTCAAGTAAAAATTACTGTTAACCCATTTACAGGCAAGAGAACAGAAGGCCAGAAAGATCAGGTCATTGGTGGGACCCCTGGTAAGTGGCAGGGTGGCAGGGCTGGCATTTCAACGCTGTCTTTGTGGCTTAAAAGTCCAAGGCCTCCCCATTACTCCATCCAGGACCTCGTGTGAGGTCAGAGGGGAAGCTGAGTCTGAGCTAGTGCATCAAACTATCTCCAAGAAACCCAGAGGGTTTGGAGCCCGTGGCGTCTGGGCTCTCTCTTTAGGAGCTTTGCCTACACTTGAGCCCTAGAAGCAGGATAGCAGATACCCAAACCGGCTCTGTACATGGAGCGCAGCTCTGTTGCCATGTAGAGTCCTCCAGGCCACAGCCCAGAGAAGAGAGTAAGGAAGCTGCTGGCCCAGCTTTTGTAACCTTAGAGAACTTTCCTCTGAGAATGTCACCGACCACTATCACAGACCCAGAGTGGGGATGAACGCTTCCTAACTTATTCGTATAAAGGTGTATCTAAACTAATCTGGATTATACCACCTGCCACTTGGAAACCAGATAAAGACCAAATCGAGAAAATAGTACATTGCCCCCCAATACCCCTTGACTCATCATCCCAAGATAAACCGGAAGGATGTATGGGAAGGCTGTGCATACCTGGGTTCAAATCCTATCTCTGCTGCTTACCAGCTGTGTGACCTTAGGCAACTTACTTAACTTCTCTGTATCTCATTTATAAAACAGGGATGTTTCTAGTCTCCTAGGAACAGTAGAAGAATTGAATGAGATGGTCTGTGTAAAGCGCTTGGCGCATACTCACTACTCTATAAATAGGAAGGTTTCATTTTTTTTTCAAACCCATGGGTGTGTACAATCCTTTATTTCAAACTAACAAACACTTTTCGTGCACCTACAGTCTGCAAGTCTTCTACCAATTTTATCTCACTCCATTCTAGCAGCCGCCTGTACAGCCTGTCTCCATGAACAGCTTTCGGCACCAAAGCATCTTATACGTAGAGGAGGAATGGTATCCCTTCAACATGCAATCAACCTAAGTAATATCCGATAGTCTCTGTGTGGTGTCATTTGTAAGTCTTTGAAAGCGAGTGTGTGTGTGACACCCAGGGCGCATCTCAGCTTGGACTACCCACACTTCAGGTGGCTCCGTAGCCACCTGTGGCGGGCCGTGCTGTACTGGGCAGCACAGGTCGTCCTGGATGCAAGCTCCCCTAAGTGAGATCATCTGAGATCAGGACGCTTCTCTCTCCAGCAGCTCTGTCCCTACACCTGGAAGACCCCATCTGTCCATAACCAGCCAGCTCTTCTCTGTAACTCTGTAGAACCCCAGGGCACAGAGTCCCCCTCCTGGAGGCCTACGTGCAGCAGGTCCCGCTGAACCCAGCCCAAGCACACTGGTCCACTGAGGAAGGAGAGCGTGGAGCCTGGGAGTTTCCGCCCAGTCCTCCTGCCCACGGTGACACTGCCCTGCCCTGCACCCTGGACCCTTTCCTGTGTGTCCTCCTCTGACAATGCTGTGTGAGCAACACAAACCAATGAAAACAAATATCTGAGTGTGAATCCTTAATAAACAGACAAACTGGAGCAGTGGGGACTGTGGCAAACGAGAAGCCACATGCCCCATCGGAAAGGGTCACCTCGCCTCCCTTTCTGCCATTTGCTGTCAATCAGGACATGAGCCCAGTGCGGCTACATCTCCTAGTCTTTTTTTATTATTATTAAGATTTTTATTTATTTATTCATGAGAGAGCCGGAATGAGAGGCAGAGACACAGGCAAAGGGAGAAGCAGGCTCCCTGTGGGGAGCCTGATGCAGGACTCGATCTCAGGACCCCAGGATCACGCCCCGAGCCAAAGGGAGATGCTCAACCGCTGAGCCACCCAGGAGCCTCATCTCCTAACTTTTTAAGGTGACTGAGAAATTGAGATGCTTATAGGAAAGATTCTGATATTTAGTGTTGGCTTGATAGATTTGTTCTTCAGAGCGATATTAAGTTCACAGAAAATTGACCAGAAAGTGCAGACATTTCCTATGTACCCATCGCCCCTAGGCAGGCATGGCCTCCTCCGTTACCAACACCTCCCACAGGAGGGTACGTGTGTTACAATCCACCAGCCTGCATGGACACGTCATCATCACCCAGGGGCCATACTTTACATTCCCCTGCCATGTGCTCGCTCTTGGTGGTGTATGTTCTAAGAGTTTGGACAAATGCATAATGACATGTGTTCACCATCGTAGTATCGTACAGGGGGACTTCGCTGTGCTGAAAATGGTCTGTGCTCTGCCTCTGCATCCCTCCCTGCCCCCCAAAGCCTCAATGCCTGGCCACCACTCATCTATTTACTGTCTCCATAGGGTTGCCTTTTCCAGAGTGTTCTATGATTAGAATCATACAGAAAGCAGCCTTTTCAGGTTGGCTTCTTTCACTTATTCCTATGCAGTGAAGCTTTATCCGTGCCTTTTCATGGCTTGATAGCTCATCTCCTTTTAGCGCTGAATACTCTTCCATTGTGTGGACAGACCACAGTTTATTTATCCTTTCCTTTTCCTGAAAGACATCTTGGTCACTTCCAAGCATGGGCAATTATAAATAAAGCTGCTATAAACCTCTGTGTGTAGGTTTTAGTATGGACCGAAGTGTTCAACTCCTTTGGGTAAATACCAAGGAGTAGGATTGCTGGATCGTATGGTAAGAATGTGTTCAGTTTTATAAGGAACTGATAAACTGCCTTCCGAAGTGGCTATGACATCGTTCATCTCCACCAGCAGGGAACGGATTCCTGTTGCTCTACGTCCTCACCAGCATTTGGCGGTGTCAATATTCTGGATTTGCACCATCCTAATAGGTATGCAGTGGTATCTCGTTGTTCCTATTTAAAATAGCCAGTGAATCCCCAAAAGAAAAAAAAAATGGCTTCTGCTTAGCCAACATAGCTGTTGTAGAATAGCAGAAGTGGACAGTGTTCTATGGAGCAGATCTCCGAAGTGGGGTGCACAAGCTCGAAGGCACACAAGTTGATCCCCCAGGGAGCCAGAAAACCAGCAAGACTTGGAGCTACGCTTGCTTTTGTATGCCATGCTAATGGAAGTTCCCATCTTGCGCACATGCTGTGCTCCACCTGCCGTGCATTTGCAATGTGGCAGATATTCTGGTTCCCTAAGTTCCATGCCTGTGACGTGCTCAGTTGCAGCTGCAACTGTGACAAGTGGTTGTGTGCAATATGAGTCTTCATTGCCAGCACCCCACCTTCCATTCAGTCCTGGAAGCTTTCTGCTTTGTGCCCCAGGGCCTTGGCCGACTTCTGGAGAGCTTGCTGCACCCCTGCAAAGCATAGCTGGAAGGGCAGGGGTGTTGATGGTCTAGGAGGTAACTCCTGATGGGTTGCAGGCACAGATGGAGAAATATCCCAGCTTCTAAGCCTCTGGACAGATGATGCCCAGTGACAAAATCAAGCCCAGTTGTCCTCACGGACAATCCACTCACAAACACATCATTATGTTGACTTTGCCTCTGTCCCGTCTCCCCATTCGCCTACTCCTTCACTCTTGCTACCTGGGATCCCATCCAGGTAAACTACCTGCACACAAACCCTTCACAAGTTTTGCTATTAGAGGGATATGAGGACAGAACCTAATAAATGAACACTGTTGTTCATGTACGCAGTCGCACCTAAATAGGTATACAGGCACTGGCAATCTTACCAAGAGCAGTGTAGGATCAAAACCTATAGACCTTGCAGATCATGACTCTAGTGCCTAGCTATGCAGACAGTGGGCTCCATCCCATTCTGGAGGGTGTGGCTGTCACCAACTCCCAAAAAGGTCCTACCTGTAATCAACAACATTTTCAAAAAACACAGCAAACACAGCTCCTGCCTTTTTTATTATTATTATTTTTTGGTAATAATCTTTATTTTATTTGAGATTTCCAGAGAAGTTGTGCAGGAAGTACAGAGTTCTCCATGCCACGCGTACCCATGCCCCCCCCCCCATACACCCCACCTCGGTTTACTCTGTTATTAACCTCTTGCATTAGTGCAGTACATTTGTTGCAAGTGATGAACTGATATTAATAAAAGCCGGTAGTTTGTATTAGGGCTCATACTTGGCAGCGTATATCCTACAGGCTTTAACAAATATATAATGAGGTGTATCCACCACTACAGTGTCATGCAGATAGTTTCAGGGCCCTGAAAATCCTCTGTGCTCTGCTACTGCTTCCCTCTGCCTCCTGTCAATGACTGGTCCTTTTACTGTCTTCATAGCTTTGCCTTTTCTAAAATGACAAATAGTTGGACTCATACAGTATCCAGCCTTTTCACATTTGCTTAATCGCTTAGCAATATCCTGATGTTTTCTGCATATCTTTTCATGGTTTCCTACCTCACTGTCAGCCTCTATTTTAAAAAATCACACACATAGCAGAAAGGAAAGATTCAGGAGCAGCTTGATCTAGGTGTTCAGTGTTGTCATCAGGATCCAGTCTCTTTCCTTCTCTGACTCTGCCTTACCTAGTGTCCCCTTCATCCGAAGGCTGGGCATTCTTGCAGTCACAAGAGGTTCTAGCTCAGATCTGACAGTTTTAGATACACACTCAACCTGATACAATCACTCCTAAGAGGAATGGGGCTAGTTAATGTGACTTGAGCCAGTCAGGGTCCAACCCTGGGGCTGAGGTTAGGCCCTGTCTTTCCACTCTGGAGGCTTCTAGCAAGAGAAAGTTGGGGCCAACACTAGGAAACTACCAAAGAGAACACCCCAAGCCCTCCCCAAAGATGAAACACGAGCCTCAAGCTTTATAGGGTATTGAGCTCTCTACATCCTACCATGCTGACGTGCTCTTTTCTGGCCTGATTCCCTAGGATAACCTTGCCCAAATCTGTAAGCACAGCTTTCCCTGAAATAAACATTGCTGGCTCCCAGAGAACCAGTCCCCCTAGGTTTCTGGTGGACCTTGAATTAATCACAAAATTCCAGTCTCTGTTTGGTTCTCATGGGCAAAAGATGTGAAATGCCATAGGTTTTTGGTCTGTACTTTTCAACTAAGAACTCTGTCCAGGAGCTGCTGCATGGCTTATTAAGACTTACCAGAAGTCAGGATTTATAAACCCAAATAGCACAACACCAGCGCTTACCAAGCACTCTGGTACTTCTGAAGAGTTCCAAGGGCCCTGATTCATGATCCCATGACTCTGGCTAGCTCCCCATGAAATGCACACATCGTTGGAATTCCAGGGTAGGTAGGTGGGTCACTGGGCCCTTTGGACCACCTTGTGCTCTTCCACAAAGGAGTATTGAAACCTTCAAAAATAAATGTATCACTCAAGCAACATCCAAGAATGTGGTGGTTGTAAAAACCTTACCCAATGCAAAGATGCATAAAAAGTGAAATAGTTCAGGATACCCTTTCCATCCCCAGTCCTATCTCCTCTCCGGATGTGGAAACCATTAATATTTTAGTACGTATCTTTCCAGATGTTCTCTTGTGCATTTATACTGCATGCATAGATGCACTAATTTAATTTTTTAAAGATTTTATGTTTTCATTTGAGACAGAGAGAGAGCATGAGCAGGGGAAGGGGCAGAGGGAGAGGGAGAAGCAGACTCCTCGCTGAGCAGGGAGCCCGATGTGGGGCTTGATCCCAGAATTCCAGGATCATGACCTGAGCTGAAGGCAGATGCTTACCAACTGAGCCACCCAGGTGCCCCTCATTTAATTTTTTAAATACTATGAAATACAATATTTTTAATATATATGTATGTATTTCTAAAATGTGTTTTCCCATTTAAAAACATGCCTTGGAGACCTACCTATTTCAGCCCATGCAAATCCACCTTGTTGCTTTTAACAGTTGCAAAGAACTCTCTAGTGTGAATGGACTGAGGTAATGTTCATCACTGTGCTGATTCATATGCATTAACTCATTTTAGCCTCAGTTACCCCTCTGCCTTCATTCCTTCCCTCCTCCCAGCTCATTCACTCCTTTACATTCTACCAGCCTCCATGCTCTTCCACAAGCACAGGAGGCAGACTCCTGCCCCAGGACCTTTGCACTGGCTGCTCCCCTGTCTCCAGTGCTCTCCCCCAGAAAGCTGCTTGTCTCTCTTCCTAGTACTTCCAAAATTCCAACCCACCCTTATCCTAACACTTCATATCCCACTTCTGGTATTTTTTCTCCTTGACCAGCTCCTCTATGATCCCTCCCCCTCCAAGGATGTCACCAACCCACCAGGGCAGTGATCTTTGTTTTGCTCACTGCTACGCCCCCAGCGCCTAGATCAGCGCCTGCACACTGTAAGCCCTCAACAAACGTTTGTTGAATGAATGCACTGATGACAGCACTGTGTGCTTAGCACTCTCCTTATTCCCAACTTACTCGAGAGGAAACCAAGTCACAGACAGAGGAAGGTTGGTCAAAAGACTCAACATACCAAATGCAATTATAGCATCACCAGAAACTGTCAGCTGCACCCTCCGTTGTCACTGGGCTTCTCTTGATTCGTTCACGCGATAAGTATCCATCAAGTGTGGGCCACGGCCCTGGCTCTGTGTCTGGGTGATTTGGGCAACAATCCACCTCCTGCCTTTAAGCAACTTACAGTCTGTTGGGTGGCAAGCCTAGAAAAATCACAATGACAATTTCGAGGCCACCTCAGGGTCACGGCAAGGACATTAGCAAGATTTGGGGGTCAGGAAGGCTCCCCGGAGGAGATGAGACATCCAAGGCAAGGGTGCAGAAGGAAGAGCATCCCAGGGGGAAGAAACAGATGGGCCGCACCGTGGAGCTCAGAAGAGGGAGTAGTTAAGTAACTAGAGGCCAGAGGAGGCAGGGAAACTGTGTCTGGCCAAAGGCACTTCTTCCCTCTCTTTGGGTGGGAGGGTGGGGGGGTGCAGGAGAAGAGCCCAAGCCCGCTCAGCCTGGGCGAGGGGGATGGCCAGGGACATTTGGCTGGAGCTTCAAGTGTCCCTTACACTTCCAGGCACTGGGGGCTCCTTCTGCTTTAATCCACGGAATTAGCTCCCGGCCCCACCAGCGCCAGTTCCCGAATTGCTAGATGGCAAAGGTCAATGCATTAAGCAGCGCGGACGCAGGCCCAGCCGTAAATCCCAGAAGCAGCCAGAAGCAGCCAGTCGTATTTCACGGGCCGCCGGGCCATCGACCGGCCCATCCCCGCAGGCCGCCGTTTACGAGCCTCGCCAGCCCCCCCGCGCCGCCCCCCGCACGCTGCCCTTTGATCAGGGAAATCCAATACGTGAGGCCTGGGCTTTGTGGACGAGCAAGTCTAGATTAAGGGAATTAACCACAGTGGATCACAACTCATAAAGCGGTGCCCCGGGCCCCACCGCAGCGCGGCCGGCCGGTGGGGGCGGGGGCTGCTGCCCAGGGTCCCCGCCGGCCACCAAGGCCCCCTGCTCCCCGAGCAGCACCCGGTGCAGAGGGGGAGGCTGTGAGCCTGAGCCTTTCACCTACCAACACCGAGGGTGGGCTTTTCCTGCAGAAACTGGGAGTCCTGGTCGCGCACCTTTCTCTCTGCCGTCATTGGTTCATCAAAGACGCACGATGAGTAGATGTGGGAGGCACTGTCCTGGGTTGCATTTTGTCACCCAGAAGGATAAGCCCAAATCCTCAGCGCTGGCACCAGTGAACATAACCTTGTTTGGAAGTAGGGTCTTTGCAGATGTAACCTAACCGAGTTAAATTGGAATCTACTGGGTTTGGGAGGCCGGGGCGTCTTTATAAGAAGAGGAGGGGACAGGCAGGGAAAGGGGCCATGTGATGACAGAGGCCACGATCGGGGTGATGCAGCCACAAGCCGAGAAATGCCAAGGATCGAGGCAACGCCAGGAGCTGGGGGAGGGCCCGGAACAGAGTCTCCCTGGAGCTGGCGAGAAGAACCAGCCCTGCTGACACCCTGGTTTTAGACGTCTGGCCTCTTGAACCGTGAGAGAATGCATTTCTGTTGCTCTAGGCCACCTGGTTTTTGTGGTGTTTTGTTATAGCAGTCCCAAGAAACTACCGCAGGCCACAGCAGCAAATGAAAGAGACCCAGTCTCCACCTGCAGGAGCCACCTGGGTCCCTGGGAGACAGACAAGGATGAGGCTGTTGTCATGAGATGCAGTGAGCTCTGGGAAAGAGAGCGCTCAGGGCCATCTGGAGGGCAGAGCAGGAGCACCTAGCATGAAGGTATCATGGAAGGCGTCCAGGAGGAGGTGAGGTTTAGGTTGAAGCTTAAAAGTGATTGGAGTTGGCCAAAGACTGGGAGGGAACAGTGCAAAAGGCAGGGAGCTTCAGCCAGAGAGCTTCCAGAGGTGAGTGAGGAAATGGTGCATTCAAGGAAACCAAGACTTCTGGGAGAAGAAGAGAGGTGGGAAGAGGGAGAGGTGACACTGGCTGGGTGACTGGTCAGGGAGGACCCTGCGTGTCAGGGTTAATGAGCTTGAGGTTATCCTATGGGTGTAGAGGAGCCTCGGGGCAAGGGAGTGAGATGGCCAGGGTTATGTTTAGAGGTTATTCTGGTAGCTGGGTATTAATTGGGGTAATGCTAAATATACCTGGGGTGCTTCAGACAAAGTGGGAGTCTCCCGATTAAAGGGCTGAGGGGCCCAAAGCCCTGTTTCCATCATCTCTCACTCTTATAATGTGGAAAACATGAGAAAGAGACTTCTGGTGAGCCAGGCTCACAAGCCATGCAGCTGGCCACGAATTCTCTCCAGGACTTTGCCCAACACCTGCCGGGTGCAAGTCCTAGACCTACATCAGCAAGCTCGGTCCCTGCTGCCCAGGAACTTGCCAAGTCAGAAATGTCCTCCAGGCTGCAACAATGGAGCACAGACTGACTGTTCTAGGACAATGCGGAGTCCAGTTGTGGTCAGAAATAGGGTCCCAGGGGATCCCTGGGTGGCGCAGTGGTTTGGCGCCTGCCTTTGGCCCAGGGCGCGATCCTGGAGACCCGGGATCGAATCCCACGTCGGGCTCCCGGTGCATGGAGCCTGCTTCTCCTTCTGCCTATGTCTCTGCCTCTCTCTCTCTCTCTCTGTGTGACTATCATAAATAAATAAAAAAAAATAAAATAGAAAAAAAAAAAAAAAAAGAAATAGGGTCCCAGGAAAGCATTCCCCATTGAGGAGGTAAATTTTAAGCTGGGCTGTGAAGTAGGTAATTTCAATAACACAACAGTAAGAAGAATGAGAATTTATTGAGCACCTACTATATGCGCATAGGGCTTTGCAAACGGCTACCTCTTCCAATCCAAGCAACTGGTGGGTGCCACACCCAAACTACAGACGAGGAGGTGGGGCTGGAGGTAGGTGACCTGCTAAGGTCACACAGCTCTTGAGTGGCGCAGTGGGGCTGGGAGCTCCGCTGTTACTTTATCTGAAACCTGTGTCCTTAATTAACCACCTACCACCACACACCCTGATATGCTCTTCTTTCTCTTTTCTGAGTTTTGAAAAGAGAAGACGAGCAAGAGAGAGTCAAGGAAAGGAGCTGCAAATCAGGCACAGGTTGGGCTCCGTTTCACTAAGGAGGGTAGTGGGGGGAAGGGAGCCCTCACCCCCCTGCACCACCATCACATGAGCATCATCCCAGCATCTCCCCTGGAAGAGGAACCAAGCTCATCCATCAGCAGCTGATGGACCAAGTGGGAAAATAACCCCCAGACACTGATTCATACATATCCAGTACATTCCAAGGACGATCCATTCTCAGGTTTGGGAAGCCAGAGTGAAATGGAACCTTCAGGTCAAGGTGGATGCTTTAGGCAACGACTCTCACCATTCTGGTATGATCTATGGAGGAAATTTCTTCCTACACACTGTGGGTCCTTCCTTCTTCCCTCCTTTTCTCTTCCTACCGCACACATCATAACTGCAGATTTTATTGCAACAACAAGAAAACTGGAGAGTATGGTAGGCACCCCTAAAGATGTCCACATCCTAAGCCCCAGAACCTATGAATATGTTATGTTACATGCAAGGAGGACTCCTGGTAGCCGATGGAATTCAGCTTGCTGCTCAGCTGAGCGTAAGGTAGGGAGATTATCCTGGTTTATCTGGGTGGGCCCAATGTAATCAGTGGGGGGAGGAGAGGGAAGGAGGGAGGAGAGGCAGTGTCAGAGTCATATGATGTGAAAAAGACCCCACCAGCCATTGCTGCTTTGAAAGCAAAAGGGGGTCGTGCAGCCTCAAGAAGCTGGAATAGGCAAGGAAACGGATTGTCCCCTGGAATCTCCAGAAGGAACACGGTCCTGCTGGCACCTTGATTTCAGTGCAGTGAGCCCGTTTCTGACCTCCAGAGCTGCGTATCCCAAGAACCCAGCACAGTGCCAGGAACACAGCAGCTGCTCTGAAATAGCCTGGGAGTAACCTAGACTCATCTTTCTTCCCATCTTGCTAAATATCACCACAATCTCCCCCAAAACCCATACTAGAAACGGAGTCTACTCATCCATCCCCCACCCAGTGCTGTCAATTCTACTACCTCAGCAGTGCTCGCATCTGCCCCCACCTCTACATTTTCACTGCCCATGCCTTGGTTACAACTCTTAGCACATCTTGTCTGGAGCACAACATGGCCCCGTGGAGGTTAATTTTACGTATCAACTTGGTGACGTCGTGGTACCCAGACATTCGGTCAAACATCAGTCTAGATGTCATTGTGATGAGATTGACATTTAAATCAGTAGACTAAAAAAAATAAAAAATAAATAAATAAATAAAATAAATCAGTAGACTGATTAAAGTAGATTAATCGCCATAATGTGGGTGGGCCTCACCCAATCAGGTGAAGTCCTTTAAAAAAATAAATAAAAGAATGAGGTCCCTCTCCAGGGAGGAGAAATTAGGCTCCAGGCTACCTTCAGACTTGAGCTGCAAGAGCAACTCTTCCTTGCATCTCCAGCCAGCCTGCTGGCCTGCCCTAAAAACTGAATCATCAGTGCCCAAGACCACATGAGCCAATTCCTTAAAATCTCTTTCACTGTTCCGTTCTCTCTCTCTCTGTTTCTCTATATTTAATTATTTTATTGTATTTAATGATAAATATATAAATAACACGTAATATACATTTACATTTAAATAATCTATTTATATACATATTTATAAATATAATTAGAATTTATAGTTTTAAGTTATAGATTTGTATATAAATTATATATATCACATATATTTAAATTATCTATATTTATTAATTATGCATGACTTTGACTCAGACTCAAATCCAGTCTCCCTGCCTCATGCCTTGTTCTTCCCATCTGTTGTCACTTCTGTGTCTTTACTCATGAAGCACTTTCTTTGCCTGTATTACCTCCCTCCCGATTTCTCTCTCCACCCCACCTCCCTTGTCTTAGCCCCACATAGAATCGACCATCTGAATCAGTGAGGGTCAGACTCACCCAGGCTGATGTGATCCCGAAGCCCATGCCTTTAGTCACAATTGCTCAACAATTAACTCTAACCTAATTTGAGTGGGCGTTTTGTAATTCTGGAAATTTCTAGCATCTATCAAAGTAGGCAAAGTCAGTAGTGAAAGGAGCCCCCTCTGTGCATCTCCTAGCTTCGATGGTTATCGGCTCAGAGCTATTCCTGCTCTACATACACACACCTTCTCTTTTCTTCATCTCTTGCATTATCTTGAAGCAAATCCTAAATGTCAGACGCACTATCAATTCACTCACAATTATTCCAAAACGTATCTCTAAATGGTAAGAACTTCTTACTTTAATATAACCAAAGCACCATTATCACATCCTCAAATTTAACAACTTAACAATAATTTCTTAATAATTTCAAATGTCCAACCTGGTGTTCAGATTTCTGCTTATCTCATATATGTCATTCATGGCATTGTTGGGGTTTTGCTTTTTCTTTTGTTTTGTTTTCAGGACTTTTAAACGTGTATTGAATCAGGATCCAGATAAGGTCCAGGTAATTCAAGGCATAGACTGTGATAGGCTGATGTGTCTCTTAAATCTCTCTCAATCTCTGGGTTACCCTCTGTGCTTGTATGAGTTCCTGGAAAAGCAGACCCAGAGACAAAGATTTGGGTACAAACAATTGATTTTGGAGGTGACCCCAGTAAGCATGGTGAGGTAGCACAAAAATAACCCAAAGAAGGTACAGGAGCCAGTAAAGTGCACATTAATAAACCGTAGCCATTTGGGCAGCTGGACTTGGTACCCTAGGGGACCTCCAAGACACTGTAGCACACACTTCAGAACTGCCCACCCGATGGTAACAATGGGAGCTTCCGCCCACCGCCTCCCATGTCCCCTCTACATCGAAGGTTGTTCCTGGCCATTAACACCCCAGCGCTTCCCACCTACCTTCTAGGCAGGTAGAGGGGACCCTCAAGCAGAGGCAGGACACAGGAAGCCATTGGTATGCCTACGGCTGATCTCCAGGGCCACCGTCATGGGGAGGCACTGTGCTAGCTACAGACTCCATTTTTTAAAAAAGATTTTATTTATTTATTTATTTATTTATTTATTTATTTATTTAAGAGCGAGAGCAAGAGCGAGAGAGAGAGAGAGAGAGAGAGCGCACATGAGCCAGGGAGAGGAACAGAAACAGAGGGAGAAGCAGACTCCCACTGAGCAGGGAGCCCAATGTGGGGCTCAATCCCAGGACCCTGGGATCTTGACTGAGCCACCCAGGCGCCCCTACAGTCTCCATTCCTAACATGCTTTTTTTGTTGTTGAAGTACACAAGTCATTTGCTGTAAACAAATGACCACAAATATTGCCTTAAAACAACACAAATGCAGTAGCTTACAGTTCAGAGACCAGATATCTGGCTCGGGTCTCAATGGGTTAAGATCAAGATTGTTCCCAGGGCTGTGCTCCTTCTGGAAGGTCTAGGGGAGAATCTGTTTGCTTGCCTTTTCCAAGCTCATGGCGGTCACTTGGCTCACGACCTTCTTCCTCATCTTCAAAGCCAGCGATGGCCTGTCAACTCTTTCGTACATCACATCACTGAAATGGATTCTCCCGCCCTCTTTCACTTATGACACTGAACCCACCCAGGTAACCCAGGAGAATCTCCCCCATCTCAAGGTCAGCTGCTTAGCAACCTTAATCTCACCTGCTCTCTTATTCTCTCTTGCCAGGTTACTTACTATATTCACAAGTTCCAGAGATTTGGATGTAGAAATATTCTGGAGCCGTTGTTCTGCCCGGCACAGGTTGTTTGTTCTGGGGAATATGCAAAATCAATTTTGCAGGTGTTCCCTCATGGTGCCATTTTAACATGTAGCACTGTCCTCCATATTTCCTGCAAATTACAGTTGAATTTAGAGACTTAATTAATTCGAAGATGGTTTATTTTTGGCAAGACCATGTTACAGTGGTGTGGTGAGTGGGCACGTTTTAAAGAATTATAGTTGGCCCTGGAACAACATAGGTTTAAACTACATGGGTTCACTTGTACACAGATTCTTTTTCCAGTAAATACAGCACAAGACTATAAATGTGTTTTCTCTTCCTTATGATTTTCTAAATAACATTTTCTTTTCTCTGGCTTACTTTACTGTAAGAATATAGCATATACTACCCATAAGATACAAAATATGTGTTAATTGTTTTTATTATTGGTAAGGCTTTTAATCACTAGTAGGCTATTAGTAGTTATACTTGATGGGGGGAGTCAAAAGTGAAATGCAGATTTTTGATAGTGCAGAATGTGGGCACCCCTAACTCCTATGATGTTCAAAGGTCAACTGTGCTAAACAGACTGAGAATTTACAACTGCTTCTAATCAGTCCTCCTAGTACAATTAAACAGGTGTCAGAAGCTGGACTGGGAAAATTTTTCAAAGAAAGACAACATCAGGAAATCAGAGATATATATTTCTTTTATTCTTTGCACACACAGAAAAAGTACTTTCTATTCCAACTTTTACACCAAAAAAAAAAGAAATCAAGAAAAAGAAGAGGCTTTCAAAAAAATTTTGTACGATTTAAAGTAGAGAGAAAAGAATTTCCTAAACGAGGCAAGAAATTTGCATACCTATCAGTCTGTGATGGAAAGTCCTAAAAAAGTACATTTTATCTGTAACTCAATTTTCACGTTCCCGAGTTCTGAAAAAGATGCCTAGAACCACACCCTCAGGAAGAAAGATTCCCAGACTGCATTCAACACAAAAGTGATACAAACCCAAACCACAAGGAGATACCACATCATGCCCATTAGGATGGCTACTATCAAAAGTTTTTTAAATTAAAAAAATAAAGGAAAAGAAAAAATAACAAGTGTTGGTAAAGACGTAGAGAAACTGGAGCCCTCCTGCTTTGTCACTGGTGAGACTGGATGATGGTGCAGCCACTGTGGGAAGCGGTGTGATGGCTTCTCATGAAATTGAACATAGAACTATCATCTGATCCAGCCATTCCACTTGTGGATAGATGCCCAAAGGAATGGAAAGCAGGGACTCAAACAGATGTATGTACATCCGTGTTTCTAGCAACATTATTCGTGACAGCCCCAAGGTGGAAAGAACCCAAATGCTCATCAGCAGATGCCCAGATAAACCAAATGTGGTATCTACATACAATGAAATATTCACTAACCTTTCTAAAAAGTACAGAAATTTTAATATATGCTACAGTGTGGATATACCTTGAAGACGTTATACTAAGTGAACTAAGCCAAATACAAAAGGACAAATACTGCATGATGGCACTTACATGACCCAGAATAGTCAAATTTATGGAGACAGCGGGTAGTGGTGGTTGCCAGGGGCTGGGGGAGGGAAAACCAAGAAGTCGGTGTTTAAGGGGAATAGAATTTCAGTTTGGGATGATGGGAAAGTTCTGGAGGTGGATGGTGTTGGTGGTTGCACATTGTGAATATACTCAATGCTACCAAACTATATACTCAAGACCATTAAAACGTTAAATTTTATGTTATATATATTTTACCAGAATAATAGGGGAAAAAAAGACACACAATTGTGTCTCATTTCCTTACCATTAAACCTGTTTCAAAGTCAAGCCAGAAGAGTAACCATGTGCCAAGAGACATGTAAAGAAATCACTCCAGGCAGGACGCTCCAGGTGAGGAAGAACAGCCACATGGCCCAAGCCAAGATTTATTTTCCTTTTGTTCTCTGGTTGCCACTCATGCTTCCAATTTTCTACAATCGCTACATCTCCAGGTTTTCTAATGTCAGAGACAGAAAATTTCTCACCGTGCACCATCTCCCATGACCCTGTCATCCAATTACACACTGGTCGACCATGCCTTTGGCATTCATCTATATCACGATGAACATCGTACTTCACAGCAATTGGTCTTTTAAAAAAGAAAGAAAGAGACAGCAACTATAGACCAAAGGACCTAGACTTGGCCAAGAGAGTAGAAAAAGAAGCCAGCAGAAAGCAAACATGCTTTTTCAAAGGGCTTTTAAGATGGGGAGGAAGAGTCATTGGTGATCAAAGGAGGATTCAGTGGAATGAAAGCAACATGATTTAAAGGATGATGTGGGTTCACTCACTCCTCTGGACCGAGGAGAGAATGGTCAGGGATACACTTGCAGAATCTAGCACAGTGACACAAGTAAGAGAAATTGCCACCACTGCAGAGATTTAAGTAATACAGAATTTTTGGCTCTGTATTGGTTTTACTAGCTAAAAATATTCAATCCATATAGATATACATAAATGAGAAAAGGGGCACTTCATAATCCATCACATAGACAAAACGCCATTAACAACATTGGGTAAGTTCTTTACAAATGTTTTTGTAGGCAGAAAAATATATAATCATGTATCATCATGTATATGTAAAAAATATTTACCCACATATATAATAATTACATATTTCATACACAACAGAAATGTGTTTCTCACAGTTCTTTTTTTTTTTAAGATTTTATTTATTTATTCATGAGAGACACAGAGACAGAGGCAGAGATATAGGCAGAGGGAGAAGCAGGCTCCCTGCGAGGAGCTCGATGTGGGACTCGATCCTAGGATCTTGGGATCATGTCCTGAGCCGAAGGTAGACACTCAACTGCTTAGCCACCCTGGTGTCCCGCGTCTCACAGTTCTACAGACTGTGAAGTCCAAGATCAAAGTGGTCTGGCTTCTTCCTGGTGAGGAAGGACACCAATCCCATCCATGAGAGCCTTGCCCCCACCCCAAGACCTCATCACCTCCCAAAGTTCCCACCTTCTAATACCATCACCTTGGAGCAGCCAGGGGTGGGGATGTGAAGGGGTGGGGGGAGTGGTTAGGTTTCAACATATGAACTTGGGAAGGTACACAAGCATTCAGACCGCAGTGGAAGGGGAGACAGCTAATAAAATCTGATCATCTGGGGTGCCACAGCTTAATGCATATGGATATCCCTTGGGAATAATGAAAATGTTTTGGGACTAGAAAGAGGTAGTGTTGGACAACACTGCGAATGCCCCAAATACCACTCACTTTAAAATGGCTTGTTTGTTGTGTGAATATTGCCTCAATTTTTTTTTTTAAAGTGCATTATTCAACCAACCACCCCTGTGGGCAGCTGCAGCTTGCTCACTCCAGGGAAGCGCAGGGTGTATCCAACACACACTTCAGAGTCACCTCGCCCAGGCAGCAAGGGAGCTGAGGAGTTCATATACCAACTCCCCTCAGTCCGAGGCTGGGCTCTCCTCCTAAGGGGTGCTACTTCGAGGGGTCTCCCAGGCAACAATAGAGGTGACAAAGGGGCTCCAGCGGGGGCACAACGAACAGTCAGAGGTAGGGCAGGTGCCAACTGTGTCACTGTGTCTAAGTTCACCACAGTTTTTGGCTTCTGTGTTGTGTTTCCTTGTTTGAAAATACCTTCACTTTATTTACTCTATCGCCAATGGGCATTGAATTGAGTACGTTTCCTGCTGTCATTACAAGCAGCAGCACTGGGTACGTTCTTATTTTTCTTGGATATATATTCAAGAGAAAAATGGCTAGACAGAGGATGTGTGACTTTCCATCACAAAGACATAACACAAAACTCTTTTTCCAAAGTGGATGTACCAATTTGAATTCCCTTTGCACTTGACATCCTTTCTAAGCCTTGGCTTATCAGATTTTTTTCTTTTTTAATTTTTGCCAAACAAATGAGTGGAAAGTAGTATCCTAGGCCGGTCTTGATTTGCCTCATCATTTATGATGCTCAATATCTCTTCATAATTTTATCAGCCACAAATGTTTCCTCACTTCAAAGCTCTGTTCATGTACTTTGCGCATTTTTCTTTTTTTTTTTCTTTGCCCATTTTTCTATTGGGCTGTTGAGCTATGCTTCTTGATTTCTAGAAACTCTTTCCGTACACTCGATAATACTCTCCTTTCTTATTTATGGGCATTGTATTTTCTCCCAGTTTATAATGTGATTTTATCCTTTTTAAGTGTCTGTTCATGAGCAAAATTCTTAATTTTAATAGTCAAATTGATTAGTCTTTTTCAGTTCTTAAAAAACTAAAGATCTGATGATAGAGACCTAATAGAATAAACTATGGTATGTCCACGCAATGGAATATTGTAGAGCAACTAAAAATTATTTTGTTGGAAAATATTTCTTGAAACAGAAAAATGTCTGTAAATTAATGTTAAGTCAAAAATAAGCATATCGCAAAAGCAGTAGGTATAACAAGATCTCATGGTATGATATTTTTTAAGTTTGATAAAGCACTATATTTTAAGCTTATAGACAAACAAGCTCTCTCATTTGTTACTGATGTATGATATAAATTGATACAACACAGGAAATGCAATTTGGCAATGTTTATCCAAAATTGAAATGTATGTGTATAGTAGTCCCTTCCCCCTTTATCTGTGGGGCAGACATTCCAAGACCTCCAGTGGGTGCCTGAGACCACAGGTAGTACTGAACTCCATATACTTTTTTCCTATAGATACATACCTATGATAAAGTTTAATTTATAAATTAGGCACAGTAAGAGATTAGCAACAATAACTAATAATAGAACAATTATTAGCAATATAATAAAAGTTGTATGAATGTGCTCGCTCTCTCCCTCTCAAAATATTTTTTTTTTTAAATATTTTATTGGGCACCTGAGGGGCTCAGTGGTTGAGCTTCTGCCTTTGGCTCAGGTTGTGATCCTGGAGACCCGGGATCAAGTCCCACATTGGGCTCTCTGAATGGAGCCTGCTTCTCCCTCCGCCTGTGTCTCTGCCTCTCTCTGTTTATCTCATGAATAAATAAAGAAAATCTTTAAATATATATATATATATTTATTTATCTTTTTTAGGATAGAACATGAGTGGAAGGAGGGGCAAAGGGACAAGCAGACTCCCCACTGAGCAGGGAGCCAATGTGGAGGCTCAGTCCCAGGACCTCGATCGAGATCATGACCTGAGCCTAAGTAGGATGCTTAACCGAATGAGCCACCCAGACACCCCTCTCTCAAAATATCTTAATGTAGTGTACTCACCCTTCTTCTCGTGATGATGTGAGATGATAAAATCCCTACATGATAAGATGAGATACATGAACGTCATAGGCATTGTGACATAGCGCTAAGCCGCTAGTGACCTTCTGATGTATTGTCAAGATCACCTGCTTCCAGACGGTGGTTGACCACGAGTAACTGAACCCATGGAAAGGGAAACTGTGGATAAGGAGGGACTACAGCAGGTCCTCTTCTGGATGTTTACCCAACCAATATCCTCCACGCAATAACAGCACAGCGCTGGCTCACAGCAAAAGATAAAAATCATGAACCAGCCATAGGAAAGAATACCAAGGAACTCTTGAAAAGAACAAAGTAGTCCTTATGTATCGTTAATGAAATCATCTCTGAGACATACTGTTAAATGAAATAAGCAAGAGGGTATAGAAGGATATTATTTGCATTACAAATATTTGGGGCTATGTGAATTCTTTGCATGCATTATTTGCATAGACTACCTCTGGAAGGAAGCAGAGAAGACAGGTAACTTATTGCTTCCTGGAGGGAGGGGGACGGACGGGGTGGCTCACAAATTCTTATGGTACTAAATATCCATTGGAGATGAGGCAACTGATAAAGGAACTCCTAACGCCTCAGGGGGCAAAAAGAAAAGAATCATACCGAATCATCTTTACAAATTCACTCCAAGGTTCTTGATCATCTTCTCTGCCCCAGGCCCTATAGGATAATAACATCACCTATGCTGTGGAGTTGTTTGGTGACTGAGAGCCCACAGCAGGACTTTGTTTCCATTGAGTGCTCTCACAATAAATAGGAACTAGTTTTTATAACAATATTCATTAATACGATGATTTATTTTGCAGCTTATCTCATTTGGTTTTGCCAGCAGCTCTGTGCATTAAATAGGGCAAGAATAGTTCTATCATTCCCATTTCAGAGAAAATGGAAGTGCAGAAAGGTTAGACCCATAAGGGCGTCCCCTCCAGCTTGGGAGAGCACAGGGGAGGCTTCCTGGAGGTGGTGGTGCCTGACCGCAGGCTCTGGCACTAGACGACTGGGATCCAGTCCTGGTTCTGCCCCTCCCTCGCTGGGGCCCGAGCAAATTACTTAAGCTTTCCATGCCTCAGTTTTGCACCTGTGAAGGGAGAGCAATAAAAGTGCTGCTTCGTGACTCAGGAAGGCAAGATTTCATCATTTCTGCAACCCACGGATCCTTTCAAAAACATAAATAAGATCGCGGAGCCACCGCTGCCTCAGTCTCCAGCCCCCAAACTCTAGGGGTCCAGGCAGCGGGGGCTGGGACACCCCCCTCAGTCCCAGCCCGTGGCTCTGGGGGCCCCGGGAGGGCCTGTAGCTGACAGAAAGAGGGAAGGACTTTGGAAAGGTTTTTCCTCCCCAGGGGGAAGCCGCCTTGTGGAGCATTGACAGCTCACAGCAAATAAACAGAAGGAAAACCAGAAAGGGCCTGCATCTCCTCCACCCCTTTAAGAAAGACACCTCGGGACTCTGGCTGGAGGTTGCAGCAGGAAACCAAACACACACAGAAGGGCTGGGAGGCCAAATAAATAGTCATTTATGAAGGTACTTGTCTCGCAGCCGGAAACCAGCATGGGGGACAGGGAGCCTCCAGAAGAGGCCGCCATCTTTAAACGAGAGAAGGGGAAGACTTGATTTGAAACACTTGTCTCCAGATGGGACCAGTAAAAAACCAGACCCTCAGCCTGGTTCCTAACCTCGCAGGAAAAGGAGTAGCAATGAACAGCTTTCTGGAACCTGCCAGGGCAGAAAGAAAGGCCCCCTCCGGGCCACCGTGCTGGCGGCCTGCCTGAGGCTCCCAGGCCTGCGCCTACAGGGCTTTCCTGAATGGATGGCCGGGTCTGAGATGGTAGCCCGGTGGCACATTTTGTTTCTGCAGAGGGAGGCTGGCTTTGAAATGGAGCCAAAAACAGGGTCTGAACAGGGATTTCCTGGCCATGGCTCTGGGCAACACATCCGGGATGGGGCTTGTCCAAGAGCCAGGCTGGCTTGGGCACCACTGCTTTTTTGGAAGCTTCACAAGCTCTCCTTCCATGGAGCCTGGGCAGGGCTTTGTCGCTTGGCTTGAAATGTTCTCTCCCCACCATCCTCATCATCACCACCCCTTGGCTAGACAACTCCTTCTCACCCTTTAGATCCCAGTCACCAGGGAAGGCTTCTCTGAGAAGCTCGCATGCCTGGTTGGGGGCTCTCCTGTGCCTCTCCCCTACCCAAATTGCACATGCCAGTGCTTATCACTGTGCCATCTCACATTTTATATAGGGGCGACTATCAGTTGCAAATGTCTCTCATGGCTCTGGTCATGCTCACCATCATAGCCGTAGCCTATGACACATTGTGGGCTCCCAATTATGTGTGATCAGTGAACAGATAAATGGAGCCTTGGGGTGGGGGGGTGGGGAAATATGTGAGTATACCTCAGGCCTCTGAGCCAGTACCCAAGCCCTTGAATGTGTGTCTCAATGAATGAATGGATAAAGGAGTGAATTAATGAATGGGTCGGTGAATGACTGAGTGAGTCAATAAAAGAAGGAGAATAAACAGCAATGTCGCCCTCCAGGGTGGCCCTCCCAGGGAATACCTTTTCTCTGTCTCTCCTTTTCTCTATGCACTGGGAAAAGAGTCAGGAGAGGTTGATATGAATATGACGAACCAAGACACATGGCAAGAGGAGGGTATTCCCCGAAAGGGCAGCTCTGTCCCTGACCCCTTTCACCTTCGCTTGTTCTGATCTTTATGGGGCCGTCTGCCTTTTGGCATCAAAGGAGACAGCAGGGCCATGATTTGCCCCACAACAGCTCTATAAAAATGTAATTACTCAATAATCCTCTGTCTGCAAAACAAACCATCTTCCTGTTTCTTCTCCCATAAAAAGCATTTGACAGCCCTGTTCTATCAGCTTATAAAACCTGGAGAGAGTTGACTTAGCCCTCTCTGGAATGAAAACCCTCAAAGGGGGAGAGGCCAAAGTGGGGAAAAACACACCTCTGATCTCCCAAGCAGTCGGCCACAAAATGCCTGGAGGTTTCTAGAGTAAGGCCAGCGGAGCAAATCCTTTTGGTCCGATGTGGGACCAGGGAGGCAAGTGGCACCTAGAAAGGACAGGCGGTGTGAAAGTGCTGCGAGCCCAGGCCTGTCAGAGCCACCAGCAGCATCCTCGAGGCTCCCTGGAAGCTCACCCCTTCATGTAGCCACTTGACAGACACGGACCCAGCACAACTAGGCACTAGGCATTCGGCTGGGCTCTGAGGGTTCAAGTCCAGGATAACATGAGCTAGTCCATCCATAAACTCCTATCATATGCATTTCTTTTAAATGATGAGAGATCACTTTGATCTGAATTCATTGATATGCAAAAGGTGGGTGTTTAATCTATCATCAAAAGGATGAAACAGGTTATAACACAGTGAGGACACTATGGCCCCATTTTTATTTTTTTGATTGAAAAACAAAAATAACTTGGGGAGGATTAATAGGATGGTTCTATATCTTTTTTTTTAATATTTTATTTATTTATTCATGAGAGACACAGAGAGAAAGACAGTAACATAGGCAGAGGGAGAAGCAGAGGGGAACCCGATGCGGGACTCAATCCCAGGAGCCCAGGATCACGCCCTTAGCCAAAGGCAGACGCTCAACCACTGAGCCATCCAGGTGTCCCAGGATGGTTCTATACATTGATTATGGAGCTGTGTAGTGGGTTGAGTTGTGTCCCCCAAAATATATGTCCAAGTCTTAACTGGCAACGCCTATGACTATGACCTTACTTGGAAATGGGGTCTTTGCAGATGTGATTAAGGCAAGGATCCAGGTGAGGTCATCCTGCATTAGGGTGGGTCCTAAATCCAATGACAGTGTCCTCCTAAGAGGAAGAAGAGGAGATTTGATCAAGGAAGAGGCCGTGTGAAGGCAGAGGCAGAGATATAGCCACAAGCCAAGGGACATCTGGAGGTGGAGGACACAAGGAAAGATCATAAAACTATTCACTAAAATTGGAAAAGCCTACTGTATTTAAATTGTGCTTTGATTTTTAAAGTGTTTACAGAACAGATTTGGGTAGACAATTCTCCAAAGAAGATACACAAATAGCCAATCAATGCATGAAAACATGTTCATCGTCATCAGTCAAGAGGGAAAGGTCAACCCAAACCACAAGTCAGCTACCTCGTCACACCCACTAGGATGGCTACCGTCAGAAACAAAACAAAATAAAACAAGCGTTGATGAGAATGTAGAGAAATGGGAAGCCTCGTGCATTGCCAGTGGGAGTGTAAAATGGTGCACCCACTGGGGAAAATAGTTGGCTGGTTCCCCAAAGAGTGAAACGTGTGATCACCATCCGATGCCACAAGTCCACTGCCAGGTATTGCCCAACAAAAGTGAAGACAGAGACCCAAACGGACCATCATACACCAACGTCCTGAGCAGCAGCATCCACAGTAGCCAAAAGGTGAAATGTGTCCTTTGACAGATGAATGGATAAACAAAATGTGGTCTGTCCATACAATGGAATATTTTTCATCTGTAAAAGGCAAGTCCTGCTACAATAGGGATGAACCTGGAAGACATGATGCTAAGTGAAAGAAGCCCGTCACAAAAGGATGAATACTGTATAAATCCCCTTAAATGAGAGATCTAAAACAGGCACATTTATGGAGACAGAAAATTGAATGATCGGAGGTCACCAGAAGCTGGGGAAAAGAAAGTGGGGTCTTGATGTGTTTAGTGAAGAAAGAGTTTCAGTTTGGGATGATGGAAAGTTCTGGAGATGAATGGGGGTGGCGGCTGCACAACACTGTGAATGTTCTTCATGTCACTGAATTGCAACTTAAAAATAGTCAAAATGGTAAATTTTATGTTATCTATCATATATAATATATCCTATATGTTAAAGATACTTCTCATATATAATAGCTAATATATTTTATATTATAAATATATAAAATATAAAAATAATATAATTTTCTATGTTATACATAAATATTACAATACAATTATAATACATTATAATTTATTATATATGTTTGTACAAGTTTTTTTAAGATTTTATTTATTTATTCATGACAGACAGAGAGAGAGAGGGGGGCAGAGACACAGGCAGAGGGAGAAGCAGGCTCCATGCAGGGAGCCCGATGTAGGAATCGATTCCGGGTCTCCAGAATCACACCCTGGGCTGAAGGTGGCCCTAAACTAAACCACTGGGCCACTGGGGCTGCCCTGTTCGTACAAGTTTTATATAAGCTTTATATAATATAGAAGTTTATAATTATATATAATATATAAGAGAAATTTCATAGATTACTTACATATTATATACATATTATTTCTATTATATTCCATATATAAAAATTTCTAAATAGGAGAGATGCCTAGATGTTACCAAAGACTTGGAGTGTTCTTTGTTTTCTTTTTTATACTTCATACTTTTTGGTGTTTCTAATACTTGTTTTACTATGGGTATATATTATATAAAGGGCTTGCAGTCTGATGGGGGAGACAGACAAGGAAATCAGCTATTGCAGTGTACGGTAATATACACACAGAGCTGGCGCATCTAGATCACACTGTGGGGGTGCCAAGAAAGGTCCTCAAAGAAACCAATGAGCAAGAATGAGCCAGGCAAAGAGAAAGGGGTAGAAGGAGAACCTTCATTGAAAGTGTAACAAAACTGCCCAGTTTGATTCTTAGCCTGGTTGTGTATTTGTTGTGTGTCCTTGGGTAAGTTAGCTAACCTCTCTGTGCTTCAGTTTTCTCTTCTGTAAGATGGAGATAAATAACTGTACTTACTCCAAAGGGTGTTTAGAGGATTAACTGAATCAATACATGTAAAGATATTACAATAGTGTCTAGCATAGGTAAAGACTAATAAGAATTAGCTTTTTTTTTTTTTTAAATGACTAGAAAGAACAGGAAACTTCTGACAATAGCACAAAAAAGAAATGGAATGGCTAAAGGAGCCTGGGAAAAAAAAGCAATGTAAGAACCATCTTCATTGAAATGAAAGGCAAATAAAGCCTTAGGGGGAAAAACACAAAAGGAAATCTCAAATCTGAAAATAGTGTCTTATGATGATGGAATTATGTCTTGGATCAAGATATTTATAGCTAACAAAATTGAGTTAAAATGGGTTTTGAACAAGTGAGAGATGCTGAAAATGCATAGAGTCAAGCTTGAAAGGCTAACTATAAGTCAGCCCCTTTGTTAGAGAAAGCTCCACTATATTCAACATTTGGAATTAATGACTTGGTGGTTTCCTTTGGGGAAGAAAATATCTTGACATTTCCTGGTAAGTCTTCCTTCCTACCCCCTCGCTCTCAACGACACTCTCTGTCAGCATAAAGTCCCTGCTTGAGCATTGATGGATGTGTGTACACAGACAATATTCGGAATGTTGGCCATTTGGAGGCTCTGAGCGGGATCTGCCATCGTCATGAAGATGTAAGCAACTTTACTGCATAAGCACCTCTGATAGTCATAAATCACCGTTCAATAAATTCCAGGATTTCTGAGCTGTGGCATAAATTTCCAAGCCAGAAGAAGAGCATGGAAGCCTTAAGTGCTGGGTTTCAACCCTCTAGACTCTCTGGAACCACTGGCTAGGGTTCTGGCAGCATCAGTATGGCTCTTTCATCCTTCTGAGGACTATGGATGGTGTGGTAAGCCAGTGAGAGACAGCGCGCGGTCTCTAAAGGGAAGCCACAGTGTGTACTTCAAGGCTCTTGGATCCACTTTGAAATTTTGAATGGTGAATCCTTGCTCCTCATTCCTCTGCACTACCATCTTTCAAAATGGGTACATTCATGTTTCATTCTGGCATGAATAAAAGGTCTTCAAGTCTGTGAGGGAAGAGGGACTGAGTCAGTTCTAGCCTATAAGTATCAGGACTTTATTTTGCATTTGAGTGAAAGGTTTGGAATCATCCTCTCATCCATTAGGAATGCATTCAGCTTCGGGTAATAGAGTATCTCACTGCGGTGACTTAGTTTAATAGGAATTCATTTGTCTTACATAACAAAGATTCTGGAAATGGTCAACTACATGTTCTGGTTCAGTAGCTGCCGAAAGCAGCTGCCACAGCTCCAGCCATCACATCCAAATCCAAGGCAGGAAAAAAGTGGACGAAGAAAGTGCTCTATCTGTCCCCTCTTCTTCTGGAAGAATAAATAGTTTTCCCAGAATCTCATGCCATCGACCTTTTGGACAGACTTGAGTCCCATACCCTCCCAGCTGCAAAGAAATCTGGGAAATTAAGCCAATTATGGTTCATAACTAGGGTCTAGGCCCATTGGGAGTCATTGTACCCACCTCACAGGCTGCTAGAGAGAATTAAATGAAATGATCCATCGGGAACTGTTGGCGCCGTGCCTGGCACACAGCAAGTATTCCGAGATCACAGTGTGCCGGAGCAATCATTCCTTCTTCTTTCTCCCTTCCACACAAATCAGGGAGTACCTAGATTTGTGTCTAACAACTTGCACAAGAAAAAATAAATCAAAGAGTGATGAGAAGTGTAATTCAAAATAAAGACAAAGCAACTCCCAGATCTCTTAAAACCAATAATGGTCAGGGAAGGTCTCAAAATTAGACTCAAAGACTTTCTGCCTGTTTTGAACCATGATGAAATTTCTCAAGTGATGAAATTGAGAACATATGTCTTGGTTCATTTGAGGCTCTGTGGCCTCATTAAGCCAAATCAATATGAGGAGTGATTTAAGCAAATGGATAAAAGCTATTTATTATTTAGCATTTTATATTTGCTGAGGGCTGACCCGTTCCCTAACCCTACCTGTTCCTGACCCCACGTTGTTAATTAATTTTTTTTCAGAGCCTCTCACTGATGGCCAGGCATCCCTGGGTGCTTGGAATGAGCAGATGTTCCCATTTCACAGAAAAATGAGGGGGTGGCAGGGAGAACATCTCTCAGATGTTCAGGAGGCTGAACAAGGCGTGGTTCCTCCCCTTCGCTGGCTGAGGAGATGAGAACAGGGACCGCTGGAGGGCGGAGCCAAAGACAGGTAACCTGGCCCCAGATCAGCCTGGACGTCCACTCAAATTCTACCCCCAAAGTCCAAAGACTCAGGTGCAGGGATCAGAGCTGCATTAAGCTCAGAAGATTATTAATAGCAATGACAATAATAGTTAGGGTTATAGACACTGCTGTTCATTACTGAACCCTCACTGTGTTCCAGGCACTGGGCTAAACTCTGTATTCACACCCCCACCAACCTCACGAAGTAGATCCTATCCTTAGGCCCATTTTACAGATGAACAAACTGAGGTGCAGAGTTGCCGCGTCACCTGCTCAACATTCCTCGCAGAAGCAGCTGTGGCACCAGAATCTGAAACCAAGCTTTCTCGACCCCACCTGTGACAACATTTCTAGGGTTCAGGAGGGTTATGACCATTCAAAAAGCCCTTGCCGTCAAGCTCAATCCATTCCTAGCTTCAGGGAAGGAAAGTTGTGAATCTATAGACTTTTGAGGGATGTGAACAAGTTTTCAGAAGTTGGGACCCCATATTGTCACCATGTATCAGGGAAATTGTTTGCCAGACGATACGCAAAGTCCATTACACACCTGCTCTGTTTCCTGCTCCGAACACCCTTTGAGGATGGAAGGATTCTTACCCAGTTCACAGGTCAGGGGCATGAGCACCGGACAGGTCAGGGAACCCACGCGTGGCACACTGTAGGCAAGGTCGCGCTGCCGTCCTTCCCCACAGAGACCTTGGGAAGCTCTGAGCCCTCTACACAGCACTCCTCTTACCCACGGGAGTCTGGAGGGAGCTTTTCTCTCTTTGAAAATGGCACGGGGCGGGGGGGGCCTGGGTGGCTCAGCAGTTGAGCGACTGCCTTTGGTTCAGGGTATGATCCCAGGGTTCTGGGATCAGGTCCCACTCGGGCTCCCTGCGGGGAGTCTGCTCCTCCCTCTGCCTGTGTCTCTGCCTCCCTCTCTCTCTCTGTCTCTCTGTGTGTGTCTCATAAATAAATAAAATCTAAAAAAAGAGAAAAAAGAAAAGAAAGAAAATGGCATAGAGGAACTTGGGAAGACCCCAGCCTCCCACCAGAGTCCCACTCCCGTTCCTCTGGCCCCCAGTACAGCTGCTGTGGCTCCCCTGGGACTTGTGAACCCCACCCCCCACCCCGATTCTGGGGCGGTGTGCCTGTGTGTAGGTTAGTCCACGTCCTCTGACAAGCAGACACCATCGCAGCACCGTTGGTAAAGGATCTCCACGGGGGGCTGTCTGTGTGAGCCACCATGGCTAGGGGGCTTGAGAATCACGTCTGAGTGGGGAAAGCCTGGGTCAAAGCTGGACCACCGTGTGGCCTCAGGAAAGGTCAGCGAAACCCCTGGGGAGCCTTAGAGCAGAGTCACTGGCAGAGGACCCTGTGTCTCCCGGGAACAGACCTGCCTCAGTATCCCTCCTCACTCAGTCATTGCCTGGGGCAGCCCGTGGGGAAGCCAGACCTCCCCAAACATCCCTGGATGTCAGAGCAGCAGCCGGAGCCCTGGGGGAGTCATGCTCCCTGTTGGTAAAGGGCTGCAAGCTCGTTCTGGTGGCTACCACAAGTTTCTGGAACATTTATAGAAACTTAAACCAAGCAGTGTCCCCAGGACTACCCCAAGCCAGGCTCCAAAGTCCACCTGCCTTTGGGCACTGGCAAAGTCTCCCCTGGATCCACCCAGCTGTAGGGGTGAGAGCCTCCGTCTGGGGGTGACATGCACACTGGTCCTGCAGTCGGGCAGAGGAGGAGAAGGAGAAGAGAGATGTCTCCCTGGGCCCTAGGTCCGAGGCAACCTGGACACATCGTCCTCCCTGTCAACAGAGTGCTCCTCTCATCCTTCACATGACCAGCAGGTATTGTAGGAACAGCCTGTGTCTCCATGAGGCTCACCCTGAAGGGAGGTCCAGGGCACGAGTAGTGAAGGCCCAGGCTTTGGGTCAGATCGATGTGGATTGGAATCCTCACCTCCATCTCCGACTCCCTGGGTGGTCCTGGGATCATCAAATTGCTTTGCCTCAGTCTATTCATCTGTAAAATGGGTTCAAAGATATGCCACCTCCTGGCGGGTGGTTGTGGACAAGGAAAGGAGAGAGAAAGAGGCTAGCCTGGATTGTACCCCACTGTGCTCACTCGATCAGGGTGTCCTGTTTCTCACATCGAGGAAACGAGGAAACCCCCAGTTTGTGGACTTGTGAAATGAAGGGAGATAGTGGATACAGACCAATTCACTCGGAAACTGGTGCTGGCAGCTGGGATCCTTACATCAGTTCTGTAAATAGTAACCCTAATAATTACGCCCAGCGCCGGGTCGCATGATCCATCAGTCAGGCCACATCAGAGCGTGTCAGAGTTTGTCAGGTGTATCATTTTTGTTACCTGCATCATTCCCCCACACCCCCGGAACAGGTAACACACCCGAAGGGGGTAATTTCATGAAGGCACAGCTCCCCTTGATCCCCTTGATCCCCTTGATCCTCCTCTTGATCCCCTTGGTCAAGCCCCCAGGAGGCCAGAGGGCACAGGTCTGTGCAGTGATGGAGAGGATTTGGAGGGACACACGGAAGATACCTGGCTGCTCAGGCACCTCAAAATCTGGGACTCCGATGCCCCCACTTTATCTCAGGTTTGTGACCAAGAATGATAGTTCTGATCACGGCTGAAGGTAAGTGTGTGAAGGGGAGGACCCGACACAGAAGCCCATAAGCAAGCTCTATAGCCACACAGGGTCCCGGCTCTGAGTCTCGCGGAGGACACAGGTGAGCAGACAGGCAGTGGCAAAGTCACCTTGGCAGCGACATCCCTGGGGGAGCACACACAAGGGCAGTGCTCGCAGCCTTGGGGCATCCGGGAGTGCTTCCTGGAAGAAGGGATCCCAACCTGGGATGGGAAGGAAGAGAGGAGCGAGTCCTGTGAAGAGGACAGAAGAGCAGGGTCTATGGCCCGCGGGGGGGACACTGTGGCTGTGGAAAGAGAGGGACAGGGGGCTGGAAAGGTGGGCTGGGCCAGGTCACGCAGAGCCTCGGAGGCTGAGGAACTCCGCCTGAGCAAGAGGGAAGCGTGGAAGGCGTGTCCGCAGGTGAGTGACCCTCGCCTTCCGTCCCCAGCAGAAAGGGAGAGACAGGGACCGGGCGCTTGTGTCGGGAGCGACCTGGTGAGCGGAGGTGGAGCGGAGCCGAGAACCAGGGCGAGGAGTGGGAGCGCGGCGTCTGGTATCTAATTTCTGCTGGCGTGTGTGGCCGCGAGGAGCACATGTGTGACCTGACCTGGGAGGAGGTCAGAATGACCCACAAACAGCTGAACATTCCTGATCTTTCTATTTCCAAATCCAGGGGGTGTTTCCAGGAGCTCAGGGACGCCTTCCCACACGAAAGGCCCCCACAGCCACAGCCTCCCCTCCGCTGCCCGCCCCCACCCCGTCCACGCGCAGCTGCCAAAGTGCAGGGGGTGGGACAGAGAGAACTCTGAAGATGGCCCGAGTCAGCTTACTCAGGAGACAGAAACGGGATCCGTCCTCCCGTGGGCAGGCACGGCTCTGGGGGCAATGAGCTGCCAGATATAATTAGCCTAAGTCCCAGCAACAGGCTCGATGCCCCGTGCATATCAGCACCCTCGTCCTGGCATCTGTTTCGGGAGCCTGAGCGCCACTGCGTTACCCTAGGCCTGACCTAGAGCCTCGTGGCGGAGAAGGGCTTGAGGTTTGCCCCTCAGATGTCCCATCCCAGGTTGGGATCCCTTCTTCCAGGAAGCACTCCCAGATGCCCCGGGCCACTACCCTGGAAGAATGAATCATCCTAAGAAATAGTTCGTGATAATGATTAATGATGATGATAGTAGAGATGAAAATAATGCAATCAGGGTGACCATCTTTTATTAAACTTATTTATTTATTTATTTATTTATTTATTTATTTATTTATTTAGAGAGGGAGAGAAAGAGGAGGGAGGGGGGGAGGGAGAGAATCCCAGACAGACCCCCCACTGAGTGCGGAGCCCAACACAACGTTGGGCTCAATCACAGGACCCCGAGATCATGACCTGAGCCGAAATTAAGAGTCAGACCCTCCACTGACTGAGCCACCCAGGCGCCCCGAAGGCGATCGACCATCTTTGGGGTGTGTACTTTGTGGCAGGTACCGAACGTCCATGACCTCATTTAACCCGCCCAGTGATCTCCCAGGGAAGGTCGTATTATCCTCACTTTCTAGTGATGATGGTGAGGCTCAGAGAGCAGGAGGTGAGAAAAGCAGAAACTGCACTCAGGTTTTTCTGGACTTCCAAGCACAGATTCTTAACTGCTACCTTAGGGCCTACTGACCGAGGGTGGCTGCTGAAACGTCCTGTCATTGTTCCAGCTCGTAAACCCCAAACTCCAAGCTAGGATTCTGAGAACTGGATTCACAGGATTCTAGTTGCAAATTACTCGACCTTTGTGCTCAGGTTGGAGGGAGCCTTGTATCCGTGGTGGTACGTAGGAGGAGGGTAGAAAGGAAAATTGGCCCCCAATCTTGGAAGGCACTTGACCTGATAAAGACCATGGAATGAACAGAGCTGGACTCTAATGTTGAGGGATGTGTTCCTGAACACTTTTGCCCGACTTTTGTAACAGGCCCCACATGGAAGTACTCAGACCCACGAAGCATTTACTGAGCACCTGCTGGGCACAGGTTGCTATCGGCACTCTACAGAACGCAGGAAGAGTCCAAGAGATGAGGACTCCCTGGGAGGGTCTAATCACTCACTGAGGCAGGAAACAGTCTCCCCACATAGCGCAGAGACGCTCATCACTGCCTGCACTTCCAGTGGCTGCAGACTGCTGCTCTGAGGCTCCGAGCACAGCAGGTGAGCCGAGAAAGGGGTATCCTCGCCTCCCAGCACATGCATCCACGGCTTTCCCACACCCTCGCAACACACTCTCTGTGTCCTCTTCCAGCTCCATCTCCATATCCTTGGGGTGAGAACAAATCCCCCTCCCGCCCCCCGCTTGTAACTTCAGGGTTATGGGCATCATTTTGGGCAGAAGTGTGTACGGAGGCTGATAGAATCTTCTCTGATGAGATCCAGCCAGCCCAATCCCTCCTCTATCAGAACGCCTTGTTTACCCATTAGTGGCTCTTTGGACACTAGCAGCAGACAGGCTGGCTCCAGGGCATTTAAAAGGTCAAGAATCAAGGGCCCAGGAAGGCAGTCAGCTGGGATTCGGATCAACAAAGTTTCCAAAGATGAACATGGTTTTCTAAATGCACCAGCAACGTGCTCTGTCCCAGAAGAGAAGAAAACCACTGGTCAGAGGTGATCTTCTCCAGGAAGCAATCTTTCTCTGCCACCTGAGATGGCCAGTGATCCTTGAGTGCCCGCCCTCCATCGGAAGCACTGGCTATATCACTTTGACCTTGGGGAAATGTTCTGGGAAAAGCTGCTGCCTTGGAGAAACTGAGGCAGTAAAATCAAATGAAAATCTGCCCTGGTGCTGGATCCCGTGTGGTCCTCGAGAGCAAAGTCTCATTCCAACCAGGAGGAATCGTGAGGACTTAATCGTAACAAGCAGAGCCTTTTAAAATCCCTTCCGTGCCCTGGGTATTTCTGCGGAACACGGTCCACAATACTCCCCTTTAACACAACAACCCAAAGGGGTACGCTCTCTCTTCCCCGTGTTATAGGTGAGGCTCAAAGAGGAGAAGTTATCCAGCTAGTTAAGTGGTGGAGTTAGGATTTGAACCCGGGTCTCTAAATCTAGGCTGGCCCCATCCCTATGCTGAGAGGAAAGAGCCCCAGCCCAGCAGCTGGGAGTGATCGAGGGGCTGGGGCTGAGAGCTCACGGAGCTCGGACTGGAGGGAAAGGATGTATTTGTTCCTTGTTTGTTTTTCCCAGCGCAGTTCGCAGTTTGGGGGAGAGGAGCTCTAACAGGCTGAACTGGTCAGACGGGGGTAACACACGTGGCCCAACTAGAAGGGAGAGGATGACTCACCACTCGAATGGTTGTTAGCTGGCAGGAAACACCATGGGAGAGAAGCTTGTCGGCCAGTATCTTCGAGGAAGAAACTCCCCTCATTTTATAATGTGGAAACTGAGACCCAGATGGAAAGCGTCCTGCCCAAATATGGACTGGGATTATTGGTTTCCTGGTCCCTAGAACACTTCTTTTTCCAGTAACAACCATAATAATAACAAAAGCCGCCAACATTTTACTAAGTACTTCATATGTGTCAAGCTCTGTGCCAAGCATCACATCTATTCCATTGCATTACGTTATATTACATTATATTATAATTGTGATACATATAATTATATATTAAAACTGTGTGATCTTGTACAAGTCCCGTAAATTATGAGTCTTGGGTGGTGGTTGTTTTTTTTTTTTTTTTAATCTGTGAATAGGAGAAACCAGTTATCGGAGCTGTTAAATGTTATACAGAGTTCATAAAGTAACATCAATAAAGTGGAGCGTCTAAATCAATATAAAGGAGGCCTTCCTCCTCCTTGGCTGTATTTCTTATCTATTGCTACATAACAAATCGCCACGAACTTAGCACCTTAAAACGTGTTGTACTTACTCTCTCACAATTTCTGTGCATCAGGGATTCAGGCAGAGTTTAGCGGGCTCCTCTCTTGCAGAGTCTCCCACCAGCCCACAATCTAGGTTTGGCCAAGGTTGGGGTCTCATCTGAAAGTTGAGGAACATCCTGTTTCCAAGCTTATAATTTAAGGGACTCATGTTGTTGGCAGGATCCAGTTCCTTTTGGGCTGTTGGGCTCTAAGAGCCTCAGTTCCCAGCTGGCCATCCGTTAGCCAATGAGACATCCTCAACCTCAGTTCCTTGTCAAATGGGCCTCCCCAGTATGGCAACTGGCTTTATCAAAGCCAGCAAGGGAGAGTCCCCTAGGGAGAGAGGCTAGTTACAGCCTGATACAATGTAACCATAGCCTGATACAATGTAACCATGGAAGTAACATCCCATGCTGTATTCCATATTCTGTTAGGAGCAAGTCGTAGATCCTGGCCACACTCAAGGGGAAGGGATTGCACACCAGTGTGACTACCAGAAGGTGGGGTCACTGGGGACTGCCTTAGTCTCTTTGTGCCACACTAGCTGGCATGGCCCCCACCTTCTGCAGTGGCCTTTACTACTGGCACATCAAAGAGGATGCAGCCTCCTCAGCCCAAAAGGACTTGTTGCCTTAAGACCCCTCCTATATAGCAGACCAGGTTGGCCACCCGCTGGAAAGCACCAGAAAATCCAATGTCCTATCCGTGAAGAGCACTGAAAGGAGGCATGGTTTCACATGACAGGTAAGCAAGTGCCTCATAATCTAATTTGAGGTGTTGTCTCTCCTAAAGGCAGATTGAACCTTGCTTACAAATACATTTATAAAATCCAGCATCCTGGGGCACCTGGGTGGCTCAGTGGTTGAGCGTCTGCCTTTGGCTCAGGGCGTGATCCCGGGGTCCTGGGATGGAGTCCTGTATCGGACTCCTCACAGGGAGCCTGTTTCTCCCTCTGCCTGTGTCTCTGCCTCTCTCTCTCTCTGTCTCTCTCTCTCTCTTTCTCTCTCTCTCTCTGTCTCTCATGAATAAATAATAAAATATATTTTTTAAAAATCCTGCGTCCTGTTTGAGAACAAAGCAGAATCACATAGAACTCAGAATACCTTTGAGCTCAAATTACATTTATTTACCTAGCAAATATTTATTGAACATCTACTTTCTGCCAGTACTGTTCTCAGCACTGGGGATACTGTTGGTTAATAATAATAAGAAGAAAATTCTATTGGCAGAACCAGGAGGAGGGGTGAGAAGAAACAGAGAGTCAAATAAGTGCACAGCACTCTCTGCAATATCAGTAATTTACCATATGTGACTCAATTATAAAGTTTAAACATGAAATTTAAAATCCATGGTTTATTTCCAAATATGAAGATTGCTTTAAAACATTTATTAATAATTCCAGTAATGATTACCTTAATAGAACAAAGTTTCTTCAATATGAAATTAATTTTTAAATAACTATGAAAATCTTGATAAAGGTAATACATGACTTTATACATTTGTTTACAATTCATTGAAATGTTCGATTTAGAATGAGTTTTATTATATGTAAATTATACCCCAATGAAAAACAAAAATTCATTTCAGAGAAAAACTAAGGAGTACCATGCCTGGTGAAAAAAAAAATTCCTAATTTGGTAGTATCACCAATAGATTACAAATTATCTGAAAATATTGATTATGACCACATAGTCATCTTGCTAAAATGAAAGGAAGAAAATACACTTTTACATTATGAATATACAGCAACTTGTGAATTCTATATGCCTTTATGTGATTGCTCATCCAAACAGCAGCAGCCCATAACAGAAGACCATGTCTTGACCTGGAGTGAAATAAGTCAATCGGAAAAGGACAAACATTATATGGTCTCATTCATTTGGGGAATATAAAAATTAGTGAAAGGGAAAGGCGAGAAAATGAGTGAAAATATCAGTGAGGGTGACAAAACATGAGAGACACCTAACTCTGGGAAATGAACAAAGGGTAGTGGAAGGGGAGGTGGCCGGGGGTGGGGGTGGCTGGGTGACGGGCACTGAGGGGGGCACTTGACAGGATGAGCACTGGGTGATATGCTATATGTTGGCAAATCGAACTCCAATAAAAAATAAATTAATTAATAAAAAATAAATAAATAAAGTAAATTCAGTCATCTTTGATAGTTTGCTGATTTTGAATCATTAAATAGCACCCTATTACAAATTTCTCTATTTTGTTGTCATGTGTGGTATATGTCAAGATTAGAATCCAGGATGCATTTTTATGTAATAGTTTGTTAGTTTGCATTGTAATGTTTAAATTTCGGGCATCCAGTGTGTGGGTCTCCTGGTGTCCTCTCTTTTTTTTAAGATTTTATTTATTTATTCATGAGAGACACAGAGAGAGGCAAAGACACAGGCAGAGGGAGAAGCAGGCTCCCTGTGGGGAGTCTGATGCAGGACTCAGTCCCAGGACCCCAGGATCATGCCCCGAGCTGAAGGCAAATGCTCCACCACTGGGCCACCCAGGCGTCCCTCCTGTGTCCTCTTGCCCTGCAGCTCACAGATGTCCAGGGCAGGCCTACCAAGTGGCTCTCCCTCCACCTCTGAAGGTAACAGAGAGCAGTGGTTGAAAGCAAAGCCCCAAGAATAACTACATTACATCCAGCTCTGCCTCCACACAGCTGTGTGACATGGGCAAGCACTCACCACTCAGAACCTCAGTGTCTTCATCTGTAGAATGGAGCTGACAATAGAACATACTTCACAAAGAAATAGATCAGATAATGGCCCATAAACCAGGCAGCAGTGGTCCTGACAGGCAATACACCCCCCAAAATAAACTAGCAATCACATTTTGGTGAAAACAAGGAAGCCCCCAGCTTTTCTTTGTTTAAAAAAAATCCTTTTGGGGTATTTGTGGCCAGCCAAGTCTGGGAGGCAATGCATTTAGGGGAACAGGGAATGCTTCTGGAACTTCAGGTTTGATTAGAATCCAGGGCAGAACTACTGAGAATTTACCCCAAAGATACAGATGCAGTGAAAGACCGAGACACCCGCACCCCAATGTTTCTAGCAGCAATGTCCACAATAGCCAAACTGTGGAAGGAGCCTCGGGGTCCATCGAAAGATGAATGGATAAAGAAGCTGTGGTCTATGTATACAGTGGGATATTCCTCAGCCATTAGAAACGACAAATACCCAGCATTTGCTTCGATGTGGATGGAGCTGGAGGGTATTATGCTGAGTGAAGTAAGTCAGTCGGAGAAGGACAAACATTATATGGTCTCGTTCAAACATTATATGGTCTCGTTCATTTGGGGAATATAAAAAATAGTGAAAGGGATTAAAGGGGAAAGGAGAGAAAATGAGTGGGAGATATCAGAAAGGGAGACAGGACATGAGAGACTCCTAACTCTGGGAAACGAACAGGGGGTAGTGGAAGGGGAGGCGGGAGGGGGCTTGGGGTGACTGGTGACAGGCACTGAGGGGGGCACTTGACGGGTTGAGCACTGGGTGATATGCTATATGTTGGCAAATCGAACTCCAATAAAAAAATATACAAAAAAAAAAAAAAAAAAGAATCCAGGGCAGAAAGCGGAAGAATCAAAGAGAGAACAAAGGCGAAACGGGGCTGTGAGTTAATTGGGGCTCAGCGCTACCATCGTTCAGGGGAGAATGACAATGCGCCGTCCCCCTGGGGGGCCAAGAGCATCGCCAACCCTGGTGGCCACCAGCACCACCCAGGGAGCTGGTCAAAATGCAGATTCCCAGGACTCACCCACAGACAGTCTGAATCAGTAGGTTCCAGGATATGGCCAGAGCCTGAATTTTTTACAAGGGTCTGCTGCTAAAATTAGAGTTTACAAGCATTGTTTTCCAGGGAATTCCAAGGATCCCGGGCCTTCGTATGTTCTAAGTTGTATTCATGTCACCCTTTAAAACATACATGCTCCGTGAGCAGTTAGAAGCCCCGGGTTCTGCATCTCCCCAGCCCCCCCCCCCCCCCCCCCGCCAGGAGGGCGGGAAGTCACAGGTGCCTTTCTCTACTGGGGCCAAGACCAGGCTGCGTCTCAGCAGCAGACCGTGGGGACCAGGCCGTGGGGACCAGCAGCCTCGGGAAGCGGGCCTCGCGGAACAGCGGGAGACACTGTGGCTAAGAACCCTGAGCCCGCAGCAGGAAATGACACACTTCTGGAGAGAACAAATGGTAAATATTTTCAGCTCTGTGGGCTAGACAGTCTCTGCGGCAATTGTTCCGCCCGGACACTGCGGCACCAAAACAGCCATCGGCAATACACAGATGGGTGCGGCTGTGTCCCAATAAAACTTTATTTACAAAAACAGGCAATGGGCCACATTTGGCCCTGGGCCATGAATTTACCAACCCTGGATCTAGATACAGATGGAATGGCTGCGAAGCCCTAGCTCCACTGTGCTGTTTGCCCTTACCTACGTCACCTAGCTTCTCTGAGCCTGTCTCCTCATGTGCAAATTCAGAAAAATAATCGTACCAGCTTCCTGGTGTTGCCACAAGACCCCTCACGGTTTTTTTGTTTTGTTTTGTTCTTTTTTTTTTTTTTTAAAGAGTTCATTCATCTATTCATGACAGACACAAAGAGAGAGGCAGAGACACAGGCAGAGGGAGAAGCAGGCTCCATGCAGGGAGCCCGATGTGGGACTCGATCCCGGGTCTCCAGGGTCACACCCTGGGCTGAAGGTGGCGCCAAACCACTGAGCCACCTGGGCTGCCCCCTCAGGTTTCAAATACAATGTATTTGCCATCATTCTGGGACTCAGTATGCCATGAGAAAAGCCAGCGGTTACTACTGGCCGGTTTAGACTGCCAAGGTTCTGACCATGGCCCTACCCCTTCCCAGCTGGGTGACCTTGGGCACAAGATACAACCTCTCTGTGTCTGAGTTTCTAGTATGTCAAGTTGGAGTAAGAAGAGTTGTGAGAATTGAATGAGGCAAGAAGTGCAAAGTACAATGCATGTGAGCACACTCAAAAATTAGCTTGCATTATTGGTTTTGTTATAGCATGGTAGTAAATGGCTGTTTTATTATTACTATTTATTATCATATCATTTATTACATATATATTCTTCTAGATCCTCACAAGCAAGAAAACAGCACCCAAAGCCTTGCCCATTCCACAAGCCTTTAAGATTTGACTTTCCCCCCAAAACACTGACTGAAAAAAAATGTATTTCTGGGCACCCACACACCAGCTCGGAGACAGCCACACTGAGACCAACAGAACGGGAGCAGAATTATATTCATCACACAAAACATTGACTCTAAATTCTTAACTAAAGATGAAACACAACATCCAGAAACCCCGTGGGAACTTTGAGACAAAGCTCTGGGATAGGAAAAAAAGGGGGGGATCTGTTTTAATAAATAGATTCTTTTTATCTGGTTTTAATCTTAGTTTTACACTGGGGTTCATCCTGTAGTTCATCTCCAGGATTTGCCAATCAGCCTGTCAAAGGCAAGGCCACCTCAGCAAATGGGCTATCTTTTATTTATGCATGTACTGGGGTCTATTTTGATGTGGATTCTCTTAAGGCCACAAAGCCAACATAATTAACTTTGTTCCTTAAAGAAAATTCCAGCGCCTTTTGCAGAGAGGGGTTCTTGAACCTCTCCTCTGCGTCGCTACAACATACACACACACACACCACACCACACACACACGCACACACACGAAAGTCTGAACAGCACTAAAGTAATTAAAGCAGCTGGGATTGATTGGGGTTCTGAGTGACCTTTTGGTAACTTACCTACGCCTGCCATTTAGAGAAAGAATAATTTATGATGCAAGTCAAAGAGCAGAAAACCAAGGCGGACAGAAAGAGAATTCTGATTACCTTCTAGGGGTGAACTGTCAGGAGGGCCCTGAGCCCCTTGTGAGAACAGGAACAAAAGCAGTAAATGTCCAGGTTCGCCCAGACACAGCCGCCTATGGTTCCCAGGGTGGGTCTGTTCTTCTGATTTGTAGAATCCAAAAATTTCAGGGCTGGCATGGTCTTACGGGTCTAACTGAGCCCATGCATTTGACAGATAAGGAAACTGAGGCTCAGGGAGGGGCTGAGTTGCTCCGGATTCGATCACAGGTCACCTATATGGGGATGTGAAGAGTTTACCACTTTATCTGGACAACTGTACTCCCAATGGAGGGAGCTTCTAACCTCAAAATGTGCTTTATTTGTAAATTATAAATACGTTTGTAATTAAAATTACAAGTTACGTTTGCAGAATACAAGCTCCATGAAGCCATGGCTTGTGCTCCGTTCGGTTCACTCTTATAACCCCAGTATCTAGAAGAGCAGCGGGCACAAAGTAGACACTCAATACATTTTTGCGGAATCAGCTTTCAGGAGAAATCACCTCTGGACTTGAGAGATGCATAGTAGAGCTGGATAGGCTCTGTACCAAAAATGGTACCCATTCTGGGGACCAAGTCAATGAAACAAAAGATCTAGTGCCGACAACCCCCCAAGACTTTCCTTAATGCACTCCTACAAGTGCCCCACCTTTGCTTATGCTGTTATCTCTACCTAGGAAATGCTTCACCCATCTCTGAAGCTTCACATCCTATCCATAATTTAAATCCCAGCTCTAATGCAACCTCCTCCAGGAAGCTCTCTTTGCTTTTTCCAATAATGAAGCAATCCCTCCCTCTTTTGAGCTAACTCCCACATAGGCCTTGGGACTTTATTTAAATGTTGCTTTGTCAGGGGAACCTTCCCTGACCCTCTGCATGAGATTAGATTTCCTGACTTACTCTAAACAACGATTATACTTTATTATCTGTCTTTCTCCTTTGAACAGTAAGTTTCATGAGAATGAAGACTGTATCTATTCTGTTTCGCTGTTATATCCCTAGAACCCAGCACAGTGCCTTGATCACAGGAGGCATGAATAAATAGATGGTTGAGGATGCCTGAGTGGCTCAGCGGTTGAGTGCCTTGGGCTCAGGGAGTGACCCCAGGGTCCTGGGATCGAGTCCCACATCGGGCTCCCAGCAGGAGCCTGCTTCTCCCTCTGCCTATGTCTCTGCTTCTCTCTGTATGTGCCTTTCTCTGTCTCTTATGAATAAATAAATGAAGTCTTCAAAAAATAGAGGGATGGATGGATCAATCAATCGATCGATCAATAAATGGTTGAATGAATCAGCTAATGAATTAATCTGTGAATCAGTGAATAAAACAGCAAATGAATGAATAATCAATGAATTAATCAATAAGCCAATGAATCAATGAATTAATCATTTATATGCTAGTCCCAATCTTTGCCATGCTGTTGAACTTATTTCTCAAAGACAGAATAATGCAATGGCTGAAAGTGAGTTTTCTAAAGCCAATCTGCCTGAGATCAAATCTTGACTCGATTTACCACTTCTGTGATGTCAGGCAAACCATTTTACATTTCTGAGCCTCGGCTTCTCCATGGATGAGAACAATCATCCTGCCCACACCTCACAGGACCGTTGTAGCTTTAGATGAGATAATGCATGTAAAGTACTTGGCACATCACATGTATTCAGTAAAAGCTTTTTTTAAAAAGTGATTGTTTTAAATTTATTTGAGAGAGAGCATGTGAGAGAGAGAGAGAGAGCACAAGCAGGGGGAGTGGTAGAGGGAGAGGGAGAAGCAGACTCCCTGCTGAGCAAGGAGCCCGATTCAGGGCTCTATCTCAGGACCCTGAGATCGTGACCTGAGCCGAAGGCAGATGCTTCACCAACTGAGCCACCCAGAGGCTCCTAATTCTTAGCTTTTATTGTTCTGATATTATCTTACTTAGGGAAAGAATTGTCAAATTTATCCGGAAAGCCCAGCACCAAGCATAGCACATGTATTTGGTTCTCAAAAATATCAAATACACAGACAGGTATTTTAAATCTCTCTATATTACGGGAATGTCAAATATGTCAGAATTATAAATAGAAGCTAAAGGAACATGACAGCTAAATGCAATACCTCCTACTGGACTGGATCCTGGAAGAATGCTAAGAAGGACATTGTTGGGTCCATTGACAGAGCTGGCTCCGAGATGGTAAGGGCAAGTCTTGTATTAACGTTAGATTTTCTGAAGTTGCTACTGTAATGTGGTAGCAGGAGGCTATCTCTATTCTTTAGAAATACACACTGAAATGCTTAGGGGTAAAAGGCCATGATATGTGCCACTTATTCTCAGATGTTTCAGGGGGAAAAATATATGTGAGAGAGAAAAGGAAAACACAGAGCAAAATGTTAACAATAGGGAACCATGGGTAAAGGACATTTGGATGTTCTTTGTGCTATTGCTATTCTTGAAACTCTTCTGTAAATTTGAAATTTTTTTCCAAATAGAAGGGTTTCTGGAAATTGTGGGATGAATCTGGAGCCAGCTTGTGTTATCATTCTGGGTTTTTGAATGATAGTTATGTCTTAAATGTAATCTGGTGAATTAATTTCAAGCAGAGTTAGTTGAAAAGCCTTCAAAAAAGACACACACGTGATTTCCCCATCCCTCCTTCATAGCAGACACTGCTAATCAAGATGGCACTCTTTCTCAATAAACCCAGACGCAGACTCAGAATCCTTCTTAACACAGCTAGCTACTGCTAGTCCCACAGAGTTGGCTCTCTCGATGAAATAGCCATGGACTTGACCCCTTTCAGACATCTTTTTTGTTCCAGGTGGGGACACATCAAGAGTCAAAGCCTTTCTAATGAAGGCACATCAGCCCCTGGAACACCTGATCTACATACTGCAGCTCAAAGGTGTCTATACCTTATCCCTCCCAAAGCTTAGAATTGATTTTCCTTTAGTGAGAGGAGGTTGTGTGCAGTAGGAAGATTCTGGGAGTCAGGGATCTTGGTATTTGAATACCACCTCCGGCACCTTCCATCCTGGACAAGCTGCTTTGCTACCCCATGTCTCAGTTTCCCCATTTACGAGAAGGAGCCCACAACCCCCAGGCTATTGCAAGGAGCAGCTAAGGCAGTGAATGTGAGCATCTTGAACCCTTTCCAACTAAATGATATGATTACAGTGACCGTGATTATCATCGTCTCCATAATCATCATCTTCCCTCCATTTCTTCTCTGCAATTACCCCAGCTAATGGAGTCCTGTTGCTCTTTAGAGTGGGGAATGCTGCCTCTGCCCCAAACATTTCCAGTTTGGGTTTTTCAACAAGCCACGGAGCCCTCCTTCCTTGAACCTGAATCATCCTGGAGTTTCAAGAGAGCAGTTACATGTCCATTCTCTTCGATTATCACTGAAAGGTTAAGTGGCCCGGCCGTCGGCCCCAGATGCCCATCTAGGGTTTCCATTATGAGCCAAGCTAGAGGAGCCGGGTCTGTGAGTTCATCCTCCCGCCCTGGCCCTCCAGCTAATAGAACCTCGCCACTCTCCTGAGCAGAAAGCTTTCTCTCCGGGCCAAGCCAGCCAATTTAAATGGCACTCACAGCTCATGCCCGCATGTCATGGGCTCTGAGTACTCCAAGGAGCCAGAGCAATAAAATCTATTAGGTCTCCTTTGTCCCATCTTCTCGTGAACTTCTAAGAAAAAGGCACTGAGAGGATCAGTACCCAGAAAAACCTTCATAATTGTGGCTTCTACACAGCGAATGAGGACAATTACCAAGGCAACCGGCCAATCGTTCTGGTTAAGGGCACAGGGAGTTTAGTCAAGAAGAGGCTGTTTCGAACCTCTATTGCGCTGTAATCAGAGAGTAACCAACATTTTAAAAGGCCCTTGTGTAAAAACAGGAGGGACGGCAGGGGAGGGAAGGAGGAGAGGGGGGGAAAAATTAATTTCCTCTCATTTCCTGCCTGTTCCATTGATTGCGGTCCAAAGGCAAGATGATGCGCTGTACCCTTGCACCTGGGGTCACAGGAGCTGGCAGCCGAGCCGGCGGCGTTGTCTGATTTTATGGATGTGTTTATTTATTTATTTTCCCCACTGGGCCCGGCATCTGCAGCATAGATCTCGAGACAGGAGCAGCGAAGGGATCAGTAAAAGTCTTGCGGGCCAGTACAGAGCCTCTTCCAGTGGCTCGTGGCCCCGAGAGAGTGAGCACAGCCCCGCAGCATCCTTCCTTACCCAGCTCCTACCAGCTCAGCTGCTGGTTTGGGCCGATCACTTTGGGACAGAAGTCATTTTGCTCATCAGAGTGTCTCCTGTGAGTTTTAGTTGGAAATCAGGGTCTCAGGGTCATGTTGGGATAAAGCAATAATCGGGCCACAGAGAAAACTCTAGACACCTTTCTATCCTGGGGACTCTGGAGATTTTATTTTATTTTATTTTTTAAGATTTTATTTATTTAGTCATGAGAGACACACACACACACAGAGAGAGAGAGAGAGAGAGGCAGAGACACAGGCAGAGGGAGAAGCAGGCTCCCTGCAGGGAGCCTGACGCGGGACTCGATCCTGGGACTCTAGGATCACACCCTGGGCTGAAGGCAGGCACGAAACCACTGAGCCACCCAGGTGCCCAAACTCTGGAGATTTTAATTGAGACTGCACCAGAGACTGATTTTTTTTCCTCCTATGCTGTGCAAGGTAAGAAGAGAATTTGTCTCCGTGCAGGGTCCCCGTGTCCTTGTGACCCTGTCTCGGTCCCCCTCCCCAACCCAGCCATAGGCAGTAAAAAAACCTACTCCACGACCAGCCCCGGGTTTGCTCATCTTCCTGGTAAAATTTATGAAGTCTTCCAGTGAGACAAGAAGCTGCCTTTGCCATTTATGAGCTCCCAGTGACAGGAGGCGTGAAGGTGCCCTCGACGGGAGAAATTCATTTATTCACTGAACAAATACAGACCAGGTACTCTTCTGTGTCTTATTGCCATGGCGATTCCCAACTAGCAGAGTCTGTAACTCTAGTTACACTGAAATAACAGTAACGAAAATAGTAGTTGTCATCAAAGTAATCATAACAGCAAGGAGTAGAATGAGCATTTGCTAAGTGCCAGGCCACGTGTCATGATCTTCCGTAAGCCTCTGTGGTATTACGGTAGCAGTCAGGGTCCTGGTAGAAGCAGGTGGCACATTCAAAGGGTTTGATTGAGGCATATAGTTAATAAAAGGTCTGCCTCTTTTTTTTCTAGACATATAACCATGTTTTTAATTTTTTTTTCCATTTCCAGCTTTATTGAGATATAATTGGCAGGTAAGGTTATGCAAGTGTAAGGCATACAAAGTGTGGGTTGGATGGACTGATTTATCACCCCTGCAGTGTTAGCTACCACTTCTATCATGTCACGTTGTTCCCCTTTCTTTTTTTCTGGTAAGAATATTTAAGATCTCTTAGCCACTTTCAAGTATACAATGCAATATTGATAAGTTCTGGGGATCTAATAAAGGGCCTCTCTACACAGGTCTGAACAGAATTGCAGGAAGCAGTAAGGGATATTGAAATTTCCGCAGCCTGCAATCATGGGGAGCCATCACCACCTTCAGCCAAGTGAAGGGGAGTTAGTGGCCCCAGGCAAGGGAGCACTAGGCCATGGCAAAAGAGCTGCCCAACAGGAGCTGGGGAAATAGAATAGCCCAGTTGGTCTCTCCTTCTGCCCTCCACTCTCCCAGCAGAGATCTCCACTGTCCAATTCCAACAGGAAGAGGAAGGCAAAGGAACCTGGTGACATAATCCATACAGGTCAGCCTCCCAGAGCACAGAGCAGGATGAAAAGAGCAGAGAGCTATGGTGGTCAGGAAGGGGCAAATGGAGAACAGCCAGCACATCAGTGGCTCATTTTACAGATAGAGATACTGAGTCCCCAAGAGAGGAAAGAGGTCACCCTGGCAACCAGCCATGGAGCGAGAATTTGAAAGTATAGCTAGACCTATATCTAGGATGGGGCCCAATACTCCTAGATCTGAAATACTGAGGGATCTAGCAAACATGAGGGCCTGGGACAGTGGCTCCCAGCTTCATCCTGGATGAAAGTCAATGGGGAGTTTATCCAAATGCAGACTCCCAGGCCCCATATCCAAAGTTTCCATTTGGTGGGTCAGGGAGTGGGTGTCAGAAAACAAGTAGTAACAGGTACCTCTGCCACACGTGGTCTAAGAACCTCACCCCAACCAACACTGGCCCAAGAACACATGGATGGGAGTCTTCAAGGTCAAATGGAATCACCTCAGGCAGACACAACACTTAGCGATCACAATAGAGTCAACAAAATAGACTCTTGGGGAGGTCAACAGGTGCCTCTCCTGCCTCCCGTGGGACCAAACCCACAGTGACCCAAAACATTCTAGTCTCTCCATCAAATTGCCTGCACCCAATCGATTAAGAAACCACTGTGAAGTTTTCACCACATTTACTATGTATCCCCATACATGTTAAAGATCCCTTGGGATTCTCAGCAAGTTATTTCTTTATTTCTTTATTTCTTTATTTCTTTATTTCTTTATTATTTTGTTTCCCAACAAGCTTATTTTTATTGCAACTCTTCAAGAGTTAACAAACGAAACAGATGAAAAAGTGAGAAGCTCTGGTCTTTCTTCAGTGTCTGTGATACCCGTCAAAAACTCCTCCAAACAGGGCAGGTCAACTGTCTGGCCCCAGGACCTGGTGGAAGAGCCACCACTTGGCACCTTGTCTCCTCTAAAAGGGACATCCACTTCTCAGCTCCACGCAACAGTAGCCTTGAAGCTTTGAGTACCTCGCTCCTTCCTCCAGTTTTTTAAAAGGACCTAGAAATCTAGATTCTCACATGGAATATTCTCCTTCTTAAATGAAGGCAGCTAACCCAATGGGCCTCACCAAAATAAAGCAAAACAAAACCATGACTGGGGCCAGAAAACTTTGAGGGCCATGAGTTTGCAATCCCTATTTGCAGGCTAGGTCTTCTGGGATCCTCAGGCCTGGAGCAAGTGCCATGGGCTCTAGCCCTGGTCCTGAAGCTAATTCCCTGTGTGGCCTTGGGACACCAGTTCCCTCATCTGCTTACCCGAGCGAGATGGAAGATGACAGTCCCAAAGACCCTCTTCCAGAACTTGAGATTGCCTGACTTGACCCGCTTCTCCCTCATAAGTGAAGCTATTAGACCACAGGATCATTGCCGAGGGACTTCCATCTTTACCTCTGAGAGCAACTTTTCCCAGTTTCCTCCTATCCTCGACTTTGACCGTCATCCCCCTCTTTCCTTGAGAAGCAAGGTTAACCACAGTTACAGAATAGTTAGCAGGAAAAACCTTTTAGGACAATGTGGAGCCTCTTCAGGTATCTTCTAGTCCCATGCAAATAGAAATAACAGTGCACCTTCTTTATCCAGTGTACCATCTGCTGCTGGTGCAGCCGGGACATTTCACTACTGAAGTCATTTTGCTCATCAGAGTGTCTCTTACGCATTTATAGAAAGTGTGATGGATATGGGCCCTAGTTATCATGGCTGGGCCACCCAGGAAGAATCTTGGGTTGCAACAGCCCTAGACTGAGAGCAGACTAAAAGCTTTTCTATTTATTCCATCCTCTAGACCCAAGCCTACACATCAGCATTGCCATGTTTGATCAAAGATTCATCCACTGTCCCCCTCCACTGTGGCTGCCCTGTCCAAGCCTGCATCATGTCCCATCCAGATGATGGCAACAGGCTTCGAACAGCCGCTGACATCTTAATCCCTGTGGAGGGCTGGAAATCATGGCAGCAATACTCTGCTGCTCTTCCCATCAACACGCACAGTTCATAGCCCCGCCACTTGAATCCAGGCTTGCCTTGTGACTTGCCTTGACTAGTGAAAAATGGTAGGGGTGGCTTTTGGGGACTGCAGAGGCCAGGTCTGATGTCACATTGGCTTCCACATTCATCCCCCTGGAATTCAGACACCATGCTGTGGAGACGCTGCTCCAGAGCCTCAGGGGAAGGGAGACGCCCCCAGTCAAGAGCCACAACCAGCGGCCAGGTATGTGCATGAAGCCACTCTGGACGTTCCAGAACCAGCCAAGCTCCCAGTGGAGTGCAGTCCAATGAATGGCCCCAGCCAACACCCCACAGAGGCTGAGCAAATCACAGAGTTATGGGCCACTAAACAGTTACTATTCACGCCACTGCCTTTGGTTTACAGCAAGAGATAGCCAAAATAATGCCTTTTAAATATCCATCCCCAGAAAAGATTTCTGCAATCAGTGTATCGAATCTGATTCACGCAAATTGGCAACTCCTACCATTGGGGTGAACAGGGTGATGGGGGTGGGAGCACCCTTCGTGTCCTAGCAGGGAGGAGGGGCAGACAGGCGAAACCACAAACCTCCTCTTACGCTTCAGCGTCCTGATTGTATGAATAGCTGTCATACACACCAGTAAAAGCAGCTCACGTGAGCTGTTGCTCTTATTTCATTGCAATAAAATACACACAACAAAAAAATTGACCATTTTAACCATTTTGAAGTGCACGATGCAGGGGCATTAAACATGTTGGCAATGTTGAGTGACCATCACCACTATTTAGTTCCAGAACTTTTTCACCCCCAAAAAGAAACCCTATACCCATTAATGCAAACTGGTGCAGCCACTGCAGAAGACAGTATGGAAGTTCCTCAAAAAACTAAAACTAAAACTACTCTACAACCTAGCAGTCACACTCTTGGGGATTTAACCAAAGACTATGACAACAGGAATTCAAAGGGGTATGTGCACCCCAATGTTTGCAGCAGCATTATTTACAACAGCCAAGATATGGAAGCAGCTCAAGCGTCCATCAATGGATGAATGGATAAAGAAGATGTGGTGTATGTATACAATGGAATATCACTCAGCTATAAAAAAGAGTGAAATATTGTTATTTGCAACCATGTGGCTGCTTCTAGGGAGCATAATGCTAAGTGAAATAAGTCAGAGAAAGACAAATACCATATGATCTCACTAATGTGAAATTGAAGAAATAAAAAAAAAGCATAGAGGGAAAAAAGAGGGGGAGAGAGGCAAAGCAAGAAGCAGTCTTAACTATAGAGAACACGCTAATGGTCATCAGAGCAGAGGGGGAGGGTGGGAGGGGGGCTGATGGGGATGAAGGAGGGCACTTGCTGTGATGAACACTGGGTGATGTATGAAGCGTTGAATCACTGTGTTGTATGCCTGAATCTAATATAACCCTGTATGTTAACTAGTGGGAATTTAAATGGAATGGAATGGAATGGAATGGAAGAATAGAATAGAATAGAATAGAATAGAATAGAATAGAATAGAATAGAATAGAATAATAGAATAGAATAGAAATAGAATAGAAATCCTGTTTACATTAAACAGTCATTCCCCACTTCCTACCCCAAGTAATCACTAATCTACTTTCCAGCCCTATGACTTTACCTATTTGGGACATTTCACATTAAGCAGAATCATTTGAGATGTAATCTTTCATGTCTGGCTTCTCTCACTTAGCGTGTTGTGTTCAAGGTTCGTCCATGGGCATAGCAGGTATCAATCCTTCATTCCTTTGTGTGGCTAATACTCTGTGTCATACGTCAGACCACGTTTTGTGTACCCATTCATCAGTGATGGGCAACCATTTCGTAGCTCCTGTGAATAGTGCTTCCATGAACATGCGTCACACAGGTTTTGATCTAATCCAATGGCACTCAACCGGAGGTCCTTGTGCCCTCCTGGGGACATTCAGCCAGGTGTGGAGACTTTTTTGATAGTCACAAATGAGAGGAGGTGCTATTAGTGTCCAGTTACTAGTGGCCAGGATGCTGCCCCCACCCTACAATGCCCAGACAGCCCCCCACAAGAAGAGTCCAGCCCCCGTGTCACTAGTGCCGAGGTAGGGACACCCCTCTCTAACCCAACCTCCCCAGCCTCCGTGGAGGCCAAGGGACTGTATCAAACCCCCATTTTAGTACAGATGCCCTCAGAGCTTCCCAGTCAATAGTAACTTCTCCTTCCCAGTACAGAATCCATGGCCTGCTGGCCAGTTTAGAAACGTGTGATTCTGGGTTGTGTTTTGGGTTTTTTTTAACACCCACCATTTCCAGGAGGGAAAGCAAAACAACACTCTCCAAATCAATTTGCAGGGAAAAATAAAAGGATATTTCTGATGTTTTTCTAAGCTTTTCATCCTTTTTAAAATGGGGAGGGAGGGGGGGGTCAAGTGGCCACCAAAGAATAAAAGCAAGTGTTCAAAAGCATCAGTGACCAAAAGTCCACAGGAAATCAAAACAAACCCAGCTCTCAGTGTGTGTAATTACGGGTACAATCAAGTAATGAAAGCTTTATTAGTTTAATGTGATTCCATCAAGTACCAAAAAGCGGGAAGGGGAAAGAAAATGGATATAAAAGAAGAGAGGGAGGGGAGAGACACATGACAGAGGGACGTGAGTGAGCAGGATGGTGATGTTAAGATGCATCTTTAATTAAATCGTGTGCTCTGGGTGTTGAACCAGTGTCTACCCATGGGAGCAGCAGGAGCAGACCCGAACACCTCCCCCAGAACCTGCGCCTCTGTATTCATTCAGCAAATCAGTTTCTGATACCATGTGCTTGGCATTGTTTTTGGCAGGTGGATTCCAGCAATGAACAAAATAAACCCAAATCCCTCCCTTTCCCCCTGGAACTTACACTCAAGTGGAGAAAAAAGACATTAAATGAAATAATAAGTAAGATGCATGGTGCATTAGATGGAGAAAAACAAAGCAAGGGAGAGGAATAGGAAGTGTCAGGGAGGGGAAGTGTTGGGATGTGGGAGCAGGTGGCCAAGGAAGGGATGGTAGACAAGCAAAGATCAGAGGAAAGTAAAGGAGCGAGATGATGGCAGACCTAGCGGAAGAGCATTCCAGGCAGAGAGCAATGGAAGTGCAAATGTCCTGGGGTGGGATGTGCCTGTGGAGGAATAGTGAGGAAGCCACCGAGAGAGGAGGGCAGGCAGGCAATGGAGGCCAGATCTCATAGGGCCTCACAGGGCACAGGAAGGTCTTGGGCTTTCACCCTGAGTGAGAAGAGAACCCTGGGGGTGCAGGGATTGGGACAAAGGAGGGACCCAGGATCTGTGTAGGTGCTGGGAGAGGAGAGGAGAGAGAAGCATGATGGGGACAGGGGTGAAGCAAGAGAGGCCCCGAGGGGGCGACATGTAGGTGGTACTCAGTCTCAGGGGTGCTGGATGCCTCACTCACCCCACCCACCTCCAGCCCTAGGATGAAGGCTTATTTAGACCTTGATGTGAGGGGGGAATCTGCGGTGGACACCGACCACCCCATTCAAGGAAGGACTTGTGCCAGCCGCTGGGAGTGCTGTTGGTAGATGGCCCCTCAAAGCAGAGAGTGGCCTCCACCAGGGTCCCACCCCTTCCCAGGGTGGGTTTTAAAATGTAGGTTTTAATACAGGTTAGGGTATGGTAGAGCCAACAGATTAGGAAATGAGGGCCACTGAAAAGATGGTTTGCGGGCCGCCGGGTGGCTCAGTGGCTGAGCGTCTGCCTTTGGCCCAGGGCGTAATCCTGGAGTCCCGGGATCGAGTCCCACATTGGGCTCCCCGCAGGGAGCCTGCTTCTCCCTCTGCCTGTGTCTCTGCATTTCTCTGTGTCTTTCAGGAATAAATAAATAAAATCTTTAAAAAAATAAAAGATGGTTTGTTACAGATCCCGGGAGGAGGGGCGGGGGGCGCCACACAGGGCCACTCGGGGAAGCACCCAGGCAGGTGAGAAGGAACCAGGAACAGGAGAAACAGGAGTGAGAGCCTCTGCTGTGGTTTCCACAGGAAGGAATGGGTGAAGCAGGGTAAGCAGGCTTAGGATGAGCTCGTTTGACTACTCTGGCTGGCTCTGGGGCCTAGGGGCTGGGGCTGGGGCTGGAGCTGGGGCTGGGGCTGGCCCTGGCTGTCAGGTGCGGGGCCCTGGGGTGATTAAGGTGCGTGGACAGTGGCCCAGAGCATGAGAGCCTGGTGAGGAGGAGGTGGTTGGGATGTGGGCTCTGGACTACTTGGTTTGCATGTGAAAGGCCAGGTCACAGGTGGCTGGTTTCCTCTCTCTGGGAATTGGCTACTCCTGGGAAGAAGGGCAGTTCCCCAGGGTCCGCAAGCTTCCAGATGTCAAAACATCAGAAAAAAAGACATGCGTAACTACAGGGCGACCCACATCTAATGACTGATCAAGCAAGAGCATAAAGGCCTGGGCCTCCCATTTTATTGCCGTAGAGTTTTCCACGGATACGTTCCATTCTACTTGTGTGGACATTTGGGGCCACTGGCAGGTCACAAAAGAATGTCTCCAAATGGCCAATAACTACACAAAAATATGCTCAACTCATTAGTCACCAGGGAAATGCCAATTAAAACCAAAATGGGATACTACTCCATTCTGACCAGAATGGCTCCTACTAAAAAGTTAGAGATTACCAAGTGTTGGTGAAAAGCTTTTCTCCTTCACCAGGTCAAGCTGTGTGATGACCAGGTTCCTGGAGGAGAAGTCAAGGGCACTCTCCAGAACCAAAGGAAGCCGAAGGCAGTACTGTTAGTTGGAGGATTCAAGTCAACGAAGTAGCTCTTCAAATCTAAATGCAGACATCAGGCAAAGTCACCATTCCTGCATCCTCCGTCCCCAGCCCCTCACCCAGCATTGTTTGCCCTAAGAAGGCGACGCACCCAAGCACAGTTGAACAGGGCGCCTGTATTTTGGCCTCCGCACCAAATCAAAGGGGCAGAGGATGGATGTACGACGGTGGCAGACACAGCTGCAGGCTTGAACCCCAAGGCTGGGGAGCTGGTGGTTACGCGGGCGGTCACATCTGTGACATACTGCCTGAATCAGAATCACACAAAGTCTAGTTCAGGCCCGTTGTTTTGATAGGCATCCAAATGGCTTTCAAAAAATAAAAATAATCTGAGAGTTTACGGTGATGGATATTGAAATCCAAATCCTAAAAGCCTTCTGACTACGGTGCTCCAGGTGGCTCAGAGATATTTTTTTTTTCCTCTTTTAATCTAAATCATGTTCCCAGACAGCACAGAGCCTGGTATAAATTCTCTTCTGCACTAATCTTTTATATACTTTTATGCTTGTCTGAGATGATTGAACATGACTCATTCATGGTTCTGTTTTCAACCACCACTGGTCTTTTCCAGTCGGCAACATCTGGTTTTTTGCAGTAAAAGGTTCCCTTTGTCCTATCACATAACTCTGCGGTGCTCTTAGGAGAAGGGGCGTCTACACTGAGGGCTGGTCAAGTGCCAGTAACTGCCATGCGTGGTAGTAGAGTCCGGAACATCTGCTCCATTTATTGATGGTGATATGAAATTGGATGTCAGCTGAATGAGAACCGCCAGCTCCGCGGTGTAGACTGGTGGGTTTCAACCTCTTTTAATGTTTTTGTCGCAAACCCATTTTGTCCCCTAAATAAAATTCAAATAAAACTTTGAAAATTATTCCTATTCTGGGGCAAATAACATTCTCCCCCTTACTTGCAAGCAAATTCCTGGGGCACCTTCTCAGAAACACCAGTGCTCCGGAAAGCTGCTCGAAAGCCACTCGTGTAGACCGAGTTCATGGTATAGTTCTGGCTAACATACGCTTATATCCAAGTGATCTTGACTTTTCTTCTCTGCTTTCTGTATATTTTAAATTCTCTATGATGAGTATAAATCAAATCATTAGATAAATCAAATGTCTTAAAGAAAACTAGAATTGTTTGATATTCCTTCGACAAACCTCACAAAGCATCAAGCCAGTTTCTGGCCATGGGTCCAGCAGTATTGACCAAGCGGGACATGTGCGCCGGGCTGCACGTTGGTACTGAAGACACGCTGATAAACAAGATAGAGGACAACCAACCTCCGAGAGCTGACACTTTCATGGCAGGAAGACAGGGTGGCAGTGGCTCTGTCCATCAGTCTCTGGCAGCCTGAGGAGCTGTGCCTCCCATCCCAACCCTGCCACTCGGAGCTCTGTGGGTCCAGAGACTTGAGTCCCCAGACCCTCACGGGACTCAGTACTAATCCCCTCTTTCAATTCAAATCTATGGCTGCCCCTGGTCCCTTGGGGTAACTCTCTCCAGTTGGCCAGATGGCAAAGCACTCACCACGCTGGCAACAATTTGTTTAACCACCCTTCGGTAGATGGAAATTGGAGTTGTTTCCAACTTTTAGCTACTGTAGATAAAGCTGCTATAAAATTTCTTGCGTGTGACTTTTTGTGAACACACGTTCCCATCTGGGTAAATACCCAACAATAGAATGACCAGGTCGTAAGGTTGGACATATAATAACCTTATAAGAAACTTCCAGTTTCCAAAGCGGTTGTACCATTCTACACCAACAGTGTGAGCTTTCCAGCAGCTCTACATCCTTGCCCACACGTAGTGTTGCCAGACTTTTTTATTTTAACCATTCTAGGGGGTGCGAAATATCTCACTGTAGTTTTAATTGGGATTTGCCTGATGACTTACTGGATGCTGAGCACCCTTCCCTGGGCTTATAAGTCATTCTTGGATCTTTTCTTCTCAAATGTCTGTTCAAGTCTTTTGCTCATTTTATTGTCTTTTTATTTATGGGTGTGGGTTTTTTTTTAATAAAGATTTTATTTATTTTTGCAAGAGAGAGCAAGCATGCGTGCATGAGCAGGGGAAGGGGCAGAGGGAGTAACACCTTCCTTGCTGAGCAGGGATCCCAATAAGGGACTGGATCCCAGGACCCCAGGATCATGACCAAAGGCAGATGCTTAACTGACTGAGCCACCCAGGTGCCCAATTTACAGGTGTTTTCAATATATTCTGGCTACAAGTCCACAAGGTATATTTCTTACAAGCATTTTTTTTTTTTTCCTGCATCGTGGCTGGCCTTTTCATCTTGAATGGGGTCTTTTGGTAAGCAGGAGTTTTAATTTTGATGAAGTATCTTTATCTTTTTTTTTCTTTTATGGTTAGTGCATTTTGTGTCTTCTCTAATAAATCTTTAGTGTACCCCCAAGATTACTAAAATACTCTCCAATTTTTTTCTTCTAAAAGGTTTGTGGTCCGCTCTCACAGTTAGGTCTACAAGCCTTTTTGAATTCGTTTTTGTCCATCAAGCAAAGTAAGCATTGAGGTTAATATTTTCAAACATTTATCCAGTTCTTTCAGTGTTGTTGCTTGAAAAGAGTTTCCTTTCTTAATGGAACTGGGGCATTTGCTGAAAATTATATGTGTGTGATTCTATTTCTGGATTCTGGATCCCGTTCCATTGATCTGTTTGTCTATCCTGAAGATCATATTCCTGCTTAGCTTTTTTTCCCTCTGTCTCACCATGTTTCCTTTACTCCTCGTCTGAGAGAACCCTCTTAATAAATCACTTGAATCACGTTCCCATCATAGGCTCTGTTGAGGGGGAAATAGACCTAAAACAACAGACGTGAAAATTGATAGTTAAATGAGATACCTTCAGGCTAGTGCTAGGACTAAGATAAAATATGGTAATCCTGAGGGCAGAGACATTTGGAGGCCCACTGGTGTAGACAAGAGATCAGGACAGAGTCAGTGTCACGGTGGTTTCAGCAGTTCAACGTCAACAAGGCCACGCTGGGTTTTGCTAATAAAGTTTTATTGGCACACAGCCACACTCATATGTTCACATACGCCTATGGCTGCTTTCCTGCCCTAATGGCAGAGGTGAATAGTTGCAGCAGAAACCATATGGCCTGCAAAGCCTAAAATATTTACTATTTGGCCCTTTAGGTAAAGTTTGCTGACCTCTGTCCTATGTGATCACTAGACTTTGAAATTTCTTTTAAAAAAAAAAGATTTTATTTATTTATTCATGAGAGACATACAGAGAGAGAGAGAGGCAGAGACACAGGCAGAGGGAGAAGCAGGCTCCATGCAGGGAGCCTGACGCAGGACTCGATCCCGGGTCTCCAGGATCATACCCTGAGCCAAAGGCAGACCCTCAACCACTGAGCCACCCAGGCGTCCCTAGACTTTGAAATTTCTTGATGACATGCCTTTGGGTCCAAAGTAAGCAAGGAAGTAGCTAAAATACAGGACGTGACCTCTTATAATTTAATCTCTTCTCTCCCATTCTCTTTGAACTTGTAGGCTTGTGCTCTTAAAGATTACTTTGCTGTCTTTTTTAGTGAACTTTCCAGTAGGAAAGGAGATATATATGTTTTCAATCCATGCAGGTAATGATCATGATTTTTACAGAAGTATCTGTGGCTCCATAGAAATGAGTCCTCACAAAACTCTAAGATGGAAAGTAATTTCTACAGAGAGGAAATGGAATACGCTGTATACCGTGGAGCCAGGCATCTCTTTCTGCCCACTTTGGGCCACCAACCGGTGTCAACCCATAATGAAGATTTTATGCATCTGGAGCAAAATGAGAACAATGAGGAAAAAAAAGTTTTGTTTTCAAATAAAACTGAACGTGCTCATTGTCCTTTATTTGGAAATTGTCTTTCCAACTTTTTTGGTGTTAATAAATGTACTTTCTTAAGAAAAAAAAAGAATAAATGGTGATTTTAAAATGGCAGATTTTTTGTTTTTTTAGTCTCTCTCAAAACAAGAAGTTGACGACTTGATGTTAGTCCCTCTAATTTTTCAGAAATTACACTGATCTAGAAAATACTGAAGTCTGAGAACCGGTGTATGGAGGTATGATAAGAGTGCTGCCAACGCAGTCCCCCTCCCTTGTCCCTCCCTAGGGCGCCGTGCTGAGTGGGATTCTGAGGTCCTGTCTGACCTCACGGGAGGGTGCAGCGATGCACTAGTGTCGTCTGCATGGAGGCAGGAAGCCTCACCACGCGCGTCTGCCTTCTGCGATGAGCATTATTATCAGCAAACACACATTTCTGGGTCTGGTCTTGAGATCCAGGTGTTCTGTGGCCACAGAGCACACAGCCTGTAACCAGCCTGCTCACAACCATGCCCTCAGGTAACAAAAGAGGTCATTTCAGTGGCTGGTGCAAACACCCACCGCAGAAACCAGCTTGTCGTAAGGACCGCAAAGATGATGTCAACCGCAGGAGCAACAGCATCATCCTAAAGAAGACCCTGCTTCGCCATAGCAACGATGTTACAATGAGTGCCCTTGGCCCATCACTGGGCCCCAACCAAATCTATTATAACACATGGGGGGCACCGTGCATACGATTATAACATTTCAATGGCATCTAAGATTTTTTTTTAAAGATTTTATTCATTTACTCATGAGAGAGAGACAGAGAGGCAGAGACACAGGCAGAGGGAGAAGCAGGCAGGGAGCCCGATGTGGGACTCGATCCTGGGTCTCCAGGATCAGGTCCTGGGCTGAAGATGGTGCTACACTGTTGAGCCACCCAGGGATCCCCCAATCTAAGATCTTTCTCACCTCTTCCCCCAACCTCCCACCAAAGGAGCGATGTGGGGCGGATGGTATCACCTTTTACCCATGAGCACACACGAGCCAGACGGGGTCAGGCATGATTGACACGCAGAGGTACCGATGACGGGGAGGCGGGCAGGGCACCCTGTACATGCACCACCTGTTCAAAACTAACTTTCAAAACCTTAAACCCATCATCACTATCATTTCATAAGAGAAAGGACACCTGCCAATCAGCAAAGGAAAAATAAAAAGGACGTGGTCACAGAACAAAAGACCCTCTCTCCCCAGAGAGAAGAGGTGGCCACTTTACACGGATAGGAAAAAAACACACAGCCATGTTTTTGTGGGTTTTTTTTTTAAAAAAAATGCACACACAAAAAAACCCTTTTATTTTGCCGTATGACACTGCATGCAGTTATCATCCTGATAAAAGGCTGTAATCTGGGGAACTCGTAGGTGATAGAGCTTAAAGCAAAACCTCATCCAATTTATTCCGGCCAATCATTTCCATCATATCGCTGTCCGAGAACCTGCTTTCCCCTGTGAACGTGGGGAACGCTGGGATCAGCACCTGCACTGATCCGAGTCTTGACTCTTCTGGGCAAAGCTAGAAGAATTCAGGAGGCAGGGCTGTAGGTCTCTGGCTACTTTTCCTGCTTTCTCCCTGCAGGGCCTGGCTACTGGTCTGAGGTCCAGCAAGCAAGTGTGAGGATGAATACTTCTATCTTAAATGGATGTATTTTTTAAATGAAACAAAACTAACTACTACTGTGAGGCACTTTTTTTTTTTTAACCCAGGCACTTTTAAGGGCCTGTTAAAGTCTTAAAATTGCCATGTGAAGCAGACACCACATCTCCCACTGCACAGAAGACATTGGAGCTCAGAGCGGTTAAGTGACTGACTTGGAACACACAGCACAAAAGAAAGACAAAATCCAAACCCATCTCAGCCAGATGGCCAGCCTCGCTCACTCAGAATGCACGCACCTGCTAGAGGCTCCCTCGGTGTGTGTTCCCTTCTAGCATTTTTATTCCCAACAGGTCCTGCCCTGTGGGTTATAAGGCAGCTGAGAGAAAGAGGAGGGAGCCAAGAGACAGAGCCTAAAGTGGTTGTTGTGTCTGGGGTCAGGAGCAGGGACTGGCACTGGTCCACCCTTGGACTTGGGGCTATGCCAGCAGACAGCCCGCAAGGCTTGGGTTTCCCCATAAATACAGAGCCCTCGTCAGGTGCCCCCTGCTCCAGATAGGAGTGAAACCCAACCTACAGAAATGACTTGGGACTCCAGGCCCCACAGGCCTGATGAGCAGAAGGGGCCTTTTAATGATACATGCTCTCGGTCAAAACCCAACTAGGCCAGGCCATCTACCTCTCTGCCCACCCCACCCCTGAGCCTGGAAACCATTTCTTAAATATTAAAACATGGCCTCTAAGCTGAGAGATTAAACAGGAGGCAGCCTTCTTATCTCAGGTAGGAGATTTGGAGGCCCTCCTGCTGGAGCCGTAACAAGATCCCTTCATGATATAAACTAATCACCTTGAAAGCTTTTCAGGGGGAGGAGGAGGGAGAACAGACAGCCCCCCACCAGCCCAGCCTAATTCCCCCACAGTGACCCACATAAGGGAACACGTCTACCTGCCAGCACGGTGGAGCCCAGCCTCCTGGGAGCTTTAAAGCCCAGAACTACAGACAGGAGAGGCGAGGGGTGGTCAGACCCATTTCACAGACGGGGCTCAGCAAGTCTCGGCCGGGCAACATATGACTTCGTACTTCTCAAAGCAGCGTTCGGGGAGCCACGCAGGGTCCTCCTGCCATTGAAGCCCCTGGCCTTCCCGCCCCTCTGAAAGGGCCTCGTGCTGGAAGCTCATAGTTCAAGAGTAGTTCTGTGAGTCGGTTGTTTAACTGTCGGTAGCTTGAAATCAGCCCTGACCGGAGTGCAGACATCACAGAAACCAAAAAACACAAAATTCAGGGGCTCTTTCATTCTGTTCTGTTTTGTTTTCCAAAGAACTGGTTTTCCAACGCAACGCTGTGTGTGGTGGTAGAGACGCTCTGGCCTGAAGCCAGAAAGATCGGGGCGCACAGCCTGGCTTTTCTGCTGTGAGCTTGGGGCCTCGGCAGGTTATTCATCCCCGTGGACCTCAGTTTCCTCATCTGTAAAATGGAGCTAGAAACTATGTCATGGAGTACGTGAGGATTACATGGGGTCTAGGAATTGCTTAATGCAGGCCTAGCTGGCACCAGTGCCAGGGCGCCCTGCTGGCTCGTGAGTGGAGTGTGCGACTGCGCCCAGCATGGAGTCTGATGGAGACTCTCTCCCTCTCCCTTTGCTCCTGTCGCCCTCAAACAAATAAATACATCTTTAAAAAGATAAATAAATAAAATAAAATATTTAAGGGGCACCTGACTAGCTCAGTCGCTGAAGCCTGCAACTCCATCTCAGAATCTTGAGCTCAAACCCCATGTTGAGCGTGGAGTCTCCTAACTAAAAATAAAAATAATAATAATAATAATAATAATAATAAAAGTAAATAGTGATAATACTTTCAATGATTTTTGCCTCCCAGCAATTTCTTTTTACCCAAGCCACCTACCAGCCCCCGGAGCTCAGGCAAGTCAGGTGGCTTCGGGCAACTGCCAGCGCCCGCGGAGTGTAGGCAGGAGAGCCCGGACTCCTCCCCAGGAGTTTGGCAGGTCAGTGAGCTAAATGTTTGTAAAGCACAGAGCAAGCGCTCACTCCCTGGCACACATGATATGTAATGATGCTGACCTGGGGGACCATCCTCACGCCTGTCTCCCCACCACACTGGGAGCGTGCAAAGGCCAGGGCCGCGCCCGGCACATAGTAGTTGCTCAGTGAATTCTACTGGAAGGAAACCAGTCTCCCAGATGAACAGCTTCCTCTGCCACCTCCACTCTCCCAGGAGGCCAGCAGCAGGACAGAGGTCTCCTTGGGAGGAGCCAGCAGAATCACGCTCACCTGGGCCACATTCTTCAGGAGCCAGTGGCATCCAGGACTGAAGCCACCATTCTAGTTGATAACTCATAACCAACGGGCTGGTCTGGTTTTCTAGTTACAAACTCCACTCCCCCAAAGAAACACACTGTCCCATCTCTGTACATGTGCCCGAGCCCTCCACCCCCCGGGGAATGTGGTTCCTTCCCCACTCTGGGAGTCCTGCCCATCCTCCAGGCTCAGCTCTGGCACCTCCACCCCGGTGAAGCTTCCCTGAAAGAGGAAGGAACATCCCCTGGTTAGAGACGCATTGACTGTTGGCATGTCCACATTCCCTTCCCTAGGCTAAGCAAGACACAGGCTCCAGACAGACACACCCAGAGCCGAATCCACTCTGGGTGACTTCAGGCAAGTCATTTGACTATACAGAGGCTTGATTTCTTGAAAACCTCCCCAGAGCTATTATGGGTATTAAATAAACCAAAAATAAGAAAACAAAAAGGTATGTAAAATATGGTGCCTAGTACTTAGCCAACCCTTGATAAACAGTAGCTGTTACTTTTACTGAAGACAAGTCCCATTTTCTCCACCTCCCCCCCATACACACACACACACACACACACACATCTTAAACACATGGGATGTTCAGCATATATTTGCTGGGAAAGGGCTGGTGATAAAAAACAGTGGATGTTTGTCTCTGTCAAGCACCTACTGTGTGCAAGAATTGCACCCTGGGAAAAAAAATATGATAAGAATCAGCTGGAGTGTTCCAGACGCAAGGGAGGCCAACCTGCCAGGGGAACAAGGATTTGTCTGCCACAAACAGGACCAAGCTGTCAAGAATAGGGCTTCTAAGCTTCCCTGAGTCCTGGTTTCTTCCTCTGTAAAAATGTTGCAAGGTTGTATGAGCATTCAACAAGACAATCTACATAAAGTACAAGAGCCAAGGAGGCGTTAAAAACGTTAGCCATTATCAGTGTGATTATTACAAGTGCTAATAAACCCCAGGGTACCTTGGAATAAAGGGCTAAGAAAAAGGAAATCATGGAATCAAGCCTGGGTCTCTGGCTTTCCTTCTGTCTTTGTGCGGGAAAGGCCCCATGCTGGTGAGAGTTGTGTGAGTTGGGAATGCGCTCAGCTGCAAGTAATAGAATATTGCACCAGGATCACCTTAAACAACAGGGCTTGATTGTCCCACCTAACACATTCAGGGCAAGCTTTCCATGGCTGTTTGGGAGCTCAGGGATGCCAAGGTTCTAGGCTGATGTTACTCAATTCTCTTGACCTCAATTCAAGGGGCTCAGCTCTGCCATAACCCTTGCCTGTCAGCCTCCAAAAGTCATGGGGAGAGGAGGGAGGGGATATTTCCCAGAATGCTCCCCCCCCCCCAGAGTTGCCATTGGGTCCCAGTGGCCAGGCCTGGGTCACGTGGCTTCCCATCAGCCAAGGATCTGGCAAAGAGATCTGGTTTACTACGGCTACTTAGAGACTGACCATAATTCATCCCCTGGGCTGGGCCCACCTTCCCTGGAGAGTAGACACTGCCGCCTTATTCTCCTGAAACAATGAGATTTTATTAGCAAGAACAAAGAGGGGAAAGGAGGAGGGACCCGTCATGATCTGCCCTGGGATGCACATGTGGAGAAGAGGGAACAGAAGGAGCCGTGAGGATCCTGTGTCCTAGTCTCCCATGAGCGGAACGTCAATTGAGGCCTCAGGTGGGACTTAATAGACACCTACTGTGTCTGGCCTCCTGCCTGACACCATGAGAGGTACAGCAGACATGGATCCTGTCCCTAAAAAATACAACGTACGGACGCCGGGGTGGCACAGTTGGTCAGGTGTCTGACTCTTGGTTTGGGCTCAAGTCATGATCTCTGGGTTGTGGGACTGCGCCCCAAGGTAGACTCTATGCTCAGCGCAGAGTCTGCTTCAGATTCTCTCACCCTCTCCCACTTGTGCGCACTCTATCTCTCTCTAAAATAAATAAATAAAAGAACAATGTGGTCCAAGTACTAGATACAAGACACACACCACGCACGACTGTCTAAAGGGTGGACCCCTCAACTGTTCCTCACTGGCCAGATGTTGTGGCTCTCCTTGTCCCAGGCCTGAGGAGTGGGCAGGGCCAGGGGAGGCAGAAGAGGTGCTCCTGGCAAGGGGCTCAGCCTGAGCAAAGGCAGTGAGGAGTTGGCGATTCCAGAAAATAGCCTCTTTGCCACACTGGAAGCAGGTGTAGTGAAGTGTCAGGGTCTGCACTGAACGCTGGGTGCAGGGAGGAATCCCAGTCCTCGTCCCCCGTGAGCTCAGGGTCTTCGGGCACCGCATGCCCTGCCACTCCCCGGGACCGAACAACATGGCCAACAACACACGGATATCGCTTGACGTGAGGCAGCCGTAAGCCAGGCACGCCTGGCACTTTACAGGCACAGTCTCCTTCGGTTGGTGCAAGCATCCTGTTGGTACCACCAAGGCACACATTTTACAAATGACAAAACCAAATCCCTAAAGAAGTGGTAGGAGGGGAGGGGATGTCAGTGGAGCACAAGAATACTCAACACACATTCTATGTGACCCAGAGCAAGTGCCCGGATGTCCCCTCTCTGGGCGTGGGCTTCCCCATCTGGAAGAGGGATGCTCAGAGATCTAGCTCCGAAGACAGGGGTCAGGGGTTCGCAAACCTTGGTGCACATTAGAAACCCCATCAGATCAGAATGTCAATGGGGGAGCCAGCGATGGGGGGAGGGGAGTGTTTTTTGTTAAAGTGTCCAGGGGATCCCGACATGCAGCCACCACGTTTGGGAACCGCTGGTCTACGGATTCCAATTTCCTGGCCTCCTAGGATATTCCTGAGATGACCTGGTATAGAAAGAAGGTATTGAGCCAAAAATAAAATTAAATTAAATATCCAGAATAGGCAAATCCATAGAGACGGAAAGTAGATTAGCGGTTGCCAGGGGCTCGAGGGGTGAGGAAAGAGTTGGAAATTGCTGCTTAATGGGTCTGAGTTTTGCTTTCGGGTGATGACAATGTTCCGGAACTAGAGAGAGGTGTTGGTTGCACAACGCTGAATGTATGAATGCCACGGAATTGTTCGCTTTAAAATGGCAAATCTTATGTTACGTATATTTTGCCACAATCAATCAATCAATCAATCAATAAAATGACAATTATTTTTTTTTATAGGGGGTCTCTGGGAAGCCCCGGACTCTGCGGACAAGCAAGGGGACACAGAGGGTGAGCGCTCAGTCCTGCAGCTTGCGGGCTGGCTGCTGCGTGACCCGGAGGCGTGACCTCACCTCTCTGATCCGCTCCCTGAGCACGGAGGGGAGATCCGCCGGCGGTGGCGCCCTCGCGGGGCTTCCAGGAGCGCCCCCCCCTCCCCCCGCCGCCCGGGCGCTGACTCACCTGGCCCCGGCGCGGGGCGGGGCTCGCGGGCCTCACCTGGCGCTGCGGCGGCCACGCCGCCTCCCGCCTCTCACCCCCGCGGCCGGGGCGGCTCTCCGGGCTGGCGGAATGCGGGGGGGCGGGCGGGAGCGCCGCCAGGTGGGGCGGCCGCCAGGTGAGGCCCGCCCGCCGCGCCTCCCCGGTCTGCGGCGACACCTGCCGGCCGGCCCAGGCCCTGCGGCGGGAACCAGCGAACCCTTGAGCGCCCTCTGCGCGGGGCCGGTGTCCGGGATGCTCGGGATGCTCGGGATGCTCGCGGCCCTGCGCCCTGCCGGGTGCGCCCTGCCAGAAAACTCAGACGTAAGGACAACGACGCGAGTCGTATCATTCCTTCCCCAGATACACGACACCGAGCTGGGGGGGTCCCCGCCTGTCTAAGGACACCAGGGGGTGGGGAGAGACTTAAAAGAAGCCAGGAACCCCTCCATGGAAAGAGGGTGTAAGTAATCCAAGCATGGGAATAGCACGTGCAAAGGCCCTGCGGTAGGAAGACACCTGGCTGTCTAGAGACAGTGAAAAAGCCAGTTGCTGGAACATAGTGGGTGTGGCATGAGGTAGGCAGAGACCGGATGAGACCCTCTAATTAAACTCCCCCAGTTCCCACGGGAGAACTGAGACCTGCGGGGAGGGGGGGGGGGGAAGACTTGCCCTACCTACAGAGCAAGGTAGTGACAGCCAAGTGTAGTGAACTCCCAGTCCAGGGCTTTCTCCACTACTCCAGGTCAGCCGTGTTTGCTATTGGTGTCTGAAAATCCAGTCATTCATTCAACAGTCACTTCTTGAGCAGCTATTATGCGCCAAGGAGTGTGCTAAGCATTAAGGACGTGAGGTTAAAGACATATTCCTTGAGATGGCCCTAATCTAGCAAGAGCATCTACACGGACTGGGAAGAATTAGAGAAAGCTCCCCCTCCTCCACCAGAGACAAACCCAAACAAGTGAATCTCTAATGATGGAAATCTGGGACAAGCGGAAGCCAGTAGATGGGCTATATCAAAATATAACATAGGAACAAATTATTTTAATCGATCCCCACCATTTTTCTGTCGCTGTGAAAAATTAGGCCACAGCGGGATCGAGTTGGGATACTGAGCTGGACCTCTACGGAGAGGTGAGAATCTTGGTGGCAGGTTAAGCTCAGAGGATGCATCTTAGTAATGATTGTCCACCCCTGGCCCTGAGACAGGAGAGTGGAGAACACGAGGTCTGCGACCCACCACCACTATCCGCCTCTTTGTCATCGTCATCTGGAACTCACACTCATCGGCATCGTCCAGAATTGGCTCTTCCTCAGCTGCCCAAGTCCTTGATTTATAAACCAAAAAAGATGCAACAGCCGCCAGCCGTGGCCCAGCATTGCGGTTTGGGCCGGGACACACGAAGATCGAGCTGCCCTCGCACAGATCGCGGAAGGGGCGGGTTGGTGTTGAAACGAATGCTTTCAATCTAGTGAGATAAAAAGCTGCACCGGAGGTAATTTCCATTTGCACGTGAGGACGGGAGGCCAGGGGATTCATCCTGCCTGGAGAGGCCTTTCCAGAGGAGGGACACGTGAGCCAAGAGACTACGCATCGGAATTCCTGGTCCCGTGGTTCTCAAAGTGTGGCCTTGGAGCAGCAGCATTTTTATCACCTGGGGACTCGTTAGAAATGCAAATTCTGAATCTGCACCTCTGGGGTGGGGCCCAGCATCTGTGTTCTGACATCCCTCCAGTGTCGTGATGCTCCCTGGAGATGGGGGGCCTCCTGCTGAGGAGGCCAGGCCTGACGGAGGCTGTTAATCTGTGCGTTTGATGAGTGCCTCGGTGATTGCCCATAACGCGAGCATCCGGAGCAGCACTTCGTTTGAAATCATTGCTTTTGCTTTTCTCCCAATTTTTGCATTCCCTTTTTCTTCTTTTGCCTCAGAACTATTCCTGTTTGTTCTCGGGCAGTCAGGGTCACACCCAAAAGCAAACAGTGTGATCACTAGGGATGTAGCAGGCAGCTGTCCACGTTCCTGGGGATCCCCTGGTTTTATCACCAGAAATCCCACGTCCTGAAAACCTTTAAGTCTTGGCCGAACCGGACAGAACAGACACACATGATCCGCTGAGAGTTTCAAATGTCGGCTTCTACAACCTTTTTTTTTTTTTTTTTTAAGATTTTATTTATTTACTCATGAGAGACCCAGAGAGAGAGGCAGAGACAGAGACACAGGCAGAGGGAGAAGCAGGCTCTCTGTGGGGAGCCCGATGTGGGACTCGATCCCAGGACCCCGGGATCATGACCTGAGCCGAAGTCTGAAGGCAGCTGAACTGCTGAGCCACCCGGAGGCCTCTTCTACAACCTTGTTATGCCAGTCCTAATCCCAGCCCACATTTTGTGACCCTCCTTGTGGTCATCTTTATGACTTAGTATTTCCGATCCACTTTAATTAACAAAGCTCATAAGCACCATGTTACACATTTTACTTTTATGGCCATTGGACTTAAATCATGACTGTAGAAAGTCAAAAATGAACATTCTCTGATGCACCAGTTCCACTCTTAGGAGAAACTTCTAGAGAAGTTCAAAGAAAGTTCATTGCTACATTGGTTGTAATAGTGTGGAAATACAGAAACATCATAAGTGATGTTAAGCTCGGGGCATGACCCTGGGGTCCTGGGATCGAGTCCCACATGGGGTTCCCCACAGGGAGCCCGCTTCTCCCTCTGCTTATGTCTCTGCGTCTCTCTGTGTGTCTCTCATGATAAATAAATAAAATCTTTAAAAAAGAAACTTGCAAACTATTTAAAATAAGTAACCAATAGGACCATGGATAACCATATGGTGGTGTTTTCAAATCATGGGCCACTACATGCACTGAAATATGAATGGATCAAAGCTACACGTATCAACGTGGATATCACCACGTACTGTGGTGAGTAAAACATCTAATAGACTATTCATAAAAACTTCAAATGCATCTGCATAAATGTTTATGGATCCATAAGTCATAAAATTATTTAAAATAGATATGAGAATGATACACGGGACACTGGTTCTCTCCAGAAGCAGGAGAGAGGAGAGGAGGGAATGAGCCCTGCACGAAGGTCTTCACTGTATTTTTTAACAGCGTGTTTTATCTCTCTAGCTGAGACACATGAAAAATCCTTATATTATTCTCCGTACTCTTCGGCACATCTAAAATACTTCATGACTGTTTTTGCAATACTTTATGGTTTGTGCAGGGATCCATGCTCTGTGTTATACAGAAAGTCTCTGTGTTGGGGCACCTGGATGGCTCAGTGGTTGAGCATCTGCCTTTGACTCAGGGCATCATCCCGGGGTCCTGGGATCGAGTCCTGCATCGGGCTCCCAGCAGGGAGCCTGCTTCTCCCTCTACCTGTGTCTCTGCCTCTCTCTGTGTAGCTTTCATGAATAAATGAATAAAATCTTTAAAAAAAAGAAGAAGAAGAAAGTCTCTGTGGCTAGATAAAACGTGAAAATGTCTGGGCTGCCTAAACCAAAGAGGACTTTCTTGTGCTATGCCGGGTTTGTATGTTTTCTTAAGGAAAGAGTCTGTTCATCCATGAATTCCCCTTGCCTCGCAAAGAGCCTGACACCTTGGGGGTGCTCAATACATGTTTATTAATGAGTAAAATATTGACCAAAACTCTTCATCTCGTAGATGAAGAAATAGGCTGAGGAGTGACATAAATGGTTTAGCTCAAACCAGCTAGTGACACAGAAAGGGAAGCACGGAGCGTCGCAGATTCTCCAGGGCTGTGTACGGTCCGGTGCTCCAGTGGTTCGTGCCACCTACTACCGAAACACAGACATGATGCTCGGTGGGCCGTTTGGGACTCTGGGGCCAGCATATAACACGTCCAAGTGAGCCACTTCAACCTATGTACAGAGTTACCCATGGGGCTGCCAGGTTCAAGCAGGGACCAGGACAAGAGCAGCTCTGCAGGAGGGTCAGGCTGCCGCACCAGCTGCCCACAGCTGGGGCCTGGGACAATACAACAATGGTTCTACTGAAGTGGAAGATGACCCCACCATCTGGGTACAGGGGATCCCTTATGCCACTGAGCCAGCAGGGACAAAAAAAAAGAGGAATTTACTGGCTGGAGGGATTGATCCCTATTACCAAGTGGGAATGGGGTTGCTTGCACACAACAGAGGCAAGAAGGGCAACGTCTGGAACCAGGGTTTCTCTGGGTGCCTCTGACACTCCCCTACCAACTAGTAGAAGTTAGTGCAAAACCACAGCAAGCAAATCATGTTGGGATCGTTGAGGACCCAGATCCCTTAGAAAGGCAGATTTGGGTCACTGTCCCAGCTAAAGAACCCCCACCAGCTGAACTTCTGACCAAGAATAGGGACTTACAGGGGCACCTGGGTGGCTCAGTCGGTTAAGTGTCAGACTCTTGATTTCAGCTCAGGTCATGATCTCAGGGTCATGAGATCGAACCCCATTCAGCAGAGAATCTGCTTGAGATTCTCTCTCCCTTTCTCTCTGTCCCCTGCACGCTCACTCTAAGATAAAAAGCCAAATCTTTAGAACAAGAGAAAAGAAGAGGGATACAGAATGAGTGGTGTAAGAAGGAAGTGCTAGTACCAATTATGACCTCAGGACTGTGATTACAGAAACGAGGATGTGACGATTTTGCATAGTTTCTATTTGCCGGCTGCAATATTCTATACACCAGAAATATTCACATGCTGTATATTCATTATTATTAATATATAAAGATTTCCACATTTACTCTTGTGTGATTTTAAATGCTAACCGTTGTCTTCTTTCTTCTGCTTTCCATTTTTATTTTATAGACAAGTTGTTTGGAGTCACCATTGCAATATAGCCTTTAGGGAACAGACTGCTCAGCGGGTCTGTGACTGGGCTTCCAGAATGATTTATACCTCCAGTTATAGCTGCCATGACCCTCAGGAGTGTGCATCTCCTCGTTTTGCAGAAAAGAATGAGAATTTATTGGTGAGAAGCATGGCTGTGTCCTGTAAGATAGGAATACAATGCTGTTCTGTTATCGTATATAAAATAAAAATGTGTGTAGCAGGGTACCTACGGATGCGGAGCCGTCAAAGAGGAGGTGATGCTGTCAAAGGAGCAGGCGATGTATTGCTTCTAGGTCCAAATTAACCTTTTTGCCTGCTCTGTGAAGAGGAATCTGGGCCTCTTAAAATATTTTTCTTTGCCTGAAGGCACGATATTGAGCTTTACCAGTAGAAAGAGCTGGAGAGACTTTGTAAAAGGAAAGGAAGGGCTCTTTCCTGGTGCGGGTGGGTTGCTCCCCAGCCTCTCCAGAGCGCCCCCCAGTGCCTGGCACCTGCAGGTAATGGCAGTTAGGTGCTGCCTCCCCCTCCAGGAGGTTTTGTAGCAGAGTGCCTCCAAGGACACACCTCCCAATAGGGCTTTTCCTGGCACTCTGGTGTGTGTGTGTGTGTGTGTGTGTGTGTGTGTGTGTGTGTGTGCAGATTTCCAGCAAGTTCTGCCCACAGGGCCCCACGGAGCTTCTCCACCACCTGATGACCCATGACCATGCCTTCTTAACAAGGTGCAGATCTCGGGCTCTCCTTGGGGTCTCTATCCCGGGGCAGTAGCTGCTTTTTACAGCTGCTCTTCCTATATTCCTTAGAATTCTCCGTATTTCTCATTGACTTTTCACCAACAACTTAAGGCAAATGCAAACTGCCTTTGGTGAGGAGGACTAACTACAAACCATCTCAGATGTGCCCTCCCCCTCCCCTTCCCCCTTCCCCTCCTTTCCTCTGTCCTGCTCTCCTTCCTCCTCCTCGCCTTATCACTCCCGCCCAACCCTTTTGAAAAATAAACAGCTCCAATTTTTGTGCACTTGAGATGAAGACGCCTCAAATCCATTAGTGCTTGGCAGAGGGTTTCCTTCTTTGGCTGTGATGCCGTGCTGGAAAGGGGTGGGCAGAGGGTACTGGGCAAGCACAGAGGGTCTTCATGGTCCCCTCCCCAGCCCCAGTACAGCACTGGCCTCCCTTCAGGCGCTTCCTGCCAGCCCCCTCTCCAAAATATGCTCCTTCAGTAAATGCACATTGAAAAATCTATACGGAAAAGTCTAAAGAAAAAATTGAGATCCACAGAAAAGCTGCACGGTGTGGAGTGCCTGAAAATTTCATTTCACTCATCCCTCTGCCTCCTCAGAAGTGAGGAGATGGACACAGTGTGGGATGATCAGCACACCCCTACTGGTCAGTTGTATAGTCCAGAAATAGGGATGTTACATGCATGTTATACATAAATGCATTATATGATAACATACATAATATGTCACTAGGTGGCTTTTTAAAAAGATTTCTATTATTTTATTTATTCGTAAGAAATGCAGAGAGAGGCAGAGACACAGGCAGAGGGAGAAGCAGGCTCCCTGTGGGGAGCCCAACGTGGGACTCGATCCCGGGACCCCAGAATCACGCCCTGAGCCTAAGGCAGATGCTCAACCACTGAGCCCCCCAGGCATCCCACTAGATGGATTTTGATAGCAGATTATGTGATGTCATGCCTGTCCCCACTGGGGGCTCCTGGAAGGATTACAGTGGTCCCATACATGGGAACGCAAGGGAGCCACTTAAAGAAGAGGGCAGATCTCCGTGTCAGCATGGGATCATGTCTGTGATGCGTTCATAAGGAAACAAAAGCAGCAGCTAGTAAATGTATATGTGAACATGAGTATTTTTAAATTAAATCTGGAAGGGTTGAGCACCAACTTCCCAGAAATCATAATCTCATGGGGGAAGGAGTTAATAAATGCATCACTTTCAAGTTCAAAGACTTCGGCAATATTCTACTATTTTATAATGTGTGTAGGATCATAAAACAGATATTTCCTGTACGAAAAAATCAATGTATGAAGTGCACAAACAGACTTATGCTGGTCAAGTCTCCCCTGCAGGCCTCAGTTTTCCCATTTGTAAAATGGAGATGACCTCTTCCTCACCCTGTTTTATGTATTTAACAAAGATTTATATTAACACGTTCTCTATGCTAGCAACAATTCTAAGCACTTTATAAATATTAACTCAATCTTTAAGAAGCTTTGAAGGAGAGACTTTTGTCACCCCCACTTTATAGGTGAGAGAACTGAGGCACAGAGAGGTTGAGTGACTTGCCTGAGCTCACTCGGCTAATAAGTGGCAAAGCCTGGATTCAAAAACCTCCAGCGGTCAGGCTCCATAGTCTGGCTTCCTAGCTGCTACACAATGCTGGAAAGAGCCAGTGAGAATGCACAGAGAGTGGTTTCCTTAGAAGAGGTGTCAGTAATATTTGGTGGAACTCTTCTCAGACTCTCCCTAAAAGTGTGTGCTCCCCACAAACCCCCGGCCCATAAAAGCACTTGGGACCCAGTTGCTGAATTAATAAATGTGTGAATGAATGAATCGTGGATATTGGATTACAGCCTTATGCTTGTTAGCTTTTTTGCATGGCCAGTCTCTAGACCAGGAGTTAGCACATAGTTGGGCCAAGGGGTGGAGGGATGGAAACAGGCAGAGACCGAAAGGTGAATAGCATTTGGCACGCAGTAGGCCCTCGGGAAATGACTGATGGATTATAGCAGGTTAGCTTTTGTTCTGTTTCCTACAGCCCCATCCTTAGTCTTCCACTAGATGGGAACCTCCAAGGGGACTCCCAGCCCAGTGCCTGGCATACAGTAGGCACTCAGTAAAGGCTGAAGAACACCTGGCTAGGCAGAGTGGACCTGAAAGAACAGAAGGGACCAGGGCTGGGCATTTCTAAGTCCTAAGAGCTCAGGCAGGATGACCATGTAGGACAGCACCCTTGCCTCTCGGGGCAGCTCAGGATGGCACTTGGGTATGCGCTGGGCAAGAGACAGCAGGATCTGCCTCTGTGAGGCAAGCGAATTTGAGAGGAAAGCAGCTGAGGGCAGTGGACAGAGCCTGAGGCCAGGCCGGGCTGGGGAGGAAGCCTGCTGGCCGTCAACTGTGGGTCCGAGGCTGAGAAGAACCCCTCTCCACCATGCCTTTTAAAGAAGGGACGTCCCTACCTGTTCCATCTAGAAAAAGCATCCTGACCTGACCCCAAGGAAAAAGCTCCTGAAGGAAAATATGTCCAGGCTTCCCCCAGAAGCCACCTTTCCTCCCTGCAAAAAGTTCCAATGTCCACCCTATAAATAATCATATCCCTGGAAGAATCAGTCTCTCCCTGCCTGAGTGAAGCCCCCAGAGGCAGGATTCTAACCAGGCCCTCCCACCCTCCTGAAACTTGGTCTGTTTTCACCTGCCTTCGCCTCCGCCTCTGCCTCTCCCGGAGAAAGGACTCCTATCATTAATTGTGGTAAATGTCCGTGTGCTTGAAAACAATGTGTAGTCTCTAATTGTGGGGTTCTATGCATGTCCATTAGATCTGGGTTGTTAATTGTGTTGTTCCAATCTTCTATGTTCTTCCTTCATGTATGGCTCTCAATTACTGAGAAAGGCATGTTAAAATCTTCCATGGTAATTGTGGATTTGGGGGATATGTTAAGTGCATGCAAGTTTAAAATTATTAGAGCTTCCTGGAAATTAAGTCTTTTAACATTATATTGTAAGCCTCTTTATTTCTGACAGTGTTCTTTGCCATAAAGTCTTTTTTGGTAAGATATTAATATAGTCGTACCAACTTGCCCTTCGTGTTCACCTGGCTTATGTCTTTGTGTGCTTACTTAACTCTCTCACTTACTAGTTTAGCTGTGTCTTTTATAAACAGTATGTAGTTGGTTATTATTTTCATTTTTGTTCTTAATCCAATAAGACAATGCTTCTTGTTGGTTTTACTGACCTATTTAGATGTACCTGTATCTAACATCCTATTTTGCACTTATCATGCTTCTTCTATGCATCTTTTTTTCTCCCCTTTCTGCCTTCTACTGGATTGACCTATATTTTCTCCTTTCATTCTTCATGAGTGGGAAGCTGTACCCTCTGTTCCAGTTATTTTAGTGTCTATACTAAAATTTTTAATTTATCTCCTTGGCTTTGAGCTAATTGTGGATAATTGAGTTAATCAACGTTTATCCCTTCCTCTTCAGCAATACAAAGACTTAGTACATGTTTTAAAAATTCAGATTATCCTCTGAAAGTATTTATTTCCACATGGTTTTATGTCCTTAAAAACACTCGTTGTTTTATAAAATCAGTGCATTTCAATTTACCCACATATTTATAAATTTCCTTTCACCACTTCTTCCCATATTCCATGCTTCCTCCTCTTGTGCTTGGTTTTCTTCTTCCTGAAGTATAGACATTGGTGGTTATTTTAGCATGTCAGTTGATGATAAAAAGCCTTCATTTTGTTCATATGCAAATGTCAATTTCAGCCCTCTTTCTTGACTGATAGTTTCACTGGGTATAGAATTCTGGGTTGTCAGTGTGTTCTCTGCACTTTGAAGATAGTGACTTTTATCTTCTGTTGTTGCTCTTGAGAAGCATGAAGTCAGGCCTTTGTCTGCATTTTTTTCTTTTCAATTGATGACAAGATTTTCTTTGGTTCTGTGTTATACAGTTGTGTTATGACATGGATTTATTCTTACTTATCCTGCTTGGGGATAGTCAACCATCGTGGATCTGAGGATTCATGACATTCATCAGGTTTTAAAAAATACTCTTTGAATACTGTCTCCATCCAATTTTCTCTGCTCTCTCCTACTAAAATTTTTTCTATTGCATGCCTGTGAGACTTTCTCATTCTAAATGTACTAAGTCTTTGTATTGCTGGAAAGGAAAGGATAGACGTTGATTAATTCAATTATCCACGATTAGCTCAAAGCCAAGGGGGCAAATTAAAAATTTTAGTGTAAACACTCATTCTAAACTCTTTTTCCTAATATTTTCTGTCTATTGATCTCTTTGGGTAGCATTCTGGCCACACCTCTCTTCTAGTTCACTAATGTACTCTTCACCTGTTCTATTTACTCCAAGGGTATGGTTGTTGTTAATTAAGTCTTCTGCCAATGTTTTATGCATTAATTTAAAGCACTCACATATTACAATATTGGAACTTTTTAAAAATACTTGCACATTATGTTGAAATAATTGTTTCCTTTATTAATCTTATGTATTTTATTTAAAGCATTTAAGAAAATTACTCTGAGAAGGGAAGTCTAGGTTTCTGTGGACTGCCCAAAAGGTCATGGTACAAGGAAAGCTAGACCCTGATCAGAAAGCATGGTTTTTGTTTATGATCCAGAGGTTTAAGGTATTTTGTAAGCACAGAGTCTTTGGTTAGGTAGTTCATGATATTGCCACACACAAAAAAAGGCAAAGTTACTCTTGGGGATGCTCGAGTGTCTCCCCAGCCCTGCCTGGCCCTGAGTCCATGGAGGATCTGACAGGATGGGGAACAGAGTCAGGAAAACCCCAGGCCTTAGCTGCCAAATGAGCCTAGTAACAGTTTACCCCTCATTGAGCAGGACATCAGGCTGGAGATAATCAGCACAGATGATGAAGATACTGTGAAAGGTACTCAAAGATGTTTCCTTCAGAGGGGACCTTTCTGTGACTGGGAGCCAAGTGGGGAAGGAGCAGGGATGCTATGTGCCAGGGGCTTGTCCAGGTGCTGCAAAAGAACCAGGAAATATAAGGTGGGGAGCCCACCTTGGGGGTACTTCACAGTCCAACAAGGGACAGGCCCACTTTCATTCAATGGAGAAACTGAGGCTCTCAAATGCTGCCCAATTGTTAGCAAAGGTAGCATGCACCCACGTGGTAGGTGCAAGAGGGCACATGTGCCAAACTCTTCATGGTTTACAAATTACTTTTATCCTCACAGGAGTCCATGAATCCCCCTTTTACAGACAGTGATACTGAGGCTTCAAGGGCACATCATGTGACTTTTCTGTGCCTCAGAGCCTTCCCATGGCCAGTGGAGACAGTACTGGCACCCACCTCCTCAGGCTGCTGTGGAGATGATCGGAGTTGACACACACCAAGCTTTTACAACGGTGTAACAGGTAATAGAAGTAGCAGGTGCAACACGAGTGTTGGTGACTAATATCACCCCCACCTCACATTCACCCTGCCACTGTGCCATTTCATTTTGTCATTGTACTCATCCCTGTCTGACACCATATATTCATTTACCTGTAAGCTTGCTTATTTATGGGTCCTCACAGATCATGTGTGCTGTGAGGGCAGGGACCTCGTCTGGTTTACTAACTGAGTGCCCTGGCCATGGTGGCACCTGATAGCTATGTTTTGAGTCTGTGAGCAGCTGAGAAACTGACAGAGGCTTACTTTCAAGGAATCTTCGATTGATTAACTTTGAGCCATTGGCCAGCTGCTCACTGTAAACTATAGAAAATAGCTTCAGGGATGCCTCTGACCTCATCAGCCACAGCTGCCTTTATGGTCCACACCACCATGCCCAGCCCTGCCTCCATCAGTGGTGTCCTCAGCCTGCACTACAGTTAGATTATGCTCCCAACACACTCTGCTTGGTTGTCTATTTCTAACACCTATTGGCAGTTATGGATTTCCCGGACAGTAGGGAGGATTCTTAGAGAGAGGCACTAAACTAGTCAATCTCCAGCAAGTCCCAGGCATCTGAAAGGTGCTCAAATGAGTGAATTAATTATAAATGACAGCAGGGTGGGGTTATCAGGTATAATATAAAACACCTAATTTAATTCGAATTTCATTAAATAATGAGTATCTTTTTGGTATAAGTATGTCCCAAGTATGGCATGGGATATACTTATGCTGACGATGAGTTGTTGATTATCTGAGGTTCAAATTTAACTGGATATCCTGTGTTTTTTACGTGCTAAATCTGGCAACCTGATAGCAAAGGTACCTGCAACACAGGACAGGAAGGGGTGACAGAGGTCAAACTTAAATGTGGGCCAGGGCTTGCTGGGGACATGGGCACAACAGGCAATGCAGTAGCAAGAATAGTGATGTCTAAAGCATGTCCTTGACCCAGAGAAGGTGGCAAGGGCCTGGGGTCAGCCCTCTGCCTCTGACCTCATAAAGGGATCTCAAGGCACACTTCGGGAGGATAGCTGCTGGGAAGGGAGGGGAAATGTCAGGCGATCACTCTGGATAAGGAGAAAGCCCTCATTTCACAGCCCTGCACTCTTGGGGGCTGGCATATAGCAGGTCCTCAAGAAAGGTGTGTGCAGCTGAAAGCACACACACACACATACACACACAAACACACGCCCCGAGGCCAGTTCCAGTAGGTCTTCCCCAAGAGAAACATGAACTTGAGAGATAAGCAGGGGCGTGACACATCTTCTTATAATCAGGAAACACCACTTTCTTCCAAAATTGAAATACAAGCGCGAGAAAGAAAAACAGTCCCACACATGTCCAGAGAATTTGACAGACTTTTAAATCTCACTCCTTATTATGAAAATTTTCCAACGCAAGAGTAGAGAGAAGAACTTAACCAACCCCCGCGTATTGCCGGACACCTGGATTTAGCAATCTTCGACACTTTGCCAACCCTGTGGGACCTCTGCCCTCCCTCCCCAACCCCCTCCCCACACGATGATTTCCCCTAGAGGTATTTTTTAAAGCAAATCTCAGACATCATATCATTGTATTCAACTGCACAACTTGTAAGAGATGCATACCCACTGGCTTCTCCCTGAAAGACCTGTAACCCCATTTTACACATCTGGTAACTGAGGCCCAGGCCAGCAAAGCTCTTGCCCAAAGGGACGGAGGTGCCCAGGGGGCCAGCACCAAGCTGTCCTAGGACTCCATGAGACCCCAGGCCCAGCCCACGAGGGCACAAAGCTGAGCCCCCAGCTGGCCCTCCTCCTCTTCTTCCCCAAGGCAGGGCTCCAGACGGCCGGACTTTGATCTCTGCCAGGGCCGAATTCCAGATGGAGGCCTCGCCAGCCTGCTAGGGCAAGGCGATTGATGGGGTGTTAATGATGTCAGGGTTTACAGACAAACTCTGGGCCCCGGGCGGGGTACGGAGGGCCGATTGTCAGCCGTGATGGGAACCAGACACCCCGGCACCATCAGCTCGCGGAGGAGATGCAGGACGAAGAGAAGGGCCTGGTGGCTTCTGACACTGGAGCAGCCAATAGAATCCAGAATCCAGAATACCTGTCAGGGGAGGGCAGGGGTGCGGCTTCCTCAAGGATCTCAGGGTGGCCCTGGAGGTGTGCGGGGTGGGGGTGGGGTTACTACCCAGCAGGCAGGGCTCTGGGCTCAGAGTCCAGTGTCAGCCTGAGGATGACCTCACTCCCTGTCTCCCTGCCTAGGGCCTCAGGTGGCTCATCCATAACAAAAGAAGTTGTGACCAGATCAGAGGTCAGCAAAATTTTCCGCAAAGGGCCGAATAGTAAATACTTGAGCTTTGCGAAAGTGCACATGCTCTTTTGCAATTCCCAGATCCTGTCCTTGTAGCGTGAAAGCCGCCGGAGATGTAATCCAGTCAAGTGGGCATGGCCGTGTTCCAATAAAACTTTATTTACAAAAGTAGGCAGTGGGCCAGATCTGACCTTGAGGCTGTAGTTTGCTGACACCATTGGACCAGACAGTCACGAAAGGCTCTTTGAACTCTGAAAAATGTGTGAGTCAGAGATTAGGGTTCACAAACACATACAACTACGGCGCCAGGCAGATAACGTAAAGGAACACAGAGTAAGGGTTACTGCTGTAGAGCTCATGCCTTGCTCAAAGGGTGGGGTGCCGGCCACGCCAGGGGGAAACCAACTTGCTCCCAGATATGAATGATTGGTGAAGAGAAGCTGGGAATCTGCCTTTTTTTTTTTTTTTAAGGTGAAATAAATTTGAATATGTTAGCTATGAACTCAAACTTATATATAAAAAAAAAATACACCGCATGGCCCAAATCCCAGCACATGTGGCCACAGGTCAAATTAGGCCCAAGGGCCACCCATTTGCAAACCCTGCCCTACATTCAGAGTTTTCTCTCCACCCCCCCCCCCCCCTCAACTGCAGAAACCATGTTAGTAATTTGCAGAAGCACAGAGATTATTTGGGGGCTCACCTCAGTGGACTGGTTTTTTTCTTCCACACTTGGAAGTCAGATGGGAAGGTCAAGATCACTGATAAGGAGAATCCTGGCCTCAGCTCCTAAGCCTCCATAAGCTGTGGAGGCCTTGAACAAAGAATCCCCTGGGGTGGGGGCAGCTTTGCTGCAAGCCTGGAAAAAGTGACCTGTCGGGCTTCTTTGCCTGGGGCTGAGGGGGGATGCAGAGGCTTCTCTACTTGAGAGGAAGAGAGCAAGATGTTCTCTCGCCATCTGACCTATATCCTCAGAGGAGGCTGTGTCTCAGGAAGGCCCGTCCGGCTCTGGAAATCACCGTCTTCCTGGCTGGGATGGAAGGGGCCTGGGTGGCCAGCCTGTTAGGTTTCATTGCCAACTGTCTCTGAGTCAACATCCAACCAAGATGTACGATTCTAGAAAGGCCTACAAGAGGCAGGAGGCAGAGTAAGCAGATGTGTGGGGCTAGCCCAGGACAGGGATGTTTATTTTTATTTGGGGGGGGGTTGCCTATAGGCCTGGGAGCCATTAAAAAATGCCTATTAATCTTCCTGTTGGTCTCAGAGGGTAAAATTAGAGCCAGAAATGAGTCTGGAGCTCAAAGGACGTGGGGAGGATACGTCAAAGCTCTGGCCGTGTGAACTGCTGAGGAAGAAAGGATGCCTCCCTCCTCTACCCCACACGAATTACCAACCATGTCCTGGTTTTTAATCTTTCTTTTAAAATCGGGCTTATTGAGGTACAATTTTTCAAAAAACACACATGTTATGGTGCAGCCACTGTGCAAAACGGTACGGGGGTGCCTCAAAAAATGACAAATAGAGTTACCAAATGATCCAGCAATTCCATCTCTGGATCTGTACCCCAAAGAATTGAAAGCAGGGTCTCGGAGAGATATTTATACATCCATGTTCATAGCAGCTCTATTCACAATGGCTAAAGGGTGGAAACAACCCAAGTGTCCGTGAAACAAAACGTGGGAAAACAGAATGTGGTATATCCAAACAATGGAATATTATTCAGCCTTATAAAGGACGGGGACCCCGTCCACCTGCTAGAACATGGATTAAATGTAAGGACATTATGCTAAGTGAAAGGAGGTGAGTCACAAAAAGACAAAGACAGCACGGTATTCCACTTCTATGAGGTTCCTGGAGGAATCAAATCCACAGAGACAGAAATCAGAATGGTGGTCACCAGGGGCTGGGCAGGGAAGGAGAAAGGTGAGTTTGGGTTAGCAGGATGAAAAAGTTCTGGAAGCAGATGCCCCAAAATGTGAATGTCAATAATGCTACTTAAAAATGCTTAAGATGGTAAGATTTTACATCGTATGTGTTTTACCACAATTAAAAATTTAAATGATTACCTTTTATCAAGCATTATTAGGTAATTTTTTAAAATGATTTCCTTGGCCCATATTATTGAGTCCCTTAATTATCGAAATCATTAGAATTTTAAAGTGCCACCTGTTTCAAGTGTGAAGTCCTTGGGTTTTGCCAAATATCACATTATCTCAATCAAATAGAAACCTATCCCTCACCCCAGAAAGTTTCTCTTGTTCCCCACAGAAATCTATACTGGTTTTCAACAGCTGAATCAAGTTTAATTAAAGAAGAATGATATCCCCACTGCCCTGGGGTCTGGGCCAAGCCTAAGTCTTAGTTTCACGCTCAGGGGCCCTTCCTACCTGGGCTTTTTCTAAGGTGTCTGTGGAAGGGGTAGGAGCGACAAGAGGAAGGACCTTTACTCTGGCTTCTTAATTTCTAACCAGTTGAAGCAACAACATTAACCACTCTCTCCCCAAATACATCCTCACCCCCTCACCCAGCCTCAGTTTCCATCTAGGAGTCTATCCCCGGGGACTGTGCACCCAGCAAGGGCTCCCCTGGGAGAGTGGACTGAGAGACCGACCAGCCCTCCACCTGCCCCACACAGCCTTGACCTCTTGCTTTGGAAACCTCTGCTTTGAGGCCCATAAAGATTCTTCGGTGAAGGTCGCCCCCTGGTGGGCAATCTTGGACGTACAGCAACTATGGGTTTCTGCGATCTTCTGCAGAACTTCCTTGACCCAAAATATCTGAGTGGGGAAATAGTAGCAGTGGAGAAACCCAGAAGGCACAGTCTTAATTAAGGTTAATGTCCCTTTTAGTAGGAAAGAGAGACGTCCTTTACCACTGACACGATGCGCTGGGAAGGGCACTTCTGTGGTGTTCTTGCCTCAAAATGCATAACCTCTATCAAACCATGAGGAAGCCTCAGACTAATCCAGATGGAGGGACATCCTACTAAAAAAAAAAAAAAAAAGAAGAAAAAAAGAGTATGCTGGTACGAGGAATGCCAAAGCGTCAAGGTCACAAAACAAGGAGAGACCAAGAAACTATCACAGATCAGAGCCGGCGGGGGGACGTTATGAGTCAAGCAGCATGGGATCCTGCCCCGGATGGTGGGCCAGGAGGAGGGCATGGGTGCAAGTCGTGCGTACTCTGAGTGAGGTCTGGAGTTCAGTCCGGAGTAACGTACTGATGCGAATTTCTTAGCCCTGGGCACTCATTCCGTGCTTGTGCCCGCTGATAACAAAGGCGGAGCTGGGCGAGGGCGTGCTGGAGGCGCCGTACTGCTTTTGCAACTTTTCTCTATGTCTCAAATTATTTCAGAATTGACAAAATATTTGTGGGCTCTCTTCCATATATGGGAGGCACTGGTTCTATCGTTGGCGACACAATCCCTGCCTTGATGGAACTTACCGACTAATAGGAGGGATGACATACAAATGAAAGAAGCACAGTGAGGAGGGACAAGGGGTTGGGGACGGCTGGCCGGTGGCTGGGGGGCCTCGGTGAGGAGGGACAGCGGAGCTGGAATGCAGCGAGGGAGACGCGCACAAGGGCCAGGGCGGGGCGGGCTGTGTAGGCCGCAGTTTGGGTTTTATCCCGTGTTGGTGGGGAGCAGAGGCGGCTCGGGGGTGACCAAGAGGCCGCCGCAGCTGCGTGCAGAACGGGCCGCCCAGAGCTCGGCGCGGAGACAGCACCTCCAGAGGTTCCCGGAGCGAGAACTTGGCTCCCGTGGCAGTGGGAGTGGGGCGGGGTGGGGTGGTGGCAGGAAGGACTCGGCTTCTGGGTTCATTTTGAAGGTGGGATCATGAGATTGAAAGGAATGGGCCGGTCGTGGAGGGCGAGAGACAGCAATCGGCCCTGAGCAACCCAAGAGCTTTGGCTTGCACCGGACATCTGGAAGGAGAGGGGTTGGGAAGGGGGAGCCGGTGCAGGCGAGCAATCAGCGACCCCACCTCATCCGTGTTTGAAATGCCTATTTGCCAAACACGTGGGAGGTAAAGTAAGCCCTGTCGTGACTCTTCAGGACAAAAAGGCAAGAACTGACACTATGGAGGCACCGGCTGCGTGCCGTGCAGCGTAGCACACTGTGCGTGCGTCAGGTCGTTGAATCTCCGCACCAGGTGGAGGGGAATGACATCCCCACTTCCCTGACGGGGAAACAGGCACAGCACGAGCAGCAGCGGGACTCTGCTGAGGGCAGATCTGGGCTCAAAATTAATATTCTGGAAATGTCAGAGAGGGAACTTGGCTCAAACAGACCTTCTCTTTTAGGTTTAGAAAGTTCTAGAAAAATGGCCAGGTAAGAGCAGAAAGGGGCTGCTCTTGACTCAGCTTGTGCAGCACATGTCAGCTGTGTGCAGACAGGCAGGGTCCAAGATCCAGGTAGGGCCTAGTATGACAGGAAGACCCGAAGGCTCCCGCTGAGGGGCAACTGGGGTCATGTGAGCATTGTTCGGTCCCGGGCGGATCCCCAGTTGGTGCCCACCTCTGAGGTGACACAGAGGATCCAAGTGCTTGGAGGTGGAAGCCACTTCCACTGGGTTCCCTGACCTCCATCGTGGTCTCTAAATGGCATGCGAAGAAGAGTGAGGGCAGGTGAGCGAGTCGGTGAAGAGCGGACGGGGTTGGCTCTGCCCTTTCCCACAGGCCCACTAGCCCCCCCGCGGTCCCCTTCTGGGGGACACCCTCCCTCTGCCCTCCCAGGAGCCGCCGAGGCCACCGTGACAGGTGATTCTGAGAGGCAGGGACAGGGCCACATCCGTGTTTCCGGCTCTGGACTCGGGGCCCCCCGGGTGGTGGCCCACTGGGTGCTCCCCAGCCGGGGCAGGGGGCAGAGGCCGGGCCCATGCGGTGGTCGCGGCCTGTCACCCCGCTCTTGGCCTGGCTCTGCCCTAGGCCGCGGCCCTCCTGAAGCCTCCCGTGCATTCGGCCTCCAGGCGGCCCCCCCACCGCCAGCCTCCCCACCCGGAAACAAAGCCACCAAGTGGGGCCCCCGCTGCCCGCCCCTGTGGCAGCTGAGCTGGGGCCAGTCTGCGCTGTGCCCCCCGCCTCCCCCGCGGTCCTCCCCAGGCGCGGGGCTGCCTCTGTCCCTGCCGCCAGTCCCCACCCTGGGCCGCTGCCGAGGCGGAAAGCTCTGGTCCCTGAGGCCCCCGCATCCCCGCCTCATCCCTCAGCCGGGTCTGCTCCTCCTCCGTCTCAACACCCCACACGGCCTCCCGCTCTCCCTCCTCGTGCCCCCCTGGGCCCTGGGCCTGCACGACCCTCCCCGCCACCCCCCCCCCCCCCAGCTCAGGAGTAGTTCCAGCAGGTCAGTCCGCTCCTGTAAACACTTGCTTACAACTCAGTCCCGCGTTCTTCAAGGACCCTAATTCTTGAGTGTGGCCTGCAGACGGAGCTCGGCATTTGGCGCGTCTACACCTGCTGCTGCAACCCTGACGCCCACCCCGGCCCCTGGCCCCGCAGCCCGCAGCCCCGCGAGCACCTCCGTCGGGCGGCGGCCCTCGCTCCGTGTGGTCGTGCACGTTCTGTCCATCTTGGGGCTGTGCCCCACGCCCGTCCTGTTGCTTGCAGTGTCCCATCGGCCGGCCCCAAGGAGGCCCAAGGACTCTGAGGACGCGGAGCGAGCGAGGGGCTCGGGGCGGGAAGAGGGAGGGAGGGAGGGAGGTTCGGGCCTTGGGCGACGCCGGGCGGGGACAGAGCGGGAGGCCAGGCTGGCCGGGCCATGCCCAGCAGGCGGACGGGGAGTCCCAGCCACGGATCCGGGCAGCCACGGGGAAGGAGGAGATGACGGAACCAAAGTACTGGGAGACAAAACCTCCTGAGTTCTGACAGTCACGGCGGTGGACGGCCGAAGGGACCACTTACCGACCTGCCCGCCCGTCAGCCCAGGGGAAGCTGAACTGGCCAAGTGTTTCTCAAAGCGCGGTCCACAGATCCCTGGGCCAGAGTCGCCTGGGAATCTGAATGCTCACTGGCTCCTGGAAACCACCGACCGGCTTGCCCAGAGAAGGATCTGGATGAGGAGCTCATGTGATGGGCAGCTCAGCAGGAGCAGAGCCCACAGGTAGCCTGGGGGAGGCAAGCTGAGGGAGACTGGCTGGCCGCGGAACCAGACCACCCCTTCCCCGCCCAGCTGAAGAAAGGAATGGGTTTGCTGGCTGCACGCGGCTCCACGCCCATGAGAGGGGGAGACGGGAGGTGGGATGGTGGAGAAGAGGGGATTTTCTTTTAATGGAGACGTATGGAGTAAGAGCATCGTGAATATTTGTGGACTGTTATACAGTAATCACTAATAGAATTCAAAAACAAAGGTTTCTTTCCAAAATGTTTTAAGAGATGCAAGTAAATGGCAGAGTCCATACACAAAAAGGCAAAACTAAAAAAGTAAAAGCAAATAAATATATATGTGTATTTTCATAAAAGAATTGGCTGACAAGTCAAAACATAGAACAGGAAATGCAAATGGTAAAAAAATCACCCTACTGAAATGAAATTACTATTCTGTTAAGAAATAAAATGCAACAATGTGTATGAAGAACACCTAACACAAAATGACAAAGGTTCAAAATAAATGGTTGGTCAAAGATATAACACCAGGATTCTAATAAAAGGAAAACAGGAGTGGCAATATTAATATCAAAAGAGAAGTTAAAGCAAACGTATTACGAAGGGTCATGATACAGAGATAAATTACATAACAAAATACATCATAAACCTTTATGCACCAGTAATGTAGTACAAAAGAAAAAAGGACAGCCCAAAATTGCAGTGGGAAATTTTAATTCCTGCTACCCGCCTAGGACAGTCTGAGGTCTTGACAGGGGCATAGAAGAAACAATACACTCAGTATAGAATTGGTTTCCAATCTTTACACCTAGCGCCACCACTTCCAATAGATGCCTGTGTGTCTAACACTCAGAGATGCAGTGAGCAGAGCTGAGGAACTAATTTGTAAATTGTAAACTAATTTGTAAATTCAATTAAAATTTACAACAAAGGGACGCAGTGCAAATTTTTTTTTTCTGTTAAATGCAACGTTATTTGATAGAACCGCCTTTTACTCTAACCATAGAAATTTAGCTTCTAGATTTAGATGTGTGGTAAATGTACAATGATTAACTGGATCTTGGAGACTCGGTGCAAAAATTAAAATGCTAAATATCTCATTGGCAATTTTTATATTATTTCATGTTGAAAGATAAGAATTTGGATATATTAGGTTAAAGAAGATATATTATTAAAATTAATTCCACCTTTTTACTTTTTTATGTGGCTACTAAAATATAAAATTACATTTATGACTCACACTGTATTTTTATGAGACAGCACTGCTTAATAGGGCACACTTTGTTTTGAAGGTTCCAGAGAATGTTTGCAAGGACTAATCATTACTAGATTACATTGTAGTAAGAGAAAATTAGAGTCCAAGAGACTTGAAGTCCAAAGAGAATTTTCCTTTATTAAAAAAAATGGGAAACGAAGAATTAAATTCTAAAAATAAAATTGAAAACATTAAACATCAAAACCCGCAGGATGCAATCAACTCTAACACAGTCCCAGATCAGTCATCTTACTGGGTCAGACATGGGATGCAACAGACCCGTTCAGGGTCAGACATGGGATGCAACAGACCCTTTCCCCAGAAAAATGCATACATGTGAAGACTTCAGCGTATCACCTGAGGAGGGCCACATGCATCCAGAAGCCCCCAGGCTATCAATGCCTGTGTCATCAAAAGTGAAAATAAATTAACTAAGCAGGCAATTAAGATTCAAGGAAAATGAAACAAACTCTCAAGGATACTGGGAGAAGGAACAGCAAGATAAAAGCCAGGATAAAAATAGAATTGTTAAATCCATGAGCTGTTTCTTTGGAAAAAATCAAACGAAACTAAGAAAACAGCAAACTGCTAGAAAATAAATCAAGGAAAAAAACCCTGCATCAATATTGTTAGAAATGAGAAGGAGCGTATGTTACCAAAAACAATGCATTCAGAATTAAGGGAGTGCTCTGCACAGTTGCATACTAATGCATTGGGAAAACTCATTTTTTTCCCTATAAAATTCCAAATTACCAAAATTTTCAGATGAAATAGGAAACCTAAATCAACCACAAAAAAAAGAAGTTCCTATATTTTCTAATATATATTTTCTGCTTTCCCAAAGGCATCGACATATGATGAATTAGCTTGTAAATTATTTTCAATTTTTGAGGTGGATTCCACTCTTTCAACAATCAACGTTCAGCTAACATTTCCCTACTCTCAGCCAAACAGAGTTGTCATGTAAGGTCAATGCTCCTGTGTCACAAAAAATGACTGGGGGGAAGGGGTGTCATCAATTCATCCTGTGAGGCCGACTTGACCTCCCTAGATATATTATTAAAGTCCATAATAAGGGACTTTATTAGGGAGATAACCTCCATAAGCTTTGTGAAGAGATCTATCAATAGGAACAAAAATTGGTCTATGTGTGTATATATGACTATTGGAACATTCTGTCTTCTGGAATGAGAACTCACACGCTTGTGAAAGCAGACAGGAAGTTACTTATGTAAACAATGCGTGTAAATTAGTAAGAACATCAAGACCTCTAAGTGAACAAAGATTTAAATAAGAGAAGCTAACTTATGAAATGTTTCTTGAAAGATGTTCAAGCTCAAATTAAGTAAGACAAAGACTATCTTACATGTTTAATTAAATTGATTTTCCCCCAGAGCACACATTTTTCCTTGCGTTAGCCTTCTCCTCTTAGCTCTGGCATGGGTGATTTTCCTGAATATTGTCTGGCTTTCTTAAACAGGTAGATTGCAACATGCCTAATCTGCTAACAAGACAATGAAGCCATAAAATAGGCAGCAACAGCCAGGACACAATGAAAAGTGCTGCTCATTTGTACACGTTTGCCTGTTTGGAGTAGCGGGATGACGTTGAGCACTCTTCAGACAGACTTGCTTTGACACCTACAAATGAACAGTACGGAGTAACAGCCCAGACAGATGCAATTTTTAGCAGATTATTGAAACAAAATGTGCTTTTCTCACTTCCCTGCTTGTTTAAAAAAAAAAGAGAGAGAGACTGACCCCTGTGTTTTCTGTGCCTTCCTATCACCTGGTAACTAATGCTTATTGAGGAAATAACCTTTTACAGAGGAAAAAAAAAATACTTCAGTCTTACCAGTGCTCTGTCCTGGAGATTGAACTTTCTTCCTCATCAACTTCTATTTCTTACCTGCTTCATTACTTTGGAGTTCTAGCCAGAAGCAGGAAGTGTCAAAAAAATCTTTTAAACTTGACCTGAAATTTTCAAGGGAAGTAGCAGAAGATGGGTAAATCTGGTTCCCCGTGGGGTAAGATGCCCAGGGCAATTGTTACAACCACACAATTACCTGGCACAACAAAATTTCCTAATGGCATCTCATTAGGAATTAATGGCATGAAATAATTACTAAGTGACCTTTTTGTCAAGGGGATGTAAACAAGCAAATCATGCAACACCAAGATAACATAGTGATACACTAAAATCGCAATTTTGATAGGATTTTAGCATGTGGCAGATTCAAAAGCGAAAGAACAAATGTTCTTTACGTAATGGCTTGTGTAAACGACAAGCAGCAAAGGCAATTTCCAGTATGTGGCTCTGGCTTCAGCATTAAGTCTTATGAGGAGTCTGCTTTTAAAACTTTCTATTGACAAACTGCACTTTTTTTTACCCAAAGATATGTTGGCTCTTTGATAACTGTTGGGAACAAATTTCCTTGCTCCCCAACTTCCTGAATAGCAGACACATGAAAAGGTGCTATGGCATCATTGGGGTGGGGGTTAACCGGTGGTACTGGGAATTGGAGCAAAGTGAATGGCTAGAGGCTGATGGCTCCTGAAGGCCTGGTCAGACTTATCTCCACCCGATTTGCAAAAATAACTTTTCCTGCCTTGAACAGACTTAGCTATGGTCACCAGGTTGGTGCAGCCAGTGGTTATGAAAACAATGTTCACAAACTGTTGGATCAAGTCCCACCCAATGTAGGAGCCAAGTATCTAAGCTAATGAACACTTGTAAAAACACCATCTAATTCTGATGATTGAGGGGACATAGGACTGATTACAATGGAGCCAGGAAATGTGGGATTCTTTAATATTGCCTTCATCCAGCAGCATTACAAACAGGGCCATGGTGATGGATGAGGCAGAGACCTTCTGAAGGGTCTTCTAACCCCAATGTGGCCTGTTTGCCTTCTTCAATGGTACAACTATGATAACATGGTCACAGCGTGCTATTTGCAGAGCATTTCTCATAGACTCCTGCTCCTCCCTCATTTGCAGATACAATAACCAAGGCTGAGCAGTCTCAACAGCTTTACCTCTAGGTTCAGACCATGTTAAATTCAGAACAATGTGTATTTCTAAATAGATGGAGGAAGGTTAATAGCAAAGTCTTTCGAGATTTAGTCAAACTTTTACTATAAGCTCTGCCAAGTCCTGAGGTTTTTACCATTTTTTGCAAGAGATTCTGCCCCTAAGGGGCAGGTAGTTTTTCCTACTGGATGGACCCGAGGGGAACAGCATAGTGGCTGCCGTGCAGTCAACCAGCGCCCTGCTCATACATGTCTTAGGTGGCATTCTATTATCACAGCCTGTGAACAGGGCAGAGAGCAAAGAGGGCTCTGTTATTTCTAAGGAACATCAAAAAGAAACTGGCCCAGACCGTGAAGAGAAAGGAAGTAGAAAACAGACTCATAATTTGTTCTAAGACTGACCACAATCTGTGGGAAACACAGATCTGATCTACTCAGGACAGTTAAAGAACTGGACACCAGGACTCCTAATCCAATGGGGTGTGTGTGTGCGCGCGCGTGCCCGCGCAGACTCTACACACTAATCTAGGAATGCACTAGTGCCCTGGCGCATGAGGACACCATCTGAGAACAATTGTTGGTTAGTGTGGTCACGGCAATAAAATTCTATGTCTGTGTTGCTCTGGAAGGTAGAGCCTGACTCCTAGTCAAGGAATGTTCAATCCATTACACAAACACCTTTTGAATAGGTGTAAATAATTTTGTTATAAAGCAGGATGGGAGGGAAAAAAGCCACTCAAAGTTTCAGTAATTCAATAATTTATTCCTCTAAAAAAGTGTGTAAAAGTATATAGCTCTCATTCACAAGGTATATATGAATGACATTTAAAATGGAGGCCTTTTAGTATTGTTTCTTTTTATCAAAGTCTTTAGTGTACTGTACCAGCGCTATACTGTAGTTTTAAATGAACTTCACATATTTTTGTATTCTTTCAAATTGTTTGCTATATATAAAAGAAGCTCACTGCAAAATGCTTGAAGGAAAAAAGGAAACAAAAGAAATTCAGAACTTCCCAGAAATGTACAGCTTTTACATTTAAAAAAGGTTCTGAAATATACATACAAGCATGCTGGACAATCCCACCCCTTTCCCCTCCCCATTTCCCCTTTTTAGTTCAAACCATGGTAAGAGTTCTGATTTCTGCAGGATTTCCAAAATTAAAAATAAAAAAAAAAATAAAATAACTTCTCACTCTGTAGCAAATCCAGGGCTTGTACATTTCAGATTAATTCAGTAAAAAACTCACAAGTAAAATAATGCATATTTAAGGGAAATATTATACAGACTTTTTCACACAGAAGTACATAATAAGATTTTTTAAAATCTATTGCCATTCATTTATTTTTGCACAAAAACGTATAAATATGTCACCAGCTTTTCTTAACTTAAAAAACTTAAATAAAAGACACCAGATGAAAACTACCCTTTGCTGCCTTTTTTTTTTTTTTTTAATTTTTGTAGGGGTTTTTTGTTTTTTGTGGGTTTTTTCTTTTTTTTTTTTTTTTTTTTTTTTTGCTTAGAATTGGATTTCTAGGGAAGAAAAGCCCCTGCATTAAAAACAGCCCATATTAAAAAAAAATTCAAAGTTCTGATGAATTCTGGGAAAAAAAGCAACCCCAAAGTGGTAAAAGATTACAAATATCTACTTTACAATTTGTCTTCTCACCAAGATAATTTTATACAAGTTTACAATCTTCATCATCTTATGCTCTTCAAAAGGCCTTGAGAATTTTTCCTTTCTGATTAAGAAAAAATAGCACTGCAATATTTTTAAAGTCAATTTTACACTGTACACATTAGATACAAATGGTTTGATATATCAGATTTTTTTAACCTATACATTGTGAAAGTCATCCCCCCCCCCCAATTGGTGGTACAGAGAATAAAATTATCCATTTACAAGTTATTTCTCTGCTTACATATTCCCACCACACAACTTTTTTTAATATAATGTTTTAAACGTTAGATTATTTCAAGAAAAATACTTTTACAAAATCATATCAGTTATTACATTTTTTTTTTGTTTGGTTTTTTTTTTTTTTTTTTTTTTTTGTTAATAACCAGGATATGGAAGTCTCTTGGAAGAACTTTAAAATTTGCATGATTCTCTCCACAGATGACTAGAGCTCAACAGCCTGACCAGAGTGGCTTGCGGGAGGCAAGCCCACGCCCACTGCCCTCAGACAGAAACACGCTGCGACGTCAAGGTCAGAAACGGGGTCTTAAAGACAACCCTCTGGGGCCTGGAATGAGGAGTCATAAAATACTTCAATTAGCCATTAATGCTTTAAAAAGGCATTATATTTTTTTTAAAAAAGTCCCACCACAAAGGCTCAACTTCAAGTACTAATTTAATGGTTAAGTTGTAATATTTCTTTGAAATAATATTCCTATGGTCCAGAAAAAAGTCACCATATTTATAACTGATTTTATGAGCAAACACTTTCAATTATGATATGTACATGAGTCCCTTTTGATCTAATGAGAGGAGAGACCTGGCTTTCAATAAGAATTCACTAGAAAATATATTTCCGTTGTGACTATATAAAACTAATGAAGGTACTTGCCTCCATGGCTCTGGGTTGAGCTTGACTGCCTTCTGTATAAAAATGTTATCCTTCATGAAACGCTGGCCATTTTTAATAAGAAACATGGCAGAATGTTTACCCAGTTTGTTCTTAATAAAGCCTACTGCTGGGTGGTTTTGAATATATTACTTTTTAGGCTTATCTCCCCAGTCTGTTTTCACTCCTTTTCCGGCTTCTAGGACAGAGGTATGTAGTCAAAGAATCCTATGGTGGATCTGAGTTGGGTTTCAGCTACTGTACCTGGTCCTCATGAATTAAAAAAAAATCAAAAGAAAGTCACAAAAAAACATGACAAAACAACTTAAAATAAATAAACAAAATGAAGATGTCTCCAGACCTTTTGTATCTACACACAGGTATGAAGTCAACCAAAGCATCCATGCCAATCTAGATGGGGGCACTAGGGAGACAGAAACCCCATTATGAGATCATATACTTGAGCTGGTTCTTATTTTTAAGAAGTCCCAGATTATGGAGTTCGGGTAACCCACAGGCCATACACCAATAACTAGAGGATTATATCCAAAAGGGCTAAACTGCCCTTGTTTTTAAACAGAGACTGGAAACACAGACTCTTGTGCAAAAGGATACTGTCTCTTCTGTTTCCCTCTTAAAAACCACCACCACCACCACCAACAAACTTCCTGCGGACCAGTGGTTTGGGGCTGCACACACCATAACACTGGCTAAAAGTCACTGCTTATGGAAGTTTCCGGGTCCATGAGAGAAGTATCAATGAATCCCTCTGGGAATGAACACTGCAGAAATGACCTGTGCCTGCTGAGGAGTAATCACAGTGCAGGACTGTGGAGAGTGGTCTCAAGAAGAGGATGTGGGGCATTTGCAGAGTGTAGCAGGCTCCTTGGGCTGAGGCTGCAGGGAGGAGGAACCGAGCCAGAGAGAACAAGTGCTTTTCCAATTAAAGTATATTCATGATGGCATTGTACAACTGAGTGAGCACCACAAAGTGGACGGGAAGGCAGGAGGTACGGTCCTGGGTAGCCGGATTGCACGTGAGCCAGGATAGAGCGTTGTACTGCTCCAAAACAAACCTGCCGGAGAGAAGAGACAGGTCAGGGGCACGAAGCACAGCAGAGGCAAGGCTGGTTCTATACGTCAACATTCCAGGAGTTGGCAGGGAGGGCCTGTGTCATTCTTTCACTTGTCTCAGGTTTCCCTGTGGCACTTTTCTCACACATCCGCTTTGCCTAGCCCTGCATTACTGGCCACAAATGGAATCACATATGCTATCATATAAAAACAGGATTTCAAGGAATTCATATTAAAAAACAAAACATGTGAAATAGTTCATGAATATTTTTATGTTAACTACTGAAATGATACTGTTTTTCATATACTTGATATTATTCTGATATACTTTTGGTATAATTGATACATTTTAACTTCACCAATTTATTTTACTATTTTAATGTTGCTACTAAAAAAATTTTCATTAGAAATGTAGCTTACATTGTATTTCTCTTGGACGGTGCTGCACTAGAGACCCTGAAAGCCAAAATCATGTTGATCAGGTTCTTGCTTAACTATAATTTCCAAATCATTTTAGAGTTAGTAAACACTAGAAAAAGCTGGCATTTCCTCAAGGTACTTGAAGAATGTTTGTGGCCCGCTACAGTGCAAGAGAATTACTGCATCCTTCTGGAAGATACTTCCTAACTATGGAATTTATGTTCTAGTTAATTTTATTTATATAACTTATGTCAGAAGAAGTAAAAAAGATGCTTTCAAAACCAAGCGCTTGAACTTTTAGGCTCTGTCTTCTAACCATCCACCCCCTATTCTGATCTATTTTCATCACCATAAAATGCCTCCTTTAAATAGGAAGCAAGGACAATTGTACTGCACATACCTATCCCATTTAACAAAGTATACTATACTCTCTGTCCAGTGCTCATATGGGGGGACTGCAACTCTCAGCGGCTAATCAGACAGTGCTCCACAGCACAAAAGGTAGCACCTTTTCTGCATTTTAATTAAATACACCTTGGAAAAACAAAAGTGAAGGAGGATTATTTCACACTGTACTGCTATGTTGCCTATGTCTGTATCTACCTTAAAACATCAGATGTGGTTTTGGAGTCAAGAGGATGTGGAACCCGCTGAGAATTCCTGGCAGGGAGAAGTTCATCCGTCTGTGCTACAGAAATGTGGTGATGCAGTGAAGCCTGGTAAAAGAACAGAGACAGTTACCTTTCTGACAACCTCAACCATGGGGCAGAAAAAAGGAAGACCAATGTATGCTAGTTGCAGACGCCCTCTGGAGTCTTTAGAAGCCACAGCCTCCAGAAGCCTTAATTTTAGGCTCTCAGTAACTCCAATGTGATCCCAAATAACTCCATATCCTAGAGTTGGAAAAAAGCTAGCTTTGCAAATATAAATGCGTTTCAAATGATTCAAAGACCTGCCTCTTGAAGTCCTAATCTCTAGAAGGCCTCAGGGTCTGGATATGGCTAACTGTCCCCTTGTGGTGGGGTTAATACATTCTCTCCTGACTTCTTCTGTAAATCCATAGATTTAGAGGCTCTAACTGGTTCAGTTTCTTTCTAGATGGAGGGGATAAGGGTGCAAGAATACTGCTTAACTGGTGCTATGTCCTTCTTATTGCATCACATCAAAAGGCAACTAATGTCTATTGTCCCACTTGAAGTAGGATTGATCACCGTGTTCAGCAGGTTACCAGCATGCTCCATTTAATAAGTTCCCCATCACTTTTTCACCTAATTTTTACTTTATTAAATAACTGAGAAATATAGTATGTGAGAGTTAATATAAATGCTTCTTTATTTTTTAGTTTTCGACTTAGTAAGCTGCTGTTCTAGTAGTTTCAAAAGGTGACTGAGAAAATGTTCTGGTTTTCAGCACAATTATGAACCCATGTATTTGTTTCATTCTCCTGCTACCACTGTTCTTTATGTTCAAACTGTCCCATCCTTGGGCAATGAGAACCCTCCAGCTGGCTCCTGGGTCCTTTGAAGTAACTCTAATTATCTTAAGTAATTTCCTTGCTTTTCAGTGGGACAACATAGCAAAGGTTCATCCTGAATATTTCTTACTTCAGACCTATAATCAGTCATTTATTCCAAGGGACTCTGGTTCTTTTAAATGATAAATGGTATTTCAGAACCAGAACTGTAGCAAGAGAGTTGTTTATGGATACTATGCTGTCACTGCTCCTAAGTTTTGCAGTAGACCGAGCTAAAAAAAAAAAAAAAAAAAAAAGTGTACACCTTTCTTAAGAGGGAAAAATAAATCTAGGTTCATCCTGACAAGTCTAATTTGAAATAAAGATGACGTGGATTTTATATAACTTCCTTGATTTCACAATATGTCATAGCCATTAGTTAAAGAAAATTGCTTCAACTGTTTCTGGTCCAACCCTTCCACTGTTTCTTTTTGAAAACAGAGCAGGCCTGTGTGTGTGTGTGTGCGCGCGCGCACCCATCTTATCACAATCACTACAAGGTAATCTACACTCCACAGAATGATTATATAACAATAATCCTCACATTAACACTCCACTGAACAGATGTACGGGTTTATTCAACCAGTTCCTTACTGATGGACAGTTCAAGTGTTTCCCATCTTTTACATTTATCTTTTTGATTTTGCCTGTTTCTTCTGAATAGATTTCCAGAGGTGGAACTGCAGCATCAAAAGGGAAGCGAGGGGGGTTGTGTCACTTGGCTTTCCTACTGGCACCAGGGCCATCTCCCAACAGCCCTGCCAAAAGAGCATGTTGTCAAACTTCTGGCTTCTTGCCAATCTGTGGGTGAAACGTGGATTTCATTCCAGGCTCTTTCAAGCAAACTGGAAGTAGGAGATCTTTTGTTTTAACCCTTAATTTGTATTAAAGGGTTCCAAGACTGATACAGGAAGGAGCGTGTGTAAACGTAAATTTAGCTGCCTCTTGCCCTACTCTAATGAAGAAAGATGAAGCCTGTGGCAAGGGAGGAAGAGATCAGCCAATCCAGATCACCTCCACCTAAGTTTACCTTCACGGGTGGCAAGGCAGCATGCCCTGTGGGTCCCACAAAGTCTCCAACTTAGGTTAATGTGATTGCTTCCTTTGTGCCATGGCTTTGGGTTCCTCTCCTGAGTTCTAACCACCGCCCACCGCCCACCCCCACCCCACAACCACAACTGTAATTAAAATACCCTCAGAGTAGAAGCAGATGTGAAAGAAAAAGGGACCACAGTATGATTGTGGGGACTGAGACACAAGTTTCTAACCAAACCCCAATTTAAGTCTAAGTTATACTCCTCCCCCAAACTTCAAATATGACACCAAACCAACCTTTAGGAAGAGGGGGCACTGGTTCTGAGCCTGGGGACACGACGACCAAAACCACTGTGGGAGATTCTCTGCTTTGGCAGTTGATACAAAATACCCAAGGGCCAGAGGCTGCTGCTTCAGCTCCTCGGGTGCCTCTCTAGAGAGAAGACGCTCACCCTGACTCTGAAAAACAAAGTCCCAAGAGCATGATCAGCATTTATATCACTTCAAATAAAGCTTTGAAAATCAACTTTTTACCAAGTCACTCTACACACTGTGGACCCCTTTCTGGCAGCTTTTTGCACAAAAACACCGGTGACTGAGAAAGGTCAACAGGAGAAACATGGTGTTCGCTGCATGCACAGACATCTGATGAGAAATATGGTACCAGCTAAACTAATTTCAATCAGCCAAGCAAATACAGATATATTTGCTCTGGTTTCTTTTCTGTTAAATGTAAGACGTGTTCCATGGCATCAGACATCAAACTAAAGGTGGAAAGAATGGCCTCTGGCAGCTGAAGGCACCCACCCCCCACACCCAGGTGCTCTTTCACCAGCAATCAACCAAAATACATGAGCGTACCCGACAGTCTAGTGTCAACAACATGGATGTTAGGAAAACCTAACACTGCACCACTCCATGTGATACAGTGTCACTGACCTCCCAGCAGTGTAAGATCTGCTGGTGAAGAGGACTTGTTTTTAATTTTTAGCAAACTCCTTAGTATAAAACCCTTGTGAGAGCCTTACGACGGGTTTCTGCAATTGACATTTTCTTTATCTTTGATTCTTTTAGCTGGCTTTAAGAGCTGAAAATAACCTTTTATGCAAGGAATAAAAAGTAATCATTTGTTTTCAAAGGCCTTCTGTTGGGAGGACAAAAATAATCGTCAACTATCACACCAAGTTGTATTATCTGAGTTGGTTAAAAAATAAAAACTTACTACAACCCTGAGTAAATGCTTTCCCCTGTTGTAATGCCTTAATTGGGTATCAAAGAATGTTTAATGGTTCTGAAAGAGGAACTACTGAAAGCCTTGCAGGGGTCACCAGGCTGCAGGTGTTCAACATTGAAAAGGGCCACCTGCCCAGCTGCAGAGCACTGCTGTTTAAACTCTGACATGCAATCACAGACATCAGGGCTTGAGGCTCCAACAAAGGCAGAAAGTACAGCAAAGCTCTGTTTCTACAGAACTCACATGACACTTCAAAGACCAATTCTTTGTTTTTGGATAAGCTAGTGCAACCGTGGGCACTGAAAGGTGATTACTGTTATTTCCATTTCACAGATAAGATAACTGAGGCTGAGAAAGGTCAAGTAACTTGATCAAGATTACCAACCTACAAGTCATACAGCTGTAACTCTGAGCTACATCTATCAAACTCCAGGGCATGCATTCTTGCTTGCTATGTTCTTTGCCTCTAGAATTCAAATTCTAAATTGAAACTACCTGATATAAAATCTGTGCTCTTGGTTTCCATCACAATAATCTCCAAAGAACCAATAAACTGTCATGAACTGACAAATGAATATGGAGAAAATAAAGACATTTAAAATGCTCTTCCTTCAGAAAGGAGGACTGGGGGACAGGCAGTTACATGAATGTAGTCTACTGAGTCACTCATCCCTGGTTTTATCTGCTAACTAACATTTTTAATCTTCTTTCTCTTTGACTGTCCCTCCATGAACTCCAGGCTGGCAATGAAAGCCCCATGGACAGAAAACTAAGTCTTCTTACTACAGCTCTGTCTAAATGAGTGTGAGCAGAGTTGTGTGTGCTTGCCCAGTTTAACAGAGTAGACATGGCCATTTTTCTATGTCTTAAACCCTCAATCTCACAATATTTTAAACAAAAGGTACAAGAGTGATAAGGTATGAATCATCTACTTTAAAACAAAGTTAACACAAGCTACAGCAGAACCTTTAACTCTTCGATCCTGTTAATTCACCTCCAAAATTCCTGGGATATTTAAAGAGGAAACTGGTTGTCAGCTCTGGTGTTCTTCCTTAATACTGGGGCATTAACCTAGACACTTGTCCAAAATGAACATTCTGTGGGCCCTTGCCATTTCGAAACCTGGCTACACAAAAGACTGAAAATATATATAAATCAAGGCACCATGACATGAAACAAGAACAGTAAGGCTTACTTCAGAATAATCAACCATCAATAATGTGTTCTTCAATTAAGACAATTATTTTACATGTTAAGTAAGCAAGCCTATTGAACTAACCCCTGAAAAGCAACTATTTTGGCAAAAAATGAAAAATAAGTAACCAGGAAGCAGCAAGCAACCAAAACTAATTTTTGCTAGGAAACAGTCATTGCAAAAAAGTCTTCTTGCTGTAATAGGACTATTCTTCTGATAAAACATATGTATCAGGAACATTTTCAGAAATAATAATCCATTTCTAATTCCTGCCTGCATTCAAAATAGAACAACTACAGAGTCACTTTTCCACACTGATTTCTCTTGTACCAGGGACCAACACCATTAGAAGAAAGGTACATGACAGAAAAAGGTGATTATACTTCCAGAGGATTATTTTCCCTGAAGGCTGAGGTTGTTTTAAACAACCTACTTCAAATCATCCTTACCCGACTGTGCTGGAAGTGAGAGCCCACTCCAATTCCAGAAGGAGAGCCTGGGGAAGGAACCGGGGAGGAGTTGGGAGAGGAATGGAGGTTCCCAGTCATTAATATGCCAATATCATTGTCCATATCATCTGGGAATGGAAGGTCAACAAACATGTCATCTAGAAAGGAAGGAGAAAAAACACAAACATTTAAAAAATATCTCACATCCACAACTTAAACAATATATACTATTTTGTTAGTCCATGACGTTACAAAAACACACGCTGTTAATAACTTAGTAAGATTTATTATTCATGTGTGTCTACTGGGTGCAAGGTGCTGAAAATTATTTTTTCATTTTGTATTCTCAATGATCTAATGTGAAGTATTAACAGATTGGAGAAATAAAAACATAAAACAAAACTCCACACTCTGTATAGCTTCCAAAAGCACATAAAAAGATGGCAAAAGAGGGCAGCCCTGGTGGCTCAGCGGTTTAGCACCGCCTTCAGCCCAGGGCGTGATCCTGGAGACCTGGGATCCCGTGTCAGGCTCCCTGCATGGAGCCTGCTACTCCCTCTGCCTGTGTCTGCCCCCCACCCCATGAATAGATAAAATCTAAAAAAAAAAAAAAAAAAAAGATGGCAAAAGAGCTAAAGCAGCAATTTAATTATCACACAAAGTTACAACTGACACCATCCAAGAAAAGAGCAGACACCATCTATGCATCCAATTAGCATCTAAAATACTGGAGGCTGAATTAAGACATGTTAATAGGTGTGAACTTGCCCTGAAACTGGAGGCCTACTCCAAAAGCAGATAAAAGCATTGTGTTTTCATTAAGAAATCTTCTTCCACATTATAAAAGGTACACAGCAGAAAATTTGGAAATTGCCCAGAATGCAATTACTGTGAATGTTTTGCTACAATTTTTCTTATATCATTACTCCATTATGATCATACTATATATAAAATCTGGTATCCTTTTACCCTCCCCCTTTAACAGGGGTAAATGCGGGTAACTATTAAAAAAATCTTCAAAAAGCAATGTGAATGGCTACATAATACTAAGTATTTAACAGTTTATAGATAACCATTACTCAACAAATGCCTTGACAGATAATCAAACCAAAACATCTATTAAGAATAATCAAATGAGGGCAGCCCGGGTGGCTCAGCGGTTTAGTGCCGCCTTTGGCCCAGGGCGTGATCCTGGGGACCCTGGATCGAGTCCCATGTCGGGCTCCCTGCATGAAGCCTGCTTCTCCCTCTGCCTGTGTGCCTCTCTCTTTGTCTCTCATGAATAAAAAAAATAAAAATTAAAATAAAAAAAAAAGAATAATCAAATAAGGAGTTGTTTTAGAGCAAATTAGATTCCCAATGATTAGCTAAAGACAGAAGCTCCTTCATATTGCTTAGGAGTCTTCATATGTCTCAAATCAGATCAGCTACTATTTACTTGAAGAGTGGCACCCATGTGGAGGACACTACCAAGCAGGTGTTTTTTTTGTTTGTTTGTTTGTTTTGCCTTTAGGGAAAAACAGTAGAAAATTAATTATTCAAGAGAGGAAAATATTTATTTGGTCTTGGTAACTGGGTATGTGAATCTTCAAAAACAAACAGATTCTCTAACCAATCTTCAATCCCCTACTCGTATTTTATTTTTTTTTTTTTAAAGATTGTATTTATTTATCCATGAGAGACACAGAGAGAGGCAGAGACGTAGGTAGAGGGAGTCTGACTCAGGACTTGATCCCAGGACCCCAGGATCATGGTTTGAGCCAAAGGCAGATGCTCAACCACTGAGCCACCCAGGCACCCGCCTCTTTGTATTTTATATGTTGATTATTAAAACACATGCAACAGCCCATGAGTCCATACTTTAGCTCTGCATCTTGCTGGAGAATCTGAGCTCTATCCCTACACAACCCTCCACACTCACCATTGTTGGGGCTAAACCCATCTTCATTGGGATAGTTGGCTGGAGCCACCTGGATGGTTGATGATGTTGGGAACACCAAGATGTGCGTACAGGAAGCATCTTGTGGGGTATTCAGTTGAGATGACTGCATGTTCAGTGCGGTACTTCGGCCAAAAACAGAGCCCATTGTGACAGCATCTTTAAATGAAAGAAGAAAGAGAAAGAAAGAATTGTATCAGTTCCTTCTGTGCATCAGTAAACAACTCCAGAAATAAAGTTTCAGGAGGACCTGAGCTGGAGAGACAGGAGTCTGATACAACTGCTAAAATGGATACACATTTAAAGTTCCATCTAAGTGTTGACATATCTTCAAAGAAACAGACTCAGAGCACATAGCTGTGATAACCCAAGTCTCATATCACACAGGAAAGGTTAAGATAAAATTGGGCTGAGCCCACCAATATGCTTTAATTATTTTTATAAGAAGCAGTTCTAAGAATAAGTCTCCCACTTTCTACCTGTGGTTGCTTACAATTTATAAAGGACTGTTCTCCTAAATGATACAATTCTGTAGAAATGGTACCATTCAACTAATAATTATTATAACTAACATTTATTGAATGCTTACTACATGTCAAATTTTGTGCTAAACTCTGTATTCACTGACATCATCTCATTCAGTCATCATACCTACCTTGAGGTACAACTATTATGCCCATATCATGAGACCGAGAACAGGGAACTTAAGAAATTTGCCAAAGTGGTACAGGCAACAATTAACCTAGGGTCTAATAAGGCCAACAAACATAGGACATATGCCTCTCATAGGACTGATGATGAATAAGCTCATTCTCACACAACACTACTGATTTTTATAGGGAGGAAGTAGACAGAACCTCCCATTTGATCAGAGACATATCTGGAAGATAAAAGCAGACTTAAAAAGGTAGAAAATTCCTTAGTTATAAATTATAAAGTGGCTTAGTTGTTAATTTTTTAAAAATTCTGTGGCCACAATCATTTGGCTATCTATCTGGCACTCCCATTTACTGAGTGCTTCCTTTGGGCCAGATACTATGCTAACTACTTTACTTCTATTTGTCTCACCATTCATCCTCAACCACATCAGAAAGATTTAAAATATTCTCTCAAGGCTGCTTAGAGCTTGTGTCAAATATCTATCTTCAAAAGGATATTCAAATATGTATCACAATGGTGGTGTCCACTTTCGTGGTTTCTGGAGGGTGATTCTCATACACTAACAACAATCAGGGTCAGGCCACGGGAACTGGCCAGTCATACCCAGAACTTAGGCTCTCTTCCAAGTTATGGTCATCAAGACAATAAAATCACAAACCTCTCCCCTTGAAGAGACCAATGGTTTTCCATTTTTGTCCCCAAGTACAATTTTCTCTCACAAAGATAATGAAGGTCTATTCTACATTTGTCTATAGACTTTAAGTTTGAATGAGCTGAACTGATGTGATACCTAATTAATGAAACTGACAAAAAGAGACTTACCTGGCATCACTACAAAGGACCCCTGGGGCTCCATGGCAACCAGGCAGGCACTAAGGATTGAAGGAGAGTCTGCGGCAGAGATTCCACACATCCGGCACACGTCCTTGAGCCGTTTGCTGATTGTCTGTAGTGAACATTCTCCAAGGAGGATACTCCAATCTGAAATCAGGTATGAGAGTCATACACAGTCTTTAGAAATTCATATTGATAGGAGGTTTAAGCTTACCAGATTTGCCCGGTAATTGAATTTCCAGAATTGGACCTAAAGGGAATAAGGCTTTACACAGGTTCTACTCCTTGCTACAAAGAAAATGTTACTTGACCTCTTTTACACTTCATTAACAAAGAAACAAAAGCCTACTATTCTGTAGACTAAAATAATGTCTGAAATGAGCTGGGAGAGTCCAGCACAGATCCACACAGATTTAGGCACTTCATATGCTTTTTGATGATGAGGCCAGTCTGTTCTTTCTTCTCCTTTTTCTCCAGGTATGGTTCTTTCACACCCCCCACCCTGCCCCCACCCTGCCCCCACATCAGCACTTTTCTTTAGAAGAATGCACAGTTGGGAGGCAAACCTCAGTTTTGTTTACTGCTGTAGGCTGGCTGTTTCCATGAAAGGCAAGCCTTGCAGAAACAAGGGGAATTCTTCTTAGAAGGCCCAAGAGAGCTGATAAACAATGAGTGTGAGTGAAGTGCTCCAAATGATGTAGCACTAATTGTCCAGATTAAAACGCTAGCACAAATTTTCTAATATTTGTTTACTGCCTCCACACAAAGGCACTATGTCTACTCAGAGAACTGTAGAGGGTTATGTTACTCTGGGAATGGAAAAGTACTTTGTCTTCTCTTTTGACTCCCAACCCAACAGACACGAAGCATGCCATACTCCTGCAGTAGCACACTGCTATCCATGTCCTGTCCTACTGATGAAAGACCATTCCCCCACTACAGGTTTCTACTTTCACTAAGTTTTTCAAACACACTGTTCTCCCCTTAACGAATTTGTAAAAGGAAGAATTTTTTTCATATTTCATATTCCTAAAAATATTCAAACTGAAGTGGCTGAAGTAAAAGTGGCCAAGACATGAAGAATGTATTTTGTAAAGCCATAGAAAAATCAAACAGGCATGAGTTCTGGATTTAAAACCAAAGAAGAAAAAAAAATAAAAATAAAAATAAATAAAACCAAATTAAGAAAGGAAAGGTGGTATCTGTATTTTACCACAAATATTCTGGTGATAAAGAACAAAACTTTACAAAGCTGACTCTGAAATCTGTAGGCTCATGTATGATACTGTCCCACAGCAATGCAATGCGGCACAGACCTCAGATTCCCACAGGAATGAAATGTAGATTGTCAAACTGATTTCCTGTACACTAGGCTCCTCTGGGTGTCTTATCCCTTGAAAGTACGTTTTCTCTCAACCTTTTGATGGGTCAGTCCCACTCGCATTCCTTTCCCTTAAGAGATAAGAAGGGGGTGCTCCTGCTTAAAAAAAAAAAATCATTCAAGGGAAGGCAGTGGCCTTAATAATTGTCCAAAACACCAAGTGACTAGACTAGTAGGCTACATTTTTATCCCCTCTTCTTCTTTTCTATTATATTCCAACTTTTCCCAGGGGTTAAGAGTAGCTTAAACCCTTTAAGAGGAAGACTGACTACAAGGCATACCAACAGAGAGGACAGGAATTCTGACAGAAATGAAATGATGAATCCCCCAATGCATCAGACCTCCAGGCTACTGATACAAGATTCATTATAAGTATGATATTCTTTAAAAAATGAAAAGGGTAATATTTTCTATTAGCCTACAGTATAATTAGTCAAAAAAAATTTGCACATAATAGATCCCTAAGAAAACACTTAATACTTATGTAATGTAATGTATGTATAAACAACTATTAAACCCTAATAGTTAACTTACTTGAGCACTTGCTACAATGCAAGTTATATCCATATCGGGTTTTATTTCAGAGATTCCACAAATACCTGATATAAATTTCATGCAAAGAAACAATATATGCACTCTAATGCAAGGGTTCTGCAAACTATGGTCTGCAGGCCAAATCCTGCCCACCACTTGCTTTTGTAAATAAAGTTTTATTGGAACACAGCCAAACATACAACTTAGGTGTTGTCTGTGGCTGCTTTGACTTTACAATGGCAGAATTGAGAGGCTGCAATAGGGACACACTGGTCTGCAGAGCTGAAAATATTACCTGGCCCTTTACGTTGAAAGTCTGTTGACCTGCTCTAACATATTTGCATGCACAAAACCACCATGCTGGGACATCTGGGTGGCTCAGGGCATGATCCCCACACCCGGGATCCAGTCCCACATCGGGCTTCCTACAGGCAGCCTGCTTCTCCCTCTGCCTGTTTCTCTGTCTCTCTCTGTGTCTCTCATGAAAAAATAAATAAAATCTTAAAACAACAACAACAAAACACCATGCTTATTTGTGGCATATGCTTTGTTTTTGTGTAGACCTTGGGGGGGTGGGGGAAGAAACCTCTTCCATCCAAATGTACATATTAAACTTTTTATAAAGGTGTCATTAATTAATAAGCCTTAAAAAATGATCTAGAAATATTCATACTGCTCATGTAAAGTAGCTACACTAAGATAGCAAATGAGCTTGGCTCAAAGCCAGTGGTCAGTTATGTTGTTAGCTACTTTAGTGCTTTGTAGCTGTTATATTTATGATGGGAAATATTAGCAGTTGGTAGGTATATTTGGGAATTCAACTTAAAAAGTCTGCTCTCTTAAGCCTTCAGACTGAAGACCATCAGAGAGTTGCAATGTGAATAAAGACCATCCCAACTTGCAACTACTTGTCCTTGCAAATCAGGATTATCTTGCTCTTGTGCCAACATAAAATAAATACAAACTCTATCACCATCAATCACCAAAAATAAATAAAAGAAACTGAAGTCTATTCTTATATATGACTTCTTCTATTGTCCATAATCTCTCACTGGAATTTTCATGTTAAAGCTGACTTGATCTCACTGACTCAGTACATAAATAAGCCTTAGAAGTTCTAATTTAGTATCAATTTTAGATTAATAGAACATTCTTTTTTCTGTCTTATAATTGGGGTTCAGTATTTAAGATTTTCTTTGGTAAATGGCTTTGTTGATGATGAAATGTTTAAAAACAGCATATAAAACTACATTTAAAAGAATCAGAAGAGGGACGCCTGGGTGGCTCAGCGGCTTGGTGCCTGCCTTCAGCCCAGGGCATGATCCTGGAGTTCCGGAATCGAGTCCCACATCGGGCTCCCTGCATGGAGCCTGCTTCTCCCTCTGTCTGTGTCTCTGCCTCTCTCTGTGTGTCTCTCATGAAAAAATAAAATCTTAAAAAAATAATTTAAAAAATAAAAGAATCAGAAGATATAAATCTGCTTTATTCTTACTACCAACTTTGCAATTTCCTCCATTGGCTCAGGTAGGAACATTAGCTCAACACTTTTCCTTTGTTTCCTGTACTGACTGCTTCAGGAATCCCTCACCTTTAAGCTCCCCGTGGCCTAGGCGCCCAAGTCGGCCGATTACAACTCTCCACGGTAGAGATGTCATCTGGACAATTCCTATGCACCACTCCCATAACTTCTGTAGTCCAATTTTACGTGCAGATACTTTACTCCTCCGTGATCTAAAAAGGAAAGAAGTAGGGAAAAGGGCCCCAAATGAGTCAAAGTTATCACTTAGTAAGATAAAACCCAGAAAATTCCAAAGAACCCACCACCAGGGCACCTACTGCATTTAGAAGGAAAATCAGAATGACTCCTATCTGAGGAAAGGCATAGTATCAATTTATATGCAGCATAAACACTGAGGCTCCTCACCTGTTTGGTAAAGCGATATTTACAATACAAGTTTCTAATAATTCCCCATGGAGGTCAGTGCAGGAAGCCAAAAGCCAGCGCTGGTCATGAGACAGACAGTAGCCCACAAAGAGGACGTTGTATTTCTGGCTCGCCTCCCCAAATGTCTCTCCCAGCTCCGTCTGCTTATCTTTGATTGGGGCCAATATAAAAGGAGGGGAATAAAGCTGGATTGGGCTGGGTCGCTGAAATCACAATAAAAGTCCATTATCAACACAAAGCCACCCAACTCAATGTTTACAACAAAACCCAGAATAGCACTTGAAACCAATAGGGAGTAATGACAACAGTCTGCCCCCCAGAGATATTACATACATAAATACTAATGATAAAACAGAAAACAAAAAGATTGTTTAATGACATCAGCTAGGGAACCCCAATCAAGCTAGTGTTTCCTTATTAAAAGAAATTACTATTTTAGAAAGTAAACTGGCACCACTTCACTAGTCATCAAGAAATCAGAAATTAATACCACAATGAAATACCACTACATATTACCAGAATGTCAAATAAAAAAGAAAACACTAAGTATCAGTAAGAATGTGGAGCAATGAGAACTTTCATACGCTGCTGGTGATGTAATCCCTTTGGAAAAGTGACAATCTCTGCTAAAGCCAAACACACACATACCCTCTGATCCAATTCAAAGACATATGTTTACTGAAGGACAGGTGTAAGAATGTTCATAAGTTTTAACTATAACAGCTCCAAATAAAAAATAATCTAAATGCCCACCAACAGTAAAATGGAAGATAAACTGCGTTCTTATTATACAATCAGAATATTAAACAGCAAAGACATGAAAAACTACCACTACATGCAATGGAACAGATGAATTGTGACAGTGGATGAAAGAAGCCAGACATAGAAAATACCAATTATATGACTCAATTTACATGAAAGTCAAAAACAGGCAAGGTATGTTGCTGTTAAATCAGAACATTGATTACTGTTAGAATGACTAGAAGGAACATGAAAAAAGTTTCTCAATGCTTCTTAGGTTTTCTTTCTTGTGCTTCTTACATAATGTGTTCAGTGAAAATTCACCAAGCAGTATACTTATGATTGGCTACTTTTCAGTATGTTTATTATACGTTAGTGTGTGTGTGATTTTAGAAATCAAAGCATTAGCTGTTCCGATTAGACAAATATTTTAAACTGTGACAAACTGGTTGTCATCATTGTTTACAGCTATTATACACATTTCAGTATTTAATACCTACAGCAGGGGTCAGCAAACTTCCATAAAGGAGAGAGAGTAAATATTTTAGGCTTAATGGGTCTCTCTTCTTACAAGTAAAATGTAGCAATTATTCCTACCCAGGTCATACTAACATAGGCTGTAGCTGGATTGAACCCACAGCCAAAGCTGCCAACCCCTCAATGAACACACATACATTTATACATGCATACATACTGATATATGGCATAAAAAATAGTAATAATGGAATTACAGAATTTTAGAGCTAAAATAAAGACTTGAGAAAGAGTCTAATCCAATTCCTTCATTTTAGGGACACAAAACACAGGCCTAAAAATACTCAATAACGTGCTCAAAGACTCAAGGCTAATAACCTTATCATCGATCCATTCATTCTCCCTATACCTGGAAAGTCTACTCATATATATTTACCAAGAGAACAGAAAACATTTTATTTTATTTTATTTTATTTTTTTAGAAAACATTTTAAATACAAACATTTGTGCACAAATGTTCACAGCAGTATTATTCATAGCTAAAAAGTGGAAAAACTCAAATGTCCATCCACTAAAGAATGAGTCAACAAAATGTGGTATATATCCATACAATGGAATATCATTTAACCATAAAAATAAATAAAATCCTATACATGCTCTGATATAGAATGGACCTTGAAAACATGCTAAATGAAAGAAGCCAAACATAAGAGATCGCATATTCTGTGATCCACTTATACGAAGTGTCCAAAATAGGTAATTGCACCCCACTAAGAGACAGAAGGTAGCCTAGTGGCTGTCAAGGGTGGGGGAGGGGAGGGGCACGAGTGGTTGCTAATAGGTAGGGTGTTTCTTTCCACGTTGACAGAATGTTCTAAAATGAGACAGCAGTGATAGTTGCACAACTCTGTGAACAAACTAAAAACCATCAAATTCTGCAATTTTTAAGAGGGTAGATATTATAACATGCGAATTCTGTCTCAGCAAAGCTTTTTAAACAAAACAAAACAGTCCAGTGAGACTGCCTGAAAAGTTTAGCAAAAAGTAAAAGGGTAAATGTCAAATATCTTGGATGCAACACATAGCCTGTGATAAATCATGAGGTAAAAAACTGTTTTTGAGGGCAGCCCGATGGCTCAGTGGTTTAGCACCGCCTTCAGCCTAGGGCCTGATCCTGGAGACCTGGGATCGAGTCCCATGTCGGGCTCCCTACTTGGAGCCTGCTTCTCCCCTGCCTGTGTCTATGCCTCTCTTTCTCTCTGTGTGTCTCATGAATAAATAAATAAAATCTTAAAAAAAAAAAAAAATGTTTTTGAGGTACCAGATATTCTGTGAAAAACAAAAGGGGCACCAACAATAGGATTTCTCCTAATACTTGCATGGCAAATACTAAAATATATTCCTTCTCATGTAAAATGTGCTTGCATGAGACTGTGCCACAGCAGAGATCTGGAATTCCTGGATGCAGAGGCCTGGCTATCATGCTCACCACCACTGCATCCTCAGCATCTAACATAGTGCCTAGTGCACAGCAGACCACTCGGGCTGCATTTACTGAATGAAAGTGCCATCCATGTTCTAGCTGCAGACTGAGGGAGCAGCAACATTTAGCAATTAACTATTACCATAACACATGTAAAATTTTATAAACCTTAGGGAATTACTTGTAATATTTGATTTTGTTTTTAATATAAAGTTAAATGATTTATTTCTTCCTGTTTCAAAACAAAATGGAAAAAAAAGGCCTATTTTTGCCCCTTATTTTCATCTAGAATTCATCCATTTATCTCATGAGCTACTGACAGTATTCGGCCAGTATGTTATAACCTTTAAAACTTTTAGGTAGGGATCCCTGGGTGGCGCAGCGGTTTGGCGCCTGCCTTTGGCCCAGGGCGTGATCCCGGAGACCCGGGATCGAATCCCACATCGGGCTCCCGGTGCATGGAGCCTGCTTCTCCCTCTGCCTGTGTCTCTGCCTCCCTCTCTCTCTCTCTGTAACTATCATAAATAAATAAAAATTAAAAAAAAAAAAAATTAAAACTTTTAGGTAATGGCTTAGGACGTCTTACTACTTAGGTAGTCAGCCTTCACTCCCCTCCATGAAAATGCAGAACACTATCAGTTACCATTTGAAATTGTGATAATTTCTTACCAAAGCATAAGAATTGCTTGCATCCGAACTGCAGAATAACCACAAGAGGTAAAGAACTAAAAGATTCTAAGTTTATAAAGAAAGGTAATAACTCAATTTCTGGAGACAAAAGAAGAAACAATTAACAAGAAATAAATTTATTTTAATTCTAGAAAAAGCTAACAAAAAATATATGAACTGTTTACAAAAGTGAAAAAAAATTAAAACTCCAAAGAATAAACCAACCTAAACTGCCAAAGACAGAAATTGTACATAATCACAGAATGAATGTGGCTTGTGGGCTAAGCAGCTTCTTCTGGATCAAGTGACAGACAACAAATGCAGTATTAACTACATGTCTCATTTTTTCCCACTTCTAAGTTATTTATTCAAAAGAGAAGCATTTCATGGAGTTTTCTAGAAAAACATTACCAACTAAAATGAGCAGTTTTTGATATTTTTAAGTTCTTTTATGGTGAAGAGGTAATTTGCTGGCTTTTATTAATGGGTGATCTTTTATGCAATAAAAGTTGTGGGAACTGATTGCTGAAGTCTTTGAAAATTCTAAAAAGTGCCCTGTTCATCTATCTTCAGGATAAAGTGATCAGTAAAATAAAAGAAGTGTACAACTTTTGTTTGGTGTTTTAAAATTCCCCTAGAGGTACATATCTGTGGGAAGTAGGTTTAAGAAGATGGGAGAGAAAAAGCATTCATTTATAGATCAGAAGCACTGAGACAAGGGAAGAGAGAGCAAGCCCCTGTAAAAATGTGCATCAGAAAACACATACGCATTTGCTGTACCAGAGAGAAAAGATCTGGAGAAGGAAGAAAGTTAGTGAATTTAATACATGGGTTAGCTTCCAAAAATAAAGAACAAAATAATCATAGGAAAGTCGAACATCAGTAAGTAAGTGATGAGTGTACTGTTGCCTTAGGTCTTACATTAAAAAAAAAAAAAAAAAAAAAACGCCAAGAGTTTGCTTGCTTCTTTTCTCAAAAAATTTTACAAGTTTAGATAAATATCTCCTCTATTTTAAATTAAGGATCAGAGAAATCTACTACTCTTAATAAAGGCGAAAGACCAACCCAGCAGCCCAACTCTCCTGGCTTGTATCCCCAGTATACAAGCACTGTTAGAAATTTCTGCTGTGCTACTACCTACCTCTGGGTTCTTGAGGGTCATCTCGATGCTGGCGGCAGGCCCAAATCCTGTGAGGGACTTAATGTGGATCTGTGTGGGCAGAGGTCGCCGGCATTGGCAGTACACCGAAAATGCCATGGACTTCAAGTATTGAATGTAGAAAACTTGTTCGTCCTTCATTGTCTGCAGCATGTACTGGCAAGGCACAATCTACACATACAAACACAAACAAAACTAGAAACTGAGATCTAATGTGCTAACAAGAAAGCTAGAAAACAAAATGGCATGAAGTCTTTGCTGAATGAGGGCAAGGAGCTTTAGTTTTAAAATATATAAGGGGTGCCTAGCTGGCAACTCTTGAACTCGGGGTTGTGAGTTCTGGCCCCACATGGAGTGTAGAGATTATTTAAAAATTAAAATAAGATAAAATAAAATAAAGCAAAATATGTAAGATGCCAAATATAATTTGACTCAATCTTAATTCCTTAGATAACATAAAATCCTCTATTACAAAGATACACCAACACCTGAAGAACAGGGGTCATCTTGTTAGTCCAAATTACAGTCACTTAGAAATTACCCTGCTCCCTTTTCAGGGGTAATTTGGCAATTTATTGTTGCCAGGCTCCCAAATTTTAAAACTTGCTTTTTAATATTGTTCTCCTTTTTATCATATATACACATAGTGTGCATGGTAACTTTGGAATTACTGTCTAAGGATGTGAGACACAAACTTCACAATGAAAAGCAATCAACAACCTATTCCGGTAACTTTAATTTCAGTATTTTAATTCTGTTAAGATGGCATTAGCGAAAGTGACAGTAAATCAAAATCCAAACACCCAAGGTATCATTTTTCACCTGTTATCAAAATCTTGTAAAATTATTACACTATAAAAGCTGGCAAGGCAATAGTGAAAGAGGCATGCTCACTGACTGCTGAAGGGAATGTAAATAGGCTAACTTTTCTGGAAAAGAATCTGGCATTATCTATCAGTGTATCTAAGAATCCACTTTAAGAAATGACCCGAAATGTGAAAAAATTTAGAAACAAATTAAATATCTAATAGCACAATAATTAAATGTGGAGAACATGTGGTCATTACAAATGATGCTTGTGAGAATTTTTAACAACCTGCAAAAGTATTCATGAAAAATGTTAAGTATAAAGGACTAAAAATTATACTAAAAGTAGCATCTCAACTCTGTAAACATATACAAAAAAGGCTAGAAATACACCGAAATGCTATGCAATGGTGACTTAAGTTAAAGGAATAATTAGGAGTATCTTTCCCTTTATAGTTCTCATGTAATTCCAATTAAAAAAAAATCATGACTTGTTATTTCACCAAAAAAAACAACAAAAGCTAAAGATAAATTTGCAAATAGTTACCTGGAGAATGAAAGAATTTCTCATATGCTCAGGTAAATTATCCAGCATTTCTGTGTAGCAGCGCATCAAACTCAACAGCCAAAAGTTTCCAGAAGTGGAATCTTCGTCTGCAGTGTAAGTGAAGGGGTCCACCATGTAAATGACAACAGCTGGGGGATAGGCCTGGCTGTCCGCGGAGTCAGGCTCAGTGGGAATTCCTATTCTCTCTCGTTCCGTGACACTGCAGAAAGAGCCACTTATGAGATGCACAAAATAAACTTAAGTCATGCAAAATAACCAGTTCCAGAACACACCCCTGGACAATGATTACAGATTAAATGTAACATTAATATGTGTATTACCAAAATGAAGGCAAACCAAGCCATTTAGTACCAGGACAGGTGGGAAATGGTAATACAGGGCAGCCCGGGTGGCTTAGCGGTTTAGCGCCGCCTTCAGCCCAGGGCCTGATCCTGGAGACCCGGGATCGAGTCCCACGTCAGGCTCCCTACATGGAGCCTGCTTCTCTCTCTGCCTGTGTCTCTACCTCTCTCTCTCTCTCTCTCTCTCTCTGTGTCTCTCATGAATAAATAAAATCTTTAAAAAAAAAAAAAGAAATGGTAATACACTCCTTTAAATGGGAGATCTTTTTCCACTCCCTCTTTTCCTGGGGCTATAGTCCAAAAAGATGTTTTATAATACTATTAATGTTAGTGATAACAGCTTACTATTGCTATTATCCATATATTATGTTCCCATAATAATAGCAGGATTAACAGTAATAGCTTACTATGAAGTTAATAAGTTTAGTAATAGTAAGTTCATTAGAAGTCTTCACATTTCGTAACACTAAAGCTAGTGACTAAGTTGTTATTTCCTTTTGGAAGAAAATAAATGGAGCCCTTCACTAGATTAAGAGATTCGGGAGGCTATGGGAGGGTAAGGGTGCGGAAGGTAGGCAAGGGGTCCAAGCTGAAGCCACCCGCCTCCATGGGCACACACAGTACCTTTCTTGTCCATCCTGCAAGGATTGGGAGGAGCTCTGCCCAGGCTCAGGGTCTCCAACACAGCCTAGGTTCCCTTGCGTTCTATCTGCAGAACTGGCCCCAGTGCCGGGGTTCTGCCCCACAACACTAGCACTGAATCCTGAGGAAGAGGTAGTGCTGATCTGGTTAATAACGGGAGCGGGAGCAGACGATGAAACGGGTGGCACAGAGGAACCAGATGCGGAGCTACTTGCTGCAGGGTTCCCAGAACTGCTGCTGGAGGTGGGGTTGAATGCACTGCCAGCTGAGGACACTGTCGATCCTGCATTTGAAGCTAGAGGCCCAGCATTCCCAGGTGTAGCTTGTCCCGGTGCTGCTGCTGGTGGGGACTGGTACTTAGGTGGTATCAACAGGCTGCTATCGAGCTGCAGAGTGGCTAGATAAGGTGCTGAAAGAGTACATGCAGAGAGATGACATCAGTGTCAGACTGAATCATAAATTCATGACGGTCACTTTTTTAAAGATTATGCTTTTAGGCTGCAGTACTCTGATTATGACACCTAAAATGCTATCTCTGCACTTGAATATATACTTATATATTCTGCTAACATGGAGATAAAAGTGGAGCTACTTATTACAAATTCTGGTGAAGAGGCTTATTTGGAAAAAAGAAAGATAATTAATCCTTTGTAACATTTTCCTTTCAGACTGATTCTATATGCCTTCACTGAAAACTGAGAGGCCATATATTCTACAGGCATCACAGTATACCTGCTCTTATGTGTACTGAGCTTTAAAAGCTTCTAAGATTCTCTTGGGAACGCTGGTTAAACTTAAGCAGTTAATACCAAGTCCTGCTGCTAGGTTTTCAAAATGTGGAGTAAATTAGATACGACTTCTTTAGGCAACTTTAAGTTGCTTTTAAAAAATATGTGTGCACATAAAAATTAGCATTTAATGACCTAGAACCCAGAAATCAGACCTAAATAAATACAGTAATGGAACACTAACATTACCTGAAAAAAAAAAAGCAACATAATGCTGTTTCCCAAAGGGGGGCAATTTGCTATTTTACTTCTCAGATTCTACTTTGCCAAATAAATTCCCACTTACCTAGGTGATGGCGGCAAACTTGCGCATAAAGTTTGAGTCTGGAATGATTGTCATTCTCCTCACTGCTCCACGGCTGGTTAAACCACTCACTCACAAGCTCATCAGTCAGCTTCTGTGCCACGGTCTTTCCCACACGCATGATCCCATCTCGTAGCACTTTGCAGATGGGCTTGTGCTGCCCAAGCCTACACATCTGATACCACAAACAAGATTGTTATTTACAACAGGAACCACTCCTGTTGTTAGTGGGGGAAATTCTTGATCATACACATGGAAGTGCTTTGCTTTTTCTTTTAGTGTTAACACAAGCAACCAAACCAACATTATACACTGGTCCTTTCTGGTAATTATAATGTATGCTGAAACTGCTATGTGTCTCTCCAAAACCTGGACTAGACCATCTAAAGAAAAACCAATGTTTCTTCACCCCAGCCAATTCCTTCCACACAAGGGAAGATTGTTGAACATTACCTGATTGCTAATGGTCAAATAAAGAATTAACCAGATTCCTGCCTACTAAGGCTGACTGTGACATATGTCCACTAAAACCTCTTAAGTAATCCCTACTCATAATGTTTTCCCATAAGATAACATTAACATTTTATGGGCCATCTGTTACACTGTTAGAGACATTTGGAGATCACCAATAGCAGAGGCCACTAAAGCAGTAGATATGCTGATCACTTTTTAAAAAAGTAAATAGTTGTTTTAAGCACAATGAGATTGTTATTAATCTCCAGAACATTAAATGGGTACTTATGGCAAAGAATTAATGTAATACACCTGTAAAAAGTTAAGCTACTTAACTATCTATTTACCAATAGAAGAGCCCACGTTACCCGTTATTAGAGTTGACAACTGAAGGCTTACCAACCCCCTACAAAGTTCTCTAGCACACACTCTTCTTAACCAGGTATGCACTACCACCAAATGAGCAATCCTAGTAAAGTCATTAGGATCTAAAAAGATCCAGCAATCCTTTTATGTTTCGTAACTCATGTTGAAAGTTTCATCCAAGAGAAGAACCAAGCCTTAAAAAGAATTGCTTAGACAAGTTTTCTGTGTTATGGTCCTTATGATTTAACAGCATTACACATCCATGGGCCAGGCATTGTACAGAATCACTGTATCTAAGGGTTCCTTTAGGGGCTTAACTGATGCCATTACCTCATACATTACCATCTCCTAATTTCTTTGTAGCAACATGTAAGTTTATTATTTCGTGGAGGCCCATCCATTTCTAGATAGCAAATGTTCTGTTACAAAATATTTTTTAAATTCAACTTGGCATCTTATTTAACACTCTTGTAATGTTTATAATATGCCTGTTACAGTTCTTCATAAATACTAATTTCATTTAATCTTGCCAAAAATAAAGATATTAGAAGTATAAGATACAAATATTTAATGTGCATATACTTTGGCAGAAAAAATATGGCACCCTTCAAAGATACTCATGATTCTAATTTTTCAAAAGTAACAGTAATTTATGTACTAAACATATGAAATTACCTACTGGCCTTTAAGTTATGGTTATTACATTATTAATGCGTCTCAAAATTTTAGTACTAGGATGTAGTGTTAAATATACAACAGAGACATGATTCATTAAACTTATCTTCTGATTCAGAAATCTTCAAGCTAAACACTTTTATACTGTTTTCAGGACCCTTCCCCCACCCTCCTCTCCTCTACAAACCCAGCCCCACCCCAGAGAGACGTGCCTCCTTTTTGTAAAGGTCATCTTCTGAGCAGCCAGAAGACTCCCTGGTAAGCAATACTTTTAAACTTGAACACAAAAATGAGGGAAAAAATAGCTCAACTGTAAGATGTGTGGTAAGGCAGGTAGAGCAAAGTCTTCTAAATCTAACAAAATGTTAAGTCAAGATGATAAAGCAATTTACTTCCAGGAAAACTTGCCAATTTAATCCTCTCCTTCATCCTCCAGCTATTTGCAAATTTTCTTTTGAGATCTACCTTGAAGATATTTGTTCTTTAAAATTTGGTCATAGCTAGAAACCACCTGAGGACTCATCACGAAAGTGGTTTTCATGTCGTTCTCACCTCATATACAGCACTCAAGTCCCTGAAGAAAGTTTTGGCTCCTTCGAGCAAGGCCTCATTTTCTGGACAGACCACAATATAGGCAACATCACGATGGCCCCCATATGGGTCCAACAACAGCCTCTCCCAAAATGGCAAAGAGAATGGAGAGATGGTGAGGAAGTCCTTGTCATAGCCTACCAGCAGAGTAGGAATGGGCAATGGCTCAGGAGATTCTTCTGAACCTGTAACAAGAAGGCCATTAGGAAGGGCTCGTGAGTCTGTTTTGTACAAGCTGGAGACCTTGAAGTTCTTGCTGCATTAGTTTTAATTCTGGCATCAGAAATTTCCTTGTAGGTTAACAGAATCACTCTCAAAAGTATTCTTCAAACCCTCTAATTACGTGGCCCATGATGAAGAACTTTATTTCAATGAGTCAGAATGCTCTAATAAAGGTCCAATAAGATCAGAAGGCAGACGAGAACAAGTTAAAGTTAGTTTTCCAGGCAGTACTACACCATTTCCTTTAAAATAAGCACTATAATCCTGACTATGAAGACGCTGACAGAACTAGTTCAGATGTTCATCCAGATGAAAATGCAATGAGGATCGGGAAAATGAGGAAAATCTAACAAATAATCTCTTTAAGGATTATTTTCCTCATTGACCTTGATTCTGCCAAGGATGCTTAGAAAACTTAATTCCAAACTGACTTTAGGAAAGAAAAGAGATTATAAACCTTAATAGCCATGAAGAAAAAGATTCTATTTTATCAGTGAAGCAAGGACTTGACAGTAACTAAAGCTGGGTTTTATGGAACAAAAAAAATCACGAAGAAATTTAAAACAGGGAAGAGATTCTACCATAGGTGCCCCGTCCCGCCATTTTGTGGAACTGCTGCCATGTTAGCGGCCCCTGCACATGCTGGATATTCTCCCAGGTCCTGCCCGTGCGCTTCTTTTGGATGGCGTCTTGGAGAAAGGGCTGCAGGGACAGCAGCATGCGGACCACATCTTGGGAGGAGAGCATGCTGATGTCTAGCACTGGAAAAGAAAGAAAATGAAAGGAATGGAGATCATAAAGGGGGACCGGCATGCTCTTCTTCTCTCTGCCATCATTCTGGACCTCAGTTATAGTCCGTGACAAAGACATTACTGGTGGTAGATTTTATTTTTAGTAGATTCTAAAATGCTTGATCTAGCAGGGGAGAGAAAAGATATTTTCTTATCTTATTATTATAAAGTAATTTATAATTTATTAGTGGAAATAATAAAAGGAGAAATGGGTTCCTCTATATATAAAAGGTTAACTATAGGAGATTAGAAGTAAAAAGATAGATGAGCCTGACTCTTTAAAATCATACAAACCTGTTTCCAAGGTTGTTCATAGGAAAAGAGAGCTGTAAAAGTTTCTTATTTATTATTTTATTTACAAATATCACTGTTTTGAATGAATAATGAGTAGGAGGAAAAACTTAAATAGAAGCTCTTCACAACTGTTAAAAAAAGCTCGTAATATAAAATATCTTCACAAAATACAAAGTGCACAGAGAGAAATATAACCTTCCAGGCAGACAGAGGCACAAGAAAACATGGCAAAAGCAACAGCAGTACTGAAAGCCAGCTGTCCACACAGGAAGGTGGGATTCAAGGTTTCAGAAGAAACATCCTTCCTATTAAGAGGAGGGGCTCTTAACATAGAACCTTTGAAAAAAACCTCTCAAACTGCAAAATTGTGCACACACGAACATGTGCATATTCTTTCCCAGGGAGACAGGTCTGTAATGCTCACTGAATTCTCAAAGAGATCTGAAGAAAGAGCTAATTAAGTTTGAGGTGATCAGCTGTGAACTTGCACAGCTGCGTACCTAAAGACCTTTCCTTCTCTAGCTGATTAGGAAAGGGGCATGGATGGAAATCTAAGATTTATCTACCAACTAAAGAAACACAGGGTGCTTAAGACACCTCTAGGTGATCCCTAAATCAAACACCAGTAGCTAATGTAAATTTCCAGCATCTCTTGACAAACTGGGAGACCTGGCAAGCAGCAGGCCCCATTCTTGCATAAGCAGCAGCGCTGAAGCCAAGGAGCAACTGCCCCCTTCAGAGGCCCTCCTCACTCAGCTCTGCTGCCTACCTGAGAAGGAAGCAGGGATGATCACCTGTACCTTCAAACCTGGGCTTCTTTTTTTCCTATAGTAAAGAAAAAAGTACTTCTTGTAACCATGGCTCTATCAACAGTTGGAAAATGACAGACAAAGAGAATCACAGGTTAGAGAAAAATAAAAGCAGACATCATCCCTTGTGGCTATTCCTGTGCACACAGAATGGAACGTGTGCACGGAAAGATGTAGTGAGGGCACTGCTGTTTGCAAATCTGCTCCAGCATCATTCACTCATTTACATTATCTGTCTGATACTGTTAAGCTTCTGACTTTGGAACCCACACCTCCCCTGCGATAAAATCTGCTATTTTTCATATCCAAAGATGACAGTACTGATCCACCCACTCACTGCTTTTCTGTCTGAAGGCTACTATCTAGTAAAAGGAACCGCCCAAGATAATCACCCACATTTCTTTAGAGGGGAAGACTGTACTTTCTGTAATTCATAAATGCATCCAGCAGACATTAATTAGAGGCCTGCTAAGTACAAGGCACAGTGCTCAAAACTCAGCAGTTACAGAAATGAGTGTAATCCTTGAATACTTTCTTACAAGTCTCCACCTCTGAGAAGTCTCTGGGCCTGGCTACTCAAAAAAGTGCCTATCATCCCTCACTCCAATGATCTCTGTCCTCTAAGCATACTTTCTCATTCTAGATTTCCAACTGTTATTTAAGAAGCTTATATAGCCTTCTCCCCTACAAGGCTGAGAGCTGTTCAGAGCAAGCTCCATGTTTCATTCATGTAACCAACCATTCCAGCCCAACCTATTCCCATCCCTCTAGTGAAGTAGTCTACAGAAGTAGCTCCTCACTGTGGTCAAAAGACATACTTAATCCTCTTCTTAAAAGCTCAGCTGCGCTTTAATGCTTCCTGACCACTCTTTTTCTTAAAACTTGGTTACACAGCAGAATTCAGCAAAGTTCTGTCCCAAGCCATCTTGTCATCCTAGCTTTCCTCCTCCTCTGTGCCTGACTTTACTATCTACAAGCCAACTACTCCCTTTCCCCTGAGCTGCAGGCCCATAAACTCCCAAGTGTTTACTTGACATCTCTACCTGGATATCTCAAGAAGAGATCTTTAAAATTTCCAAAACTCAACTTAGGAGAGTTTCTCCCCAGACCTAGCCTTCCTCCAGTACACCTATCTTCGAATGATCAGTACCTCTCCAGGTATACACATCACAAACCTGGGTGTCTTCCTTAACATCTCGCTCTGACCCCTGAAATCCAACCCACTACTAAGCCCTGCAGTCCTACCACTTCCTCAACATACCTTATGTTTCTACTTCTTTTCCATCCCCTTTGCTAAGATAAGAAACCAGCTATTATTTCTCATTTGAGCAGTTGCACTAACCTTGTCTTTCCACCATTCTGCTATTCCCAAATCCACAGTCCGCACTGCACTCAGAGCTGGTTTCTTTACACAAATCAGATGTCAATGCCTCTTCATAAACCCACCAATGACTTATTAGGGTTCTTGGGATAAAGACCCCAGCCCCAGCAGGTCTCAAATTGCTCTTGGGGATCTAGCCAGCTCCAAGTTTCCTTCAGTTCTTTGAAGATGTATGTATTTATTGGGGGGGGGGGGGAACAGAGAAGGGGAAAGACAAAGAATCTGGAGCAAATTCCAAACCAAGCACAGAGCCTGACTTGGGGCTCAATCTCACAACCCTGTGATCATGACCTGAGCCGAAATCAAGAGTCAGATGCTTAATCGACTGAGCCACCCAGGTTCCAACCCCCTTTAAAAAATGAGAGAGAGAGAGAGAGAGAGAGAGAGAGACAGAGTCATTCGGTTCTTTGAAAGAACCAAGCTCTATACAACTCTATACCACTCTTGCTGTTCCTTCTGTCTGGGATACAATTCCTTGCTCTCTAGCCTCTTCATTTTTTTTTTTTTTTGAAATTTTTATTTATTTATGATAGTCACACACACAGAGAGAGAGAGACAGAGACACAGGCAGAGGGAGAAGCAGGCTCCATGCACCAGGAGCCTGACGTGGGACTCGATTCCGGGTCTCCAGGATTGCCAAAAGGCAGGCGCCAAACTGCTGCACCACCCAGAGATCCCCTCTCTAGCCTCTTTAGCCAGTTAATCTGTACTGGCACTGAGATCTCTAATGTTACTACTTCTTCAAGGAGGTCTTCCCTGACCCCCAGTCTAGGAAGGCCCTCCCACTCCATGTTTTTTTTTCTAATTGCTTATGATGGGTTTCTAATATGCTAATCTGTGTTATTATTTGCTTAATCTGATGTCCATTTTCCAGGACAGATTAGGAAGTCCCTCAGAGAGGTATCTTGTCTCTTTCAGTCATTTTATCACCCAGGATGCATCGCAGTATAGATGGTGAATGAAGAAGGGAAGGGAAAAGCAACTTGCATGGCATGCTTAGAGCTCAACATCACAGATATTTGTCAACTGGAACTTTTAATAATAGAAGAGTCAGTGACGTGCCTCAGGAACCATAACACAAAGTAAACTGTGATCATTGTTATAAGAGATGCAAAATACTGGAAAAACAGGAAGGAGAAAATGCTCGGTAAATGGGTAGAAGGTTTCATGGAGAAAGTATCACGGACAACTCATCTAGAAGAATGGGTGAATTTAAACACGCAACGTGTGCAAACTATTCGTCTGTGTACTCCCGATGATGCTGACACTTAGCAGTTGTAGGTTTCCCCGCACTGTCTATAGGAATTAATAGAAGTCTTCACAAAATAATTACTTGCCTCAAAGATGTTTCAATATAAAACATTTGCTCCAATCCTTAAATTCAGGAAGATTTTCAACAGAGATCTTACTTTCTTTTTTTTTTTTTAAGAAATAAAACTTAAACTTCTGTCATATAACAAACTAAAGAAAGTTTATCATTTGCCATCATGCCAAGATAATTTTTAAAGTAAATATGTATTCTGGGAAACCTACCGTTACTATGAGGCCAAGAGTGTACAGTGGCACTTCTCACCAGAGCTTCATCTACTTTTCCACCTGTGGGATTATCTACATACTGTCGGCCCTGCTCCAAGGCATTAAAGCATTCCGTCCAGTAATCATTATTATCTGCTTGTACCCGGTCATAACTCCAGCTTACACAGGGAAGAGTCTGACGACTGTTAGAGGAAATATAGTCCAGGAAACTCAGTGAAGCAAAAGGTTGTGTATGTTGATTCTGGAGGAGGAGGAGAAGGCTTATAGGTGGCTCCTGGGATTTTCTGGCTCCTTCCATCTGAGGAAGGAAGGTAGTCTGACACATCATTAAGCGCCTCTCCGCAGCCTGACCAATATCAGAATTCTTCCCAAAAATATCCAACTCATCTTCCAGGAAGAGTCCCGAATTATAGCCAAGTTTACGATTCATAATCGCACTAAACCCACAGGTACAGCGATATTGGTCCTCATTGGAAGAGTCAGGGATGTAAAGCCCAACATCCGCCCCTTTGATGTTCATGTTGCAGGCACAGATGCAACAGCTGTCAAAATTTCTGTCTTTAAAGATATTCATCACAGAATCTGAGAGAATCAGGGTGACATAGAGACTGTGGGCTTCAGGAATTGGCTGCATGGTGGCAGGCTCCACAGAGTTAAGGGGCCGTGTGGTAGAGGGGGTAGAGGCTGGTGACCCCTGATCGGTGCTATCATATTTAACTGACCCTTGACCACTGGCAGTGCCCCCACCTCTGGGAGTTCTTGGGGTCCTGGGGGTTCGTGGTGTGGGGACGGAGAAGCGAGGGGTTGCTGGAGATGGCAAAACTCCTGCTCCACTGTTGCTGGCTGGGGCAGCGCTGTTCAACGTCACTGGTGTGTTCATCTGTGGTGTATTCAGATAGTCTGGATCTGCTAGGCTCCCGACACTAGGCACATTACTGCAACAGAAATACCAAATGAGAACAGGTGCGTGTCACAGATGCTGGAATACACACACTATTACCCCACCTGGCCTGCACATTTACCATTTATGCATGCTATCACTAGGTATATTCAATTTTTTCTTTAAAAAAAAAAAAAAAGGATTCAAAGGAGTCAGTAAAGTACATGGGAAAGCAAGAAACATGGCATGAAGAATAACACACTACAGCATTTTCCTTCTACTTATTCCACATCTAAGCAATCTTCATGTTAATCTTTCAAGGGAACTTTACTGTTTTTATAAGAAAACATGGTGCTAAAAAAACAAACAAACAAACAAAAAACAAACAAAAAAGAAAACATGGTGCTGGGTTTGGTCAATGAGTTTTGAAAACTTAAGTGGAACATTAACACATGAGTTCAGATGCTAAGTTAGCTAGAAGACCATAGGGTAAAATTTCCATCTAATTTGCAATTACATTTTTGTCATTTTTTAAAATTAAAAGTCTACCACTGTATTTGTCCTCTGAGGCTATAATCCATTTATGACTCTAAAGCAGTTACAATCAAACACATAGGAACATTTGCAATTTTTCTAATTTTCAAAACACAGTCCTGTCTAGGCTTGCATTTTTATAGACTGAGTGGCCATGAAGGAATTCAATTATAGGAAACCCACTAGCTACTACTACACTGTAATTAATGCCAATATCACATACATAGCTAGGAGACCTCAATATTAATTATATAAACTGCATAGTACATATATTGTATCATAGCTTCCAAACTTCTCTAACAGATTTCTGTGGGGCAGTAGACAATTTTAATTCATTTTTAATTTTCTTTTTTTTTTTTTTCATTTTTAATTTTCAATATGCTATGCATTACCTATAGCACAATTATTTTTAGTTCCCCAGAGACTGATCACATTGTGCTATCTTTTTTTCAAAAGTAATGACTTCTTTTTGGACTAGCCACACACACACACAAAAAAACAAAACAGGGTCTATAATGTTCTGCTATTCTATTATTGTAAAAAAATTTTTTGATATACATTCTTAAATGTACATGTAAAACAGCAATGGACCATTCCTTCCAATTAGAAGGTATCAAAAGAATACTGATTTCATCTAATACTTAATATTTTCTTGGAATCTCTTAATACTGTGCTTAAACTAATGTTCTTCCAATAAACTGCATATTCATTCACTTATAATTTGAAAGAAGAATGTCATAAAGTAATGGCTCTTCAAATAATTTTCTTGTGATGTTTAATTAGCTATGCCTAAACTACCAGCTTAAAAATCCAAATCAAGCACTAAAAAGAAAAACTGAGGCACAGTGGTATCTTTGAGTACAGATAAAAAATGACCCAGAAAACTTGATTAGCAATCACTGCTATCTCAGAGACCAAAATAATAAGTGTGTAATAATGATCTTTACTCTAATTGGACTCCTTTCAGATTTTCCTATTTGACAAAACCCTAAAATTATTATACAGTTCAGATCAGAAAAGGAAACTACAACTACTAAACTGAAAACCTAAATAATTAAATTGCTCCCTAGGTAGTAAGAATGGTTTAGTTTGTATACCAACCTGATTTTTCCCATTCAATAAAAACGAACTGAATACCAACCTCATGCTAGATGCTAGGCATTCAACAGTAAAAAAGAGGAAGAAAAGTTAGCTCACAGCAAGTATGTCAGGTGTCAAGCAAGTGAGTGCTGGGGTGCTGAGTGTGACAAAGGGGTGGCCAGGGTGATAGAGACCCCAGCAGAAGGAATTCACATAGTCTAGAACTGTGCTGTCCAATAAGGTTATCACCAGCCTTATGTGCTAAATTTAAATCAACTTAAATAAAACTAAAAATTCAGTCTTGGTCTCGACTAGCCCCATCTCAAGAGGTGCACAGCTACAACATCAGGGCAGGGGATGCCATACTGGAAGATGCAAATACAAAACATTTCTTTCATCAAAGAAAGTTCTTAACAGAACCAGTTTAGAATACCAAAGATCTTTGGGATAGCAAGTGATAGATTTAATAGATCTAAACAATGATCTAAGTTATTTATTATTTATATTATCATCCAGCAAAGAGTCTCACATCACTTTTTTGAGGAGCTTGTGTAAGAAATTAAACTGTCAAATGGGTTCCTGGAGTTGCTGCATTGTTTGAGAATGGTGTGGCAACTCTTCTGGGCTTATCAGCTCTGCTGTGCTATATTAGTCCCTACTTAAATACTGGAGCACGGCAGCAGAAAAGGAGCCAGGGGATCATCACCAGGGTAGTTTTGAGCACATTCGTTCATCCTGCTGGCGAGTTGTTATTGCCACAATACTTCCACAACCATTAGAACCTTTCAAAAATCTTGTATGGGAAGCAGAGCCAGATCATACCATTTTAAAGAAGGGAGAGACTCAGGTAAGCTAGTCATTTAAGGCCATACACAGGTGTAAACAAAAAAGGCAGGATTGGAGTCCTGTGACATTACGGCTGTACCCTCCCAAGTCTGGGTTCTTTTATCCTACATGCTGTCACACTTTTTCATTCTGACACTGACTTTACATAAGTAAGCATAAAGCCTGTTTATGACATTAAAGTTGGTTTCATCAAGATGGTTTTATGTGATGTCACAACTATAGCCCACAGACTGGATCAGGAATTTGTCTTATTGGCTCCTAAAATGTGACTCTGAATTAACTACCAAAATTTTTTTAAAAAGGAGATTTACATAAAAACGCAGACCTCTAGTCGCCCACATTCTTGCCTGAACAATGCACTATAACTGCATAGCAAACAGTCCCTTTAAGTGAAGCATAATCTTAACTGTTCCATCAGAGACCCTGCTCTTTCCTACTGTCCCTCAGGATAACACTGACTAGCAGTGGTGCCAAGTCTTTTGCTTTATCCAATCCATGTCATCCACATTTTGTTTACCTGGTCCTGACAGAAAATTGAGCTTATGGCCTTATATTTTAAAGCATTTAAATTGTTTAATTAAGAAATTATTCATCATAGGGAAAACCGAGTCTACACTGTTGACAGACTACCCTTCTTTGACAGAGTTAAATGTGCCCACGTTACAATAAACACCTCTTCTTCCTTCTTCTGTATCATACCACCCTTGTTACTGCTTTCTTATATGATGTGGGGTCAGCATGAGAGAAAGTCTCTGTGTTAACACTTCATTTTAAAGTGTCTTAAGGAAGCGTATTTGGAACCACAATCTATATAAATCAAACACCACCACTATCCAAATAACATTATCAACTCCAATCTACTGCTTGATTCTGTAGTAGACACTGATATGATACTGAACTAGCATGAACACCATGGTTCTCTATACAAATAGCCTTAATTTATCCATATACATGAAATTTAGTTAGAAAATATGCACATTTTCAACACAAAATAATGTGCACAAAAACACGAATGTCCAAGAAAGGAAAGTTTCAAATGACATGCTGATGTTATCATTTTAAATACTTATCTAAGATCAAAACCACACTTAATAGGGCAAGAAACGTGACATGGTCCCTGCACCTACTTGTAGCCATCTCTATTGAAAATGGCTGCAGGTGGCATGGGCAGTTGTTCAATTTTAGGAGGGATTGCCCATGAAGGCCGAAACAGACAGGCATCAGGTATCTTCAGAGGTAGCAGGCATTGGCTCGGCAACATCTTCAGTGGAGCAAACATGGAGGATCCCACCAAAGGTTGAAAGGTTGGAACTTTGTGCACATAAGAAAAGTCCTGTGAGAAAACAAGGAGAGTCCGGTGATAATGCTGGTGGAACAACTAAAGACATATAACAACAGTAACAAAAATGAGTGGAATTGAGTATTTCTCTCATCTAATCAGCAGAAAATGTTAATGACAAAATTTTAAATTAATCTAGACATTATAATTAATATACCAAGCAATGTACCTCTTAAAAATTTATGTATATACAGCATATAGATATACTATTTTGAAGAAGATGTATATGAATCTGCTTGAAAATCACCCTGCCTTGGTAAAATTAATATGTTGGCAATTACCTTTACTTCCTCTGGCTTGGGACTTCCTAATCCATCTTCTACTTCCATTTTGAATTCAGTGAGCTGTGTTGATACCATACTGACCATAGGGCTCTCCATCATGCCTAATGCTGTCACTGTCTCTGAACTGATTCCATCTTTATAATTCATCACAGGAGAAAATGCAGGGTGCTGTTCTAAAGAAGGAGGAGTGGGGAACATCCTTTGCAAGTCTGCAACTGCTGAGAGGAGAAGAGAGGAGAGGAGAGGAGAGGAGAGGAGAGGAGAGGAGAGGAGAGGAGAGGAGAGGAGAGGAGAGGAGAGGAGAGGACAATATTTAACAGGTAAGACTTCTAAAAAATCCCAGTTTGTAGGCAGGCACCCCACCTGCCATCAGAAATAATGCTAACTGAATGGTTGTATCAGTTACAAACAGTATTAATCATGGAAGTCTCTAAGAAGGTGGCCATCAGCAGAAAATTATCCTTTTCTAGAACTTTACCACTATCCCCTTGATGCTTTATGATTTGACTTCACGTTAATTAAGAGAACAAAGTTTATATAACCTACATATTTCTTCTAATAAACGACTGCCTGAAGAGTATAAGGAGATGAAATAAGTAGAAGCTAGAAGAAATTAAATGGAATAACTTTGCTGAAAGTTCTATCTCTGCTTACAAATATGTATGAAATATTTCAGAATTACATGAAATTTGTCCTATAGCAAATTTTTCACAGAAAATCCATCAGGCATTTATACTTAAAAAAAAAAATTGTTTGCAGCTACAATGGTGGTTTAGATGTAGTAGGATTACTTGGCTAGTCTGAAAAATCCACCACATTCACTGCTCTTTGGGGAAATGGTTCCACATTGACATTAAATGCTGCCCATATGGACATTAAAATGAAACTTCATAGGTTTAATATTCCTACCTAGAACCAAAAGAGAATTTACTGAAAATCAACTAGTTAAAAAAAAAAAGTATCTTTTAAGAAAGACTTAAAGCAGTGACTCTCAATCCTTTTTTAAAAGAGCATTTTAATATACCAGAAGTTAGCCATCATCATCATCAACTGGGGCCCATGAAAGCAACTGGGGTTCTGAAAGCAAGAGCAGATGTAATGTGATGCAAGTTGGAAGCTTGACCACTAGGGGGTGTCCTATACAGCAAATTTATGTATACATTTGGAGCCATGAATGTAAGTCAGTGTTCTGGAATGGCATCGGATGTCCCAGTTTCCAAACACATTGCTCTTTCTAGAAACTTCAGCATTGAAAGAGGCAAACAGTAACCACTGAATAGACTAGGATACGACCTCAAGCTCTGAATCAGAAATTAATAAAGAACCACTGCATCACACTCTGCCCTGGGCTGGAGTCTGAGACAGTGCTGTATGAATCAGCAGCAGGACCCTGAACAGTTCCAGAGCTCAGTGCTGCTACAGTCAGGGCAGGTCACTCCTCCCTGGAGGCCTTGGATCCTTCATCTAAATGGCTGGAAAAGACGTGTGATTCTCACCAGGCTTGGTTTCTTTCCTTTGTTTACGGGGGCAGGGGGAGGCTTCCACCAGATGGGAGGCAGAAAAAAGGTGAGAACCTCTGCATGAGATGATCTTTACCATGTTTCCCAGTTAAACAATAAGATAATCTGGAATACTTTACCCTCTCTTGGCCTCGGGTGCTTATCTGTAAGACAAGGGAAGGAAGAGGCCAACAGACAGGATCTCAGATCCCAACTTTCCCTCTCTTTAGAGAAGCTCCATTTCCATTTATTTCCCACAGTAGGATTCTGTATAAGATTTCATTAAACAAAATGGTGCCTGCTGCCGCCAAGAAAAAGAGAAAGAAAAGGAAAACGGGGGGGGGGGGAACTCAAGTAGATCTTCAAGGCCCCTCTTGCCAGGACAGTATTTTACCATTAAGAAACATAACAATTCATAGAACTAGGGCTACAAGCCAAGCCAGAAACTCCCAGAGAACCACTGGAGTCTGAGGAGGAAAAACAGGTCTTCAAATGTAGCAGCAACCAGATCAGTAATTTTCTTTAAAACAAGACTGAAGAAGAAAAAAAAAAAAAAAAAAAAAAGAGAGAAAAAATAAAACAAGACTGAAGACTTTAATATTGAGTTAGGTTATACTTGAAATACATCCATCATCTTTATCTTTTAGTCCCTACTCCTTCTTCCAAGTCACAGAAAGAGCAGCTATGGGTCATTTTTAATATAAAATTAATGTTTAAGTATAACATTTTAAATTCTAAGTCCGCTTCATAAAATCTTCAAACTCCTATTTGCATTATAGATTTTAATCTTCAAGCAAATACTTGGAAAATAAACTGTACAAATTCTCTTTGTGTTAAAATGACAAGTGAACTTAAACAGAGCCTTTATTTTACATGTAAGTATTCTGGCTATGGTATAAAATACTACCAAAAATTATTTTATTAAATTAGCTACTAAATTTTGTCTGAGAAACGTAATAAAGACATTTCTCACCTGGGGATACTCAAATTCTTTGAAGCTACCTAACACAGTTGTAGATCTCAATTTTTTTTTTTTTTTGTATATCTCAATTTTCAACACCTTCACGACCTTGATATTTTTTATCAAAGGTAAAAGAGAACACAAAAAAAGTACGGAAAATAAGATTACACCTGCCAGAGACTCACTTCAGAAAGTAGCCTTCACTATTCTATCAGATACTTTTTTTTTTAAGATTTTATTTTTAAGTAATCTCTACACCCAACATGGGGTTCGAACTCACAATGCCAAGATCAAGAGTCACATGTTCCACCAACTCAGCCAGCCAGGCACCCCATTATCAGATATTCTTAAGGAAACTCTTAACCTCTCTAACTTCAAGTTCCTCATCTGCAAAATGGCAATACTATCTACCTCATATTTTTTGTACACATTAAATAACATAATGTACACACACGTAAATACTTCACCATGTAACATCTAAACATTCAGTAAGTGATAAAGCCTATAATAATTGGTCTGCCCTCCCCATTTTTGTTTGGCTGGGAAAAAGATGATTTTGCTGTTAAGTTACAAGGAATTTCTGACAGGATGTGACCCTAAACAGGTTTTGAGATGAGAAAAGGAACTGCAGTCAAAGAGGGTAAGTCAGAAAGATGACAGAAACATTCTAGTTCTCCAAAACAGAAAACCATGGCTTGTTTGTTCAATTTTTATCCTTAAAAATGCTAAAGTGAGGGTGGGAACAGCTACCAGAATAGGCTGGAATTGAGGTGTATTATTGTATATATTATTATAACACAATACTACCTTAACACAGACTTGATGCCAAAATTAAATCTAGTTATTACTGTGTGTTGCTTTTCTCACTATTACATTACTACATACACAAATGAATAATTATGGACATAATCTGTCAAATACAGTATCCATTAGCCACATATGGCTATGGAGCACTCAAGCCAAGCGTCGTCCAAACTGAGATGTGCTGTGTGTATAAAATATACAACAGATTCTAAAGAGTTAGCACAAAAAAAAAAAAAAAAAAAAAAAGAATTATCAAATATCCCAATATTTTTTACACTGATCACATGTAAAAAATGACACTATTGGTTATATTAGGTAAATATACTAATTAAATTAATCTTACATGGTTCTTTTTTACTTCCTTTAATGTAACTACTAGAAAATTTAAGACTGCTATATGGCTCTCATTTGTAGCTCACACTGTATTTCTATTAGACTGGATGGTGCTGTTCTAGACACTAAATTTTATGTCAGTCTTTCTACCTCAATGTACAAAAAAGCTCTTGCAGAGATGAGAACTTCTTACCATGTTATTTCATTGTCATGTCTTGGGAGGAAATATTGTATACATGTCCATACACACACACACACACATTTACACATGCATACTTTGTGCACAACGAAAGATCCATTTACTCTTATGTATCTATACTTTCCAAAGCTTATATATGTAAGTATAAATTAATCAAATTTATCAAATTAATTTTTCAATTAATCAATTAATTTTTATAACTTGTACTTTATCATAACATTTTGAGTTGCTTCTTTTTGAAACAATTATTTTCTGAATAAAAATGAGATAAAGAAGAGAGTATACCATATACTTTCCTGGGCAAGGACACTAACAGAATGATTTCTGAGTACAAATATTGTGAGTCCAATAACCTTGGACAAGTCATGTTTTAACATTTAACATCACAACATATAACTTAATGTCAAAAAGGGCAGAGGATTAACTGGTTCAATACAAGGGGAAAAATTCATTCATCTAACCTATTCCATATGTATCTATTTTAATATTGTTTCTTTTAATCTGTGAATTCTATGTTTGCAAAATCTGTAGAGCAGAGTAATAAAAAAAGAAAAATGTTTAATTAAAAAAACTACAGCAACTGGCTGGCTACCATTATTCATTTTCATACATGTCATGCTTGAGAAAGCTTTGCATATTTTAAAAAGCTATGGATCTACTAAAGCTGTCAAAATCCAATCTCTGTATACTTCACACTTCTACATTTGAGTAAATCAGCACACATTTATAGGTTCATAAAACTTTTTGACTCATCCCTATGACATAGTGGTTTTTCCCCTCAATTTGTTCTCATTACCAGCTGAAGTTAATGAGATGGTATTAAAGAATGATTTGCAATGGAATTATGTTTCTGCTTCTACTGTCTTTTCTCTTGTAGAATAATGTAGTTTCCTACAATGAAGAGTAACTTTAAAAAAAATTTCTCTTCTTGCTGTCATACACAATAAACTGATCTCAAAAGGAAACACAAACTTCAATATGAATTAGAAAAAGAACCACAAAAAAACAAATGATCATCATCCTTGTGTAAATTAAATTTTTTGAAACATCTTACACAAACTCTTATAGTGGAATATCACTTTGGAAGTCACTGTATAAAAAAAAAAAAAATGAAAGTCACTGTATAGCGTTTATCCTACTAGGAAAAGGCTGTTAGAGAAACAAACATAAAACACATTTATCTACATTTTTAACCAGAAGAGTTCATTCTTAATTTGAAAACAAAAGCAAAAGGAATTCAAACTAAAATGGTCTCTTAGCTGCCTGCCCCATCTTAGAAATTCCAACTTAAATAGGTTTTAATTCACAGTTAATATTCTGTTAATAGTAAAGACAGACCTCCTAAGCCGTAAAAAAAAAAAAAAAAAAAAAAAAAAAAGGGAGGGACAGAGAGGCATCTCAGATAAAACATCACTGAATATGAAAACATTTTGTAGAAGTTATAAACAGTAAGCCAAAGCTCAATTTCCTTTTCTTACTTGGTGGGTAAGGAACAGCAGCTCTTCCATCCTTCCCAAGAGGTCGATCTTCTGCCCCAACTGCAGGCATTTTTGATGAACGCAGCGCAGGTGATACAGCCTTAAGAAAAGATTATTATTATTAAAACAGGGCAACACATCTGAATATAAGTAGAGCAGCAGTAAACTATTTCTTAACATATGCCTAATGATATTTTGGAATAAAAGAAAGATGCTTCCTTACATGGTGTTTACAAGTAAACTTCTAAAAATACCAGCAGACAGTGAAGCCAAGGAGAAGGCTACAAGCTTATCAAGAATAAAAACCAGAGTGACAGAGTCTTCTTTGCATGGATCTGGTAAGGGCAGACTGCACCATCAAAGCACAACTTACATTCCTTAAGCAAATCTTCCTCCCAGGTCATTAGGGAAGTGGTTTCAGGGACACAATAATTAAATTAGGGTGGTGACTCCAAGGAGTAATTGGCTATCAGTCTGGTTTTCCTTCTGTTTGGAAGCAGGCAGTTTCAAAAGGTGACCTCAAGCCCTCTCAAAGCATTATTCTTTTATTTTTCACCACAAAAAAAAAAAAAAAAAAAAATCTTCAGCTCCTATCTCCTCCACAGTTACTGTTCATCTTCATAAAAAATAACCTTATCACACAAAACCACAGAGATATGTAGAGAGGGCTTTTCTTTGTTATTCAAAATAAATTAAGTCCTTTAATAGGCAAGATTATCTTTAAGAACGCAATGAATTGGTGGCAAGGTAAAACAGCAAAAAAGAAAAAAAAAAGATTCTCACAAATAGAAGGCCTTTTACTTATGTATACTTATTCCATGTCACAAGGTTGAAACGCAAAATTAAATTCAAAGACATTTAAGATGAAAACTTGGACAAAGAACCTCACAACACCAGTTATCAGTAAGATGAATTAGCAAAAGGATTCTAAGGTAAGCGATTCTCTTAATTAAATGCCAGGCTAGAAATCAGAGTAAAGCAAAAACAATCATTTCAGAGAAATGAAATTAGATTAAAAATATCCAACCCTCCTTTACATATTAACGTTACTAAGAATACATTCTAAAAACAAAGTAAACATATCTTCATTTAGTTCAACAGTAATACATAATTTATACAGAGATAAGTACAATGACTCTTGAGTGCAAACAACAATCACTGGAGATGGTAGTTGTGAACAGTCCCCAGGCTACTCTGCAATGCTTGTTTTTTGCCCTTTCTCATTCCTCCCTTTCTACTTCTTTTTGATTCCTTGTTTTTTCATATTTCATCCTCACCTTCACCACCAAAGCATCTCACCAAACCCAAAGGATCACTAAAACCAATCCTAGTAATACCTGACTTCAGGGAGATAGTTAAGTTTAAAGAGACTCTCCAATGCCTGTATCAACAATTTCTTATATTACAGTTTTTCTCATTGCCATGTCCTTTTTCTTCACATAGCCAACTGCCTGAATTGAGGAGGTCCTTGTGTTTTAATTCAATAAAAGTTACCACACAGTATTCATGCTTTCTGTGTATGAGACTGATGAAAACCAGGAATCGCTTCTTTTCGGTCAGTTTCACACTCAGCAGCCTTCATAGAGGACACGTTATATAGGCAGAGTTCGAAGTCCAAAGCCATAAGTGTGGCCAAAACCTGCCTAACCTTGTCTATCTTTACTCCTTACTCAGAGAGCAGACCAATGGTCTGGTCACTATCTCCCCAACTTCCCCAGCTGGTTCATTCTTGTTGCTTAACCAAGGCTCATTCCAGGCTCAAACTAAAGTCTCTCCCCTGCCTCTCATTAACCCTGTCTCTCCACGTTTTAAAAGTCAAATCCATTCTTGGGGACCATTATGATCTCATCATCTTCTAAGTACTTCACATTACTAATGGTGTATAATATCTGTTAATCAGATCCATTTTATTTTAAACTGAGAACAAGCTTTAGAATTCTGATTCCTACTTAACCTTTAAGCCTTAAACACTGCTCACCTGTCACTTTGTACTTGAACATCCAGCATCTTTAGACGCAGGTCAATTACTGCACTCACAGTAATAAGCATGCATGTGTATATTTATTTATATACATTTTTAAGTACATTTTAAACATTATGAATATGCTATTTCTCCCAGAGGTCTGTGAGTGCCTCAAGTGTAAGGGCAGTAATATAATAATACTTGTAACCTCAAGTACACATCACAAAAGAAATGACCATCAAATGATTAACAAATATCTGGGAAACTGATGAAAGGGAGGGAAGGAAGGGAAATAAAGAAGTGAATGAAAAATAAACTAATAAACCTATTTCCTTTAAGAGAGGGTCTATCAGGGATCCCTGGGTGGCTCAGCCGTTTAGCGCCTGCCTTCAACCCAGAGCGTGATCCTGGAGTCCTGGGATCAAGTCCCACACTGGGCTCCCTGCATGGAGTCTCATGGAGCCTGCTTCTCCCTCTGCCTGTGTCTCTGCCTCTCTCTCTCATGAATGAATAAATAAAATCTTAAAAAAGACAGAGAGAGGGCCTATGAGTAAGATAGGTCCCCCAGAAATAAACAGGAACTTCTACTTGCCCAAAAATACAGAGGTGGTTAGGAGGACGAGGACATAAATTTTCTGACTCTGCTCAGCTGTTCTACCAAGAATTATAATTCTTATCTGTCGCTTTAACCACATCATACCTTGTGTTATTTAACTTCTATGTACGTAAGTCCTTTTTCCCTACAATAGTGCCCATCCTAAAAAGTATAGACCATACTTGTTTATCTCTCAAAATGTAGATTATGTTCTGACTGATGAGATGAATAAAAACTTATAGGGGCATTAATTTTAAAATGTGAGCCAAAAGGACTACATACTACACTTCTACTAGTCTCATGATATTTAGGATTGAAGAACTGAAAGTGAAAGATTTTAGTGTTTCCAACAGGAATAAACTAATAGAAAAAAAAAAGCCATCAACAAACAGAACCCAAGGAGTGTTAGAGACTACACAGACAACTTTAAGAATCCTTTCAAAGTATACAAACATTTCTGTAGAACATTCTGAACCTAAAATTAGAGGCCCCCAAATTCCGTAGACCAAACAATAAGGAAATACTCCAACAGTGACCTAAGTCCTAAGTCCTCCATGTCTTCTGTTTTGGTAGCTGTGGCAGACTCACCCCAAGTTCGTCATCATCGGAATTGTCAAAGATGTTGTCTAAGTCATGCAGGGAAGGTGCCAGATCTGTCACCTGTGTAAGGCTACTGGAGCCAGCTCTGCCAGCAGCATTATCCTGCCGGACATCTGTGGGAAAGAAGGCAAAAATGCAGAATGAGCAACTTCATCTAGAGAGAAAGAGTGAGGAGAGGGCATGGATCTCAATGAGCAAGACCTGCCTGTGAATTCTTTCCCTACGTTTTCAGTTAAATTTAGAGACAATTATTTCCAAATATGTTTATCAGTTTTGAAAGTAACTGAAAAACAAACTATGAAAACTTAAACATGGGATCAAATTATTGCTATTACAGTAAAAATATAATCTAAATTGAGAAGCATCTCCCTTGCATTTTACTTTAGCAACAATCCAAGTGAGGCAAATAATCATTGTACACACCTGTTTTAGTAGCAGAACTGAAAATAGACATGGCATTTTTCCCATCAGGCACCGGCGTGGAATGACCTGGTGTAGTGACATCCTTGGTACCAAATCCATCCTCTGACTGTATAATAAATTCAGCCAAACAAAACACATGAACACCAACCCAAAGTGTGGAATATGAGGGAGAACACAAAGAATTAGAGGGTAGAATGGAACTTGTTATGAGCACAAGTATGATAAACCATGGTCTATGCAACCAAGGGAAATAAAATATATGTCTTTTTCCCTGAATTTAAACAGAACCCAAAACTCCCATACTTTCCCTCCAATCCTATTGAGTATTCTGAGTCAGTCTGGCTTTTATACCTAACCAGTACTGGTGGCATTTGATTACAGACCTGCCATGGTGTTAAAAGCTGCCTTTAATATAACATTTTAGAGGCTGAACTATGGTTCAAGCTTTCTGGATCTAGATAGATCTCTATAAAGGAATCTCTGAAGCATTCTTCTGAACTGTACAAGCCTCTTGCAATTGTTTTATCTCCCCTATTCTCAAGAATACCTCTTTAAATGGCTCAATATTTTAGAATGTTTGAAAATTTAAGGCTAAAGACAGCAGACACCCCCAGTACTCATTTTTATGACAACGAAACCAGTAAAATTAATACTGACACATCTAGGAGTAGTGTTGATATTAATTCAGATAGATACATAGGTAAAGCGCTTGATACAGTAAACATACTAAGCGCTCAATAAATAGATATTATCAAATTTTTTTCCTTACATTTTGGATATTTTGGAATAATTAAAAAGAAATAAGCAGGGAGCATAGGCCAACAAGAATTAGCATATGAGAGGAAACATGCACTGTACAAGCTATAGCCTGGAAAATATGAGGCTTCATTTATGTTCAGCTGACTTTTAAACAAAGGTGAGCCATGACATAAAAAGGAACAATACATTGTTCAATACAATAGTACCAAGAGCATGAATATGGGGACAGAGCAATCAGGCAAGACTATCTCAAACATTCTGCCTCAGAAGTTTTCCCACACATGTTGTACTGACATAGATCAAAAACCCACACCATGCTGGATGCTCTCTATGCTAAATGGTACCTTATTCTTTTTCAGGGAATCTTTCTCTGTCCCTTGTTTGCATTTCTTGTTTGCTGTAAAGATGTATTTTATGTCACCATCCTCAAAGGTGTATGGATCATTGATTTCTCCCAAACTGTCTCCAGGTTGTTGAGATAGAGGCAATGGGTCAAGGAAGTGGAGTGGCTGCATCTGGGGCTGCTTTTCTTGCCAGATTTTAAACCGTTTGTTAGGTTGTGCTAAAAGTCTAAAAGGGAAAATAAATGGCAATTTAAGCAAGATAAAGTAAAAAAGACTCATTTTTTTTTTAAAGCATTTATAAAGATTTGGAAAACTTAAACTTAGAAAATTTATCTCTATAAAGAAGTTCCTGGGATGCCTGGGTGGCTCAGTGGTTAAGTGTGTCTGCCTTAGGCTCAAGGCGTGATTCAGGATCAAGTACCACACTGGGCTCCCTGCATGGAGCCTGCTTCTCCCTCTGCCTATGTCTCTGCCTCTCTCTCTCTCTCAATGTGTCTCTCATGAATAAACAAAATCTTAAAAAAAAAAAAAAAGTTCTTATAGAGATTATATTAACAAATAAAACTTAGTAGGTCTTTGTGAAGAATATGCTTTTGTTTCTGAGCCCACAGATTCCAGTTAAGAGCACAGACAGACCCTAAGGACAGACTACCTGGGTCCAACCACGTTTAATCTGTGTCATTTCCTAATTGCTTGACCCTCGCTTCTTTCTCAGCTATGAAAATAAGATAGTAATATGGTCACGGTGAAGATTAACTGAGATGGTCTGAATACATTATGAAGAATAATGCATAGTTCAACAGCACTATAAATAGTATTATTATTAGATGCAGGATATATAACTGAATGCATGCAAAGTCCTCCTTAAAAGTGTCGACATACAAAGAAAAGAAAACACTGACCACAACATGGAAAGTATCATAAAGCTCCATTCTTTGACTAACAAACAGCAGGCCAAAAATAAATTAATACCAGTGTCCTAAATGCCACAATGAAACCTTTATATGCCAACATATTTAAATAACAACATGTGTGAAACCTCACGAAGGACAAAAAACATTTGATTTTTTAGTATTTTCCAAATGCAGAGTCTAGGAATGGCAAAGAAAAGCATCTTTCATTTTGGCTCTGAAGGGTCAGCATGGGGAAATGAGGAGGAAAGCCCTGACTCCAAGGGGTCGGTGGGCAATCACATGGGTGGTACCCACAGTTGCCTTACCTTTGCAATGCAGTGCTCTCTGAGTTTACCTCCATTTTGGCATCACATCTGTCACCCTGGAGTTCTGGGGGCCGGAACTCAGCATCATCAATAGGGGGGAGGCGATAACTGTGCCACCACTTGTCTGACGACTCGGGGTTCGAGGGCCTAACCCCACAATATAAGGCTGTCTCGCTGACCTCTGCCATCAAAGGCAGTCTTTGGCCTACGAGGACAGTTCTGTCATCCAGAGTCGACAACTGCTGAAGTTCTAGCCCATTTCCATAGAGGGCTGGGTTCACAGGGACAGAGGGCGGGTCCAAACTCTCCGTTTCCTGACCTCGTGGCTGAGGGCTGAGTGTTGGCGGCAGAGGGGAAATAGGGGAATGAGGTGAATCCATAGGATTCAGATTCATTTGCTTGCTTGTATTTCTGGAAGGCACGGCCATTTGTTTATCATACTTCCTACTGCTAGACACCTCTAAGGAGGAGTCTATCCCTGCCAACCCTAGCTTCTGTCCTGGTGTATCCTGCTCCATACAGAACTCATCAGCCACAGAGGGCCTATGGTGAAATGGTATCAAGGGTCTCTTTTGCAATTTGTCTCCCTTTTCCGGTCTTTCTGTTGTTTTGTGCTTAGACGCAGGAGGTGGTAAAGATGAAGATGATGACGGTCCTGCACTGAACCCTGGTTGAGATATTGCGGGAGGTCGATTGGGTCCTACTGCACAACGTTTTAAAAGTTTATGCCTGAAATGAGAATTAAAACAAGGTCAAGAAACACACACTTGAAATCTAACTGGATCATTATGACAGTACAACATTACTGCATCATTATAACATTACGAAGGAGATGCCTCTGACAAGGTTGTATCTTTTAAGCACACACCAGATGCACTAATACACTGAAATGGACTCTAGGTGTTCATTATTTTGAAAAGGACTAAAGACTGCAACACTGATGGAGAATGGTGAATCGATCACATACAAGTTAAGCAGGTAAGAGATGGACTTAACATTGCTGACCCCTACCAAAAGACTGATTTGAAAAATCCTCAAATCTTTCAAATTTGGTAAGGGCCTCAGCTAATGTATTCACACTGCATCTTAAAACCAAGAATAATGAGATCATTTGCGAAGAAAGAGAAGGGAAAAAAAGCTTCGATTTTTATCTTACAACACTCTACTAACTCAATACAGAAGGGTTTATAACAGCTTGTAGTGTTGCAAATTAGGAATAAAATAATTATGCAATTCTCCCCCAAAGAGTGAAATCAAGAAAATGAGTGTTAATCCTACAAATATTTAACAGAATAAACAGACTAGAAACCTTATATGACATTCTTATGGATAAAAGACATCTTTGTATCTTCTAGACTCACAAAATTAGAAGTAAAAAGATGGTGAGTGAATACTAAAACAACACACGTAGACAAATGCATCTGTACTAAGCAGGGTAGCAAGTCTGCTCATATTTTAACACACTTCTTGGCAAGCACAGGTGTGAGATATTGCTCAGGAAAGGCCTACCAGATGATGCCTACATTTAATCTGTGCAACAAAGTTATACAGCAGGTCAGCCAGTTCCTCCCAATATATAAATCCACCAAGGGAAAATGTGAGCTCTCCTGCCGGTGCAGCAGTAACTCTCTGAGGCCACTAGGGTGGCATTAAATTACTGCTGTATCGCACTCAATGGTGCCCTGGTGGGCAGTAAAACGGATTTGTGTGGCATAATGGGATGGTTTAGTGGGACAGCAGGATGGCCACTCTGCCCTATAAGGCCATGAAATAGTGTGCAGAGTGGACCATTCCATAATGGGCTTGGTAATCCTGCAGTAGATAATCTGAGAAGACTTCTGCTAAAATCTTTGCTACTCTTAAAAAAATCTGACTTTGAAGAAGGTTGTTTAAGCAGCACAATGCTATTGTCAATAAGGTAAAAATTGTGCTTTAAACCTCCAAGGCACAGTACCACAGTAAGAGTTGAATGTCTTACTGGAAAATATCTACTCATATCTTGTCTTTACATAAAACTTTTTCATTTGGATTTTCTCAAAGCATTTACCCACACCAATCCTTCAATAGATATTTTATGGTAGCCTCTTCAAAGTAAGGACTTTTTGCAAACCAGACAATCTTATAAAGTCATTTTTTTCAATTGTATTTAATGACTCAGCTATATTGCAAATGGTTATAATTAGGGATACACCAGTGAGTAACAGACTATCACCGCACATCTCTGTACATGTAAGAGGCTTCAGTGAAGCAGGTAGCAGGAAATCAGGCTCAAAAGGCTAACTATATGGGTAGCCCTGTGATGGGAAGGAACCAGAAGCAGGGTCAACTAGTGTAGAAACACACACTGGGGACTCCAGGGTGGCTCACTGGCTAAGCATCTGCCTTTGGCTCAGGACATGATCCTGGAGAGTCCAAGAATCGATTCCCGCATCGGGCTTCTTCAAGGATCCTGCTTCTCCCTCTGCCTATGTCTCTGCCTCTCTCATGAATACATAAATAAAATCTTTAAAAAGAAAGAAAGAAAGAAAGAAAGAAAGAAAGAAAGAAAGAAAGAAAGAAAGAAAGAAAGAAAGAAAGAAAGAAAGAAAGAAAGAAAGAAAGAAAGAAAAGAAAGAAAAGAAAGAAAAGAAAAGAAAAGAAAAGAAAAGAAAAGAAAAGAAAAGAAAAGAAAAGAAAAGAAAAGAAAAGAAAAGAAAAGAAAAGAAAAGAAAAGAAACGAAACAAACACACAGTGGCTAAAAGAATGAGGCAAATAGATTATCATAGATATTTCAAAGAAATTCAATGTGAAATGCAAAAATAAAAAATTATCTACATAAAATTAAGAAAAAAATATATATGGTAGTTTCTACGCTGAAAAGGGAAAACTGATAAAAATGACAACAGGATACTTGACTTGTGAGAAAACACACATCAATATTAAGGGTTTTTCTAAAAAGCACCCCCCAAAATTTAGGACCAGAGTATATATATGAGAAGTCAGGTCTAGAGATAAATATTTGGAAGTTGATGGAATGAAATGCATAACTACAAAAAAACCTGAGGTATAAGAACCTGGTGAGGCAACAGAGGAATGAGTCCAGAGGACAAAAGAAAAAGTATTACTTATATGTCAGGTAAAAATAATTGAAGGCAGCAAATAAAAATGTCATAGAAATCAGCAAAAAGAATAATTAACAGGTGAAAAAAAATTAGATTAAGTAAAAAAGGAGCAAAAATAAGATGAGTGCACAAGCAGAGATAAATACATTGACATTTTCCTCCTAGGTATTTTGTAAAGGTGGCCCATAACTTGGCTGTGAGCTGTTTAGAAATCAATGTTAATAAGAAAAGGCTTTTTGTCATAAAATTTACAATGGCCTAGAAACAGAAGTAAAACAGGTACTCAGCTGGTTTACCACACCCATCCTGAAACTAGAGACAGATTCTCACATGCTCAGAGAGGATACTTAATGAATAAATAACTTCTTCAAAAACATCCTCCTTAAAAAATCAATAGTGCATTTCATTAGGCTGGTACAACATCTCTCTCTCAAAAAAAAAAAAAAAAAAAAGCTGACTACAAAGGCAGAGCTTGATAAAAAATAATCAACATTAGGGAGGAGGGGAAGATGGTGTCAAAACTACTGAAGGAGTGTGTGTGTGTGTGTGTGTGTGTGTGTGTGTGTGTATGCACGCATGCATGCAGGTACACACACAGTTTGCATATATTCTCAGGGGTCATTTGACTATCTCCCTACCCTAAAACCAACTTATTTATGCCACATTAAGAACCCCTATCTAAACTAGGGAAATGAATGGGCATTTTCTGAATATACTTTATATTAACAGAACTTTTTCTAAGTGTTGAGCAGTATCAAATGTGAAAATACATACTTTGGAAGTGAAGCTACTCTAAGTTGCTCCTTAAGTAAATACTCACCATTATATGTTCAATAGTCAACTGAGTTAGGGGTAAGGCCCATGGATACTTACGAAATCTAAGAATCCTGGAGGCAACTAGTTGGCTCAGTTAGGTTAAGCATCCAACTGATTTCAGCTCAGGTCATGATATGAGGGTCGTGAGATGGAACCCCACGTAAGCCTCCGTGCTCAGCGTGGAATTTGCTTAAGATTCTCTGTCTCCCTCTCCCTCTGCTCCTACCCCTGGCTGTGCCCACTCCACACTCTCTCATGCACATGAAAAAAAATAATAAAATCTTTAAAAAAATAGAAAAAGAAAGAAATCTAAGAATCCTAATGAAAGCTCATGGCAAGATGACTCTTCACTACAAGGAGTGATAAGTCAAGGTAATATCCAGGAAAGCAAAAATTTTCTACAAAAATCAATTTAGGGTTCAAGTATCTAAATGGATGAACAACCATTTTAGCTTTTGCCAGATGTTACCAAATACCTACCTCAAGCATCAAAACACACCAGCATCAACAACAAAAATTCTCTATGGAAGGTCTATTTAATTCAAATTCTATTAACTCTGGCCTACTTGTTTAATATTTATCTCTACTTTAAAATTAAGAATATTTAAATAAACTCATTTAAAGGGGAGCATAGCTACTGTGAAGAAATTTGTGGGAGCAATTAGATAACAGGGTCAGTTGTCTGATAATGCTCTTCCTGAGTCCTAACAATAAAACTACTATCTATATTTAAGAAAAGATCTATCTCTTCCTTCTATACTAGAGGAGGAAGAAGACTGAACCCAAACAAAACAAAACAAAATAAAATGATGAGGAAGAAGTGATCTGAAGTCCAGGAGATAGCCCACAAAAGTTGCTACCATTCTATCCGACTCCTGTTGTGCTTTTTCTACTACCTACCTAGAGCAAGAACAGCTGACTCTTTGGGTTGGATCCACAAAATCCCAAGTAGCAGGATTATTAGCAGGCTCTTCTTCAAGAGTTGGAGTTGACATTTGGCTCCTCCTAAAAAAAGGTTAAAAATGTGACTTGTGTAAACATGAGATAATATTCATACCTCCATGGTAGATGGGGGGGGGGGGGGAGGGTTAAAAGACCTGAATACATTTCACATAGTAATGTTATCTAGCTGACAGATAACTCAGAGCAACCCAAGGGCAGGAAAAAGAACCAAACTTGTTCTATGCACTAGAAGAAGCAAGATTCAAAATATTTCTATTTAAGTTTAATGTACATTTTAACATGGGTGATAGAGCAATTAAAACACTATCTGGTACTATTGATTGTTGCTTTTAAAAGTCACCTAAACTTTGCAGAAATAACCTAAACCTTTAAAATTTTCTTTTCACAGCATCTGTGAATTATATGCCCTGAGACACTGTGCCATTCTTAAAACTCCTATATTTACTACTGTCTAAGCATAGAACAGCACTCTATGCTTGTAATGTGAACTAAAGACAAGAAAAAAAATTATCTCCTACTTGTCACTAGTAATTGGTAGCAAAAAGCAGATGTCCATTATTACATACTGACAAAAACACTGGGCAGTATTTCTGTATTGCTAATTTTGCTACAGCTGATACTGCAAAGTGCTCCAATGATGGCTCTAGAGGGACTTCTCTTGCTCTCCACCCTCCCTTGCCTTTCTGGGTGTCCCACTACCCTGTTCTGTGCTGATACACAAGCGGCTGTTAGAGCTGGTGGAGGTTATTGGTGACAAATATCAAAGACAGTAAATGAAAGGAAAAGAAAAAGAAAATGTTAACTTGGAAATTATCTAAGCATTGTAGACAGAGGTGAAAACATCTGTACCAATTATTCTAGAGCAAAGGATAATTTTTAAGTGACTAGAGATACCTTTTTAATTCTAGCACATGACATACAATCTCCCACTGCAATTATTTTAGATTTTATGTACTATATCTTCTTCAGCAGCCTACTCTAGAACCAATTCACTGAGAAACAAATGAATTTCCTAAAAGTTAGATCCACATGACAGGTTTTTTATCTGTCTGTAAAACTCGAAGTCGTAGTCACTGAAGTGGACTTCTTAGCAGTTATTGGCAAGGGTGTCCATACTTATTCTGTTATAGAGATTGAAACTCCTTTGTTTACTTTCCTCAGTCCAGAAAGGGGACATCTCAGTTATATCAAAAAAGATTGAAAATATGATGATAAATAAGTTTACATAAATCTTGGTGAGCAGGATAGTATTTATTGACTAATATCTGTTATCATTCATGTAATTAAAATCATCAGCACCACCAGTCTCTTCTTAGAATCAATTCTTCCTCTTTTCCAAAAATATGTTAAGGAAGGCAGGGAGGGAGAGCAAGAGGAGAGGTAGAGGGGAAAGGAAGGAAGCAAAGCCAAGTAAGGGAAGAAAAGAATATGGCTTCCCCAAATCAAACAACAGAAGCACAGCAGCTGGTAAATACCCCTCTGCCTCAGTTCAGTTCAGAACTGTATTGTCATTTAAAACAGAAGGCCCATGTCACAGAATATGTAACAAAGAAGGTCATTTCCCTTTGTAAATGGAAAACATTCATAAATTCATTAATTGGTATATGAAGGAAAAACCAAACCCACTGACTACTGTCCTAAGCCATCTGTGCTAAAAAATGTCAGATGAATACTGTGCCAATCTTGAGATAATCAGGTAAGGTATTTCAAAATTTCCTAGATAATTGAGTCAAGTAAAGTAAACATCTTTAACATCCTTGGGTTGAATTTTGCATTATTATATTAAGAAAAAAGATGAACTACCAATCCAATGACCCCTCAGGTTTGGTCACACAATGGTACAATGTAATCAACACTCCTCATGTAGTGATCAAAGACATGGTGTTATTAAACCACGATCTAAACCAGACATAATGCAAAAGTCATACTTGGACTGGGCTCTGTTGAGGATGCATTCCTTCCAGACTCGATGGACCATATGATTGTGGAGTTTTGGAGGAATTTTCCCCGATCTCTTTGGACTGTGCATAGTTATCATCCCCCCGTCTTGGGAGCCTAGGTGACTGACCGCACTCTGCGTACCTCCACTCTCCCCTGAAAAAGAAAGGCAATTTGGGAATGTGAAAATTATCTGAAAAGATCTCCTAGTACACAGACTGCAAGCTTATTTAACAGAAATGTTTTGATTGTTGAAACTCATATTATTCATGTAGCTCTGCCCCTACCTGCTGGCAACAACACTATCTGAAGCTATGAGCATAAATTGTGTGTACTGGCACTTTGTATGGTTCTTTGTGTTCTCCCTAAAATAGTTAATCACATCAACACTCACACACTCATACAACCCAAGGGCATACCCAGAGGCATTCCGACTCTACTGGAGACAACTTACTTGTAAAGGCTCATACATCATAGTATTAAAGATATAAACATGAATAGATTGATTTAAATTTTTAAATCCACGGTGCAGTAAGGTTTCAAGGCCGAACAAAACAGCAGAGGGAGCTTTATGCTCATTTAGCTAAAAAGCTGTGCAACAACTGCACATAGTGCCCAGGTAGGAAAAAGGACTTAATAGCACAAAGCTTTTAACAAGGTCAAATTTCAAATTTGTATGTGGAACTGTTTGTCCTTATACCTGACACTATTTATGAAAGCTCAGTGTTAAAACACTGAAAGAGGTTGTCTCGACATTCTGTATCAAAGGATCATTCACTGGTTTCTCTCTAATATAACTCCACTTAGCTTTTCCAACTAGTTGGTAAATAATCCATTTCTTTCTTTTAGGATCACTATAGTTACTGGTAATACTGTTTTTTGGTTATTAGTATTTTACTACTTCTATCTCATACAAGACAAATATTGAAGTCAATTTCCAGTATTAAATTCTGATGCAATTACTTTCATCTATGTGACTTCATCAATATACCGTGGTTTTATTCTCAACAAAACTCATACAAAACATCTTGACTGAAATAATCAATTTTAAGCCCTCTGGAAATCTCCACCCTTATCTGAAAAATAAACAAACAACCTTATCCCACAATTTAATAGTCCTGATATCACTGGAATACAACCACTGTATGAGCTGAATGGTTAGGCTTAGCTCTATTAAAAAAAAAAAAACAAAAAAACATTATCAAAATGCTTACATTCTAAGGAACTGAAGTGTGCTTGTTTCCTATAAAAAGTATTATTTTATTACAAATTAGATAAAGAAGACAGAAAATTTGGTCTTTCATTGCTATCTTTCATCTTAGAAGTTCCCTGACTTGGTTTGTGGTACAAAATAATTCATTTCAATTTTACAATGGATTTTCAAATGCTTATTATAAATCTAGGATAAGTGGAGAAATAAACAGAAGTAGAACACATAGCCCTCTGCTCCCAAACATCTTACAATTTAGCCAAAGAGATCCTAAGTCCATGGTACCATATGGGATCAATTTATGACCAAAAAATGAGAGGGGTGGGGAAAATAAGGCATAGTCTTTTCTGAATAAAGTTGGGTTAATGCCTTTCAGTAGCTTTTAATGACTTAACTAAAATGTGGGTGATACCTCATGGGGAATCAGACAAGACCTATACTCCATTGCTATCAAATATGTATTGAATATTGTTACTCAAAATTATCTCCATAAACTGAAGATGCAAGCTGAGGTACCTAACCACATGAGGGATAAATGATTTCACCAAAACCAGTTAGGCCTCCTAGATCCCCTGCTAAACTAGGAGATTCTTGGCCACTTTAGGGGAAAGGGGAACCCATTATGTCCTATATCTAGGAAAACATGGCAATGGCTCAATGTTAGTCAACTGCAGAAAGACAAGGCTGACCAGGATTCTCTCTGATTGAGCATTAAGAGTCCTAACATAGAACTCATTGTATCATGATATGAAAATTTAGACAAAATCATTTTACAACAAAGATTCCATTTGATTTTATTTAGTTTTTAGAGACTGAAGAGGCATCAGGGGATTTATTTACCTAGGGCTTAGCACAATGACATACACAGAATAGTCACAGGGGAAGTAATTTGAAACTCTATAGTTAGGAAGTCCACGCTGAAAACCACTGTAAACAAAACCTGGTGTTTTTGAATTGTGAAATTTAAAATTCAGAACTGCTTAGACACCAGGACATCATGCATACAGCAGGCTTTCAATTTTAAGTTGAATACAAATATCTCTAAGTACCAGGCTAAACAGATAAACAAAAACTGATAACTTATGTAGTGCAATTGTTTAAAATCCAAACTTTAATATGAAATGTGATCAAAACTTCTCAAAATATTGCTATAGTCTCTGTATCAGTATATCTTTATGATGATTATTTAAAAGACTGTTTTTTCTTTCTCCTTTTTTTTTTTTTTGTTTTCGTTTTATTAAAAACTGAGCAAATCCTTTCACAGGGGATCATCCAAATTCTCTGCTCCACCATATTAGAGCTGGATGTCTCTTTTTTTCACCCATCTTAGCAACTGCATGGTCCTAAAGACGGAGGCTGCCTGCTGCCCATTTCTATGCCTTCCACTCAGTCTCTGAGTAAGTCCTTCTAGATAACACGATCGTGTGCTGAAGCTGGAGTTTTGAGTACTGCTTTAAATGCTTACGCCACCATTTGTATACTGCTTCCTGCCTACAGAGTGCTGTTAAGTACTTCACCTAGTATGTGTAACAGCTCTGTCAGGTACATAGTATTTAAGAGAAGGAAATGGAGGCTCAGGCCAAGTATGAGAATTTAATAAGGCCAACTCACCTAGTAAAAGCTATATAGCCAGATTTCTAAATTAGGTGCTCTCAATCACAATGTCTATTTCTTGTCCCCAATATACTGCTTAACCATGAACATTTATTGAATACCCTCCATATGCCAAGCACCATGCTAGAAGCTCTAAAATACTGTCTTCTCTAATCTCATGAAAATAGCCACGTGATTGTGTATCATGCTGGGTAGTCTGTTTTCAGTTCAGCAGCCAAGACTTGATTTACTCTGATGGTTTTGCCAAAATGGCCTACATTAAAAAGCCTATAAATAATCTCACTTCAGCTCATCTGATGAATATCCTTTCCTTAGTGACTAGATTTCCAATTAAAATGAAGTCAACTACAACAAGTTAATACAGAAAATATACTACTCCAAAGAAGTCAAAATGCTCCCAATTTAAACAATTTCTGAGTGTTTTCATGAAGGAAATTTTTTAAAGTTTCATGTATAATTAATACTTTATAGCATTAATGTAGGCAGGTTACTGACAGAACAGCAATTTACTGAGAGCTTCTGGATGCCAGTCTGCCTCTATAATATAACAAGGAAAGAATTATCTCAAAGTTATCCCTGGCTGGCAATGGTCAATTAGGCAAATACTTAAGCCATTCTCTGATTTAGTGGTTTCCATTTGTTTAAGTAAAGAAAAAGCAGCCTATACCTTGTCCTGATTGTGTGTGCACATGCGCACATGTGTGTAAAGGAAGAGCTGTATGTATAGAACTTAAGAGAAACAACTACACTGTCTAACTGGAGTACAGTCTAATATGGCACAATTACAATTCCAAAGCATATCAATTGTTTGTTGAAAATTTTCCTTCTCTATTCTGCAAAATGTCACTCTACCTCCACCTCTTCCATAAGGCATTTTTCACTGTGTTTGCTCATCTGTTCCATGGCAAGGGAGCTGCGTGGTTTTCTGTGATCTCCCCGACCAAGATATTCCTGGACCGTACTCACCTATCACAGCCTGTTCTGGAGACGTGGGAGGGGTAAGAGGCATCCCACAGTTACTTGGGTCCTTCCCACTACCAAGTCCCTGCTGCCCCACTGTAATATGGCCTCCAGCACCAGCAACACTCTGAGGAACGGGGATGTCATTCTGAGAGATCAAAACAAATGCTGAAGGATAAACCAACCGAACACCACCTGTAAGGAAAGAGAGCAAGGACAGAACCAGGCCTGAGAAAAAGTTCACACCAGGGTGCCAACTTTATTATTCTAGTGGTCAGAGTCAAAGCTATCATATGATGAAAATGAGGTGCTCATTAGGTACTGCCAAAAGTGACTAGCTCCATTCCTTCCTAAGTTAATAGCTGTTTAAACATGTGCTCCAACATTATGATAATAGCGTTTGGAATACAGGGACCACTGGTGCTTCAGGCAAGAAAACTACTCAGCATATACCACTGTGTCAAGAGAATAAAAAAAAGATGGGAAAATTATGGAGATTATTTTTGATGAATCTCAATGATTATCTTTTTAAATTAAGAAAGATGAAAAAGATAGAATAAAGTTCTTCAGGCAAAATATTTTCTCTTACCAACAATTACTTCAACTGCCACAGGGAAATCATCATCATATCCCAACTCCTCTTCTTCTTTCAATTCTTCTTTCTTTTTCAGCACCATTGGGTAGAAATACTGCCATTCCTCAATCAACTTACGGGTGGCTGGGTCTGACATCTTGTATGCTTGGCCTGTGAGCGTGCCATTTAAGCCATAAGGACTTACCAGTACTAAGGCAGGGAGGAGAAACGTATGTTACAGATCAGAATAATCACTCCTGCTTAAGCATAATGTTACATACATGGTCATTTGGGCTCAAGCCCAGCCTCACTTCCTGGATATCGCTTTCTATTTCCTGACCCCTTATAAAGTCTAATTTTTTTTAATAGTTCCTCATTTTAGTACCTCTTATCTATATGCCTCTCAACACACATCAATTTTTCAAGGAAATCAAATGGATGAGGTAAAAAAAAATTATCAGACAGCTGTATCAACACACAATATATAAACTATCTATATATGAAAACATCTACAAAACCTGTTTGATATGAGCTTATACAATGCAAACACTGAATCTTTTATAACAAAAGAAAACCATTCAATACATATACCCCAAAACCTGTCTAGTACTTGAACACTCCAGGATTTGAGACTTCCTAAATATCTGTTGTAATTTTTAAAACAATATATAAATAAAACTTATAATAACAAAAAGGCCTTGATGTATGAAGTGTGAAACATAATGCTTACTTAGTTATAATTTCAGTTACGAATTGTTTGAAGTCCACTGATGAAACAACTTTAAATAAAACTTATTATACTCAAAGTAAAGGACTCAAAGTCTATCTTTCTCTTTCAGTGTTTGACTCGATGTTATTTTCACTAGGCTAGCCACAAAAATGTAGTTAACATGATGCTGCACATAACCCAGCCAGTTCATATCCGTGGGGTAAGGCTAACCTTCCAAACAACACTTTTCCAGAGATAAACTTTTTCTTAATCCTATTTTTTTTAAAGATTTTATTTATTTATTCATTCATGAGAGACACAGAGAGAGAGAGAGGCAGAGACACAGGCAGGGGGAGAAGCAGGCTCCATGCAGGGAGCCTGATGTAGGACTTGATCCCGGGACTCCAGGATCACACCCTGAGCCAAAGGCAAACGCTCAACCACTGAGCCACCCAGGCATCCCTTCTGAATCCTAATTTCTAAAAAAAAAAATCTCAGCATAGTCATTAAATGAGACGTTCTTTTTTTGGATGGCTCTGTTTTTTATAATGGGTGGATGACATATTACTTCATTCCAGACAGTGATAACTATAGACATCACATATTTCTTAGTGCCTTTCTGCTGTTTCTCAATGATCCAACAGAATAAAATACTGATTCCAACCAACACAACCACTGTTGGTTGGAATGGAACACATTAATACTGTGTTCTAGAAGTATTAATACTTCTAGAAAATTTCTACACCAATATAGTTAATTATGTTCACTATAATTATCTATAGGCCAACACTGCCCTAAGAATATCTCTTCTCCAGACCAATCCTAGGAAATAAGCAGGATAACATCTCATAAAAGTCTTCTATGATTCGAGACATTAGCAACAAAGCAGTAAGACTTAAAATTAATTGGTCTATGGAGACCTGGTATTGCTAATATTATCTTTCCCAACTTAGGTAAGTTGCCTTCCCTCGTGACTAGGAATTCCTTCTGTTCTTATCATAAATGCTTCCTTTTATTTTCAGTAATAAAGTCTAGAATGAAGTTAGATGATCCTCAGCATCTTCATAGTCAACAAAACACAGTATTTAAATAATTCTGGTAATTCACAATATCCACATACTGTACAACTCCTAAGTGCACAGCTTGGGAATTGGGTTTTGAATTTTACAGTAGTTCACACAGCAAACACTCAAAATTACAGAATGATAATGTGCATAGTTTAAAATGTATTACAAAGAGAGGTGGTTAAAAAAAAGGTAATAATTAGGACACAGTTAAATGAGGATTCAGTATTCTTTTTTACCTTTAAAAAAAATGGCTTAAGTATCTTTAGGGCAAGGAACAGATGTTTTCATTAAATTAAATCAGAATCATTTGTAGGAAATCAAAAAGCAATCATAAATAATATGGAGGCTAACCACTCAATGACAAACTGTTATGTCAATAAAAATACTTAGTTAAATCTGTTAAAGTATCAATGTTTTTAAAAAATTATGTTGTGTGATATATACTAGGACCATTTCAACCAGACATCTCTAGTAATAAATTAAATTGAACTAAAAATGATTTTTTCCAGATGATTCAATCTAATATTATTACAGTTAAATATTATAAAATTTAAAAAGCTATTTATAGACAACTCTGAATTCCAAAAACAAAACCAAAGATTTAGAATTCATGGTTTAAAAAAAGGGATATGGTGTTATTTTGGCAATATCTAGGCGATTAGCTGAAAATTAATGAAAATTTACACATTAAGTTAAATTACAACCAAATACCTACAATCAGTATAGTCTCAAAAGAAATAATAACGATATTAACAATACTAAAGAAACTACAATTCTAGAAATAGGATTCTGGTTGAAATTTCAAAAACAGTAATTTTCTGTTAAGTCACTGTATGCCTGAAACCATGGAACAAACAAAACAATGAAAACTTCTAATTTTTAAGGTTTGTCAATTACTCATTGGATTATATTTTTCAAATACTTATAGCTCTTCTTTTGCTCTGAAGGCAATTGTCTACAGTTTATTCCTTAGTATAATTTCACCTAAGACCATGTTGTACACGTGATAAGCTCTAAGCTTTCAGCAAAATACTGGCAAGCTTTCTTTGTGAAATGCTAGTCTTCCCTTGCTTCCTCAGAAGTTGACCCTTATGCTTAGCATTAATTATCTTAAATTATCTTATTAAATTAGCTTAAAGTTAAGCATAGGCTTAGCTTTAAAATGCCAGTTTAAGATAATATCTCATTCTGCAAACCTTACTGGGCAAGGTGGCTATCCACTTGGTGGGAGAGAGGTAGATGGCAGGGACATCACCGTTTACTTACCTTGAAATGGTGCAGGTGAAGACTGAGCCATGTGTATATGCTCCTCATTGATCAAATAAATTGGCTGGTGTTGGGCAATCTCCACACTTGTACATACATTACTTTCCCCATGAAGAAAGAATGTGAATGCACAGGACAAATGCTCACTAAAAAAGAAACAATGAGAAACTCAACTCTATATTTTGATAGGAAATGAGTGCTAGGTACAGGAATTACAAATGGGATACACTTTTACTTTATCAATCACCCAGCAAAGCTTGTCTCTGATGAATTAATAGCATAAACTTCCAGTTGATTTGAACAAATAATGTAACAATAACTTGCTGACCAACTAAATTAAAGATACTAGATAGTTATGCTGCACTGTGAAAACTGGAAAGCTATTGTGCAGACTGCCTCCTGTTTCATTTGCATAAAGTCTCCTATGCTGACTATAAAGTCCTAAGGACAGAAAAAGAATCATAACATTTTTCTACCTTCTCATGCACTAGTATCTGAAATGGCTTTTAATGGATTCTGAGGACAAAGATTAAATAGTTTTGCTTGTGTTTGGCTTGACATAACAATAAAATCAAATTTACAAGCTTACAACACTGACATGGTTAAAATTGTTCATCTAAAAATAGCGATTAAAGATACAGTTGTACACAAGTCGCCAATGTATAACTGCTAAGGTAATACAAGTCTCTAAATGGGCTGGTGATGTTATATTTAATTTTTACAATTTAATTCTGATCACAAAATTTTATTAAAGCATTCCACTTCTCCATTTTCCACACAATTAGCTAAAAATTGATAAAAAATGAAGTGTCTTGGAGAAAAATAATTTCAAAATTACTACAGAAGCACATTCTTTCAAAGTTGTTAACTTTGGCCCTAAGCCAGTGATAATATCTCCATTTCTCAAGACAGCTCATAAGAATACTTGCCTGATGAACCAAAATCACTGTAGGTCAGGCAACTATCATTTAAAAAATCATCTCCAAGATGTGATTCTTCTCAAAATTTCTCTAAAATATTATAAATTACATTTTGAATACTACTAAAAACATTAAAGTTTGTTTAGGTATAAAATTATAATGCTTTAAGGAAAAAGTGAACTAAAAGTTAAAACTTTCACTTTATCACACAGGGAAGCATCTATATTCTTCCTTGACAAGTATGTTAAGATAACTTGAGAAAATGGTGTGTTTTACTGGAATGTTAAGTTTCAACAATAGGAAATACCTAGTCTTGATATTTAGCACAACAGAGTAAACTTAAGATAGTAACTAAAATTTTATAAGAATTTTGAAAAATTTGGGATCCCTGGGTGGCGCAGCGGTTTGGCGCCTGCCTTTGGCCCAGGGCGCGTTCCTGGAGACCCGGGATCGAATCCCACGTCGGGCTCCCGGTGCATGGAGCCTGCTTCTCCCTCTGCCTGTGTCTCTGCCAGTCTCTCTCTCTCTCTCGTGACTATCATAAATAAATAAAAATTAAAAAAAAAAAAAAAGAATTTTGAAAAATTTAAACACCCCCTTGACACCAAACTTCTAAGTTTACAAGGAGGAAATGACTTATAGCAATTTAAATGTATACTGGTATAAGATACCATTAACTGTAAAAATGCATAATCCTTTAATTTATGAAAATGATATTAGAAACATAGCTTCAACACACATCATAAGAGAATCAAAATATAGGTTTACTGACTACAGATTGGTTAATTTTCCATCTATAAACTTCAGTGGAGGCGTTTGAGCTGACTTATCCCTTTCACACCTACTGTCCTGTGTGGTCAATAGCATATTTATAAGAAAACTGGTTAGAGTTACAGGTATTGAAGGTAACACAGAGTATGTTCTCTATTCCACTGATTTCCAACTATGCATGAAAAGAAATGCAACCAACATTTACCTACCAATTAGTAAATGTAAAGAAGGTGCAAGAAGCCTAAAATGACAACAAATAAAACATCATCCTTGCCCTGAAGGGGCATATGTATAAGCTAACAAAAGACAGATATGAATGTACATCAAATAAAGCCAGACACTAATACAGAAATAGAAATAAAATAGCATAGGAAGGCTAAGATGTACGGATTTTTCCAATTTGGAAGATCCAAGTGCTTCAAGAAAGCAAGAACAAATGAAAATGGGATTTCAGTGGCAGAGAGAAAAGAAAAAGTAAGAGAGAGGCATGACACAAGGATTAGATGTTGTTAAGAACAGCAGGCAGTTTGGAAATTCCAAAGAGGGAAAGAGGTAATATGATGAGAAAGGAGTTTCAAAAAGAAGTCAGAGGTCACACCTTGAGACAACTGCTAAGTTACTTCACCCTTCTAATCAGTTTCCTCATTCATATGTAAAATGAGCTGTGAGCACAAGTTGCTGGGCTCTCACAGGTTCTGATTCAGGAGGTCCAGCATGGGCCCCAAGAATATGCATTTGTACAAAGTTCCCATGTGCTGCTGCAACTACTCCCAGCCCAAGGACCACGACTTTGGGAACCACTAAGCTTGATGGTTCCTATATCCCTTTCCAACTATACAGTTTTGTTTTTTCTGTGGTTATATGACACAGGAAGGCAGGGATGACGACAGTGACATTAGAAAGTAGAATTCCCCTTTAACCTAGCAATACCACTTCTAAGACTTTATCCCATAGATATAACTATTGTATAGTTATTGACTACAGCATTGCTTGTAACAGTTAAATACTGAAAACAGCCAAAATGTCCATCAGTAAAGAACTGGTTAACTAAACAATGATCTATGATTCATTCCTACAAAGTAATACTGTGCAACTAGCTAAAAGAAAATGATCACACTGACAGGTGAAATCCTCCAACAAAAAGTCATAAATATGAGGGGAAAAACAAGGTACAAAAACAGTGTTAATAATACACTCCCAGGATCCCTGGGTGGCGCAGCGGTTTGGCACCTGCCTTTGGCCCAGGGCGCGATCCTGGGGACCCGGGATCGAGTCCCACGTCGGGCTCCCGGTGCATGGAGCCTGCTTCTCCCTCTGCCTGTGTCTCTGCGCCTCTCTCTCTCTCTCTCTGTGACTATCATAAATAAATAAAACTTTAAAAAAAAATTAATACACTCCCATATGTATAAAAATCAGAGGGGGAGGGATCCCTGGGTGGCGCAGCAGTATAGCGCCTGCCTTTGGCCCAGGGCGCGATCCTGGAGACCTGGGATCGAATCCCACGTCGGGCTCCTGGTGCATGGAGCCTGCTTCTCCTGCCTGTGTCTCTGCCTCTCTCTCTCTCTCTCTCTCTCTCTCTCTGTGACTACCATAAATTAAAAAAAAAAAAAAATTGGAGGGGGGAAATACATGCACACACAAGTTGCTTACACTGGCATAAAATTTCTATGGAAGGATACACTTTAAAAACCTAATAATCCTATTTGCCTTTGGGGAATGACACGGCATGACTGGGGGAGAAAGATAATTCACAATTCATGTTCTTTTATGCTTTTGAATGTGGGTCCATATGTCACACAGAGAGTAATGGAGGCAAGATCTAAAGGAAGCCCCTGCCTCCAATCCTTGTGCAGTGTGCTTGCTGGCCCAACTAGAAGCGTGCACTAGAGGAATCCATGGTGTTTCATCTTGTCATATTTGGCTCTTAGTTGAAGCCTGCTGAGATCATCTTTAATTCTGATTCTGTTATCCAATGTACTGGCTATTTGATCAGCAACCTGTCAATATCTTTACCCATGTCATTGCTAAAAATGGTGGAAAAAACTGAGAAAAGAATCCTATGTCATCTCATCAGATAACTCCCAAATTACAAATTCACTAGTGTACTGCCACCCATTCACTATTTCTTGTCTACAAAGGATAATCTGAAAGATTATGTCAAATCCTTGATAAAATGCAGATATATAACTGTCTTATTTCTCTGATCTAGACACCTGTCTAAAAATTCAGGTAGTCTGATACAAAAGCCAAACCTCCTCATTTTACAGATAAACAGGGCTAAAAAAAAGTCTGGCCTGCCAATGCCATTCTTAGAAGAACAACTGGAATTTGACTTGAAATTTAATGTTCTTTGTTCTAGCTAGGTTGCCTGTAAATGGGGATATTAATTTATATCCCTACCAACCTTTCTATAGGTAAAAGATCAGATAATGTGAATGAACACTGAAAATATGGGACTTTACAAAACAATTACAGATACATTATGTTAGTGCTATTACAGAGTTAGTAGGTAAAACTTATTACAAACTCCATACCTGTTCTTGCTTCTTCTCATCTATCACCTACTTTTACCTAAATCATTACTCACTCAATTTCATCTTTTTCATACACTCTCATCAGTGAAAATTGAAAAGGGCCTTAGAGATGATAAAGCTAAACGCCTTTCTAATTCAGGGAGAAGACTGTGCTTAAAGTCACACTAGCTCAGAGTACAGCTGGATGAGTTCATTCCCCCCTTTTTAATGTGGTGTTCATAGTACATTCATGACATTCTACCTTCAATCACTGCTACACTCATCCCAATAGAATGCACTCACTCATCAGTGTGATCACACACTATGTAATCTACATCCATCCCTGCATCATTTATACTAACCCCCTAATGCTATGGACCACAAGGTACTATCAAATGAACATAGGGAACCAGACACACTGTAACTTTACTCAATCAAATCAAAATTGGACCCTCACCCTGCTCTCTTAAGGCACACTTCTTGACAAGTATTCCACCACTTTGTCAACACCATTTATTCTCCACTCTTCATTCAGTGAAATCAGGTCTGATTCAAGCAATTCTTTATTTAACCTCTTTTATACATTAAACACATCTGCAGTCACACTTATCTCACCCTCTCCCAGGATGGCGTGGAAGACTACTACCTATTTCCTTTTCTTGGTAAAGGTACTCCTATACTCAAATTCTTTCCCATTCATTCATAAACAGTTTTTATTTCTTCCTCTTTACTTGCTCCAGGTTCCTCAGCCATTAAAGACATTCTCTTGACCATGTTACTCTTTTAGGGGTACTGCTGTATCTTACCTCCCTGTTCACTAATATCAAATAATCAATGTGTAAGTAAAATGGATAGTATAATAGTATTTATAGTCATACCAATAAACAACTTGCTTATGAATAAATAACTTTTGTGTTATAAAAGATACCAGGTACCAAGAAAAATAATGGGGATGCTATCTTAGAAAGGGATGAGTCAAAGAGCTTCTCTAAAGAAAAGGGAGGGGGGCAGCCCGGGTGGCTCAGCGGTTTAGCGCCGCCTTCAGCCCAGGGCCTGATCCTGGAGTCGGGGGATGGAGTCCCATGTCAGGCTCCCTGCATGGAGCCTGCTTCTCCCTCTGCCTGTGTCTCTGCCTGCCTCTCTCTCTCTCTCTCTCTCTCTCAAATAAATAAATAAATAAATAAATAAATAAATAAATAAATAAAATCTTAAAAGGGGGGGGGAGGGCACATAAACTGAGGCTTGCTTTTTAAAATCAATAGCCACGGTAAAGACCACTCCAAGAAGACACAATTACATGTGCAAAGGAACTAAGTTGGACAGCATTTGGCATTTTTTTTTAAAGATTTTATTCATTTATTCATGAGAGACACAGAGACAGAGACAGAGACAGAGGCAGAGGCACACAGGTAGAGGGAGAAGCAGGCTCCACACAGGGAGCCTGATGTGGGACTGGACCCCGGGCCTCCAGGATCACGCCCTGGGCCAAAGGCGGAGCTAAACCGCTGAGCCACTGGAGCTGGCTGCACTTGGCATTTTAAAAAAAACTTTCTAAAGAAGCAATGTGGCTGCATTATTGTGAAAATGAAAAAGACTAGTATAAGATAAATTTGGAAAGATAGGTATATTTGTTCATTCTTTGCCTATCAAAAAGACAAAGATACATCAGAGTAGCTGAAAACTAAAGTAAATCCACCTATATACTGCTTACAAAAGGCATACAAAATAGAACCACCCTACAGAATGAGAATGAAAGGGAGAAAATGATATGCCAGGTGAATCCAAATAAAAATAAAGCTGGTATAGAAATAACAATAAATAAAACAATAAAATATTTTTAAAACAGGCTCATCATTACATTATAACAAACAAAGAATTCAACAAGAAATCTAAACAATCTTGAATGTGTATGTACACAGCCATATGGTATGCCATAGAACTTAAAAATATGAAAAGGAAAAAATTTGATAGAATAACAAGGAGAAATTGACAAATCTGCAATTAATTAAGATTTCAACATACTCTTCTCAGTACTTAATAAAATAAGCAAATTATTAAGAAAATAAAACAAAACTAACAAAAAAACCCAGCAATGACAAAAATATATAAAATTGAGTATATATGCTGGCTTTCCAGAAATAATCTATTCTCTTTCCAAGAACACATGTAAGATGTACAAAAAATGGACTAGGTACTAGGACACAAGTTAAGTCCTAAATTTCAAAGATCTAATACCACACAAACTATATACCTTCTCTAATCACAGTGCAATTTAGTTAGAAATCAACTTTAAAAAAATAAGAAGGTTAAAATAAAATCCTTTTGTCTGGAAACTTTAACATGCACTCTCTAAATCATGGGTTACAAAGGAAATCACAAAATATTTAAAACTGAATAACAATGAAAATAATACATGTCAAAATCTGCAAGAAACAGTGCTTACAGAGTAATTTATATTCCTATAGGCCTATAAAAAAAATCTGAAAATGAGATAAGCATTCAAATCAAGAAGTGGGGGGGGGGGCAAAAAAACTCAATGAAAACAGAAAGATGAAAATAATGACAAAAACACACACTAATAAAACAGAAGAGAAGAAGAAGAAGAAGAAGAAGAAGAAGAAGAAGAAGAAGAAGAAGAAGAAGAAGAAGAACAACAACAACAACAACAACAACAACAACAGCAGCAGCGGCGGAAAAGATTAACAAGGGGGGCAAAAAGTAAATAAAAATAAAAAATAAAAAAAACAAGGGGGGGGCAAAAAACTCAATGAAAAACAGAAAGATTAAAATAATGACAAAAACACACGGAGGAGGAGGAGGAGGAAGAGGAGGGGGAGGGGGAGGGGGAGGAGAAGAAGAAAAGAAAGAAGAAGAAGGAAGAAGGAAGAAGGAAGAAGGAAGAAGGAAGAAGGAAGAAGAAGAAGAAGAAAAGCAATGGAAAGGATTAACAAAATCCAAACTTGTTTTCTGAACAAACTAAAGTAAGGACAAACCACTAGCGTGACCGATCTGGGGAAGGAGGAGAGAACACGCCTATGCAATGGGGGTGGGACACAAGGGAACAATCATGGGAACTCAGAAGGGGAAGTAACCATAGATAAAGTAGGAATGTTTGAATGATAAAAATACTATATGTAACTATATGTAAATCTGAAACACATGAAATGGATCATTTTCTATAAAAATAGAAGATTTAAAAAATATTTTGAAAAGAATAACTAAGAAGTATGCCTACTCAATTCAACATCAGCTTAGAAGGTTTTATAAAACTTTCAAGGAACCGTCTCTCTATTCAAATTATTTCAACAAAGGATAAATAGGAGAAAGCCTCCCAAATCTTTTCTTCAGGCCTGTATAGCTTTGACAGTAAAACCGGATACTCTTCAGTTACAAAAAGAGAAAGTCACACCTAATAATTTCACTCACAAACACAGACACAAAACTATTAAATTAAATAATAAGAAATCGAATTAAGAAGTGATCCAGAGATCTATGGGGTTTATGTTGAAATAAAACAATGGATTAGCAACATCAGCAAGTTTATTAATGTAATACAGGTGTACATTAACAGATGGAGAAAAATCAAAGAATCCATCTCAACACACAGAGAAAAAGCATCTATTAAAATTTTTAAAATCCGACAATCATTATTTAAAAAATAAACTTTCGGGCAGCCTGGGTGGCACAGTGGTTTAGCGCTTGCCTTCAGCCCAGGACGAATCCTGGAGATCCAGGATCAAGTCCCACGTCGGGCTCTTTGCATGGAGCCTGCTTCTCCCTCTGCCTGTGTCTCTACCTCTCTCTCTGTGTCTCTCATGAATAAATAAATAAAATCTTTAAAAAAAAAGATAAAATAAAATAAAAAATAAAAAATAAACTTTCAGCAAACTGGGAATTGAAAGGAACTAATCTAACTTAGATAAGGTAATTATCTTGTTTAATACTGAAACTTTAGGAGGATACTCTACTAAAAAGCCCAAGACAAGGGTATCTCCTTTTATATACAACACTGGCCTAGATGTCCAAGTCAGCGCAATAAGAGAAAGAAGTAAAAAATCAAAAAGGAAGAGGTAACACTATCTTTATTTGCAGATGACATATTACTCAGATTTTTTTCAATGACTAATAGAAGTAACAACAGAGTTTCTTAAGGTTGGAGACACAAGATCAGCAATAGCTGTGTTCCTACATGCTGTTCACAAAATACAATAGAAAAAAATTGCCCATTAGTAACAGCAATGAAAACCAAAAGGTACTCAGAAAATAAAATTAATAAAAGATATGTTAGGCTTCTATGGAGAAATTTACAGAACACATTCAGTTTGAAGAATATAGATAATATAAATTATTTTAAAAGATGGATCATATTCCGAGACATGATTATCAGTATCATAAAGGTTGCAATTCTCCCCAAATTGATCTATAAATTCAATGCAATTCCAACCAATATCCCAATAAGTTTTTCGACAAGCTGATTCTAAAATTTATATAGAATAAAGGGCCAAGAATAGTCAATGCAATTCTGAAACAAAGCAAAAGACTTAACTTACTAGTCCAAGATTTATTACTAAACCACAGTAATAACAACTGTAACAACTCAAAAACAAAGACTAATGAAATCAAACAGGAAACTCAAAACCATCCTCTAATGGCTCCAGTGTAAAGCCAAAAAACCAGTAAATTTCAACCCCCAAACCCAGTTACCTTTCTGGACAAACTGCCTATTGCTCTCTTCTATTCTCTCTCCATTCCAGCCCAGTAAAATCTCTGCCGTCTCTCAAATAACCAATCACAATTCCTCCTCTGGACCACTGAAGCTTACTGTTCTCTTGCTTAGAATTCTCTTCCTCCCAGCTATCCATAGGGCTCTCTCCCTCACTTTCTACATGTTTTGTTTGAATGCCACCTCCCCAGCAAGACTTATCCTCACCATAGAATTTAAAGGTACAACTCACCAGGACTCTCCTCCCCTCTTCCCCTACAGTACTCACCACTTACTAATATTACCTCTGGTACACCAAACACATGCTCAGAGGCACCATGAAGCTACAAACAGTCTTATGAACTCTAAGGCTCCCTCTACATTATATTCTCCCTATAGACATTGGCAAGGGAATGAGATGAAGGGGGAGACAGGGATGGAAGGAAGAAGGAAGAGAAGAAAAGAGGAAAAGAAGGACGGGAAGAAATGAGAGGGAGGAAGACAGGAGAAAAGAGAAGAGAAGGGGGCAGAATGAAGAGGGAGAGGAAAGAGAAGAGACATTTCATAGGATAGGAGAAGGAGTTGTTTCTGGAGACTACATGGCAGTGTGTGTGTTTATTATGAAACTTCGTCTCAGAGGTGTGACTGAGTTTTCTTTTTAAAAGTCACATTCAAGGGGCACCTGGGCGGCTCAGTGGTTGAGCATCTGCTTTTGGCTCAGGTTGGGATGCCCAGGGTCTTGGGATGGAGTCCCACATAGGGCTCCCCACAGGGAGCCTGCTTCTCCCTCTGCCTGTGTGTCTCTGCCTCTCTGTCTCTCATGAATAAACACGTAAATTATTTTTAAAATAAATAAGTAAATAAATAAATATCACATTCAAGACTATAATTACACTACTGGAAAAATGCTATTATGGATTTCATAGGGATTTGCTCTATAGTTTTAGCATTTGCCACTTGTTTTCTTTTAAAAATCAACAGGTGAGAATTTTGAATAAAAGTAAAATAAATGCTAGAGTTATTATTTTATGACTAACAAATAACTGGGTCTATATATCTGTGCAAGTTATTCACAAGAATGTCATTTTAAAGTGCCCTAAATAAACACTATTGATGAGATAAAGAACACCACAGGAATTTATTAACTATTTTCAAAATATGAGATTAATTCTTACTTCAAATATAGAACATGATTTATGGAAGCTAATTCAAGCTTAAAATCCTCTTAAAGGGATCCCTGGGTGGCTCATCGGTTTAGCACCTGCCTTTGGCCCAGGTGTGATCCTGGAGTCCTGGGATCGAATCTTGCATCAGGCTCCCTGCATGGAGCCTGCTTCTCCCTCTGCCCCCCACCTACCCCCACCCCCACTCCCGTCTCTCATGAATAAATAAAATCTTTAAAAAAAATCCTCTCAAACTTCCTCTTCCCCTCCCCCTTCTCTTCCCTCTGTTGTTCTTTCTCCCTCTCTTTCCCTTCCTCACCCCACTCCATGCCTCCCCATGCTTCTCATTTTATTCTTTCTCTTTGTCTTTCCTCCCTCCCCCTCATTCTCCCTCTGACTGTTTTACTGTATTTCACCTATGTTGTAAGTAGATCTCCAAATATTTTACCAGATGTTTGTAACTCTTTATTCTAAGCTTTAAGGACCTATTTCTTTCAGAATTAAACTAGGAAAGAAACCATCAGAATATCTTCTTTCAAGGTTAACCCCTGGGTAAAGGTGGCAATGTCAGTCTGTGAGTAATCAAAGCAGCAGACTCCTACCTCCAGCTCACCTTGGAGCTTCCCTAGACATTATAGTTTTAGGGAACATATTTCTATTTCTCTAAACTAGGAATCATGAGAGCATATATATTTATCTTCTTTCTTTCTTTCTTTCTTTCTTTCTTTCTTTCTTTCTTTCTATCTATCTATCTATCTATCTAATCTATCTATCTATCGAAACTATGTTGGAGAAATCTCTTCTACTGTTTAAGTGCTGAATAGCTAAACATACAAACATTCCCTCTTGGCAATCAGTGTATTAAGAAGAAAATGTTCAGTGTTAGTTCTAGTATACACTCACTTCATGAGCCACCCCTCTAGCCTTAACCAAGCAGTCTACTTCAAGACTGGACACTTCTTATTGCATATGTCATGCTGCTTCTTAGGTTGATGGTTTTGTCCATGCTTTTCTTTTGACTACAATAAATTTCCCCTATCCTTCATCTGACTCCTACTCATCTTTTCCAAGAAATCACCCCTAAAGTCTCAGACAGGCTAAATGCCCCCATATGCCTCTCATTCAAAGCACTTTCATATTTTAAGTTTTACATCTAGTCCATCTGACTTTGTGAGGGTAGAAATCATATTTTATCTATCTATTTGGACCCCAGGACTTAGCATGGTATTTGGAATGGGCAGATGCCACCTTAATGTTTCACTGAGTTTGTGATACTTTCTACTTTTCCTCTAAAACTTTTTGGCATTTTGCTAGGAGACTCAAGAAATATGCCTGGAATTCGGAGTCATGAGATACAGAAGACGGGAGTGTAAAGCTGTGATATTCTAGCTGTGATATCTACCCATAGCCTTGAGAATTTCTGATGATCTTTCTAACCATTCTTGTGGAAGGAGTCTGCTCTGGGCATAGCACTAACAGCTGCAGAATATAATATAGTGTGACCCTCTTTGGAACCCAAGATAGTTTATATTCTCTGGATTCGAAGATAGACTAGCACAAAATAAATAAGAACTAGACATAGAGGTCAATAGGATATTCTCTTCTATAAATGCCATTAAAGAATCTGTTCTTTTACTCTATTATCCATCTTAAGTAGTATGACCAAATCAATCCTCCTAAATCACATTTGTAATAAAAATCAATACTACTCAATCCCGTGTCATAACCCCCCACTGCCCAGAGGAAAAATCTAAACCCCTCTGCCATGTGTCCAGGCTTTCCTTATTCTGTTACAACCCACTTTTCTTTTAAAGTAGTATTTAAAACCCTATTTCCAGGTACCTGGGTGGCCCAATGGTTGGGGGCATCTGCCTTTGGCTCAGGTCATGATCCCGGAGTCCTGGGATTGAGGACTATCTCCCTCTGCCTATGTCTCTGCCTCTCTCTCTGTCTCTCATGAATAAATAAAACCTTTTAAAAAACAAAACCCTATTTCCATGTACAAACTCTCAATGACAACAAGTCTGGAACAGCTACTGCTTTGTGCATATTCCACATACATTCTTGTAACTCCACATAATCTCCCACTCCCATCTTTTAAAGTCCGACATCATTTCTACTTTTTCTATAGAGCTTTCTCATATTAGCTCTTTCTATAGACCTCTTTCTTCCCTGCTACCCAGAGTACTTACGTCCTTTGGCACGCATGCTATCAGAAAAACTCATTTAATCACAAACATTTACTAAGCACGTCTACCCATCTTGTGTAAGACACTCCGCTAGATTTAGGGATATGGAAATAAACAAGACCAGAATCAGCCCCTAGGATATAAACAAGACCAGAAATATTATAGTGTCCTGAGCAAAGCACTTAAAAATTTTAGAAAGAACAAAAATACTAACATAAAACTACTGTACTGGCCCGCATAGCAAGATCCGAAAGATGTTAAAAGGTATAGCAAAATAAAGATGGAGAAGTTCTAGTAGGATACCACAGTTAAAATTTTATACTTTAATATTAAATCTAAAAAAGAAAAAACTCATCCTACAATTGTAATATCTTATATGGGTTTGTACCCTGTGTAATCTTAAAGAATTATCAGTTTATACAAGAATGACATGAACCCATAGGAATGAGGGGATGTCTAGGGAAAAAAAAGTATTCTTACTATTTATAAAATATCCCATCTTACTGTTAGAATTGGATAAAATGTTCTATGCTCAGAGACCCAGTAAGTAAAACTGAAACTACATTCCAATGAGAAAGCAATGTGGTTGTGGTCTATCTTTCCCATACCATCTCTTGCTACATTAGTTTGTATGTTCAAGTCTTCCATCACCTTCAGAGGACCTGTCATAATTTGCTGTTACTTACTTTGATGGTCCCCTCCCATTGTAATGAAAGCTCCCTAAGCCCTCTGTACTCCATCTACCTAGTACAGTGTAAAATACACAGCACAGTCACTAAATGAATGTAGTTTTAGGCCATAACCAAAGATTAAGTTACTTTTCTTCAGAAAGTTTCCATCTTGAAGAGAACCAGAACAGCTGATGAATATAGTGAATATTTTTAGAGTGGGAGGATGTTTAATTATTCATTGAAGGCAACAGTACATAATTTCCAGTGAGGGCATCTGGGTGGCTCAGAGGTTAGCGTCTGCCTTCGGCTCAGGTTGTGATCCCAGAGTTCTGGGATCGAGTCCCACATCAGGCTCCCCAGAGGGAGCCTGCTTCTCCCTCTGCCTGTGTTTCTGTCTCTCTCTTTCTGTCTCTCATGAATAAATAAATAAAATCTTTAAAAAATAATAATAATAATTTCCAATGATAGGGGAAAAGTCAACTTTTAAAACTGCTTAGTCAGGAAACACAGGGGATTAAGAGGGGTTGCACCTCTGTAGTTGGGAAAAGACCCACAAAAATGTGAAAAGGGAAGGACTAGTATTACAGATTTTATTCTGAGAATATTCTAAATCTTAAAAAAAAATCTTTTTTTACTTCTTACACTGAGTTTTTAGAATGCAAGTATTACACGTGATTTCAAAATGCATTATGAATATTAATAAACTCCTGTTCTTTTCATGGTGTAAAAGTGTTTTGATAATAGATTCACAAAGCAGAACACATTTAATCTTATCTAAATGCTTTCTGTGTTATGAACTTATCTTAAAATTTTCCAAGCTGTCATTAACTGAATCTCTTGCCAGAAGTAATTTGTTTCACTCTATAGATCCTCATTTGGGAATATTTTGCTAATGTTACTTTATCATTTCCTTTCCTTAAAAACATACTGTTTACTTTGGTGGCTTTCACAAAGACTACGTTGAGATTTTTTGCTCACTAGCATAGTGGCATACTGACCTTTCTCTTATCAGGCAAGCCTTAACTTTCCTCCTTTTTAAAAGAGGATGGCATTATAATATTCAAATAACAAGATAATTATTTCATAATACTCTGAGATGCTTTCACTATTTCATATATCTTCCCCCTTTAAATTATAAGTTAAACTTGATACAGAGGCAATGAAAACGTCCAGTCAAGTTTATGGCACATAATTTTTTTTTTAAATGAGAGAGAGTACTTGTATTATAACTGTCAAATTACCATTATAATCTTATGAAATTACCCTTCTAAGAAAAAGAGTTACCAAGTAAATTATTACAATACAAAATTGCCTCAGTGAACAATTTTCCTTCATATATATATGCACACATATACTAATAAGTATATTCTTATAAATATGCGTGCACACACACACACGAATTTAATTAGCAAGCTCTATGATTTTTCCTTTCTACCCCTCCATCCTCAAAGCTAAGTTGTTCACTGGCAGTATATTTGGCACTGGTGCTGTGCATTAATTCTTGCTGATCACAAGGGTACCATTATGGCACTACAGTGGTAACAAACCAGCAGCACATCTTACATCAATGTAAAACAATGCCCTAGCGGCCTAAAGGACTTAGTGTTTCTCCCTGAGTACCTCCCTTGCTAGAAGCAAGCGACAGTGCAGAGGCTATGATTCCCTATATATCCTTGATCCAAAGGCTTTCTAGATAGCTTGAGGGTTCCCATCCTGATGATACAAACTGTATAAGATAATTTTCAAGATGCCAAAATAGACATATGAGCTACTCTAGTCAGTGATATGTGGTTGAAAATCAGAAGCCAACGTAACACAAAATTTGAGAAGGCTTATGAAAGTCATCTTATTAAAAATCTCTCTTGAGGTTACTAAACTAGGCCAGATTATCCAGTTGCAGTCTCCGGACAGCCCTCTGAAAATTCAATGGGAATGTGCCTGGCAGAGAATACAGATTAAACTGACATTTCTATTAGGTACTCACAGCCACCAAAGTACTTTTATTGCTCATTTTAAGACATGCATGGATTCTCTTTTTTTAAGTATATATATATATATATATATATATATATATGAAGCCTTTATCCATTTTTTGGTTGCTTTAAAAGATAGTAATAAAGTTTACGTGAGGGGGGTGGAGTAGAGCAATGAGGGAGGTAATGGAGAGCCACATAAATTTTTCTACCATTTTTTCACTAAATACTGTGAAGGCACTATATATAGTGCTAAGTACAATAAAAGATCAACTGATATGAACACAGCTAAGGCTTTTTTTTTTTTTTTTTAAGATTTTATTTTTAAGAAATCTCTACACCCAACATGGGGCTCCACCTCACAACTCTGAGGTCAAGAGTCGCATGCTCTGCCAACTGAGCCCACCAGGTACCCTGCTAAGGCTGTCTATATTATTTTGCTTCTCTGCCTGAGGGCATACCCTAGCCTTTCTCTATTACTCCTTACTGCTAAAATAGAATCTTCCCAAACTACAAAATACACTTGTATAGAACGTCTTAAAACCATGAGTGCTTACCTCTATTTCTATGCAAACAACCTACCACTGTGACAGATTCTGCTACCTGAGGAGGAGCCTAAGTGGTAGTCATGTAGAGTGACTGCCAGCTCCAACGAAATGCAGGGACAGACCCCTGACATCAACTAGATTCCCACACCCAGCTTACAGTAAGAGAAATGACCTGCCAAAAAAAAAGTTCAAAGCATAGGAGAATTCTAGTATGTTGCCATTCATCAGGTGAACAACAGCAAGTAGAGCTTCACCTACATGGTCAAACATTGCCCCCCACCCCAATTCTGTTAGCAAATACCAGTGCTAGGTATGTAGTCTCTTTGCTTCCATAGAGTATTATTTCTCCATATTCCACTAATGTACTTTACTTTCCATTGTGTCTGAGTATCAACCCTTAAGAGTTTTTCCAGTCTCATTATATTGATTATATATAAAATACCTTAAATACTTCTAAAACATGATGAGGCAGGGAAAAAAAAAATCCATACTGAGATTCTCCTTTTCTCTCATAATCAAAGTCTACTTAAGGAACCAACAGTGCTATGTTACAGTATATATTTAATGAGAGCTGATATATAAATTAAATGCACAACAACATAAAATTATCCTGTGTCCCTACTCACAGTAATGGTACCAGTTATATTTTTAAAAGACAATGCCTACAATAAACAAGACAGGGCCGGAGGGGGGTGGTCCACCTTTTTATATAACACTATTTCAGATCTAGCAGCTGATACTCAGCTCCATGTGGCTTGGCAAGTTCTTTAAAGCTTTCCAACATTTGGCATTAGCCTACCAGAGAGCAGGGCCTTTTATATTCAGCCCTGTTGCAAAATGTCTCACTCACCAGTACTCAAAGGAGGTCACAGTTTTCCCAGCAAAGAGAAAATAAAATTGGAGCTGACACTTATTTGGTAGAATGCTGTTATCAGCAAGTATTTTTCTTCCATACTCTTTCCATGCCACAGTCCTACTCCAAAAGGTAGGTCTTTCTTTTCTTTAATCAAAACATAGTGCAGCTTCTAATCACCAGCACTGCTTGTGATCCCAACGCCCTTACCCCTAACCTAAGAAAAATAAATCTGACAGTTGAAACCAATAGAAAAATAAACCTAGGATGATTCCATACTTCTCTGATAATCTATTTTATATCATGAAGTCAAATGTTTTGGAATATGTTAAATTCTGAACAGAATTAACTTTGATTCTTAATTAAAAACAATTTTTCCTAATGAAGTAAAATTCATGTGAGAGGATATAAAAGAAAGAGGAAATACTGGAACTCACAGAGTTATTAGGTGCTGTAAACCTGAAAGATGGCATTTATTCAATTTAAGATGCCATAAGCATCTCCTTAAAGGAACGAGAAATACAGGAAATATCACCTGAAGATGGAGCACCTAAAAGTTGGTGCAGAACCAAAGATAGCCAATAAACACCCACTCTTCAAACTATTCTAATGTGCACAGTAGTTATGCAGGCATTAAATGACAATCACATACGATCAGCATCTGGTCACTGCCAAAATATATGACTGTTTAAAATTATGAGTGTTCACCTTTTTGCACCAATTTGCAAATGATTTAGATATAAAGAAGATTTTGTCTGAGGATCTCCTTTTATCATCAAGAGTCAGTAATAGCTGAGGCAACTTTCACAAGCTACCATGTTTTCAGTAGGCCAATATGTGAAGCACATCTTTTAATGATATTTCTCCCTAACAATAGGTAAAGAGACAAAAAAAAAAAGTGGTGCATTTTTCTTAATTTTTGTTTATTTTAGTGATAAAAGCTACACACACACACACATTCACTTCCCATCTGAAGTTTAGTAAATTTAACTGAGTCAAACTAACCTAATTCATATTTTCTCCTTTTAAAACTATTTTTTAAAAAGTAGAATTCACTAAACTTAACAACAAAATTCACTGAAAACAAATAATGAAGTTATAAAATACTATTTGAATCAAATTATCATCTGAATAAATATCAGTTTTTCTAATTAGCAATCATACCTTCAACTCTGATTAATATCTGAATTTGAAGCAACTATACATCTATTTTACATTATATTCAGAGATTTCCACCTAAAATGATTTTTTTCCTTTCATAATGCTAACAAAAGTGGGTTAGTTACTGGTTAGTCACTAACCAGTTATGTTAGACACTGGTTTTCTTTTAAAAGAAATGACTCAGGCTGGAGTCATTTACTCAAGATCAGGCTGGGGTTATTTACTCAAGAACAAAAGACTCCTTCAGATATACTACTTTTTCTCCAAATGACACTGACCAAATCTTACTTACTAATTTTAAACATATATCAGTACTGGAAACTACCCAAACTCCCATCAATAGTACGATGGATAAATAAATCAAGGAATATTCACACAACAGAATCTAATAACGGCAATCAGAATCAATGGCCTACAACTACACACAACACCCTCAATGACTATTACAAACAATGTTGAATGAGAGAAGACAAGCCAAAGAATACATACTGTATGATTCTATTTACATAAAATATAAAAACAAACTAAACTAAGCTGTTAGAATAGTGCTTATGCTTGGGAATTAGAGAGGTCTTAGGGTGCTGGTAACGTTCTATGTCTTGACCTGAGTGCAGGTTATATAAATGTGCTCAATTTGGAAATACTTATTGAGCTATAAACACTGTAACAAATGTACATTTTTACTATATGTTATGCTTCAATATAGTTATACATACACAATCAAAAAATAATGCAGAACATTAACATTTTGGATTATACAGAATTTTAGGTTAAATCTGAGTTGCAAAAGCACAAGTATTTATCTTATAATCTGTGAGAAACAGAATAATGTTTTCCCAAAGATGCTCCTGTCCTGATCCCCAGAACTCTAGTTTATGCTGCATGGCAAGGGAGAATTGATTAACACCACTAATCAACTGACCTTAAAATAGATTATTTTGGATTATCAAGGGCCCAATATAATTACAAAGCCTTTAAATGAGGAAGGGGGAGGCAGAAGGGTCAGCATCAGAGCCATACAGTGTGGAAAAGACTCAAATAACCACTGCTAGCTTTGAAAATAGAAAAGGGCCACAAGCCAAGGGAAACTGGAAAAGGCAAAAAAAGAGATTCTCCCCTAAAGTGTCTAGAAAGGAGTTGGAGCCTGCCAACATCATGACTCTAGCCTGGTGAGGCCTATTTCAGACTTCTGATGTCCAGAACTGAAAAGATACTAAATATATAGAAGATAACAACCATCACCTTTGTGGTGATTTGTCTCAGCAGCAAAAGAAACTAATTCATTATCTTTATTTTTTTAGACTATTACAAAATTTACACAAAATAAACATTTAAGCCAACACATAGATTTTAAAGAAAACACATAGTAACACTTATGGTAGCCTGTTCCTAAATGCTAATATAAGGGGCCAACTTCCCCCTTATTCTTTTTTTTTTTTTTAAGATTTTATTTATTTACTCATGAGAGACAGAGAGAGGCAGAGACACAGGCAGAGGGAGAAACAGGCTCCATGCAGGGAGCCCAACGAGGGACTCAATCCCAGGTCTCCAGGATCATGCCCTGGGCAGAAGGTGGCGCTAAACCACTGAGCCTCCCGGGCTACCCTTTAAAAAAAAAAAAAAAAGACTCCCCCTTTTCTTGGAGGTTATCATTACATTCTCCAATAATCAAAGCATATGTTCATTCTGTCTTATACCCATTTATTCAGTACATATTTTCCACTTCCATCAACAATCAGGTTAGTTCTCAAGTTCATTCACTCACTGAATCAAGACAAAAATTTTTTTAAAGATTTTACTTATTTGAGAGAAAGAGAGAGAGAGAGAACAAATGGAGGATAGGCAGAGGGAGAAGCAGACTCCCCACTGAGCAGGGAACGATATGGGGCTTGATCCCAGGACCCTGAGATCATGAACTGAGCTGAAGGCAGACACTTAACCAACTGAGCCAACAAGGCGACTCCAAGACAATTATTTTAACAAAATCAAGTTCTCAATTTTCCTGAAAAAAAAAAAAAAAAAAAGTCTAATGCATTTTGAGTTTATACCTTACTACTCAAATTTAGTGAACAAAACATCAAGAAGTGAATTTTTTAAAGGGGAAGAAAGAGATCATTCTGTCCTAATTCAGTAATACCTAAAAGCAAAAGAATGAGGAAAAAATCAATTTGGGGACATCTGTAAATAACCATAAGACTTCTAACTTATCAGTTAGCCTCAAGAAAATCAGGCCATTCCAAAGTTAAGGAAGAGTCAAATGTATTCTGCAAAAAATGTACAGACTAGAATTTCTAAAATCAAATTTCTAAAGAAGCCTGTTGTAAATGATCAGCTGCACATACCTGTTAATAAGATATCTGAATAAATATTTATTGCAACTGTTATTTCAAGATAGTTCTACCTTTCTTTTTCAAAAGCTGCTTTAAGCAGCTAGCTATAAGATTACACCCATAGGAAAGTAGCAAGAAGGAGACAAAGAATATGATGTAGTATGACTTTTTATTATTATTAATCAGCTACTTAAATGAAAGAACATCCAGCTGCAGCTGATAGAAAATTTTTCAAAACGTTTTCAACAGAGGTAAATGTGGATCTAGTTAGCCTAAAATTCAACCACAGCTTATATAAGTTCAGGACTTCCAAAGAACCACTAGTGGGGATTTAACCAGTAACAGGAGGCATCTAAATGTGACTGGCAAAGGAGGTAAGGCAATCATAAGATGCAAGAACAGAACTAGGTGATGAGTATTTAGAACATCAGTGTTTGGAGATGGGACAGTAACTAGAATCTCCATGGGAGGCTGCTATTCAAATCAGACAAACCCATCTCCCCTAAAAACTACACGTTTAGTGAGGAGCCACTGTTACTAAGGAGCATTTACCCTGTACATCAGATAAGCTGGGGCAGAAAATGTTAAAAATCACCAATTAAGATCAAGGAAACAAATGATCAACTCTGCTCCAGTTCTATGTTAATTAAGCCAGGAGCATTCAGTTTAATTCTGGATGCCACACTTAAAAGAGAATAACCAAAGAACTTATAACCAGCCAACATGACAACAATTGAAGGAAGTAGAGACATTTAACCAAGAAATGAGACAACTTTGGGAAGAGATATAAATAATCATTCCTATACAAGCTATACGCAAGTACACCCTGCCATGAAATCTATTTTGCTCAGCATGGTGTTTTATAATCATTATTGAGGATATTATGTACTATCCTCAATTGTGGCAAATATCAATTTTATGCACTGATCAAAATGTGGTAACACAATTGTCAATATTACAAAATGTGGTAATACAATGGTCAATACAACACAATGTGTCAATACAACACAATGGCATACCAGAAAACTCTGGCATATTGACCAAGCACCACTGCAACTGGCACTACAAAAAAATACACTTCAATTCAGTATAGACTTTCTGAGTTGTTTAAAGAAAATATGGGCTAATAAGAAGGGTAATAAATTTGGTATTTGTGAAGGTGTGGTGGCAGAAACTCCAAGCATGCCGAAAGAGAGAGACAGAATGACCTTTAAATGGTACCTTCACTCCTGAGATTATTCCAATGATTCCATATCTCAATTTCCATATAAGCCATACCTATTTATAAATATCCCACATGGACTGATTACTCAGAGGCAGATAGAATACTGAAAGGCAAAGCACATCAAATTATAAGGGGAAGGTATACTGAGACAGAGTAAAGAGAAGTACCTTGAAGACCCTATTCTGAAACTTGAAATGTATATTGCTGGTAAAGCCACAAATGCACGCATTCTTAAATCAGTCTTCCAAACCAAATTCTTCTGCTCTCCCTTTATTACAAGGATTACTGTTTGAAAGCAGAACTTATATGAAGACCTACTTATAAAAGCAGCAATATAAGAGTGGTGAATAAACAGAAATTTATTCTCCCTGGAAAGGAAACATGAGGCTGATAGCCTTCAAGAGCAGCATCCTGTCAGCCTGAAGTATCAGCCTGTGAGTTGGAATGAAAAAGAAAATCAATACTGTTTGAATAGAAATAGTTATAAAAAGAAGAAATTCTCCTCGGGTATGGTGCCATTACACTGTTTACCCTCAAGAACTGAAGTTTCAATTCAATTCTGCTGAGGATAAAGGGCTGCATTCATCCACCGTTAGCTGATGTTCATCTTGAACAATATACTCACACAACATAAACTTTTAAATTTCTTATTCACAAATACTTAACTTCTGTGCCTGAGGTCATCATTGGTAAGAATTCCTAGAAATATTCTTTCTCTGGTCTCCTTTGTCAGCTACTCTGCAAGAACTACCATCTTAAAACTCAATGGATAGGTCTATCCCTCTACCCATTTAATCATGATAGGCTGAATCCCCTCTGCATCAATTAAGCACACAATAGCGTGCAGTACATAAAAACCACAATAAGCAATACAGAAAAAAGGATTAAAGCCATGAAAAATGTATTAATTTATTCTCTACAATGCACTTGTAATTCTTTCACTTCCAGTCAAGATCACAGTACAGTTTAATAGTCTGGTTCAGGGACCAATTAATCCTTTTATATTTAAATCAATCACTGACTCCTCTCCGAATAATTTAGCTTCTACATGCTGCCTCCCATTTGATGTCTTCAGGGAAAGAGCACAGTTAACACTATGTGGCACATTAATCATGTTTGGTAATAGAAAAAGAAATGCAGTATCAGAGAAATCTCATATGGAAAGTAGAGCATGCTCTAAAATATGTTAGCATAACCATTATACGTGCCATCTTTTTCTTAATTAAAACAGGCAAGTTAAACCTGGAGCCCAGACTGCACCCTTCATCTAGCTCTCCATTGCATGTATGCACGGATATACTTATTTTATGTATAAAATATATATCCAGGAATACAACCATTCTATGCAACACATTTCCCTCCATTGCTGTCAGATTCCTCTCTCCCATCCCAACTAACAGCAGGATGACTTGATGATGCCCCAACAGTGGGAGAGGGGGGAAAAGTAACAGAATAGTGAATATTTTACTCAAACTGGCATGTGTTTGGCACCTTGCCACAAAACTGTGTCCTTTTCCTTGAATGACTCTGAAGCCTAATAAATGGGGTTAATTCGATGCAATAGTTAGGTATCATCTAAAGATTCTTACCGCTGCATGTAGAGCAGATGTCCATGTTTTAAGAATATTTTCTCTAAATGAATAGATCAAGAAAGCACTGAGAGTTCAAATGACTGTGAGTGACGACACTGTACTAAATACTACTCCTTACTTTGACCAACAGCAAAAGAAGGTCTTCTTTTTCTTTCCTGGATCTTATTCACCCCAAGAGTAAGTCAACTCTGTATTCTAGTGGCCACACCATGGATTACAAATGCATGATTTAGCTTCAGAAATTTCAAAGCAAACATAAGCACTTTTCAAATGGTTACAAGTAAGTGTTTTTAAAAATCTTAACTGGTCAACTTTGTATGTAGATCCAGCACTGAAAAAAGTAGTCTGTCTTGGCATAACTTGAATGCACTGCTGACCCAGAAGCTCTGCCAATTCAAATGATTCTAAAGGGAAGAAAGCACACAGAGAATATTAACTCTGTGTTCACTTGACTCCAACCAGACATATCAAATGGTTAAAGGTTAGGATCAGCTCTGTCATACTAGTGAGAAGAAGAATGAAAAGAGAGGCCATGCTTATAAGTAGTAATCCAAACTCACAAACATGTATGGCATCTAAAGACAGAAATTCAAAAGGTTGACTACTTTCACTGTCACACCAAAAGAGTATTTCTGAGTGTGTGAACTATGACAACCTTTGAGAATCTGGTTGACAACCATGACCTACAAAAAATCATTAGGTGTAAAAATATTGAGTGTTATATCTCTGTTCCCCAGAACAATCGTATCAGAGAAACACTTGGAAAGAGTATAAGTCTTTGGTCTGTTTTTTTAATCTCAGAATAGACCACCACTTATGAAGATTAAACAAATGGACCAAGCTCGTCAAAAATCTTGTCCACAGAATACGAAGTCACCAGCTAACAAGCTACCATTAGCAGGGTATGTTTGCTTTGTGTTGATTTCACAGTGATTATATAAGAGAAGTTTGTGTGGATTCATTCACTCTCTCCTATCTCATTTCCCCTTACTAAGCAAGAATTGAAAGTGTTACACAGAGACATAGAGCTGGTAAGAGACCCTACAGATTAACTACAAAACTATAATATACACAAATCCCAGCATTTAATGCAGGGGTGGGGGGGGGGGATTTCCTGTACGTGTTTGGGTAAAATGCACTCCGATATTTCAGGATTGTACATCTCAGATGGTGAATCCCAAGAGGGAAAATGCTACATGCTCTTTCTGGATTCAGTTTAGGATAGTGTTCAAAACAAGATCATAAAAAGCCTGACACATTCATTTTGAAACTGGTGTAATCTTTCCTTTCCTCCTCTTGTCTGCTTTTAATCTAGTTGTCCCAGTTCTGGGCTCAGGTAGCACTGATGCCCTCTGGCTGATAAAACAAATGAAAGCTTCACCACATCCCTGAAGGGCTCCACTCTCAGGCTCAGTGCTCATCTGAGCTGCTCTGGAAAATTCCCTCTGACCATCCTGCAGCAGACACTGTACTCAGCTTCTGAATGAGGATCTCAGGTTCTTCTTAAGAACTCCTAACCTGATAGGTTCTCTCTTCCTTTACTAGGCTGTGTGGGTTTGTGACTAATTGCTCTTTTATCTATGGACAGCAAGTACTAAAAACTATGGTGTGACCACAACATGCATCACAGCTTATTTGAAAAGGCTCATATAAAAGAGAAATGTTCTTCTAGACATCTCACACTTATTATAATTTGATCATCACCAGATTTTCAGATAAATAATCCAGTAAGCGTTGTGATTACTAAATAGAATCCAATTTAGAGTGGCTATTATATCAGCAGCCATTTTTAGTCAGACAAGTTACAAGTAAAAAGAAAAATGAGTAATGCAACAAAAAGTCCAAAGTTTTAAACTAGCTTTTCAAATCACCAATAATGACGTATTTTAGGTACATACTAGGTAATTGATTAGTAAAAATTAGGTGAATAAATGGTGACATTTCTAATAATATATAAAACGTATTCTGGAAAAGACATCCTTAAAAAAAAGAAAAACGGGCTTATATAGCATCTTACTTGTATAGCCAATACTAAAATTCAGTTTTATTATTCTCTATATACTCTTTAACATACTATGTCCAAGTCAAAATATGATAGGCTGGTTTTTAGTCATTCACACAAAGGAAAGAATTCTTGATTATTCTCTTATTTTCAAAAGTTGAATCTGTTAATTTTAAATAATCACTGTGAAAAAACAAGTAAATACAAACATGCTGAGTATCAACATGAAAGGTACTGGAATGCTCCTTTACTAACCAGTTTAAAAAAAAAATCACACAAAAATTAAAACTGAGATGCAAAATCCAAAGCCAAATGGATATGATAATACTACCTTCCAAAATAATAGCTGCAATGGCCATTTAAAAAGAAGTTTTGGATATTTAATACCTTTAATTTATATTGTCATTTTCTTTGTTAAATGGAATGAAACACAACTCTAATGGTACTTTATATATATTAGAACATTTTAGCAATTAACATAAAATTTAGTAAAAATATGGACATATAATTAAATAAAAGATCAATTGATAAGGGAAATTTTAATAGCGGTAGAAATCAATAGAGTGTTTTTCATTTCCACAATTTCTTTTTTAAAAGAAAGAAAAAAGGGACGCCTGGGTGGCTCAGCGATCAGGCGGCTGCCTTCAGCTCAGGTCATGATCCCAGGATCCGGGATCGAGTGCCGCATCGGGCTCCTGTGAGGAGCCTGCTTCTCCCTCTTCCTGTGTCTCTGCCTCTCTCTCTCTCTTTCTCATGAATAAATAAATAAATCTGGAAGAAAGAAAAGAAAAGAAAAGAAAAGAAAAGAAAAGAAAGGAAAGGAAAGGAAAGGAAAGGAAAGGAAAGGAAAGGAAAGGAAAAAGAGAAAAAAGAAAAAGCAAAAGAGGAAGGAAGGAAGGAAGGAAGGAAGGAAGGAAGGAAGGAAGGAAGGAAGGAGGAAGGAAAGAAAGAAGAAAGAAAGAAAGAAAGAAAGAAAGAAAGAAGAAGAAGAAAGAAGAAGAAGAAAGAAGGAAGAAAGGAAGGAAGGAGAGAGAGAGAAAGGGACAGGGTAAAGGGAAGGACGGGAAGGAAAGGGAGGAAGGGAAGGAAAAAAAAGATAGTGACTTTCTTTGCTCAACACCCAAGAAGGACATCTATCCAAATTAAGCACCTGACAAGAACATGAAAAATTTAAGACATAAATATCAAGTTAGCTGTATTATAGCTTTATATGAAAATGTTATGGATAGCAAAAAAAAAAAAAAATACTATTGCTTTCATTTTGTTTTATAAGTGGGTTTTCTATACCCAACAAATCTGCATAGGTAAGCTATATGGTATAAGCAACATGTTTCAGATAGTCAATATAATTTAAGGTAAAATAATGTGAGTGATTAAAAACACAAAATTAAAATAGATTAAGATAATAATGAAATAGGGACTCATGTGACACTATCTCAAAGCTGTTCCCAACGATACTCTCCCAAAGCCACCTAGACAGATGGAGGGTCTCTGACCAGCATTCCTTTTCCCATTCCTTCCTCCCTCCAGCAAGGTCCTCCTGAACTAACCTCAGTCCTCAATACTACCAGAACACTTGTCCTTTCCCTTCTCTCTGTAAACTTGTACATCCTATCTGAAACATGTAAAAGTTAAGTTAGAGTCCCAGTATTCCCTCTTGCTTTCTCTTCAAGAGAAGTTAAGGGAAGCTTTCCTACAGCATTTACTGAATATGTGGGTTTTTTTTTTTTTGAATGTGTGTTTTTATTCAGGTTAGTTTTTACTTGATTTTATGAAAAACTTCTAGTTAAGAGTTGTACTTGCAGAGATACATGTTACTTTTAATCGTTCCATTTAAAACCCCATTTATTACCATTTAAACAAACGAGAACAAACATTTTGAAGAGAACAAGTAAATCCATGGTTATCACTAGTCACAAAGGTTAATGAAAGCAGTACTAGGCTGCACTCTTGAAACTGAGAACTGGAATAGTTATGATGACAACTCCTCAGAAGTTAACTGTACACCACAGTGGGCTGAACCAGGGGTGGTAACCTAACCCACTCTGCCAATCAGAATTCCTTTCCTAGTACTAGAAACTTGGATAGAAAGAGTGAATTAAAATCTCTCCAGAGACTGTATCAATTAGAACCTGTAACTCTGAGATTTGCAACGGATCTGGTCAGACACCAGGGGTAGTATGAGGTTGAGGGCAAGAGGAAGAGGGTGTGTGATGACGTACAGGGAAAGGAGTAGTTAAAATATTAAAAAGTTCAGAACATGACAGTTAAAATGGAAAGGAAATTCATTTTACAGGTAAACAAACCAAGAAGTATCCCTGGTAATACTACTATCTGGGAACATTCTTTAATTGGTAATAGTTATGATATAAACTAATCTATAGACCAGAATAAATTTTTGTCTTTTTAAATATCAGAAAAACTTATTTTTCTGTCTGAAAAAGCACAGAAAAATGAGCTAAGTTATCCACATCTTGCAGCCTTTTCTTAGGCTTTTTAACTGGAAGGAAGGGCAGTGAATCAAGTTAGTCATTATCATTACTGATTTCTATTTTTTAAATCATTGTGTCTTTTAATAGTTTTTTAAAACTGAGGAGACACAATGATATTCTAGTATTCTTGCATTATCTTTACTTAAATCTTGTTCCCAAGGAAACAGCTAACGACTCAGTATCAGACCCTGCATAATTATTGACTACAAAGGAAGTATATATATACTACAATGAGACATTTGCTCTTTAGCAAAATGAAAATGACCCACTTGTTTTTTGTCTTAATATTAAACAAAAGTCTCTGATTTCCATATACAGACCGTACCTTTAACTAGATAGGTGCTAACAAAAAGAGGTTACATTACTTAACATGGTTTTGCCTGGAAGAATGTTACTATTTTCAGTGGCATTCTATTCTAGATTAAAACAAAGACACAACTAAAACCATTGTTATTTTTAGGCACTTAGCGACTGCCTCTTTTGGAAGAGGCTCAGCTTTGAAGTCATTTCTGTTAAAGCATAAGTGAAGATAACTGCTCATACACCATCATGGATGAACATATTTCTCATGATCAAAAAGCCTGAAATTAAAATGAATTAAAATTTAAAATTTACATTTTATATTACCAAAAAAGCACTAATCTTCTTGAATATATTATATAATTGTCTATAATATTAACAACAAATCTTCTACCTTTTTAAATCAGTCTTTTTTCTAAAGGAAGCACTAAAAATGTTGGCATAGCAAAAGAAACAGTGATACATGAATCACTTGCAGAGTTAAGAAAAAGTAAATGAAGTGTGGAGAGTTCTTTTCCATACACTGTCAAAACCTCTAATTTACACTTCTAAATAAATGCTTTCCGTTAAAGATTTACAAATATTCAAAGCAGGCAGTTGTAACTATATATGTAAAGTACTGGATCTAAAAATATACATACATGGACATTTTTTTTAAAGATTTATTTATTTATTTATGATAGACAGAAAAAGAGAGAGAGAGAGGCAGAGACACAGGAGGAGGGAGAAGTAGGCTCCATGCCGGGAGCCCGATGTGAGACTCGATTCCGGGACTCCAGGATCGCGCCCCGGGCCAAAGGCAAGCGCTAAACCGCTGAGCCACCCAGGGATCCCCATACATGGACATTTTATTTTGCCTCAAATATTCAAATGATAAAGGAAGGCCAGCCAACTGAAAACTTAGCCTCGTTTACCACTATATTTTATAAACTAAAATAAATATTGATTACAAAAATACCTAGAGAATAAAATTTGAGGGCAGGATTTTTCAAATGGTAAGGGTTATAAAATCAGTTTAGTGGATTTCAATCAGTATTTTTTAATTAAAAATAAATGTTTAGAATAGAAAACAAAGAGATTTTCAGGCTTGTTTTAAGAAAGAAGAGACATGAACACATGTATACTGGGTTGCAATGTAAGATCTATTTCTTTGAATGCAATCAAGAAAAATTTGGAAGTTCTTTGAAAGATCAAATATTGCAGTAAACCTCATTTTAATATCTTGATAGCATGAAGATTTTTCATTATATTGGCCTTTTAAAATGTTCTGTTAAAGCCCCAAACCATAACTGGCAACTAAATTCTTCCAGGTAAAACTTCATAGAAGTTAAAATTTTGACTCCTACACAACACAAGATGTGGAAATCTTCCCTAATATTGGTACCTTAGCAGACCAGGACAGTATACACATTTAGAAAATAATTGAGAATAGACATAAAATCTGAAAATTGAAATGACAATTTTGCCAAAATTTTTTTAGATAAATCTGCATGCTATAAAATTTCTCTGTGTACACATGGAACAGGAACCATCAATGCTAAAAGTTCTTTATAAACTAAATGTATCTACTGGATGGGAAATTAAAAAGAAACACTACTGAGACATTCTAATAACCAGTGGCAGGAAGCCAAGCCTGGCTAATACAAAAGCAGTAAAATTAACTAAAGACTTCTCTCCATGAATTAAGAGCACATCCTACTTTGAAGATAGTAATTCTTTTTTTTTATTAAATAGTTATGCAAGCTCCATTTGTAGTTAAATAATCTATAGATTCATCTGTTTAAGAGAAATACACATTCTTAAAACAATATACACACATCATTCAAACTTAATATATTCTTCAAACTTAATAAAAATGTTCATTTTTCAAAAACTTAACAATAAACTTTTAAAATGTACATTGTACAAAAACCATATGAATAAAACATACACAAAAATACCTAAATTAGAAGCCAGTGTTTATAAAATCAAACCCTAAGGAAATGCGTTGTAGATTCTTCTACATCATCAACAGTTCTAACAGAATTAAAACATAAATGAATATTACATAAGACTTTAACATCAAGAAACAGAAGACACATCCCTCAAAAAATTAAAAATAGAACTACCATATGATCCAGCTAGTCCACTTCAGGGAATTTATCCAAAGAACATGAAAACACTAAATCAAAAAGATATATTCACTCCTAAATTCATTGCAGCATTGTTTACAATAGCCCAGATATGGAAACAACTTAGGTATCCATCCATGGATGAATCAAGAAGATATATATATATATATATATATATATATATATATATATATATGGATACACACACACACAATGTAATACTACTAAGCCTTAAAAAAAGAAGAAAATCTTGCCATCTGTGGTTATGGATGGACCTTTATTCATACTCAATAAAATAAGTCAGATGGAGAAATATAAGCATGATTTCACTTACATAAGGAATCAAAAAAAAAACAAAAAAAAAGCAAAACAAAAACTCAGAACAGACTGGTGGTTACTAGAGGGGAAGGAGACGAAGAGGTTCAACTGTACGGTGATAGATGGGCAACTAGACTTATGATAGTGATCGATTTGCATATTTTAGGTGTATAACATTATAATTCAGTATTTCTATAAACTGCTAATTGATCACCAATTTTACCTCAATTAGAAAATGTATTTTGCTAAGATACAATAACAGAATGCAATTAATTAGTATTTCATTTAAATAATTTTTTAAAACTAGAAATATATTTTTACTTTCCCATAATTAAATAGTCTGTATGGACTCTTTTAAAATCATACATGAGGGATCCCTGGGTGGCTCAGTGGTTTAGCGCCTGTCTTTGGCCCAGGGCGCGATCCTGGAGTCCCGGGATTGAGTCCCGCGTCGGGCTCCCGGCATGGAGCCTGCTTCTCCCTCCTCCTGTGTCTCTGCCCCTCTCTCTCTCTCTCTCTCTCTATGTCTATCATGAATAAATAATAAATAAATCTTTAAAAAATAAAAAATAAAAAAATAAAATCATACATGAAAAATTAATTCTAATTAGCCTAGATATTAACTCTGTCACTGAGAAGTAAAAGTCAACCGCAAAGAGTAAGGATAAATGGCAACCAATTATATTAAAAGAGGTAGCTACTGAGAAGACAGATCAAAAGATAGGAGGACAAGGAATAAGGTGAACCATAACCTGCTTTTAGCATTTCAAGAGAGGTGTATGTTATGAAATCACATGCCAAAAACTTCAAATTCTAGCCTGACCCTCAATTTAACAGCAGCTGTAGCCAGTTTTCAGTTTTTGAAGTCTAAAACATATTATGTGCTTAACTACCAAAAATATACTTCATAAAGCAAAGAAGCAGAAAGACAGCTTCTTGGGGTAAACATCTTGCATGATACCAAGGACTCATTCGAGGGTACTGATTAGAATTCAAGGCTGTGTGTGACTGATTTCTTTTGTTACCTCAAAGACATGGCCTGATACACAGGACAGAGAGACAAAAAGGTCAGATTATAAGGATGATGAAAGTAATTAGGAAATGCAAAGGTTGAGAGGGAGTGTTGTTAGGTCTTAGGAAGTGGGTCTTACTGAGTCAGAAATCCAATTTTGGATGCAGAGAGGCATCTACTTGGTTATGCAGTAGACAGAACCTAAAGGCATTAACTAATGGGGAAATTGCTCCAAGATTTTACTAAGCTGTGCTACAGAAATTAATTCTTCATCACCCACTGAGAAAAATGTCTTGATGTCATTCTAAAAGGGTGTTAAATCAATTGTGATCTTTGTAGGGGAAAAAAGCTGGAAAGCATCATTCACTCTTAAATGTCAGCCAGTTAAGAACAAAAATCACTAATCATGTGTTGGACTCTGGTTTGCACTACATGGTTTTGACAAGTTAACCATTCCAATCTTCTTGTGCTTAACCTACCATTACAGCTCAAGTCTCCTAGACACACTTATAAGCTTGGATAAGGGAGGGGTTAAACAGGGTACTGGATACATAGAAGTTAAGCAGCTATGAAAATTAATAAGGAAGAATTTACAAGAATAATTTAGAAATGAAAATTGAAGAGTTTAATGTATTTTGATTAAATGAGAATGTCAAATACATTTCCATAAAACAATGGTCAATGTAATAAGTAATGTAAGGTAAGCCTCACCATTACTACCTTGCAAAAGTGCTAAAGAAGCTAAGATGTTTTCTAGAAAATAAGCTAAATAATCCATTAGTCCATTTATTATGCAAATATCTAGCTTTCTGAAAGATTTACAGAAAACATTTTCTTCATGTGTCAGACACTATGTAAGAAATCAAGAAATCTACAGTACTAATTTTAGAATTTCTTATTAAAGAAAAAAATTCTTTTTTATTGGGTGGCTTCTAAATTCTTGGAAAGATGTCACATGATTAGGGAGTTACAAACATGAATAAAACATAATCTTTATCGTTAAGGAGCTTATATTCTAGGAGAAAATATGAAATATGGCTATTGGTAAGTAAAATAGAGAGTACAGAGAAATACCAGAAGAAAGGTATAAGTTTCTATAAAATTTCAGAAGAGATGATTCTAGCTGTGAGAATCAAGAGGCTTTGTGGAGGACATAGGACTAAAGGTGAGCCTTGAAGGATTTTTAGGAAACTAAAAGGTTAGGAAGACATTGCAGGAACGAAAATACTAATTAGCAGCTAACATTTATTGAGTGCTTTCTTTGCCCGTCACTAAGTGCTTTACATATACCAGTAATTCCTAGGATTCTTACAATAACTCTGAAGTAGGTATTATATTGTTATCTCTACTGTGAAGTGACGAGAAAACAAAGATACAGAGAGTTGAAGTAACTTGCCCATGGTCACAGTTTGCCAAGTGCAGAACCATGTTTCAAATTTAGATCAGGCTGAGGAAAGATCATTCTCAAAGCAGCACTGAACTTTATAACCTTACCTGAACTGGCATCAAAAAGACACATTTTATTTTGATAACTGTAGGCAAAAGGTTTTCCACTAGCTCACTGAAGCTCTTTTTCCTTTATAATGTTCATTACAATTATGTTAGTATCTTGATTTTGATGATAATACAAACTCAAGAGGGTCACAGAGGCAAAGGTAGAGCACAAAGGCAAACTTCGGGATGCCTGGATGGCTCAGTGGTTGAGTGTCTTCCGTAGGCTCAGGGCATGATCTCAGAGTACTAGGATCGAGTTCCACATCGGGCTCCCTGCATGGAGCCTGCTTCTCCCTCTGCCTGTGTCTCTACCTCTCTACCTGTGTGTGTGTGTGTGTGTGTGTGTGTGTGTGTGTGTGTGTGTCATGAATAAATAAATAAAATCTTAAAAAATAAAAAAAAAAGGCAAACTTCATCCTTGGTCCACAAGCCCAGTGCTTCATCACATCCACCTCTTCTTTTAAATTAGAATGGATATTTAGCAACTGTGTTCCACAAAGCGCAAGGGTTTCTCAGCAATGCCCCCACAGTGTACCAGAGAAAGGTTTTCCAACCTCACCCTCCACCACATGTCAATGCAAATGGCAATCAGTCACACAGTTCATTTGAAAAACAGTTCTACAACTAAAATGTAACAACCATATTACACATACACCAAAAAAAAGTCTTAGGTCTAGTTACCTTAACCTCATTTCCTGTTATTTTTTCTGGTCCTCTAACTGTAGTATCCAAATTCTACTCAAACAATATCAAATCTCCATCATCATCTAAATAGTCTTTCCCTTGTTTCATGTGTGGGAAACCCTCAATAAAAAACAACCTATATTCATAATAAAATCCAATTTAAGACAACAACCAAATAACAGTGAAAATTTCCCAATACTACCCCCACCACTCTACCTGCATACTCTGTAATTATAAGCTATTCAGACCTCCAAGACTGTCATGCTTCCAGGCATGTTGAGTACTTTTCATTTGTACATGACTTTTTTTTTTTAAAGATTAGCTTTCAAAAGTAATCAGAAAAGAATACTTTTCACACTACCATTAATAAATAGACACATAAATCCATGATTCTGTCAAGTTGAAACTTTTGTAAAGTAACACAATCATTAGTAAAAAGTTCATGGGTACCAAAATGGTTAAAACAATTAAAATAGGCAATTCTCAATGCTGACAAGGATACAGAACAACAGAAACTTTTTGCATACACTGCTGGTGAAAGTCTAAATTGCCATTTTGGAAAACTGATGAACAATACCTATTAGAGCTGAATATGTATTTACTACTCTATGACTCAGTAATTCTACTCTTAAATATATACCCAATAGAAAATAAGGAGAAGAATGTTCTTAGAAGGATTATTCACAGTAGCTTCAAACCGTCAACAAATGTCAATTAATTGTGGTATATTCATACCACAGATTATACAGCAGTAAGGATGAACAAATTATAATTGAATACAACATAGATGAATCTCATAAATATAACATTGGGAGAAAGGAGCCAGACACAAAACAGCATATACTGTTCCATCTAAATAAAATTCAAAAACATATAAAACTTAACTAGTTTACATGTAATGCTATTGAGATATTGGTTCTTTTGACAGGAGGCAATGACTAAGAGGAGACACAAAAGAGGCTTCTAGGATACTGGTAATGTTTCATTTCTTGATCTGAGTGCTAGACTAAGAATGTATTCACTTCATGAAAGTGGACTGGAGGGACACCTGGGTGGCTCAGTGGTTGAGTGTCTGCCTTCAGCTCAGGGCGTGATCCCGGAGTACCAGGAAAGAGTTCCACATTGGGATTCCTGCATGGAGCCTGCTTCTCCCTCTGCCTGTGTCTCTGCCTTTCTCTGTGTGTCTCTCATGAATAAATAAATAAAACTTAAAAAGAAAAAAAGAAAGTGGATGGAACCAAACAGTTTTGATGGGCAAAACATGTATATTTCAATAAAAAGACTTTTAAAAATTCCAAAAAGAATAGGACTATTTATATCCACTTGCAAACTGGTTAACTAGAAAACATGCAACTGAGAATATGTTAACATAGATTTATGATCCCAACTATCATTGAGACTGAGGAGGCAAAATATATTCACATAAGAAGTTAGTTCTTTAAAAAAAAAAAAAAAAAAAATTCCCTCCTGAGGCACCCAGTGGCACATTTAGTTAGGCATCCAACTCTTGATTTGGCTCAGGTCATAACCTCAGGGTTGTGGGATCGAGCCCCTACAGTAGGCTCTGCTTGTCCTTCTCCTTCTGCTCCCCCTCCCTACTTTCTCTAAAAACAAAAACCCAAAAGCCAAAACACAACAACAACAAAACAGCATTCCCTCCTATGAAGACCTATATTTTAACAATGTTTCCAGTTGGCTTTCCAATGTTGGAGCACAGCACTAATGGATTTTAGAGGGGGAACGGGTCTTAGAAAATGCCATGATCACTCCCCAAAATACTAATTTGCCAACTTTAATAAGTTTCACCAAATACTTGAGATATAATCATGAGCTCCAATTATCAAAGAACAACAGCAAAGGACTAAAACCAAGATCTGGTGGGCAATTTAGAAGCTGCTGGAAGCTAGAAGATATGTTTGTTAGAATAAGACCCTTAACATAACACTCTGAGTAATACAGAGGAGTGGTAAGCACAGGAATTATAAGCAAGGGTGTTAGAATCATACTCAAATTTGATATCTGGCTATATTACTAACTAAATGTAAAACCTTACATAATAAGCTACTTGATTTTTATCCTCACTTCTACAATCAGTACAACGAGACCTATTATAACCAAGGATTACTGTTAGGTTTAAAGGAGAGAATATATTTGTAGACGTATATACAGAATACACAGTGGCTATGATGGTGGAACGATGATGATAATAATAACGCAGTGGTAGTAGTGTTCTCAACATAAGATACAAGCCCAAAAGAACTGGATCTGAGGGAGAAGTATCTGTTTTTTGAAGTGGTTTTCTAGGGTCACAGAGGGCATGAAAACAGTTAAGTATACCCAGAATAGCTCTGAGGACTTTCATAAGGAGAGAACTACAATCTCGCTATAGAATACCATAGTGTTTAGATAATTTTCTAGCCATAGTGTGTGTGTGTGTGTGTGTGTGTGTGTGTATATATATATACCATTAAGAATAAGAATCAGTTCCAACTATTGCTGGTGATGAGAAACTCACAACCTAACTACATTTGTTTTATTTGAATTCTCCAAGTAGCAATGAAATGAGTAAGAGAATCATCATCAGATAAGACTCTAACATTCTTTAAGAAATTACTTTTTATCTAATCTTAAATGATTGCATAATTACAGGATAAAATTAATATCTTGGGTACTAATCCAAATCGCACTTAATGATCCTAGAGAAATGAATTACTAGAGATAAATGACAAATTCTGCTTTGGTTTCTGATCTTTATTTCTTTCCTTAAAACTTAACAGACCTCTTTAATTTGTCTTTCTAACTTGGCAGATTTACTAAAATCTAAGATCTGGAATATACTGCAGTTATTTACATGTATTTGGTTATCATATTTCCTTCACAAGTGACATAAATGGCATAACAGTCAAATAATTCTGGTGAAGGAATAAAAATGGTTTTTCCCTCCCCAGAATTAAATATATAACTATGTGGAACAAAGTTAAACCAGAAACAAAAGTGACCAACAGCAGAATCCCTGGAGAAAACTAGTGGAGTCATTTAACAGAAAATGAAGTTAGCTAACACCTGAAGGAATTATCTTAGTAGATTATTCCAAGTTGCTCAAACACACAAGCCTATAAAATAAAGCCCTATGAGGCAGACAAGAGTCCCAAAGAGATTACATTTAATAATCCTCCTGAAATGGCAGAGGCACATTCCACACGAAGGATACAATATACTTTTAAAGGATGACAACACAGGAGCAGTAAACCTGAGAAGAGATGCCAAATCTCCAGCATCCAAATTCCAAAGCTCTAATACGTCTCTTATTTTGTCTATGGGTAGAGCTGATTAGTTGCACTGAAAATGGTTCAATATCCACATGCCATCCAGAGTTGCATACCATCTGACTGATGCCAGAATGCCATGTCATCAGCACTTAAATTCCAGGGAGAGTTTTCTGTGCAATGATCTAATAAATGAGGATCTAGCATTCTGTTTACGACATATTGGTAACTACTCTTTTCCTGCTGGATAAGCCTGGTCTACCCCAGACTCAGACTAATGGTCTTTATTACAGTCTCTACAACAGTTTACACATGGAGATTGAAGGTCTGAATGTCAATTTCAACACCTTTATGTCCACCTGGCAAAATATGATCATTTCCTTCAATGATATTTTTAAGATTTTATTTATTTATTTATTCGTGTGTGTGTGTGTGTGTGTGAGAGAGAGAGAGAGAGAGAGAGAGAGAGAGAGAGAGAGAGAGAGAGGCAGTGACACAGGCAGAGGGAGAAGCAGGCCCTATGCAGGGAGCCCGACGTGGGACTCAATCCCGGGTCTCCAAGATCTGGCCCTGGGCTGAAGGTGGCGCTAAACTGCTGAGCCACCTGGGCTGCCCCATCCTTCAATGATTAATGTTGACTTTCAGAGGTCAAAAGTATGCCCAGATTTTCAAATATTTGGTATTCAAAATATCTAAATTTAGGGAAGAAGCTTGGTTTAAAAAAAAAAAAGCTCTGATGGTTACAAAAGGAAACTTTTTACAGGCTCATTTTAAATAACTGAGCTATCTATATCTAGTACATTTATAAATAGGATTCAGTTCATTAAAATGTATTATTTCATATGTTTTTGGATCTCGTACACTCTAAAATAGCTTTATCATTCAGTTCAGGATTCAAACAACCAAGAATTCATTTATTTTTCTTACTTATTTCTGGCTAAATCTAGAATAGAAAAGGCTTTAAACTCCTTAAAATACTAAAAAGATTCAATCACAGCCAATCAAAAAAACATGAAACATATTTTCTTCTTGATCAAGAAAAGGAAATAGCTAGCACACTTAAACTGAAAACTGTCAATTATTTCTTTATTTAACAGATTCTAAATGCAATGCATCAGACTGCAGTTAGGAGGTGAAGACCCGCCATTCCATTGGAGACACAAATCCTTATCAGCTGATGCGATCTCTCACTTTAAGAGTAGGATGAAGACACAAAAAAAATATACCTTCAGTTGTTTATTTTAAACCTAAGCAATGTTAAACTTCTAAAACTAAAAAATAGTATTTCCCTCGTACATGCTCTGGAGAGAAGTCTGTGTAATTAGTATACTCAAAAGTCTGTATATGTAGTAAAATTGAAAGATTATTAAAAGTAAAAAGAAAGTTAATGCTACAGTAAAAACTGGCAATAAAATCTTTCACTCTGTAATCTCTTGGAAAAGAATCAGACCACAGGCTGATTTTTTAAAATGTTTATATAGCTATTTTTAACTTCCAAATGTCTATCAAAAGATAAAATGGGAAACTTTTCTTTCAGAGATAACTTGCTAATAACTGTTCTTAATTCAATGTTGCTGTTAGAATAATACCACCCAATAAGGAAAGGTGAATTAGGGGCACCTGAGTGGCTCAGTGGTTGGGCGTCTGCCTTTGGCTTAGGTCGTGATCCCAGAGTCCTGGGATGGAGTCCTACATCGGGCTCCCCACAGGGAGCCTGTTTCTCCCCCTGCCTATGTCTCTGCCTCTCTCTGTCTCTCATCAATAAATAAAATAAAATCTTTAAAAAAAAAAAAAAAGAAAAGGTGAAGTAGCCTTTCCTTATTACAATCTAGCCAACTAACTATAAAACAATGACAGCAAAATAGAGTATACGATATACAGACTCCCATATTCACGATTTATGTATTCTTAAATATTTCTTCACCCCTTCACTAACATTCTAGAGCACAAGCAATTTTTCATGCCTTTTAATAGATTAGATTAACTCATGACTACAAATGTAAGAAGATATATTAATTAAAAATCATAATATGGTACAAGTATATGCAAATCTTATTAAAGAAGTAATAAGGTGTTATGTATATGAAAGATACATGAAACAGTTCCCATTTATAAGTTTATATTAAATAGATGTAATAGAATAAAAACTTAAAATTTGTATGTCAAGTCTGCTTAAACAAGCTTGATTTCACAGGCAATGTCCTCCCAAAATTCTACTCTGCAGAATGATTTTTAGACCATGGAAGTGGGATCCCTGGGTGGCGCAGCGGTTTGGCGCCTGCCTTTGGCCCAGGGCGCGATCCTGGAAACCCGGGATCGAATCCCACGTCGGGCTCCCGGTGCATGGAGCCTGCTTCTCCCTCTGCCTGGAGCCTGCTTCTCCCCCTGCCTATGACTCTGCCTCTCTCTCTCTCTCTCTCTCTCTCTCTCTCTCTCTGTGACTATCATAAATAAATAAAAAATAAAAATAAAAAATTTAAACCATGGAAATGTTTTTATTCTATGAAACATATTAAATGTAACTGACTGATATTGGGGGAAGATAGCAGAATAACAGAACAGAAGAAAAAATATTGAGGAGCAAAAAAACCATAAATGAGGCACCAAGTAAAAGGCTTGAAATTACACTTCAAATCTGTTATGTATTCTTACAATTAACATTTAAAAAATTACAATACAGAAGTAATAAATCTAAATCACTGCCGTAATACTAAACATTAGTATCTTAAATAAAATACTTAGACAAATCTTTGTCTTTTCTTAAACTGCAGGGAAAAAGGAAAAAAAAAAAAAAAACCCCTTCAAATGCTGGAGTTATAACACACACTTCCACAGGTAGAAGTAGGAGAGAAAAGCAATAGAAGTTCAAGATTACCAATGTAGGCTCCAAGGATATAGCCCAGAAGACCCTTCTCTGGACGTGGACCATTCTTTCTCTATCACTCATGGCTAGACCTTCAGGACAGCATCTTGTTTCTGACATTATTCAACTCGGGCATTTCTGTCTGCTGTCCACATCTAGTCCCACCAGTGAAGGCAAAAAAAACGTGTAGGGTTCTGGGTAGCCATGAAGAGGACTCAGTAAACCACTTTTTGTATTAGCAGTAGGCTAATACAAGTAATACAAGTATTATATATCAATTATAATGTGAGGGAGGAAAAAACAGTCATTGTAATTAAACATTGTTTTGGATTATCCAAGCCACTTCTTCCTTCAAACATATAAATAATCTAGTTTCATATACCTCTACAACGGACTTTCACTAACCTCGATAAATTAACATCAGCAGAGCCTAATAAGACTTATCAGGCAAATGCCTTTTTCAACTACAACCATGAAAAAAAAAATTTAAGATTTTATTTATTAAAAAAAATAAAGATTTTATTTATTTATTCATGGGACACAGAGAGAGAGGCAGAGGTATAGTCAAAGGGAGGGGCAGGCTCCACAAAAGGAACCCAATGTGGGACTCAATCCCAGAACCCCAGGATTATGCCCTGGGCCGAAGGTAGGCACTAAACCGCTGAGCCACCCAGGCGTCCCAGAAAAAAAAAAAAAATTTTTTTTTTAAACTGAAATATAAGCTTTCAAATTGTGCTAACACACACACTCTTAGTGCCATTAACTGTGGTACTGCTCTGATATTACTAACAACAATATAAACACCGTTTAGTACTTATTTCTTGTGAGGAGAGGTTAACGTGAAACTTTTCTGCTCTTCAAAACTTTGGAATCTGGTACCCCAGATGTCTGGAGTATGACTGCCTGGGGGAAAAACCATGTTTGGGAGGGAAGAGGCTCTATAACAGTTCAGTTATTAAATCTTAGACTGAGAAGGGTGTTCCCAGAGTCTCACTCATACTCACTGTGTCAACCAGAGGTCTGCTTTGGCAAAGACAGACAAGGAAGACTGCTTACATACACAAGAGAACAAGTTAGCCTTCTATGGGACTGAGCTGCCAGAAGAGCCCTAACTCCTGTTTTTAAGTTCTTCCTCCTCTCACTCCTTCAGCACTATGTGAGTCCTATCAAGTACTGAGGGTGAGGACAGGGACCACGTCAATCCTGCCCACTGTTAGCTCCACTGCATCTAGCACAATGCTTAGCATTATAGTAGGCTCTTAAAAAAAAGAAAAAAAAGAAAAGAAAAGAAAAGAGAAAAGAAAAGAAAAGAAAAAACAATCTATGCCCATGTTCTGCACGCAGAGTATAATAAATGGACAGCAAGAAAGTAAAAAAGCATTTTTGCTCCCATCATCAGTGTCATATCTATCTTTTACAATCTGCTCTGAAGATACAATGTTATAATTATGTTAAATATAAGATATCACATTAATTAAATTTCCCTACAAGGCAAGATTACATGTAAATCATTTAATATCATTTCTGACCAGATCTGAGCTTGACTTATAAACAGCTGATAAGAATCTGAAGAAAATACAGTAGAATCTCCTTCTGCATTCTGGCAGCACATCAAAAAACCCTGTCCCAACAGGCGTAATATTGCATGGTCAGCGAAGAGGAAAAGTGAAAGGAGTCTTCTACTTTGCTGCTTCTCTGAAAAGGGAATCACATTAGGCCATTAAGTAGTCAGATACATTATTTTATTGCTTGCAAAACCCTTGGGTAATAAAGAATGAGTACAAATTGCCACAGGCAGTTTTGGGGGGAAAATAGTACGGTGCAAAACAAAGCCAGCTGCTCTACTGCAGCAACGAACAACTGCAGTACAGAAAATCATGCAGCAGTTGTAGCTTCTCTGCTCAAGTAGAGCACTCGGCCATGTGTGTGAAGGAGCTCTCTATACAGCAATCTATAGAATCGGGGTGTAAAGGTACAAGGAGAAGAAAGGTGAGAGAAGAGAAGAGCAGTACGGCATTTTCAAAAGCTACCTCATGTCAGATTCAGTCACCCACATAATTTCCATTCTCTTCTGGGTAAGACTCATGGGCAGCTATAGTGAAAAGCACATGTCCCTAATGTGCACACATAATGCTAAGACATAAAAATAAAAAAGGATATTTCTTTAACAAAGTCTATGATCTAAGATAACTACTTACTCTATGCAAAGAACACTAATTTCTGTTAGATCTAGTACAGGTAAATAGCAAGAAATGAGTGATTTATTTTCATGAGATTCAGAGAATAAAAAACTGGACTCAAATCATTCACCTTACCTGAAGGATGTTGTAAATGTCATATTTTCTTCTAAAGACCAACCGCTTTACTCTAACCCCTTTGTGTAATATTTTTAAGTACTATGTGAGGATTTTATTTTATACACTGCTATACTGGTAAAAAGAAATGTATGAGAATCCTTTAACACTGTGGCTATAAACAATATTAAGAGCTTTATTTTTAATTACATATAGAATCTCATTAGAAAATAATGCAAGAGTTTCATCTGTAACAGAATTCAGAAAACTCCTACTTCTGAACTTTAAGCTTTCAGTTTTCCTCATAAAGAAAAACCTCTGGAGCAAAAGAATCCACTCTACCAGATAGCTACCAACAGATGGCATTGGTGGTCACATGCAGCTGCTCCAGTACCTGCTCCTCCATCCCCTAAAGTTGGCCAGCTTTATGCTTCATTTTGAAGAGTTTTAATAAGATGATTGACCTTATCATGTTTAACAAATAGAAAAGTAGTGCAAATAAAAAATGTATGATCAACATAAAAAAGCAGAGATCATTTTAACAATTGAAAGTGATCAGAAAAAGAATGTTTGTCAGTGGGAATAATTGTGGAGGACAAAATAAACCTTGCAATACTGGAAACAATCAACAATAATCAAGAGATGAGGAAATGTTCTAAGATGGGAAAACATTACAGTGTGAAGATCAGCCTCAATCAGTATTTGAATGCTTGGTGGCCTAATATTATTAATTCAGGAGAATTTAGAAGATAAACAGGGACAAAATGTTATTAAGAATGATTTCAACAGATGGTTTCAAGGCCAAATGAAATCTGCAGAACACTGAAACTAGTACTAATGCAACACAGCTCCCTGTGACACTTTTTATTAATCATCAGGTGGGACCATACCTGCCTCAACAGGTCTAATATGGTCCGCAACTATATGCTGTGGGGAAAGGCACTTGATAGCACCTGTATCTGCAAAAGCACACCTGATAACACACAGGATTCTAAGCAAGGGAGATAAAATTAAAATAAAAAACCATTTTGATTTACACACTTCTATAAGTTAAAAAATAAATGAATACACATCCCCAATATATATCTACTTGTTTACTTTCCTAATTTTCTACATGTACCTCTTTATTTCATTGAATCTAAAAAAATATCAATTATAGATATAGTGTCATTTTATCAACCACTAAGCAAAGGAAAAAAAACCACTAATTATAATTCTTATGTAAGAAACTGCAACCACATTTAAAATGTGGGGGGCAAAAATACATCTTAGAGCCAATAAAGTTAGTAATTGACTAATACAAATGTCTTTTATATGTTCTAAAGAATATACCAAGTTATTTTGAGTAAGAAGAGGCAAAAAGATACAAAGTAACATTTATTTTCACTTTTACAGATTGTCTTTTGCATACTGGTCCGGAGATTCCTGATCTCAATAGAGGATAAAAGAAGGAAACTGGTAGATTAAGGATATTAGATCTCAATAAATGTTTACCGAATGAGGTAGATGCTTCATCTCCTCTCTTACATTTATTACACATCACATCAATATGATCCGTGAGGAACTAACAAGATGGAAAAAGACAAATATTTCTCATAAAATACCTCCCCCAAAGTTTTTGAGTAGAATAATGTAACTGTAGGGATAAAAGGCACAGATTTTAGAGCAGACCAACTCTGGTTCTATAGCATTACTAACCCTGTCACTCACCATGGACCTGTCAGTATTCTTATCTATAAAACGAACATAGCAGTTATTACATCACAGGATTAAGATGGTGGATTGAGTAAATGTATATAAAGCTTTTAGTAAATGCTTAGAACACAGCAAGACTCAATAAATGGCAACAAAGGGATCATTCATGGGTATTTATTTCATCTGTTAAATCACTTTAGATTAACTGAGGTGTTAGATGGAAAGACGATACTTGAAAGTATATGACTTAAAAACCAGTCTTATTCACCAAGGCTGCTGTTAGATGTCACAATCACTGACAAATGGGATGAACCCTCAGATCAAAATCCATTTTGCCTATAAATTTGAGTGAAGATCAAGTAAGGGAATTGCACCAAAAATTGCACACTGCCCTCTTTATTTGATATCAGGTTCAGGGTGGTGGGGTGCTTTGTTAATCTAACACTGGGGAGTTTCTCTGGGCCTCAGATGCTTCTGACAGCTGACAATACTAATGGGACTGCAGAGCCTACTGTCGACAATACAAAGCCAAAAGAATCTCCAAAATAGTAAGGCTTATTTTAAGAGGACACAGTTTTCTTAATTAGTGCTTTTAAAACAGACAGCAGTTTAAATAAGAATATACTGATAATCTGTTTTGCAGATTACCACTTTACAAATGCTTAAAATTTTTCACTAACATTTTTCAAAGACAAACACTCCCGATATACTGTTTAGGATTTTCAAAATGAACAACTAAAGAATTCCACCTTAGCATAAAACCAAATGTAGACGGCAAGATAGTGACAATGTTTGTGGTAAACAGGACAGCAGAATCACTGGCCTATAAATTTGTTTCCTGACCCCTGCTGCCTCTGTTTATTGCCTTAGGAATGGCAACAGCTATTCTCAGAATAAGAAATCTGAATTCCATCTACTACCTTGAATTGACTTTCCTCTATGCTTTTCAGAACGTCACTGTTTTGGATTTGAACTCTTCATTTACATTTTAAGGACTCTCAGTCTCTCCCTGGAACTGTTAAGAGTCTAACCTGAAATAATACCTATTATTGTTGTGCACAATCATATGCCAGGACTGCCATCACCCTTTATGTATTCATGATGACCCACATTAAAAAAGCATAGGTTTGCAAAATACAAAAAGCTAATGAGGATAAAGAGTCAAGGCCTCAATTTGAGGTTCACAACCCGAGAGCTCTAATCATAACCTGGGGAATGCCCTGGACACAGGACCAAGGCACGCAAGAGATATAGCACAGATGACATGACCTAGTCTATAGGAATGAAAAAGGTGTTGCCTTCCAAAAGTGAGAAAAACTCAAGGTCCAAAGAATACAGAGGCTCTATCTCATCTGACTTAGATATATCCCCTCCTACAACAGTCCCTAGGTTAAATACTTATAACCATGGAACTTAGTAGTAGAATCCTGAACAGCTCTATTAAAGGTGATATTTCTAACCAAGACTTGTTTGCCTCATCCCTTATTCAGAATAGCCCTAGCTTCTGTCTTTGCCCTTTAAGAGATTCTGCTTAGCCTAGCTGCCTTCATTCTTCAAGTCCATCAAGTCCACGTGAGGGTTTTCAGTTGGCTTAAGTTCCCCACCGCCAACCATTACGTGAACTGCCTGGGCTAGTGGCAAAGCCCTATCTGATCCACATTCCTGTCGGGTAACCCAGTCTCTACAAACATGCCCAACACTCCCTGGCCCCACCCCACCAAGTCCAGGGCAGGGAGGTATGAGAAGCTGTGGTAGAGGGGATCCCTGGGTGGCTCAGAGGTTTGTCGCCTGCCTTCGCCCCAGGGTGTGATCCTGGAGTCCCGGGATCGAGTCCCACGTCGGGCTCCCTGCATGGAGCCTGCTTCACCCTCTGCCTGTGTCTCTGCCTCTCTCTCTGTATCTCTCTGTGTCTCTCATGAATAAATAAATAAAATCTTTAAAAAAAAAAAAAAAAAGAAGCAGCAGCAGCTATGGTAGAGCAGAAGGTATGAGGATAGACCCTGCTGCCACTGCCAGGCCCCCTCTAACATGCTGATGGTCTAACACTGCACAAGCTACTTAATTAACCTCTCTGCACTCAGGTTTTACATCCATAAACCGAGGATAACTATTACCTAGTGGGACTATTACTGGTATTAAATAATCTGAGAAAAACACTTAGAAAAGTAGTATATGGTAAGTGATCAATAAATGTTAACGTATTAATAGTTGATTTACACAGTTTCATAATAAGAACAAGAAGCTTACTAAAAAGAAAACTACAAGAATATCATTTGTTCCTTATTTAACTAGCTTTACAAAAGAAAAACTAGGTAATATGTCAAATATATCTCAATAAAACTAGAAAGTCTTTTTAAGAAATAAATAATAACTATCATAGGACCAGGCAGTAATTCACCTACCTGCCCATCTGCCCACCTCCACTGACTTACTGAGATCCTACACAAAGACTGGGAACTATGCTCAACCATCAGTTATCTACCAGAGGAGCACAGGGAGTGGGGAGCAAGTCCATGGCTACAACAAATAACTGCAAGAATCCACCACCTCTCGCAATCTTTGGTCCACAGACTTCACAGAATCAGTGTCAAGAATCATTTTGCCTCACCTTCACTGTACAGCTAAAGAAAGCAGATCTGTCGAACCTTTATCAGTATTAATAAATTGTTTTGTATTGAGTAAAAATCACATGTTTGGTATTCTTAATCACTCAGAAGCATATTTTAGATATTATTTAAGGAATTTCAGTAATGAAAACATAAATCTGTATTTGAACAAACATTTTTGCTTAGTTATTAAAAATTAGGAAGGGTTCATTATTGGTTAATCATAAATAATGTCACTAGAAACACAATTGAAGGATAAGTTTCTTCCATAATACCATTTGTCAAAAATGGTATGATACTAGGTGAAAGAACATGGACTTTACAGGTCTCATCGTGTGGCACTATATCACTGTTCAGACAGATCGGGCTTTCAGACACTTACACAGCAGCAATTGGATAAATGCACAGGCTACCCTTAAGTGTCACCAATCCACGGTTCTGTCATTTTACTTATTTTTGCTTCATTAACAGATGTAGACTTGTACTTCCCATTTATTTTCCTCTGCCTTTTTTTTTAAGTAATAGAAAGGGTGAACAAAACACTCTTTTTGTAAAGTTTCTTATGAAGACAGACTGAAAGAGTCTTTGCTTCATATTACTGGCTGTTTTACTCATCAGCCATAGGAGGGTGTAATTACTATGTTTTAGTATTTTCTGGATATTACACTTATATATTGATCATGATCAATCTGTTGTTCTTTTTGTAGTATTGCTAGTTTTCAAATACTTTTTGAAAAAATTAATGATTTGCAATGTAATGTAATGAAATACAGATAATTACTGCTTCAATAAGTCTTTTTTTTTTTAAGATTTTATTTACTTATTCATGAGAGACACAGAGAGAGAGAGAGGCAGAGACACAGGCAGAGGGAGAGGGAGAAGCAGGCTCCATGCAGGGAGCCTGACGTGGGACTCGATCCCGGGACTCCAGGATCACACCCTGGGCTGAAGGCAGGCGCTAAACTGGTGCTGAGCCACCCGGGCTTCCCAAAAAAAATTTTTTTAAAGCTTTTTAAAACACAGCCAAGATAAATTATTCTGGTGTGTGTGTTTTTAATGAGAATGTTTCATTCCATATTCATCTTTAGTGCACATACTTTAAATTATCACTTTCAGGATTTTTCCATATTAATATACACTTTTCCAAGAACAATTATTAGAATGTTTCCTTTCCCAGTGATGTTCTTTCACCCAAACAGGTATGTGTTATATTCACATACAGCTGACTCTACTCTGGACTACGTATCTTAACTTTTTTTTTTTTTTTGGGGGGGGGGGAGGCACTTAAGTATCATAAATTTTAGACAACGTTTATTTTTTAATATCTTAGAAACAGGTAAGGCAACCCCACAAACATCTTTTTTTACCCATTATAATCATGTCTGATTATTTTTCTACAGATACTTGACTATATAACAAATTTTGTAAAGCATAAAGCATCACTCACTCTTGACATGATGCATTTAAGGCTAGATTAAATAGCCAAGGGTATGTCCAAGTGCAACGACTATTATAACATAGGAACTTATGATCTCAACACACATTTTGGAGTCTGACAGCCCAGAATTTAAATCCCAGATCCATATTTCTCGCTGTGCAACCTTAAGCAAAATATATAATCTCTCTGAGCTTTATACTTTTAACATCTGTAAAATGTGAATGCTGTCCTTTCTTTCTAAAGATTATTATGAGGCCTAAATGAGAAGTTCAAGTGACAAATCTAAGATATGTCAGGTATTCCTTCAACCACTTCATAAATACCTACTCATTTAATTCTCATGGTAATCCTATGAAGTAGAGATAATAATTACCTCTCTTTTACAGACAAACTGAAACAAAGAGGTTAAATAACTTTTACTTGCCCAAGGTCACACCACTAGTTCCTGGCAAAGCAGGACTGGAACCCAGGCAGTCTGACCACCTCAAACGAAGCCCATGCTCTCAAGTACCACACTGAAGTGCCTCTCCAAATCCCTAAAGCACTTGCCTGGGATAAAGGACAGTGATAAACGATAATAATGCCTAGCTTAGCACAGGAGCCTGCAGCACTCTAGAGGTCCAAAGATGGCTAGGGGCTGCAATGTTAATTAAGATGACATACAAAACACTTAAGTACTTCTAGGTTAAAACTTACTATAGTGCAGAAATCTCTAAAGATATAAATTAATACTGCTGCTTCAGGAGTCTAAAAAGAAATCACTAATGAACTATTTTAAATCACTCTCCTAGCACTAAGAGCCTGGATTTCTCTTAACATTGTTAAATGAATCTTACATATATGTAAGTAGCAGTAAATGTTTTCATCCTATCAACATTTAGCATTCAATTTCAATTGCAAAATAGAGGTTCTAATTTTTAAGAGAAAGTACTCAATTGTACTTTTTTAAAGTTGACTTATTGAAGCAATCTCTAAACCCAGCATGGGACTTGAACTCCGGACCTCGAGATCAAGAGCACAGCATGTTCCACCAACATGAGGCAGAGAGGTGCCCCTCAAGTGTACTGATTCAGAAGAAAATTAAGTATTATTTTATGTTTACATTTTTTTAAAGACAGTACTGTTTTTTCTGGTTAACAATGTAATATGTTCATTGTAGAAAACTGAAAAACACAGGAGTATAGTGAAGAACACAAGAATCTATAGTAACTCAGTATCATCTTTACTTTTCAATATAGTTCGAGACATCTAATTTTTGGATCAGGACAATTTCTTTATTGCAATGCTGAAAACAGATGAAATTTCATAAACCAATGTAATTAATGCCAAGGTGCTTCAAGAAAGAAATATTCTTTAAATAGGTGAGAAATATTAATTACACTTAGAAAAGTTTTAAATAATTATTTTAAATAGTGCTTTCTCTACTTTTTATGCTTAATGTAAACTAAGTTCAGTCAACAGACATGACAGAATGAATTCAACTAAAATTTTTTTTAAAACAATATAAACAAATTTTAATAAAATGAGAATCATAGGTTAAAAAACATATTACCAATTGACAAATGCAGAACTAAAATTCATTCTTTTCCACAGGACACATACCAACCAAATCACTCAATCGGTATCACTCAAGCATAACATGTTTCAGCTTGGTTCCAGATATGCTTACAAACTGAAACAGAAAAGTAACTTTTGTTTTTCTAAGTATAGTCCTCTGAAAATGAACTTTCAAGCAAAAGCAATACTATTCAGATAAATACCCATTTTAATGGTATTTACACTTTCACTGTACTGACATCAATAGCCAACCTCAAAATTCAAGCCCTGTACAGCCAATAAAAGGCAAGGAAAATAATAATATAAGTAGTCATATAAACTGTTCTTCCCTCCTCCCACACCTTAACAGTCTCATGGAATCTTTCAGGGTTTTCTACCATAAAACCTAAAGGCTTATTTGATATGATTATACTTGACTCTAATTTATAGGACAGAAAGATACTTTCCACACTTCTAATTTTCTAAACTAGTAACAATGTTTAAAATGAAAGTATCTTTTATTGTCATTTTGACTCTTAATCAAATCAGTGAGCTCAAATAAATCAGATTAGTAAGAGCACTCTAATACTGTGGTAACTAAGTATTCACATTAGTTCTGGGAATGACTCCTTACACTTCAGAATCTGTAACTTGCAAAGCTTTTGGCTTCTACACCTTATTTGATTTAATGTTAATCAAGCTAGCACTGGTTTTTATTATATGCTCAAATGGATTTCTAAGCAAGTTGCTGATTTGCTGTTCGAAGAATAACCAGACCTATTATTCTACAGATACTCTTGTTAATGATCCTTTATACACGTTTTTAACCACATTACTTAAACACAGGGAATATTTTCATCATATTTCATGAGTATCATTCAAACAAAGCAAGAATTCCTCAGGTGAATTTTATAATATCTTACAACTCCCATAAATTTCACAAATGTCTATGTATCCATGGCTGACTAATACACTACATCAAATTGTATGTCAAGCTGCTGGGCAGATAGATTCCTGTAGAGTCTTGGCCAGTAAACATTAGTTTATGTGAGCCATGCTCTGTCTCTTTCATATCCCATAGCATCATCACTTAAATTCCGGCCAGCTTTCTACCCAGAACTTCATATTCCCTCCTTGAGAGGCACTGGCTTATAAATTAGCTCACTGAAGTATGCAGAATACAATTGTGATCTGTTCTGAAATATGTAGCATTAGATTTTTATTCACACTGGCTATTGTCTAATGAATCCTGGTTCCATTTTGGAACTTTCCACATTTCTAAAATTTTTCTTCCACTGCAACAAGCAACAGGAGGAACAGGATTAATTGATGGCAATAGGATGCACCAAACCGGGTTGGTGGGACACCAACTGGCCCCAGGCCTGCTGGGAAATGTAGTCAGGACCAGGCACTGAAAAACTGCTTATGAGTCTAAAAGATAACAGCTTGATTCTCCAAGGACAGAATGAAACAACCATTATAGACATTTATTGTGGAAAGTCCATATACATGATCTAGTCCCAGCCCTTCATTTTCTTGACAAACTAGTAAAGAATTAGTTTAAATTATTTCAATCCAAATATTTAAGTATCTGCTATGTGCTTTGCTTGCTGGGTATTAGTTCATGGATTATATTTTGTTAAGGGGCTCCTTTAGTACACACATGAAACATGCCTGTTTGTGATACTCATTTCACTTTGAAGTCAATAAAATGAACTAGGAGACAGTATGGATTAGTGGGAAGAAGAGAAACCTAAACTCTGAAACCACTTAGTGGAATTAAAGACTGTGGAGCTCTATGCAAATCACTTAACCTCTCACTTAAAAAGCTAAGTAAGGAAGAGACTATCTTACCTCACAGGGCCTTCTAACTCCAGTAATACAACAAACTAGATTCTTTTGTTAAGAAGTAGTACTTAGTAGTTTGAAAGGTCTTACTTGGAAACTAAGAAGTTGGATTAAAATGGAATTTAATTTTCCTTAATTTTATGGTAGATTAAAGAAAAATTACTAATGCATAGATAGAGATATTAGAATCTCCTGAATAAAAGAATTTCTGAAAGAATACATATAAGAAACCATTCATGGTGAATACCTCTTACGAGTGGAACAAGAGGGAACAATAGAAGCAAGGAAGGGATTTTAGTTGCCTTTTAAACTGCGTAATTTTTTCATGGGCATGCTTTTATAATTTTATTTAAAACACCAATTTTTAAAAGCTCACAAGCACTTAAAACATGGAGGACAATGTATGTAGCAGAAAATATAATAAACTAGAAAAGGAGAGGAAAGATTTCTAGTCTGGCTCTGTAGCCCTGTGACCTTGGGAAGTGTATTTGAGTTCCCAGTTTTAAGAGAACAAGAATGAGATGGCTCCCTGTGTCACCATACTGTTGGATTCAATTTTACATTAACTGCTCTTAGGTTACTCTTCTCTCATTCAGCCACTCAAGTGCATCCATCAAACACTGAAAGAACGGCAGGAACTGAACAAAAGTAAAGAGAGTACAAATTAAATTTCCCTATAATGAAAATAATTAACAGCCAAAAAAAAATTTATCAGAGTTCCAGAAAGGTCTGACCCCTTGAAAAAAAAAAGAACAGGTATAAAAAATAAACTTGATGAAAACCCAAAATCAATTACTAAGAAAGGTAAATAAATATATACATTCAGAACTTGACCTCTTTTATTAGAATTCTTTCAAATACATGTCATTAAACAAACAAACAAGCAAAACCTACCCTCAATCTCATAAATTACAACTATGCTGGAGTCATGATATTGTCTTCTGTTTCTTTTTTTTTTTTTAAGTTTTTTTTAAAATTTTTATTCATTTATGATAGTGAGAGAGAAAGAGAGAGAGAGAGAGGCAGAGACACAGGCAGAGGGAGAAGCAGGCTCCATGCACCAGGAGCCCAATGTGGGATTCGATCCCGGGTCTCCAGGATCGCGCCCTGGGCCAAAGGCAGACGCCAAACCACTGTGCCACCCAGGGATCCCCTGTCTTCTGTTTCTTAACTGATTGATGGGTCATACTTTCCATTTCTAAATACTAATTCAATTACTAATCTCCCTCATGATGGATCTGAACACATGAAATTATTTTTTGTAGCCTAACAATCATCCTATTTTAGAGAAAAATAAGGTTATTATATTTTCTTCCCAGCTTTATGTGACCAATAACGGTCATGTGGCTATCAAAGCAGCTTTCTCATAACGTATTATTAAAATGTATCCATCCCTATGTTGTAGTTTTCTCCTATTTCACATCCCTTGAATAAAATATATTGTTAAATATTAAAACTCACAGTCTTCCTAAGCATTTAAGATATGACCACTTTTTGGGCTTTAAAGGAATCCTTTATCTTATACTTCACTCTAATGAATAAAAGAGGGGAAGAGAACATTGTTTTCCTTCATAATTCTAAGTTTGGCTAAATACCACAAATAAACTGTGGCCTTTGACTATTAGGTACCCAACAGTTCCTGAATACTCATGCAAACCTTTAAGAAGCAGACAGAAAATTCAAACTGCTTTGTACCCCTAGTCTCTATTCCTCTGACTCACAGATTCAAATTGATTTGAGGTATCTAACTACATTAAAGTTTTCCAGTTTGACAGCTCTAAGGGAAGATGCTGACCATATGACTACCACAAGGGAGCCCTTGACAGAGCAGCATCCAGCTCAGCCCCTGAGGGCAAGTGCCTTGACCACCGTCTATTAATTGAGAGAATGTGCAGGATGGGAATCTCTTTCTTCCTTCTAAATATGCATTTAAATACCCTACTTGGGGCTTTATTGTGCAATCAAGTTTCATAAAAGAAAAGCATAATTAGGAGCCTCCTTCAAAGCCTCTAACACTGCGACTCTGCACTCTTCTCTATCTGGCCTCTGCAGTTTCCCATTGTTGTAGTTAGACTTTCTAGCCCAGGAGTAAAAAAGTAAATCATCCTTTTCTTGTTTTTAAAAAAATATTTTATTTATTTATTCATGAGAGACACAGAGAGAGACAGAGACAGAGACAGAGACAGAGAGAGAGAGAGAGAGGCAGAGACACAGGCAGAGGGAGAAGCAGGCTCCATGCAGGGAGCCGGACGTGGGTCTTGATCCCAGGTCCCCAGGATCAGGCCCTAGGCTGAAGGCGGCGCTAAACGGCTGAGCCACCCGGGCTGCCCTGAATCACCCTTTTTAAAATATTATTTTTATTTCACACTTAACATTAATCCTCTAACATTTTATCTTTCTCTAACTTTGTCATTTTGGGGAGGAAATTCCTATTTGTTTGCTAAGATTAAGGGCAAGATCCTTGGAGGAAGATTTATCTAGCTCTGCCTGTGGTGGCAGTGTGACCTTGGACAAGTTCCTTAACTCTCTAGCTATCTCCATTCCTTTAACTAAAATTAGGACTGTGTATCTCCCTACCTCTACTGTTACAGGGCTGCTGTGAGGAAGAGGACACAAAGGACCTCTAAGAAACAGTGTGCATACAGGTCCTGCCCTGCTGCTAGAACATGTGGTCTTAGTTATAGAACTTTCTTCTAACTCCTTGTTACTAGGATTCTCCAGGTCTCCATTTTCTCATCTTCAAAACCAAAGAAAATAACACAAAACTCCAGGTACATAGTGAAGACTGGAAAGAATTTATGGGAAGCATTTGGTGCAGTATCTCAACTAATGTTACTCCCAATTGCCACATATAAGCTCCCATTACTTCCAGCTTTGATGTTGTGCTGACTGTCTCTAACTTGCTTGCTTTCGATTCTACCATTTCAATTTGACTTTCAGTACAGATCCAAACCTGCACCACCAGTTTGGGCGCCCCTTCAAATCTGAAGAAAATACCAAATGATTAAACCTATTAAAGGGACTTACAGGGCAACCCAGGTGGCTCAGCAGTTTAGCACCACCTTCAGTCCAGGGCATGATCCTGGAGACCCGGGATCGAGTCCTACATCAGGCTCCCTGCATGGAGCCTGCTTCTCCCTCTGCCTGTGTCTCTGCCTCTCTCTCTCTCTCTCTCTCTCTCTCTCTCTCTCTGTCTCTGTCTCATGAATAAATAAATAAAATCTTTTTAAAAAGTGGGGGGGGACTACAGAGGTTAACAGTGTGCAAAACAAAGATTTTCAGGGTAATGTTATAATCAAGTTTAGGTACATCTCAATTGCAATAATGTGATACATACACACACTAGCTTCAAAAACAAAAATTAACATGAGAAATAAGCCCACAGACTGCAAATGCTAAAATCCTTGGCAAGAGACAAAATAAGACAATACAAAAGGCACTAACTAAAAACAGTCCAAGATTGTGTTAATAAAATCTGCAGAAGCAAAGAATCAAGAGCAAAAGGGAGAAAAGTTATACATGAAACACCATAATATAGTGGTAATTCTGAACAGGTCCTCAAAAGAAAGCTTGATTTTTTCTTTTTTTCTTTTTTTTTAAGTTTTTACTTAAATTCTAGTTAGTTAGCATATAATGTAATATTGGTTTCAGGAGAAGAATTTTTAATTCATCAGAAAGTTTGATTATCTGAGCTGATTTTCTCTTTTTAAGCTCTTAAAAAAATCTTTGTCAAGACAATACTTAGATGCGGCTCTGGAATTTTGCAATTCTTCTAATGGCAACTATTTTAATTTTTTTTTTAATGGCAACTATTTTAATTCTTCAATTGTTACCAGAACAATGTTCCATCTCTAGGCTCATGAACAATCACACTTACTCTAAGCCTCATCACTTTAGAACTTTACAAACTTGCAGTACTGACACTACATGCCTTGGATTCCCAAACAGCATACTCTTTGCCACATTCGTTCACAAAATATCTGAACAAAAACCTCAATCTATCATTGTGGTAGAAGGCAGTCTATTACCTATGAGCAACCTTTACTTCAGGCACCTCTCCACCACAGGTGAACACCTAGACAGTCTGCAGGTGATTCTTAGCAAAAGCACACAACTTCAGTCATATACAGATCCTACAAACCAATGCACCATCTCTTCTACATCTTGGGCCTATGGCAGAGAGAAGTGGACATAAGAGAATGTCAGTGGAACTCTGTGATCACTCGAGGGGTTCTATTAGAGGTTTCTCTTCCCCCCAAAAAATAAAGTTTGTCTTCTCATCTTCCATCACTGCTAAGCACACTCCCCTCCTCTCTACTCAGCCAGATCTTTTTCCTTGAAACATCGTTGTGTTAGGTCTGTCATTGCCTTTTCCTCTCCAGGATTCTACCAAGATACCTCAACTTTAGATTTGTTGAAGTCCATCTAGCTTCATGAAGCTTTCCTTTTCCCTAGAATCTGCACTCAATCCCCCAGCTCTCATTGTCATACCTCCTTTACAGCCCAAGACTACAACCATACACAGAGACTCCTCTTTCACTGCTTTAAGGTTAGCGTCTCACCTCCCTGATAATATTACATTCTTTGGCAGGACTTAGTCAAGTTATTTTACTCATGTCCACCAAATGCCAAAGCAAGATCTGTTGGTCCGTCGGTCTTTCTCTTTCTTTCCTTCTTTTTTTCTCTCTTTCTCTTACACTACTGATAGAAAGCTACTTACAGAGTATAGCCAACAAAGAAAATAAATTCTGAAATCAGTAAATCTGATTGAACAAATACTAGGAGAGAATATAAAGCATGTTTTTGCTTTTAAACAGTTAATAGTCCTTATATGCATGTACCTGGGCTGATCTTCAACATAGTATCACCATCCACTGAAACAAATAAATCTAGTAAAATAAAACAATAGACCAGTGGGTCGAGTGTGTGTATGTACTATATGACATACTATCTATATAGAAAAGGGAAATATATACATACACACTTGTGCATATCTGCATAAATTAATCTTTGGGAAGATAAAAAAAACTGCCAATAGGATTTAACAGTGGGAGAGGAAACTGGCTAACTGGGGCAGTGTGAATGGGGAAGAGCCTTACTTTGTTACCAACATCTTTTTGTGCGGTTAAAATTTTACATTATATACATGTATTTGCCATTCTTAATAATAAGCTAAATAGGATAAAATAATTCCTTAGACACATTCAGATATGTACACTGTAGGGAATGAACACAAGACTTAAAATGCTCTGTTGTGCATGTGATTTATGATACTAAAGACTCATACTCACCCAATCATTTCTTGGGTAGCTGGGGAGATTCTAAATGCTAGGCTCTATACAACTTTGTAGTTAAATGAATTTTTATCTAAAATTTTATTTTTAATCAATAATCACCATTAAATGTGTAACCATTAACCTCAGTACTGAAGACAGAATGAAAAACTGAGAAAAGTAAAGTTATAAAACTAGAAATGTCTGGATTTGAATCCTCCACTCTAGCTGTGTAGTTCTGAACTAACCATTTAACCTATCCGGACAGCAATTTTTTTATTTATTTATTTATTTATTTATTTATTTATTTATTTATTTATTTATTTATTATTTTTGACAGCAATTTTCTTCTTAAGGGCAGAGGTCAGCAATGGTAGGCCTCAAAGCAATTCTATCTGGTCACCTAGTTTTTGCAAATAAAGTTTTACTGGAACAATCTATATTCATTTCCTTAAATATTGTATATGGCTATTTTCACAGTACAATGTCAGAATTGACTAATTTTGACAGAGACCATATACCCTGCAACGCTGGGGATATTTACTACCTACCACTTCACAGAAAAAGTTTGCCTGCCTTTGCTTAAGAGATTTAAAATATGAACAAACCACATCTACAATGAAGCTCCACTCCAAGCAGGCAGCAAGTCAAAACCATTTTCAGAAAAGAATGAAGATATTATTTATCTTTATCACTCAGATTTTCTCCAAATACAATATGGAGTTTTCCAGAGGCTACATGATATGTGATGCCACAACAGACTACATGCAGAAGCAGACACAAGACTACAGCTGTTTCCTCTTAAGCCAGACATTAGAAAAGATCACAACAGTGTGACTCTTCCAACTAAATATTTTTTCCTTTTAGAAAACTGTTATTTTAGCTAAAAAAGCGTTATTTATGTTAACATATAATGAATTTATTATTGTTTTTTAAGTCAAATTTTTTTTCTTAGTCTTAATTCTTCAGAATAAATATTGATAAGTATAACCCATATAAACAAAAGCTCTCTTAGGTGTTCAACGTTTACAGGTGTTTTGAGACCAAAAAGTTCAAGAATCTGCTGTACTATAGAGCTAGTGCATCACAGGGGCATGATTAACTGGCCTACCAGAATAGTAGGCCAAACATGCTTGGCAGTGTTTGGATAAACACAAAGTAGAGAGTCTACCAGGACAATCAATGACACCACCACCATCCAGAAGGCAGTTTAAGGAGAGAAATTTGACAATTCTAATTAGAAGCTCTCACGGGTATTTGTTAAGAAATTTCATTCAAAACTTTGACATAAGGCCAAAGGAAAACAGGTGGTCCTTTCAACATTATACAGGGAAAATGACCATCCAAGGATTACGTACTGCTTTGGTGTCCCAACTATGTACCAAAGCACCCTGGAAAACTAGCAAATTCACAAGGATGTAGTGAGATATTTTTAAATTAGCAGAGGGGGAAACCAAGCAACATCTGTCAGAGCACTATGCAAACTACTAGCTGAAGGTAGTCCTCAGTTTCAACATTAGACTGCATCACGTTCCCTAAAATAAAGTCAAATCTTAGTGAAACCAGGTTGTCAGTGTGACTGCAATATAAAGTAAAATCAATAGTGGTGTCCAATCTCATTCCAAGATTTGAAAAGTTATACAGTACCCAAAAAACACACACATCCTATTAATAAGCAGTTATGATTATTTAAGAGTAAAGTTTATTCTTTCAATTTATGTACATTATTTGGTCAAAAAAGTACTAAGTTGTAGTTACAGAAATACTTATTAATTTTCTATAAAAACCTAACTAGTCAAATGTTCTTTGAACTGGTTTTAACATCTTACCTGTCCCTTCCCTAATTAATGAGTTGATTAAAATGTCTGGCATTTGCTCACTTTATATATGCATTAGAGTCCCAATTTTACCATTCTGTAAATTTTATTTTGGTATGCTGAAGTTGTCCTTCAGAATCTCTAGAAATAACTATATTTTTAAAAGCTAAATTTTAAAGATTTCAGTAAATAATCAAGTACTACAGAAGGATGTTTATATAAGAATACATAAAGTATCCAAAAAGCCTCTACAATACTCTCATATTCAAATAAAGGGCATAATAGCCATGTGTTCAAATACAATTAAGTTGCCTTAGAATTCTATGTGTTTTTCTGTATTTTCCAATTTTTAAAAAATACACCCAATCTTTCTGTAATCAGTAGTATATGAACTAGCTTTTTTGTTAATGTTTGGGATAATCTGGGAACACATTCTTCAAAAAAGCAGTATTAATGAAATTAAAAAGTGAATGAGTAAAATGGAATTAAATTCCCTCCAAGAAAACACTTCAGTATTATTCATTAAACAGAGGGCAAGGACAAAAGAACAAATGGCCACATTTGTATAATTAGTAACTTTTAGTGACAGACTAGGCCAGTAAACTAAAAATACAGAGAACAATTTATTTTACCTTCAACCTCCCACTTACTGTTTTCTATTATTTTTCACCCCATGTCAAATGTTCTCTTCTGTATCACTGTTTTCACTTCAAGCTACAAAACTGATAAATGTGTTTAAGGGAGGAAAAATAGGAAAAACTTCCCTCCCTTTTTTGGAACCCTTGTGAGGAATGGTAGGGAAGAAAAGCATAGTAAAAACAAGAGCATTAATAGGTTTCTAGGTGTGTTGAATGATGCCAAAGGAGAAGATCCAAATGGGAAGAAACTTCTGGAAGTACTGGTGGTTTGTAAGGAGCTTCCTTCTTTCCACATCCACTCAGTGTAACTGCTGAATCCATCTCTGGGTTCCTTTTCACCTATGCTACACCTCCTTTTATTCCCCATAGTTATCTCATCTTACTACTTGAGACAGTTGGTTTGACACTACTTAGAATTCTTTTATAAGTAACAAAAGTAGACTACCATGCTTGTAGTGTACTTTTATAGTCCAAAGGCCTCTTTATAACTACACATACACCTGAGACCAAAATCAAACCTATGAAAATGCTTGGTGTAAAGGGGTGAATTTTATGGAAGTTCTGTCATCTGCTTTTAATGCATATTTTATATAAAATAACTTTAATGTTTATAAATAATATCAAATGATCTGAAAGGGGAAAAATAAAATGATAAACAGTATTATGATCTTAGGGCAAACTAAATAGATTTACAACAAAAAGAAGTATGTTCCATTCTGTTCAACCAAAACTGTAATACTCTGTACTAGAAATTGTAACAGATGTTGAGTAGAATAAAAAGAAAAAAACGAGGCATACTGGACACCAAAATAAATGTGATTGTTCTATAGAGTCAATGATGGTATCATGCAGGAATGGCAAAAAAAATGAAGACTAAATTCTCATCTTCTTTAGTAGAAATTCAAGTAAAGAATAAAAAATTTTAAAAACCAAAACACAAGAGAAGAACAGAAGTAAAAACATATTCTTGATAAATTTAGAAGTAAAATGCCAAGGGAGTTGCCTCAGGGGAGCAGCTCAAAGAAGGGAGATCAAAGTTAACTTGAGATGCCAGGAGAGACAGAAAAGGTGGGGGAAAAGGAACATGTAACAAAGAGAAATGGAGTTTAGACAATGGTAGGGATTGTGAAGGGCAACCGTGGCTGGACAAAAAAGGTTTCTGCTAGGGAGCAGGGATGCCAGATAAAGTGTGGATAACATCCAGAACACAGCTGACAGCACATCAGAAGCAGTCTGACAGAAGGAACTGTATTCAGCAGTTCAGCAGTCCGTACGTAGTCTGTACAAGAACTAAAATTTAAATAAAAGCTTAAAATATGTATTTTAAAAAAAGAAGTTGATATAAGGCAGAGTGAGCAGAACCAGGAGAAATCTGATGTCAGAAGACCCAGATATGCAGTAGACTAACAACAAACCAAATATCAGGACAAGGAGGCTCCATAATACATAGTATTGTATCTTAGCACCCAGGGCTTCCCAAACTCTTTAGCCATAAATATTAAGCTATAATGCTTCAACCTTATACAACTATTAATAAAACCCTAAATGAAGTACATATGATCATGCTCAATGGATGGGTTCTCAGATACACATTTAATACTTTCTAAGAACCACACTTAATAAAAGCTTTTTTATAATATTCTCGAACACTCCAAATACACCAGAGGTAAGCCAAATGACCACAAAGTACATCATTTACTCTCCATTTTTCCCCCTTTGATTATTTTATATAAAAGATCGGCAAGAGAACTACAATGCAAATAAGTATCTTGTTTTAAAACTCACACCAGAATGGAGAGCATTTCAATTAGATCTTTAAAAATGATGTAAAAAAAAATTCTTTAAAAACAGAAAATAGCTTGTATCAGTATTTTAGGGGCAGAGTCAATATACGATATGCCATTTTTATATAGCACATGGCCAATATATAAAAAGATTTATAATAGAAATACTTATTTTATTTAATGTGAATCACATATATAAAAAATATTTGAATAGCAATCTTCCTCTCATACAAGAAACATAAAAAATTGTACTCATCCTTTGCTTTTTTCAAATTACTTACTACCACCTCTCCCACTACTAGTGGCAGCCCACCACTACTAAAACAACAACAGCAGGGTGCTGGGTGGCTCCGTTGGTTAAGTGTATAGGACTCTTGATTTTGGCTCAGGTCATGATCTCAGGATCTGAGCTCAATGTGCAGTCAGCTTGTCCTTCTCTCTCTGCTCCTTCCCCCCCTCCCCCCACACACACTCTTTTTTTCTAATAAATAAAATCTATTTAAAAATAAATAAATAAAACCACCAGCACCATACCTTAGGTTCTATACCAGCCACTTTATTTATGTTATCTTACTCAGTCCTAAACAATCTTAAAAACAATCTCCATTCTAAAAAAAAGAAAAGAAAAGAAACCACACACACACACACACACACACACACACACAAAACCAAACCTAGGCTTAGTTGTTTTAAGGAGTGTGAAATCTGTTTATGCAATCTTAACATTTTTAATTACATTTCATTAAAATGATGAAGGGAAAATGTTAGAAAATTACATAAAATCAGCCAAAAATAACAATTTCAAATAGGATTCTTTAAAAAAAAAAAAAAGATTTTATTTATTTATTCATGAGACACACAGAGAGAGAGGCAGAGACATAGGGAGAGGGAGAGGGAGAAGCAGGCTCCCTGCAGGGAACCCGATGCAGCACTTGATCACGACCTGGAGCCAGCCGAGCTAAAGGCAGCCACCGAACCACTGAGCCACCTAGACCCCCCTCAAATAGGATTCTTAACCTTCTTTTCAGAAATGAACATTCTTGCCTAAAGGTGAAAGAAAAATGTCCTGAAATCTAACTCTAATCTGGAATGCTTTGCCCCTGCTGCCATCATCCTACACAAATGTAGGATGCCATTGTCACAAAAGTTTACTAAGAGCACTCTCAGTGTTTGTCACAAAACAAACCGTTGTCACAAAAGTTTACTAAGAGCACTCTTCATAGCTTTCAAAGACAGGAACCATTTGGCCCTTTCTTTAATTTGGTACCTTCCTCTTTCCTTTTCTCTTCCAGTCCTGTCTCATTTGTTATGCTCTCTCTTTCCCTAAAGGAAATTAACAAGGACATTTCCGTAAAGTTTTAAAAGTGACTGGGGGGCAGCTGGGTGGCTCAGTGGTTTAGCACCACCTTCAGCCCAGGGCCTAATCCTGGAGACCCGGGATCAAGTCCCATGTCACGCTCCTTGCATCGAGTCTGCTTCTCCCTCTGCCTGTGTCTCTGCCTCTCTCTCTCTCATGAATAAATAAAAATAAAATCTTTAAACAAATTTTTTAGAAGTGACTTGGGACAAAGCTTTATATAAATGTCAACTTAGAAAAGAAATAATAAAGAACTGTTATGCCTTCACATTTTAGAAAAGATATTTAGTGCTTATAAATTTGGAGGAAGAGCCTAAAAAAAAAAACATGAATACTTCTGAAACAGCATAAAATACAAAAGCCATTAATAAATTGGGAACAATTTACAACACTCAATTATTGGAATCACTCAGAAAACAGGTGTCATTTCAATCAATCATCAATTAACTAAAATATTACAATCAAATTCTCCTACAAGGTGATTCAGGCCCAGATGCTAAGCCATCCAATCTTTAATAGACAAACAATGCAAATCTAAGTGAAGCACAAGTAACAGCAGGGTAATAAAGGACTGTGAAGTTCTAGGTCCTAAAATATTCATTAGGTTCTATTCTACTTCAGGTAATAACAAGGTAGCTCCTTCCAAATCAACAACTCTCCCTGCAAAAAATAATAACCAACCTTATTGGTTGAAGAAAATATTAAAATCTGCTAAAATAAATGTTATTAATAAAGTTACCAAATGCAGTCAACAACTTAGAGAGGGGACAAGAGTCTACACTTGAAAAGAAGGAATGGCACTTGCGTGAGCTTTCCCTTTCTTTAAAAGAAGTTTTCAACAAGGGCACAAACTGAATCACATGGACTAAAACTGGAAACTAAAACTGATACAAACTCCACCTCCAATGTTACTGGCTTTGAAGAACCAGACAACTGAGTTTAAAGAGATCAAGTAGCCAGAAAATGGAAAGTAAAGTCTGGGAAGAAGATATAGTCAAGATCAAATTCTGACCAAATCTCTCTTAGACCCCCTGAATTATGTGCAGCTAAGAGAAAACAGTGGTTTCTCAACCAAGGCTGATATGGCCTCACAGGGGACACCTGGCAATGTCAGGAAACATTCTGGGTTGTCGCTATACTGAATAGGAAGGCACTGCAGGCATTGTAGGTAGAGGCCAGGGATGCTGCTAGGCATCCTACTGTGCACAGGACAGTATCCACAACAAACCATCATCTGGCTCATAATGTCAATTATGCTGAGGTTGAGAAACCCTACACTAAAAGAAGTAGAAAGATTTCAAGTGCTACCCACCACAGGTGAGCCTGTGTTGGAGTTCAGATAAAGTTTATTGCTTTAAAACAAATCAAAACAAAAAAACTAAACTAAATCAACATTCTTCACTGAAATTAAACAGAATCCAGAGTTTTTATATCATTTACTATGCGCAATATATAATTCAAAATCATTCAATAGATGAAGAAACAGCAAAATCTTGAAGACAAAAGATAACCAATGGATATAATACAGATATTGTATTTAGTACCCAAATTTTACAGTAATTATTATAATTATGCTTAGGGACATAAAGGAAAACATACTCATAATGAATTAACAAAATAGGAAATCTCAGCTGATAAATGGAAGCAAGAGAAAAGATCCAGTGGAAATCACAGAACTGAAAATTACTATATCGAAAACAATAAATATTCACCAATTATTTTTACTCTTAGTGCTTTCTTCATAATCTGTCTTATGCCCATGCTGAAATGATTTTCACTAAATCTTGACTATATTAAAAATTCAATGGAGGTAAAAAGCATAAGATAACTTAATAATAGAAATTTAATAATAATTTAATAATAGAAATAATTTAATAGACAATCAATGATTATTTATTTAATAATTTAATAGCAAAAATAAAAATAATTTAATAACAGAAAATCAATGATTTAATAATCTAATAGAAATATTATAATTTAATAATGGAAATAATTTAATAATAGAAAATCAGTTATTATTATATCTTTCAGAATAATTTAGGTACCAGAGATATATGCTAGGATATAACAAGAAATCATAAATAATTGCCAGATTCTCATATTTTGAGTCATTCTGAAGAACTAATTTATACTTAGTGCAGCTGAATTTTCAACTTAAAATTAAGAAATGCTCCCCCCCCTTACCCCCCCCCCCCCCCCCCCGCCAAGGGACGCCTGGGTGGCTCAGGGGTTGGGCATCTGCTTTTGACTCAGGAAGTGATCCCAGGGTTCTGGGATCAAGTCCTGCATCGGGCTCCCTGTGGGGAGCCTGCTTCTCCCTCTTGCTATATCTTTGCCATCTCTCTCTCATGAATAAATAAATAAAATCAGAAAATAAAGAGGGGAGGGGAGAAAAGTTCCCCCATCTCTTTCATGGGCAGCCAACAAAGTCATTTTATAAATAGAAACACAAACACATAGATATGTAAATTTATTTAAATAGTATAATAATAAAAACAGGAGCAGTCATATCCCTTAGACCTGTTTTTAACTTGCCATAAAATTTCCCACATGCTATTGATATGTTATGAGAAATTATGAGTGGAAATGACCTTCTAGACACATATACTTTACACCTTTTCTAAATTCTAAGATATCTCAGCAAAGTAAATTTAATTAAGCTACTTTACAAAGGAGGAGATACATTACATAAGCATTCAACTTAAAATGCAGCTTATTTCCAGAATAATCACTCATTAATCTATGAGAATTAGTTATTTGACATAGTGCAATACACTTCTATAGTGCTTAGATTCACTAAAGTTTACTTGAAGAGAGAAACTTAGTATAAACAACATTCTAAAGGAGGCTAGAGGTAGGAGTAAATTGAACATACTTCCTTCATGCTACCAAAGGTTTTATCATTTGAATCTCCATTCATTCATGTCCTGACCCTTCTCTTGACTTTTTTTCCTAACAATGGAGTAGCATTTAGCTAGGACATCTCAAACAAAGGTAAAATAAGGGGTCAGGGATGTTATAAACCTAAAACAACACCTCAAACTAACTCCCCCTTGGTACCTAAAATTTCTTCTCCCCTTTTCCTAATCTGATTATGAAGAGTACTACTGAAGTTAACACCCCCACCCCCAACCCCGTCCAAAAACATCCTTTAAAACTTTCAGATACACTCAAAGAGCATTATTAAATCCCTTAGATTGATAAATAGAGGAGTCACTTTCTGCTTAACAACAAAACCAAATACATTCAAAATAGTATGTTCCTGGTGGTAGAGAAAGGAAGAAGGAAACACATACATCTCTACACACACACATACAGGGAGAAAAAGGAAAGATAGATACATACACAGAGAGGCAGGCAGGCAAGCAAACTGACTAATTTGGAGCATGTCTAAATTCTACAGTTTTCCGAAAATCAGGGAATCTGAAAACTCAAAGACCTTTTAGAAATAACACTGCTAAAAGGTCAAATAGTAAATGGAAGACCATCCATATTTCTGGATGGATGGTCTAGTGAACAAGGAGAGCCTTGTTTCCAGCTTAGTTTCAATCCACTAGCAGGAATTGAAAAGGAAATTACAGTAATGATATTCATACAACCTCTCTAGTACATTAAAAAACAAAGTATATATATTTTACTCTAAGGTGTTTAAAACCTTTCTTGAAAGCAGGCAGTACATATGAAAACATTTTACTTTAAACTATGTAAATCAATTACTAATGTTGAAGATATAAGTTTTCATTATAGTCTTTTTAGAACACTAATAGAACAAAAATTTTTAAATGGTGATAATTGTTTTGGTTATTAAGGAAAAAGAAAGAAAAAGTAAAAGAGCTACATGAATTGCATATAGTTAACACTGTCACCTCTGGTTGAACTAGTCTTTCAATTTAACATTCTTCTATGGGGATCCCTGGGTCGCGCAGCGGTTTGGCGCCTGCCTTTGGCCCAGGGCGCGATCCTGGAGACCTGGGATCAAATCCCATGTCGGGCTCCCGGTGCATGGAGCCTGCTTCTCCCTCTGCCTGTGTCTCTGCCTCTCTCTCTCTCTCCCTGTGTGACTATCATAAATAAATAAAAATTTAAAAAAAAAAAAACATCCTTCTATGCATAATGTTTGTGAACAAAACAGAGTGCATGATACATAAAAGACACTGTCTAAAACCACAGACAGTATCACTAAGTTTTATCATAGGATCTTACATGTTTCTCTCCTCCCTTCCTAGATGAAGCAATTTTTTCCTTTGCAGTTAGTTGGACAAATATATCAAGAATCTTACACTCACAGTATCTTCATTTCAACCCCCATTTATAACTCAAGCTGCTGTAACTTCAAATTTACCACTCCACTGAAACTGCTCAAGGTATAGTCATCTTGCCTACATAACTGCCAAAGCTATCCATCCTTTTAGTACGTGTTTTCCATGGCCTGTATGGCAGCCACGGCAAATTATGAAACTTTAAAAATCTATGGTTTTGGCGACACCAACCCTTCTGGCTCTCATTTTTCATTTACTTTTCTTAGTCTCCTCATGTATTCCTCCCTGCAAATGCCGCCGCTTCTCAAGACTCAACTGCATCCCTCTTCTCACTTTGCACGCAATTTTCAAATATATTCAAGTGACAAAATACAGAGTATCTTCTACTATACCTTCCATCAGATAAACCAGCAGAAAATGACTACATATTTTATAGATTAAAAAAAAAACTGTAAAACTATGATGCATGATTAGATAAGTCCAAAGTGTTCCATTAATATTCTTTTATGGATTTCCCATCAGCCAGCCCTCATTATAATATACGTGGCAAAAGGCCACACCTATAAACAGTAAATTTATGATAAAAACTGATAAAAAGGTATGTCACCAATGACATTTTTCAGGAAGAGACTCCATTTATCTCTCACATTGTAAGTACCTATTTACATGTCTGCTTATACTCTAGATGAGAGATTCCTTTCCCTGCCTTTTCATCTGTGCATCTAGATGGAAACATAACTGGGCCACTATAAAAAAAAGTACAGGAAAGAGGACAGGAAGAGCCCTGAGAAGAGGAAAGGGAGGACAGGGAAGCTTTAAAGTACTTTAAATATTCTCCTAAATCAAAGTATTTCATCTTGTTATATAAAATTATTTTTTTTCTACTAAAATCAAAAGGGAAGGGTATTTCTTGAATATATAGGTGCGGTAGCGTAGGAACATAAAAAAAGAAATTAAAGAAATAATATCTGACTTAAAAGTAGAAAAGATACACAGACAAAACAACACAAAAGCCATTAAACAATTGTGTGTGAGCTCCTGCACATGCATATCTGTTAACAACACAGACAAAAGTAATTAGAGTATTTAAAAGTATTATAAGGCTATTTAGAGTATCATCCCAGAGCGGGTAGGTTTACCCATGAGAAGAAATGACTGATCAATTCAAAAATTGCTCTAGCAAGTATATATTTATGTTAACTCAACTACTGTACACACCTGATACCAGAAAAAAAAAAAATCAAAGGTCCAAACTGTTACTGGGAGAAATCAATTATTTTGCTAAAATTAGCATTCAAAAAACAAAGTGGGGGATCCCTGGGTGGCTCAGCAGTTTAGCGCCTGCCTTTGGCCCGGGGCGCGATCCTGGAGTCCCAGGATCGAGTTCCACGTCGGGCTCCCGGCATGGAGCCTGCTTCTCCCTCTGCCTGTGTCTCTGCCTCTCTCTCTCTCTATATATATATATCTATCATTCATAAATAAATAAATAAATAAATAAATAAATAAATAAATAAATAAATAGATAGATAAAATCTTTTTTTAAAAAGTGTATAAACTTCAAATTCTGTATTAATCAAATGTGGGCTTTCTACATAGAATGTCCATGAATAATTTCTAAATTATTTTGAAGGAATAAATTTTTCACTGGTTTAAAAATATATATTTATTTGAGAGAGAGAACAGAAGCGAGGTGGGGGACGGACAGAGGGAGGAGACTCCTCACTGCGCTGGGAGCCCGATATGGGGCTCAATTCCAAGACCTTGAGATTAGGACCCAAGCCAAAGGCAGATGCTTAACCAACTGAGTCACCCAGGTGTCCCTTGACTGTTTGGGGTTTTGGGTTTTTTTTTAAGATTTTATTTATTTGACAGAGAGTGAGAGCAAGCACAAGTAGGGGGAACAACAGAGAAGAGAGGAAGTGGCAGGCTCCCCATTGAGCAGGGAGCCCAATGTGGGGCTCAATCCCAAGATTCGGAGATCAGGACCCAACTTAAAGGGAGACACCAAACTGACTAAGCCACCAAGGCGCCCCCACTGGGTTGTTGTTTTTTTTTTTTTTTTTAAGATTTTATTTATTCATGAGACACAGAGAGAGAGGCAGAGACACAGGCAGAGGGAGAAGCAGGCTCCATGGAGGGAGCCCAATGTGGGACTCGATCCTGAGTCCCCAGGATCAGGCCCTGGGCCTAAGGCAGCACCAAACCGCTGAGCCACCCGGGCTGCCCCCCCTCCCCCACACTGGTTTTTTTAAGCATATCATGGTAGGAAAAGTTTTTTTCAAGCTTAACATACTTTAGAAACCCAGAAACTTTACATGTTTTATGTCAGTTGTCACAACTCTTTAGGAGTAAGCCAAAGTTTTCTTTCCCACTTATTATATTCCTAAGGATATGAATAACAAAAGATGTGTCACTTATAAAGAAAAAAATAGTATGAACAAATTTGTCTTCTTGGATCTGCCTGTTCAAATTGATACACACATACATATATAACAATTTTTCTAAAATTATCCTAACCATCATATCATATCAAACATTATGAACTATTACAGTCCACAAATTTAGCTGTTATCAATACAGGGAGAAATTACAGTTCAAGAAATCATATGCTGTTAATCCAACAGATGAAATCTATTCATCAATATATTCATTTTCAACACTATTAGAATTATTTTAGCACCATAAAATATGCCGTGTTAAATCATATTTTATTCTATTGAACAAAAGTATCTATATGCTAGACCTACTTAACTTTATACTTAGAATACTATTCTTTAAACTATATTTCTCTTATTTGTATCTAATGGCATCAAATAAGAGCATTCCTAAAAATACAAATTTGTACATAAAATTTGTTTAGCACTTTTGCTTTTTCTCAACTAAAGTATAAAACTAGCCACATAAATTATTTCATTTAATCTTCACAATAACCCTTTAGTAGTAGTAGTAATTACTATAATCAACTTACCTACAGCCAAAAACAAAGTTCACCTCAGGAAAACTAAACAACTTGACCAAAAGCAAGTAACTTCTTAGGAGAGGCATGGGATGTGATCCCCAATCTTCTAAATCTAAATGGACTCCTCCACAGCATCACTCTCTGTTCATCCAAAATGACCACTATAAGGTTCTGTTTTCAGCTTTTCAGCATTCAACAAGAGGCTCTATTTTCCTTGGTTTTTTTGTTTGTTTGTTTTTGTTTTTTAAGATTTTATTTATTTATTCAGGAGAGACACAGAGAGAGAGAGAGAGAGAGAGAGAGAGAAGGCAGAGACATAGGCAGAGAGAGAAGCAGGCTCCATGCAGGGAGCCCAATGCAGGACTCAATCCCAGGTCTCCAGAATCATGCCCTGGGCTGAAGGCAACGGCTTAACTGCTGAGCCACCCAGGCATCCCAAGAGGCTCTATTTTCCATTCAGAGAATAAAAGTTGGATAAAATCATCATACCTAACAAAATTTTATTATAGCAAATGCCAACTTTTAAAAACAGGTTTTATTTCATTTATTTGAAGGGGAGTGGGGAGCAGAGTCCTGGCTGATCAGGGAGCCTAATGCAGGGTTCCATCCCATCCCAGAACCTGGAGATCATGACCTGAGCCAAAGGCAGACACTTAACCATCTGAGCTACCCAGGCACCCCAGCAAATGCCAACTTTTTTAAATTGAGTGTTTAGTTTAAAATTTTGGCAATTGTTGCAATACCCCCAAAATGGCTTTTCAAGATCATTAACATTTCTATACTAAAATAAAATGAGTTCCACATTCAACCATGGGTAAAAAAAAAATCTAAAGATAACAAGATAATTCAATTACATTACTCAGAAATCGACAGCCTTCCAGTTGCAAATCAAATATCTAAATATACTATATAAGTATTATTTACATCTGATTTGCTGAAGTTAGGAAGACCTCTGGGATGTAAATGAAGTGCAAAGATATATAAATGTTATATAAAACATATTTGGTAACTACATTTGACTTCAAACACTAGTTTTTACTAATAAAATACTAACTGCTACTCTTTCAATCCCTATTTTATTTCCACATTTCCCCTTCACCTCTAAATTACTGTGAAATCATCATACAAATGCTTATACCTACTGTTCAAAAGTTTTAGGACTGGCTCTGTTAGTTCAGCATCTGGCCAGCTGTCAGAATATACACTGAGCATAGGGAGGCACACAGGAATGAAAGGTAAGTATCACTGTGCCAAAGCAACTCCACATACAACCATTCGCTTATCAACATGAAAGCCCAACTTAACTCAGAAAATCAACATCCTCTGTAAATATAAGGAAACATTAATATCATGTCCACAGAACAAATGTATTAGTTAGACCAAATCAATATAAATAAAGGAAAAAAATTCCTTTCTATCAAGGTATCTGTAAACAAAACCACTTTTACACACCCATAAACACCACTACTCTTCTAAAAAGCTTTATTATCCTTTTCAGGCAAACCTTGTTATACATAACACCTACTTCCTATTTAAATACAATTTTTATAATAAATCCTAAAGGATTTGAAATGTACTAAGAAAAAGGGAAACTATTTTAAATAAGTTGATGGTGATTTGGCAATAATAATAATAATGCCAGTCCCTAATTTATCTGATTTGAAAAATGAAATCCCAATTTTTATAAATCAGGCTTGGTTAATGAGATAACACAATCACTTCATCAAAGCTTTAAGACATACAGGTTGGAGAGAAGGCTGCTAATGTTAAGTAAATCACTGGTAGAAACAAGAAAGTAAAAGTTCCAAAATAGGCAAGAGCTGCCAACCAAAATTGTGGCAAACTACCTAAAAACTACCAACCTTAGAGCTACCATGTAACACACTTCAACAGCTCTTATCTGCAGCCAAAAGCTGGAATCCTTAGCTTGGGGCAAGTTCACACACAGCAAAATAGAATTGAGACTGTGTGTGCTGCTCTTCAGAAATGAAATAATCACCCATCAACTTATGACTCAAATAAGTCTATGCTGTGTTCATAGGTAAATGAAGTAAATATTTGGTTTTGAAGGCTTTGGTTTTTGATCCTGGTTTGACTGATCTAAAATTGCATGCTTGCTCAGTATAAAGGACTGCTTTTAAAGCCATGCATACAATAAATGATGGTTAAAAGTTTAGGATTGTTCAGAAAGTAATTCATAGTCCTAGTTTGAGAAATCTCAAAAAACTATTCACCAACTTTTAAGGAGCATCAATCAATTCTATAAAAATTATCAGCATTTAAATTCAGTTGACTATTTTTAAAGTTACAACATATAACACTTTCAGGTAAAAAGACTTTAAAAAGGACAATAAAAATAACAAAATAGAATATTTTAAATTCCAAATAGTGTAGTAAGAAGGGGCTCGATAGACATGGGTCATTGATAATCTTTCTAGTCCAATTTCCAATATTTTACAAAAATTTAAGAAAATATTTAATAAAATGTGATTCAGCAATCTATTTTAACACATCTAAATTACTAAGATTATTGGAAAATAAATTAGCTGCTTCCTCCACCACTTCCTACAACATAGTTGTGGTCAAGCAAAAGAACGAAAACTTTAAAAGTATAAGACTCACCTTTTGTTGACTGGTTTTTCATCTTTTTCATAGGGTCGGACAAACCACTTCCCAATCCTAACGAAGTTCTTATCCATTAGACACCTACAATAATTACACCAAGAATTATATTTATAGTTTCAATAACAAATTAGCAAGTCACTGAATCAAATAATTGCAGATGAGCTATACTATTAAAAATAAAAACATCACTAATTATACTTTCAAAAAGGTTTTCTTCTCACTTTAAATTTTTACGTTATAAAGTGCTGAAAGGACTTTCTGAATTTGGGCATAAATTTCTATTATGTATTATTCTTGCACATGTAAAAAATTATGCACAATTAACTGGTTGATATATTCCTGAAATGTCTTAAGCTTCCAAATTACTTTAAATCCAAACACACTTTTGCCCTATTTCAATTCTTGGGTCATCAAGAATGTTGGGGATATAGGCAGCACTCCTTAGGAGTACCTCAAAGGTATTCTTCCAAGTTAGTGATGCTCATTTCACAAGTTTTAATGCTGGCTTTCTGGCTTCACATGTGACATGCAATGCTTTAGCAGAGACCTCAGAAACAGAAAACAGAAGCACCGCAGAACCTCTTCTACTTAGGTATTTTTCTCCTTTTTTTTTTTTTTTTTTTTGAAGACTTTTTACTTATTTATTCACGAGAGAGGCAGAGAAAGAGGCAGAGATGTAGGCAAAGGGAGAAGCAAGCTCCATGCAGGGAGCACAATATGGGACTCGATCCCAGGACCCCGGGATCACACCCTGAGCCAAAAGCAGATATATGCTCAACCACTGAGCCACCCAGGCGTTCCAGGTATTTTCTTTTGTAGGTGTGATGAAGCACATGGCTATGGCTTGGCAGGAAACAATGAACGGAAGCCATTTCTTCAATGGCAATTATCAGCTTCCCTCATATCTAAGGTGTGCCTCACTTCTGCTTCCAAGCTGTATTATGTACATTATGTTTCAATGTCAAATTATAGGGTAAATCTTTCCGAAGACATGTTAATGGTAATTGAACTCAACTCATATAATACCAAAAATGCACACAATTCAACTGAAGTGACAACAATATAGACAGCTCTGACCAAGTTCACTCATGTGCAGGCATATGACAACTATATCATAATTGCCATCTGGCCAATTCCAAGATGCCATCATTTGCAAGGAGTATCCCTGATTTTTAAAATATAAAAATGTGGGAGAAAATGTACATTTTGAAATTGATGAAATACAGTAATCCCTAAAATCATTCAATGAAATGACACATATTTTGTAAGAAATACTGTCAGAAAGTTGGATGTAATTCTTCAATCTACCTGTAAAAGAGCTATATAGCAATTCTTTATTCAATATTCAGGCAATTCTGCACATGGCTCTTGCCTCTGTAATTTCTTTGCCATCAAGAAGGATGGAAACAAGCTTTCACCCAACTCATTACAGGTTAGATGGGTTAGTAAACGGCAATAGTTTCTGCTGGCCACATGTAAATCCCTGTGGGCAGAGGCCAATTTGGAGCACTGCTGCATCAAAAAAATCACTGGCTTCAACTGCTTTTATTTTGAAAATGAATCTCTACAATCTTCCTTGTTCACAATGTAGAAAATCATTTTCAAAGCTACTCAATCTGTTTTCCTAAGATTATAAATTAACTTGCTTTTAGGGTTAAAGACTACGTGACTACATTAAAGTTAGAATAGAAAATGTGGAATACTCAATAACATGGAAGTACTCAAGAAGCAAAACTGAAAAAGTATCTCCACAGTTTATACCCTAGCTCAGAGACTTAACTATTTTTCAGGCAGGCAAACAGGCAGGATGGATGGACAGATGGAAAGATATTTCCATTGAAAAACTCTAGCGTTTGGTAACAGGTTCCTTCCCCCAATAATACTACCAATATCTACCACTAGAATCCCTACTACCAAGACTACATTTCATTACCAGGCACAGTATAGCATTTAATTACTATAATATCTATTATGAGATGGATGTTAAACATGTCAATTTTTGTACATGAAGTAGCTAAAGCACAGAAAATGTCACCTACAGAAAGTCACACAGCTAACTGATAGTAGAGTGGTAAGTCCAGGTATATATCTCCACAACATTTATCACATATATTAACTCTCATGCTGTCACATTTCTCCAATTCCTTCCTCATTTTCAAAGTCCACTTGAATCCTGTAATTGATGAGCCTATTTAATGTTTCTTTATTCTCTAAGGGCTGTTTATTAAGTTGAAGGTATTCTTAAAAATCGATAATGCTTATTAACTAACATGAAAGCAATGGGGCATCTAACAAGTACAGAACCACATCAACACTAAATGTGGTCTTCTACTGACACACGTCCTCACTTAATAAATACCACTTTAAATAAAGTATTCATACTCTCATATACGTCTTAAGGCCAAAATTCAAAAGAATCATTTATTTAATAACAGGAAAAACAACATGAATTTACAATTTAAGGACAGAAAAAAAAAACAAGGCTTTAGATAGTATAATATGAAAAGAAAAATAGATAAAATATCCCTGAGTAAAGAAGAAAGTGTAAAGTTTATTTCAAAACCCTTGTGCTTCTATCAAGTAAAAGCCACAAATTCTATTTGCTTATTTCATTTCAGTACAAACAAGGGGTTGGGGGCAAAGGAATAGCACACAGCCAAGACTACTCAAGTACAAAGGCAAAGAGTGAAAAGCTAATGAAAATCCTAAGAGTCTAACTCTCTATGCTAACAAATCTCCTGGAGTGGGGATGCCTGGGTGGCTCAGCAGTTGAGTGCCTGCCTTCGGCCCAGGGTGTGATCCTGGAGTCCCAGGATAGAGTCTGCATCAGGCTCCCTGCCTGGAGCCTGCTTATGTTTCTGCTTCTCTGTCTCTCATGAATAAATAAATAAAAATATTTTTAAAAATTTAAAAACAAAACAAATCTCCTGGAGTTCCCACTACAGATCCTACTTCTTTGACAGGCAATAAAAAAAAAAAAGTCTTCAAATGTCATGTTCAGCAGTGATACAGCAGAGAGTTAGCAAAGTTACCAACAACCCCAGAAAAGGTTGGGATCAAATTAGTGAAGTCACTGAGTACTGTAGCACTGACCCTCAAGTCAAGAGAGAATCAGCTGCTCGGTTAGATGTAAAGGTGGGTAAGTAAGTATGAGGACGAAGTTTCTTTTCACTCAATAAACGGGTAAAAAGAACTCAATAACTATCACCATCAATTTTTACACTTGTCAATCTCCCTAGTCTTAACTACAGTTGACTCAAAAAACAAACTTCACTCAATTTCTCTTTCACACTCTCTCTCTCTAACACACAGAGTCAAAAAGAGAAAGAAAGAGACAGATCCTGCAGGACTAATACAGGAAGTATTTCCAGATGGTGTTTTGTACTTTAGGTTATAGGAGGAAATGAGAGAGGAGGGCTGTGTCTTTGCTGAGGAAGACACTTCTACCACCTGATTGACAATTGGAACCATGGTGGCTCAAGAGCAAGCTTAATACTGAGGGACTAAGCCCTTGGTTCTCAATCATTTTTGGGTCATGATTCTACTGTATAAATAAATCCACTCAAAGTTATTATAGACTCTTTCTCCTGAAAAATGCATAGAAGAGCAAAACACTGCATATAATTCCACAGGGTTGGTGAGCCCTCGAAAGCAGATCCTAGAGTGAGGACTTCCACACAGAACACTACCACTGATCTTTACTAACCTGCTTCGGCCTGGAATCCCTCTCCCATCTCACCCTATTCCATCCTCCTCGAATTTAATTCTGTTCATTTTTCTTGTCCCAGAATAGCCTGCACAGCATTCTAACATCTACAAATCAGCACTTTTATCACCAAACTGTAATAATTCATTTCTATGGCTCTTTCTTCCCAAGAAACTATGAGAAATCTGGGGGCAGACACAGTATCCTATTTCCTGGCAATGTTCAACAAATACTTCAATGCCTATTATGTAATATGCTATGTTATGCTCTATACTAGTAGGTGCTCAATAAGCAGCTGAGAAATGAATACTCCATACAAGGAGTATTTTCCTATTCACAATAGTGTTATTATTCATGTTCACAACCACTAATCGTGGGCAGCCTCATCCAATTATTTGAATTTTCTTGTGTGTTTATGTCCACAGCTAGTGGAGACACTCAATGTTGGGATGGAAAATAAAATCTACATATTTCACCTTTTTTATAGCCCATCAGCTCTCACTCCACACTAAAATCATAATAGATACTCAACATGTAGGGAATCACATAAATGCCAAAGAAGTTTAGGAAGATTAGTACAACTGTCCATATACTTTAATTATACCTGAACAGAATTAAATCTTTTTAAGATAGATAATTCTAAAGTATAAAAACTAAAGAACATGAGAAATATAATTTTCCCTTTTCATATTCTGACAACTTTTATATTATTTTTAAGGAACAAAATTTATATTTAACTTGACAAATATAACTCCATCAGACACTCCATTTACCAAAAACTTTGCTTCAAACCAACATCGTATAGAGCAAAGAATGTCAGTTAACTCTAGTTGTTCATTTGGGAACTCCAGTCATGATTTTTTTTTTTTAATTTTTATTTATTTATGATAGTCACACAGAGAGAAAGAGAGAGAGGCAGAGACACAGGCAGAGGGAGAAGCAGGCTCCATGCACCAGGAGCCCGATGTGGGATTCGATCCCGGGTCTCCAGGATCGCGCCCTGGGCCAAAGGCAGGCGCCAAACCGCTGCGCCACCCAGGGATCCCTCCAGTCATGATTATTGAAATTTTCAAAATCACCTTACTATTATGATATGACATAATTCAGTAAAGTAGAATAATATTATGTTGCAAGTTCACAACGTCACAATGCAATTCCAGATTTATAAAATATTCTTTAATCAATAATTTGAGGAAAGTATTTCTCTTCAGAAAATAATTCCCTGCCCCCCTATCTCCCAAAAATCAATGTTTCAAAGAAGAAAACAGCCGCTGAAAAATGAAAATGAAATCGGGTTTTGTGTCCGTGTGTGTTTATACACACAGACACACACAAACACATACACACATGTGTTTCTGGGCCACACCATATGGCTCTAATTAATTAACTACAAGACCAATTTAACTTCAAAGTTGGCAAGCCCCAATCTCTAATCCCAAAGCCATGGCAGATCTGGTATAAGATTACAAGTGCCACAGCAGTAGCCACAATCTAGCTCAGCAAGCTATTTCCTAGATGGGACCACTGGCCACTGGCCACTGGCTCTGGGTCCTTCAGTGCACCTCAAATTATGCAGATGTGACAGTTTTCAAAGATTAAAAAGTCCAAGAACAGTGTCTCTCTACCACACTCTGAATCAAAATGCACTTTAAGTGTTATTATCTGGTTATGGAGCTGCTCAAACTAAATTTTATATAATTTCCTAACAGAAATTCCTCACCAGCATCAAAGCCTTTACCTCACCACTCCAATCTATAACAAACACACATGCAAAAAACCCTCCTTCCTAAAAATTATCTCCTTCCTAGAAATTATTCCCAATTCCCAACCAAATAAAAGTCCTATAATTTAAAAGCTGAAGAAACCTTTTTCAACTGATCCCTTCTATCTTCATTATTTTGGGTTTCTACTGTGCCTTAGTGGATGCTGTCTCCTCTGGCCAAGTAATGGCTGTCATTTCCATCCTTTCCAAAATCTCTTTAAGGTTAGGTGTTTTTGTAGGACTCCCTTTATCTGAAAACGTCCATCCTATTGCTGTTCCAAAGAATCTCTCCTCTAATTTCAAACTTTTAGTTTGAATCAATCCCATCGTCTAGCCACAAAATTTTTTATGTTTTAAAGTCTTAACCCTTTCTCTGTCCTAAAAATATTAAATAGATAAATTGACTGGTCTTACAGTGAACACGTTTCTCTCTAGAAATTTACAAGTAGATACATGGTTTTATTCACGTGTGTCCGTAATGTTTATAGTGATTCTTCCTTTAAAAGAATATGCGCCTTAGCTCTAAAAACTCACTTTTCTACTTCCTTTAGAGAACTGCACACTGCCACAACTCAATAAAATGGAAATTTATTGATTACTCATTTCCTGCTCTATTACATTATACCCAAGGACTCTCAATGTTGCAAATTTCTATCACCATTTCTTCAACTAGGCCGGTACCTACTACCATAGTGCTCTACTGAAGATGGTTTTTTACCATCTAAAATTTATTATTTTTAAATTTTTATTATTTAAAAATTTATTTATTTTATAATAAATATTATAAATATTTATTTATTTTTAAATTCTTCTTTAAACTATTTATTATTCTTAAATTCTTATTTAAAAATATTTATTATTTTTAAATTCTTGAACCAGCACATCCAAGGACAGTGCTCACTTGCCCTCTGATGTTCACCTCTGTTAAATCAAATACCAGAGACACTGAAAGCTAACAATACCCAAACATAATGCTACTGCCATCATAATTATAATTCCAACTTTCTCCATGTTATTTTTACTGTACTTTTTCAAATAAATATCTTCCCTCTAAACACCAACTCTTGGCAAACCAAGAAGCTCTGGGCCAAAGGCAATTTTACAGCTGTGTTATAAACTACCATGGGGTGACTATGCTGGCAATCTATTAGGAAAGCAGCACCAGTGGACTACTCTGAAAGGCCATTATGTTTTACAAACGTCCAATACTCACAGATTAAAGTCTCCCTAAGTAAGTATGGACAGGATAGAGCATAAGAGCTTCAAAAAAACCCATGTAATCTTCTATTGTGTGCAAAGCAGTGATCTGCACTTTAGAAGAAAAAAATACCTTTCTATCAAAATCAGCTTATGTGTTTTATTCTAAAAAACTTAAGACAATTAAAATTAAAATATACTACCACATTTAATGCCAATTTGACAGCATTATGCCAGACATTTTAAGCATTTCCACAAAGCTATATGAAAGCAAGATTTTCCTAAATCCCACATGTAATGCAAATCACTGAGGCAGCACTAAAACTCTGGGTGATATGAACTGCACATATTTCCTGGCTTTTTTCTTTTTTAACAGCTCTCCAACCCAATGATTTATTTTGCTGAGGTAGAGTTAGGTAAGAAGGATACAGTATACTATGAAAACTATACCAATTACAATACCACAGGAGTAATAGCCACTAAGGCTGCAATATTAAAAATGCCAAATGAAGAAACTCCCGCAAAAGATCACAGGTTTTAGTTTTCCATAATCTCTCCACAGTCTAGGTCCTTTTCCATTAGTGAAGATGAGGCAGCCTAAACTTGAAACACAAAGTGTAACCTTTGAGAAGTTTATTGTCAATACATAACAAAATCCCACTAAATTGCAGAGACTGATGAAAACTATCTAAATTGGGGCATTATCAGAAAAAGACAGGAAAATCAGCAGAGCCTATATAAGTAAAAACAAAATTAATGGTATTTTATCCTGCCAGGTACTTTGCCAAAAAGGGACAACCTATCATTAGGAAAATAACAAGCATACTTACTGTCTCAGAAGAGAAAAAATAAGTGTGATTGCATCATCTAAACCAATAAAACTTAAAAGACCCAAACACTTCATATACTAAAATTCTGATTTAAAAAATCACAAATGAAGAATATACCAAAAGAAGCCAATATAGCTCAAAGTTTTTAAAGATGTGTATAAATAGATGCATAATTACATTTTAGAAACATATCTGTATTTTAGTAATATAACCAACACCAGCTTGGAGGATAGATTATGAGAAGGGAGAAGACCTCAATTAAGTGGTAAGGTAGATTGTATCTGTTCCCAAATATGCGCTGTATCTCCCTGTCCCATTAACATCAAGTGCAGCCATGTGACTTGGGTACTTCCTACAGATGGAGAGAGAATACTTTCTCATCCATTTGATTTTAAGTTTGGTGGCAAATTTCTCAGCCAATGGAACGTGAAGAGAAACAGCATACACCATTTGTAAACAGAGGCTTCAATGAGCTAATTATGCATTTTGCCATTATTACTCTTTGCTCTCTATCAGGAGCCCAGCAAATCTCTGACAGGGCTACCCCACCAACAAGATTCTTGCCTGGAGGCAAGAGGATATAAGGAGTATTACTCTTAAATGACACAGTAAGCAAACAGCATGAGCAAGAAATAAACTTCAATTGTTATTAAGATAGTAAGATCTTTCAGGTCTTCTTTTACTGCAGCATAACTAAGCTTAAACTGACTATAGAAGAGGTCATTGCAAAACTTTATCAAATACTTAATACGTCTTAAAGCAGGCCAGTGGCAGTCAAAATGAAGAGAATGGGACTGGCTAGAGGGATATCTAGAAGGCAGAGGCACAGGGCTTATTCAATATTATATAAGAACCATAAACCAAACAAACAAAAAACTTAGGTACCAAGATATTAAACAGGCCACCACATGAGGATTAGATGAATTATATATGAACCCGAAAGAACAGGATTAAGATTTTTTTAAAAAACCATTATGGGAAACAGATTTCTACTCAGCGTAAGACTTTCTAACAATGAACTTTCTTTTTTTTTAATTTTTATTTATGATAGTCACAGAGAGAGAGAGAGAGAGAGGCAGAGACACAGGCAGAGGGAGAAGCAGGCTCCATGCACCGGGAGCCCGATGTGGGATTCAATCCGGGGTCTCCAGGGTCTCCAGGATCGCGCCCTGGGCCAAAGGCAGGCGCCAAACCGCTGCGCCACCCAGGGATCCCAACAATGAACTTTCTAACATCTAACTAACTAAACATTCTAACATCTCTCTGAAGATGAAAAGAACTCCTCTAGAAAGCTGTCCTGTCAGAATCCAAGCTCAAATAACCAGGAGTGTTCAAGGAAAGGAGGGATGACCACATAAAAAAGGACATTACAGAATGGGATTCCAGAATAATCAAGGTGAAGGCTAACTGACTTAATGTTGTGTCCAACTCTGGAAATATTATTAGTGATATTGCTATTAGCTAATACTAACAGCAGTTATTCACTTACTGAGCTCTGATAATGAGAATGGTAGGGATGCGTCGGTGGCTCAGTGATTAAGTGTCTCTCTGCCTTTGGCTCAGTGTGTGATCCCAGGGGTCCTGGGATAGAGTCCTACATCAGGCTCCCTGGAGGGAGCTTGCTTCTCTCTCTGCTTATGTCTCTGCCTCTCTCTGTGTGTCTCTCATCAATAAATAAATAAAATCTTTAAAAAGAGAGAGACAGAGAGAGAGAAAGGTACTGTACTGAGCAAAAACAATCCTTCACCACTTTATAGGTAAAGAACAAAGGGCTCTTTGGGGCACCTGGGTGGCTCAGTCAGTTAAACATCTGCCTTTGGCTTGTTGTGATCCCAGGGTCCTGGGATGAAGCCCCACAGCAGGCTCCTTGCTCAGCGGGGAGCTTGCTTCTTCTTCTCCCTCTGCCTGCTGCTTCCACCTGCTTGTGCTGTGTCAAATAAATAAAACTTTAAAATGGGAAAAAAAAAAGAACAAGCACTCTGCAAGCTTAAGTCACTTGCCCAAGACATATATTGAAAATTGGCAGAGCAGAGATGCAGAAGATCTTCCATCTCTGAAGGCAATGAAGAAACGGACTGCTAGCAATATGCGTCCCTATAAAGATGTGATATTACAGCCAGATGTGTTAGCTTCTATCTGACATCTTAAAGGAAAATACTCTTGAATAATCAACAGTGAGGTTTTTGGTTTTTTAATGAACAGATGACACTAGACATATACAATGCAGTGTATGCAAATACTGAGGAGCTAGAGGAGGAATAATGAAAGGTAAAATGTTTAAAGTCCTATTACCTTCGAATTTAAAATATTCTACACACATCAGTATAGTATTACCTCAGCACCAATCAATAGCAATAAAAATGAAATTACCTTATTCTGTGTTATACAGTGCTACCTTTTTGTGTTATACAGTTATACAGTGTTATCTTTTTGTAGTGAAATTATTTTTAATAAACGACTGCAGTAGCTCACCATTCTGTATACATTAGCAACTACTGCCTTTTGGAAAAATGATCAATTTATATTACTCCTACTTAGCTGTAAGTGAGAGACTCTCTTTTAATTAAACAAATCCGTTTGCTTAGAAATACAAAAAGCAAAAATAATAAATCAGTAGTATAAGCTGTTAAAATGTGAACTGGGAGGAAAAAAGAGTTTGAGAAACACAAACACCCTGCCAGTGATACATTCCTTGATGATCTGCTTCAATAACCTCAATTCTGGCTTTCATGCTAGAAACTCAAAATACCTGCAATGGGAAACCCAGTCGATCTTTCTGAATAGAAATGGAAAAACATAATAGAAAGTAGCCAGGAATAAGACAGTAAACTGTATTTCAATAAATTTGGGTTGTAAACAGATAACTAAGTTACAGCAAATGGTCTAGGCTAGGGACAAACAAAAGGGCAAGCATGTGTTAGCCAACCCAGATTCTAGTGACAATGAATAAAGAGAGCTAAAAACAACCATTTAAGATGATTCCTTGCCTCAAGAGCAGGAGAATTTTCACTTACACAACACAGCTACTTAAATTTTGGTGAAAGGAAAACGTTATTTTGAAAGACAAAGGAATTATTACAATTTTTCAAAAAAATCTCAACCTCTCCATTCTAATTGTAGGAAATAACAATTTATTTATTAATCATGTAGTTAATAACATGATTAATTATTTTCTAAATTAAATACTGTTTTATTTCAAAATAAAGTCTTATAAGAGGATCCAAATCAAAGTATGCAGAATATATTTATGGGGAAAGGAATTAACAATTCTTCAACAGTAATAATAGGTTAAGTATTATGTGGCACACATCATAGACATCATCCAACAAGAACTCAAGGTACACAGTATCCTGTACTTAATGTATTAAGGGTGTTTACTCAGGCTTAGTGAGGTTAGGGTAACTGTCCAAGTAACAGACTATGAAATTAAACCCAGATCTAACCCAAAGTTCTTCAGAACTATCTGACGATTTATCGTATGACATACTGCATATGTCACAATTAACTTTCCTATCAAATAATAACTGAGATTAACCTGAACTTTAGTTGTTGTTGTTGTTTCAAGATTTTATTTTATTTTATTTGAGAAGGAGAGAGAGAGCAGGAGCAGGGAAAGAAGCAGACTCCCTGCTGAGCAGGAAGCCTGACTCTAGGGGCTCAATCCCAGGACCCAGGGATCAGAACCTGAACCGAGGGTAGACACTCAACCAACTAAGATACCCAGGCACCCCCTGAAATTCAGTTTTTATTACAAACCAAAGAATAAATTCTTTGACCAAAGAATTCATGACCAAAGAATAAATGAATTATCTGCATTTTTGTTCACTCTGTTTTTCTGTTCTAATTTTCTCCCATTTAAAACACAAAAGACTGAAAAGAATACAGTTCAACCACATATTAACATTTTATTTTTTAAAAATGTATTTTGTTCTACATACATTACAAACTTACATTAAAAGGACTCTTTAAAAGATGCATTAATTATTGTACAGATAATAAGAGTTTTGTTATGGCATCAGAGTATATAAACAGTCAAGTTTCCACATTTTCCTGAAGGGACTTTGTGTGTACTTTGTTTTGTTTTGCAGTGGGAGAGAGAATTACCAAATATTTGAAATATTTAAGAGATTCAACTTTCAAAATCAATGCTTCCAAAATATACTGCCTTAGTAACAGATGGATGGCCTCTAGGTCTACTCCAAGTACAGAAGTGGAAACTGAAGTCCAAAATGAAAAAGATAAATTTGGTGGGAAAGATCTTTCTGAGTGACTTAAATGGTGACAACTTATCAACTACAGCTTAGGTCCTCTAAGCATTGACACGGTAGTGACATTACCATAACTAGCAGCTTGGATAAGGAACTGAACGGTACCAGAATGTCCTTTCAGCTTTGATTACCTGAAAGTATCAAATAAAGACTCAGAAAGAGAAGTGAAAAGGTTTTTTTTCCATAGGAGTTCTTAATTAATCCATTCTTTATCATTTGTTTTTCCCCTTAAAATACTATCTGAGCCAGAAATACACTGTTATGCCATAAAGTAAGGAGGCACTTGAACAATGACAACAGGTCCAAAAGCCATAGACTCCATCATGAAGGGGCTCTCCCTGGCCAAATCTGGAAGAATTTATGAATTGAAATAAATGATGGTGGTAATAAATTATAAATTATAATCCACTGACCAAAACAGAAATCCATTTCTCCAAATTTGTATAGCTAAAAGGGAGATTAAAACACACATACAAGAATCCCTGGGTGGCTCAGCGGTCTGGCACCTGCCTTTGGCCCAGGGCCTGATCCTGGAGTTCCGGGACTGAGTCCCACGTCGGGCTCCCTGCATGGAGCCTGCTTCTCTCTCTGCCTCTCTCTCTCTGTGTCTCTCATGAATAAATAAAATCTTAAACACACACACACACACACACACACACACACACACACGTACATACAAGAAAATGAAAAGCTCTTCGTTACAAAAAAAAAAAAAAATGTCCAACAATGGAAGTAGAAAGAATGATTGCATTTGAAAATTATCATTACAGCCATAACTATGCTGATTTAAATGACAGAAGATAAAACACATGAGTCAAAATGTGGTAACGGGATAATTACACAACCTCATTGTATCTGGTCACAAATTACTTAATAATTACAAAGAATTAACAAAGGTCACAGTTCACAAGTACTTATTAATTTACAGTGTAGAAATCTGACAGAACACCACCCCAAACAAGTGATCAACAATGTTAATATCACTGACATTGAAATCATAGGCCTCCTGCTTTGATATACTGAGGAGGACATGACATCACTTCTATGGTATTACTACAAAATGCATAACCTAAATCTAATCATGAAGAAACTATCTCAAATTGAGGGACATTATATAAAACATATGGCCTGAACTCATACAATGTCAAGAAAGAAAAAGAAAGGCTAAAGAACACTTCTAAATTTAAAGAGACATGAAAACTAAAATGTATGATCATGGATCAGATCTTGGGGGGAAGGGGTTTAAGATATCAGGGACATAAGTGGGACAGTGATAACATTGGAGCTGAACTACAGATAATGGCATTTTATAAATGTTAGATTTCCTAATTTTCATAATTGTACAGTGTTTACATGAGAGGATATCACTGTCCTCAGGAAATGTACACCTAAACACTTAGGGGTTAAAGAAAGAACACTCTCAAGTGTGCAAATGACTCTTGAGTGGCTCAGGAAACAAGTTTAAAATACACAGGTTAGAAGTAAAAAGGTAGGCAATCACACAAACTACAAAGCAAACTGGGTAAAAGAAAAACTATTGATGAATCTGAGTAAAAGGATATATGAGGCTGTTTATGCTATTCCTGAAACTTCTTCTAAGGTTGAAATCATATCAATATAAAAGAAATGAGATGTATATAATTTTATCTTCATAAAATTGTATGCAAAAGCATTTTGAGAATTACAGGAAAGCCTGGGAACATCCAGCATTAAACCTGGGTGTCTCAAAACAACTGTGATGCTATTCCTTCTCTTACCTTTCTAACAGATTGTGTATTGCTTTGAAGAGCAGTGTCCGACATTCATAGGAAAGGCCATTTTCCCAGAGTCCTTCTTCCACAACTGAAAAAAAAGCAAAACAAAACTAAAAAAATTGAACCAGTAAGAGGAGCATTCAAATAAAAATTAACTTTCAAAACATTTTTCTAAAGCAAAGTTAATGAACTCATTGAAATGAATTATCTTGCACAGAAACTGAGAAAAGAAGTTAAATACTTGCCCAAAGTCATAGAATACCTATATACAGAAGGAAATAACATGTTTCAATTTTAAAGTCTTCAGGAATATGACCATGGTACAACCCCTCTCCAGTAAAAATCTTTACAATCTGGGGATCCCTGGGTGACTCAGAGGTTTAGCGCCTGCCTTTGGCCCAGGGCGCGATCCTGGAGATCTGGGATCGAATCCCGCGTCGGGCTCCCGGTGCATGGAGCCTGCTTCTCCCTCTGCCTATGTCTCTGCCTCTCTCTCTCTCTCTCTCTCTCTCTCTCTCTCTCTGTGACTATCATAAATAAAAAATTTTTTAAAAAAATCTTTACAATCCGATTCTTCAAAATTTGAAATCATCTGAAATTCTCAAATTAATCTTTCTACCTAACAGTACAACAAAGACAAATTTTGTTAAAATTCTATTTAAAGATAACAAAATGTCACAAACTATTGCTAAGGTTAGCTTCTGTATTTTTAGAGAAAAACTAAAAGGAAAAAATCTTCAAAAATGTCAGTTATTCAAATTTCCTTATATGTTCTAAAGGCAGTATCTCAATAGGACTTTAAGGACGGAATTTTAGGAAAAATACCAGGAAATAAAATCTTAATTTAAGATCAGATTTCCTAAACTCATAATTTCATTTAAGTTTGACATTTTGGGAAATATCATATTTGCCTTGGAAATACAGCACTGAGGGGTTCCCTGGGTGGCTCAGCGGTTTAGTGCCTGCCTTCGGCCCAGGGCGTGATCCTAGAGTCCAGGGATCATGTCCTGGAACAGGCTCCCTGCATGGAGCCTGCTTGTGTCTCTGCCCCGCCCCCCTTGCCCCCTCTCTCACACTCTCTCTCTCTCAAATAAATAAACAAAATCTTTATTAAAAAAAAAAAAAAAGAAATATAACACTGAGCCACAAGTAACTCTAACATCAAGAGAATCCAATAGACTAACAATGCCTCATGCATTCCTAACATTCTTTTCATATATAAAAGGATATAAAACGCCTTGCAGAAGACAGCTAATTTCCTTTTAAATTATATTAGTTCAGTTCAAGATAACAAAAAATTGGAAGGATGGAAACGACATTTGCAGAAGAAAATTTTACTTCCTTTTACTTATCTTGACAAAACCACTCACCAGAGAAAATTTTGAGAATTAAAATATACTTTAAATCCACAATGCATTTGTAATGCTTTTACCACACCAACAGACATCTCAAAATCTATCTCCAATCACATAGAATTAGAAAAAGCGTATTTACATTCATGGATTTTATCTAAAGGACCACCTTTAAATGATAAAACCGGATAATATTTTTTCTTAGTATGTCAGATAAGCTTTTGTTTTCCTGCCTGTGTGGCTAACAATGATTTACCAAATTTTCCCAAAGCAACCTCTGTCAGAAACATTTTATTATTTATCACTAAAGAAATGGAAATAAAGTACAGCAAATAAACATTCCTGCTAGCAACAGACTACTTCTGTTCAAGACAAAACAAGCAAAAGTTTTTACAATCCTGAGGATGTCCTGAATCTGTGTTCTCACACATTTATCTTCTAGATAGAGCTTTTCCTGGGTGAGAAAGAGAGCTAACATTTCAACAAAATGACCACCTCATATTAATTTGATTTTCCTTTTTAATGTGTCTCAGTGACTATAAGACACTATCAAGTTCAAGAAGCATGATTTTTTTAAATATTGCTGAAGGTGAAGGAGTGGAGGTAAGCTGCCAATTAAACTATAATATGGCTTTTATTACTTAGGATTTTTAATTTGCAATTATTTAAAGAGCTCCTTTACATTTATTGACATGTTTTTATTTTTCTTGAAATATGCTTTAGAGAAAGAGAGTGAGCAAGGGTGAGGGGCAGAGGAAGAAAGAAGCAGACTTCCCAATGAGCACAGACCAAATGCAGGGCTGGATCCCATGATCCTGAGATTATAACCTGAGCCAAAACCAGGAGTGGGAGGCTTACCTCATTGAGCCACCGGGTACCCTATTCACATTTTTTTTTCAAATATCATTATTGTACATACATAAAACATATTATAAGCACCACCCCAGAAAAGGTTAAAAATGCCTAAAACTTCATCAGCATTTAGATGTTGACTCTTCTGAATCACATTTTGACTCGTTACTAGTGTCAGTGTTTTTCTATGTAATAGTCTTTTGTGTCATAAAGAGTGTTAGTGATGCAGCATTTGTGAAAAGAGTCCCACTCTTCTAAGGTTTTCTTCCAAGTTGGTGACATCTATTCTGCACATTGTTTTAAAATATATATATATTAATTAAAAATCTTCAATCATACTTTAAAAAAACAGATCCAATAAATTCCTAACCCAAATTATCAACATTGTGTCATCTGCTTCAACCACTCTGCTTTTTTTTCTTTTTGTTCTTCTTGATATAAAGTATGTACTCTGCCGTTCATGGAAGTTGTCAAAGTTCTCAGTCAACAACCATAACTCTATTTCTTCCTCAAATGGTCCTGAAATACTTTAACTGAAATGTTTAAGTGTTATAGTTGTCCAATCATGCAATGTGGAATACTAAAAAAGTTTCAGCAATGTCAACTACAATTTTTTATCATTATAATTTTATCATGATTTCAACAATTTTAAAATAGACTGAAGAACTGGGTTTTTTTGTTTGAAAAAATTCTTAAAAGAACAATCACAAAAACCTACAACTAATATATTTAATGATAAAGGACTGATTATTTTCCCCTACTATCAAGAACAAGGCAAGGAAGTCTGCTTTCACCACTCCTGTTCCAATTTTAGTGGAGGTGTCATCAACCAATACAATAAGGCAGGAAAAAAAATACCAGACATACTAGTTGGAATAGAAGAAATAAAACATCTCTATTCACAGATGACATGACTATGAGAAAATCCTATAGAATCAACAACGACCAAAAAAACAGTAGATCTAAAACTGAGTTTAACTAGATCACAGAATAGGGTCAACAGAAACAAAAAAGAAAAAATCCTATTCCTATATACTATAATGAATAAGAAACTGCATTTTTAAGATTATCACTTATAATAGCACCAAACACACGAAATCCTTGGATATAAAACCTACAAATTATGTACAAGATCTAAATGCTAAAAACTACAACACTGATGAATGCAATCAATGAGACATAAATAAATGCAGAGGTATATATTGATCATGGACTGAAAAAGTTATTATTGTCAAGATATCAATTCTTCTAAAACAGATCTATAGAGTCAACTCAATTATAATTAAAAAAAATCTCTAAAGGATTTTCTAGAGAATGAGAAAAATTGCATTTATATGACAAAGCAAAGGAACTAGAATACCTTAAATAATGCGGCAAAAGAAAAATATAGCTTAGGAGACTTACATAACCTGATTTCCAGATTCACTATAGAACTAGAATTGACAACATGGTGTGGTACTAGAGATAGGATACACAGATCAACAAAACAGTATAGCCTACAAACTGACCCAAAAATATATGATCAATCAGCTTCCAAAAAAGGTGCAAAGGCAGTTCAGTGGAGTAAGAACAGTCTTTTCAACAACTAGAACTGAAATAAATGAATATCCCTATGCAAAAAAAAATGAGGCTCAAACTATAGGTCACATCATATAGAAAAATGAACCCTGAAATGTAAAACCTAACTAAAACTATAAAATTTCAAAAACACAAGAGTAACTTTTTATAAGCTTAGGTTAGCAAAGATTTCTTAGATATGACACCAAAAGCATGATCCAGAATGAAAAACTGTTCAACAGAGCTTCATCGAAATGAAAAACTCTTCTGCTCTTCAAAAAAACACAGAAAAGTTATGTTCAGCTACAGAAAAGCCCTTTAGTATGGCTTAAAAGAAAAACTGAAAATACAAAGTGCTAATGAGCATACAGAGTAATTGTAATGGTCATATACTGCTGATAACAATGCAAAAATAGTACAGTCACTGTGGAAAAGCTGACTTTGGCAATTTTTTCTGCAGTTAAACATACACTTGCCATGCAGTCTAGCATCATCCATCTTAGGGGAGTCTGTGCTCGAGTGCACATGCATACACACACGTGCGTATTCAAGTAAAATAAGAAACTTGTGTCCACATGGAAAATTGCAGCAAATATTTAGAGCTGGTTTGTTATTGTTTTCCCAAAATGCCAGGAACCGGAAAACATCCAAAAGTCCCTCAACTGGGAAAAGAACAAACAGCAGACAATCCATACACACTGGGATACTATTCAGAAATAAAGGAGGGGGGAGCTCCTGGGTAGCTCCGAAGGTTAAGTGGCCATCTTTTGATTTCGGCTCAGGTCATGATCTCAGAGTCTTGGGATCAGCCCTGTATAGGGCTCTGAGCTCAGTAGGAAATCTGCTTGAGGATTCTCTCTCTCCCTTTCCCTCTGCCCCTGCCCTGCTCCCATGCTCATGGGCACAGGAACGTGTGGGTTCTCTCTCAAATAAATAAGTCTTGGGAGGGAGGGAGGGGAAAAGAAGAAAGAAAAGAAAAGAAAAGAAAAGAAGAGAAGAGAAGAGAAGAGAAGAGAAGAGAAGAGAAGAGAAGAGAAGAGAAGAGAAGAGAAGAGAAAAGAAAACTACTGATATACTCAAAATATGAATGAATGTCATTATACTAAGTGAAAAAAGCCATCATACTCAGAAAGCCACATGCTTTAGAATTCATTCATATAGCATTCTCACAAAGGCAAATTTAAGGTAATGTAAACTGCCCCATGGATTCTTATTCCCATTCCCATCCCTAGAATGGCAGTGGTTGATAACAAAGGGACATGGGAAATTTGAGGGATTATGGAGCTGTTCTACATCTTGTTTGTCATGGTGGTTACGGAACTGTGTACATTTGGCAAAACCTGTAGAACTATACACTAAAAAACTTAAACTCTTTTACTGCTTTACATAAACTCTTTTCACTATTAGACACAGCTTCTGAACCTAAGCCATTATAAATATACTTACATTGATTTCTTATATATTTTTAGTGCTGAAAATGAGAACAGAATATGAATCAGAAGGACTCCTACTCTAAACTTCTGCACACTGAACATGATTTTTTTTTATCCAAACAATATAGTTTATTTGGTTAACCCTTCATTCACAAATTATTTAAAGCAGAAAAACAAAACACAAAAAAACAGTTTCACCCACAAGAAACTACAGACCAGGGATGCCTGGGTGGCTCAGCGGTTGAGCCCTTGCCTTTGGCCCAGGGCTTGATCCTGGAGACCGGGATCAAGTCCCACATCTAGCTCCCTGCATGGAGCCTGCTTCTCTCTGCCTGTGTCTCTGCCTGTCTCTCTCTCATTCTCTCTCTCTCTCTCTCTCTCTCTCTCATGAATGAATAAATAAAATCTTTAAAAAAAGAGACTACATACCAAAGTGGTCCACCCCTACAAGACAATCTACTATAAATTGTATTATGTACATCATATTAAATATTGCAAATAAGACAACGAGAACAAAAATTTCTCTAAAACATTTCTCTAAAATTTTTTTAAATACTGAAAATTTGAAAAATACCCTCAATATTATTTTTTATACGGTAATTCTCATATCTTCCTTTATATTATATAAGTTTATATAAAGTTTAGGCACCAATGTAATAACACCAGAAGAAAGCAGTAACACAAAATAAAATAAATCAGATTACATTAAGCTCTTATTTAAGTATACCAAAGCTTAAGAAACAACAGAAAATTATAAACTGTAAGTCAGCCAGTAAAATTTAAAATATAAGTCAGCAGAGGTAACTAACAAGGCATAGTATCTGGACTTCATATGAACATCTAAATTTCATCTTACATATAAAGATTCAAGAGTAGTCAATTTATTGGAACTCAACAACTGTAATCAAGGATAATCCCTCTAGTAAATAATATCAATTGAGGCCATGCATTTAAGGATTTTTATTATTTTATTTTGCTACCCCTTTAATTTACCGTTTATATACAGCAAGCATACTTGTGGAAAGTAGCAAAAGTCAGACCAAGTTTTCTTATCTACTTCATGTGCAAAATTTCCAGAAATACAAGAGCAGCAGATGTTTCAATGAATCTCTAAAATGCCAAAATAAGTTAAATCTAGAATAGCATTTTTGGAATATAATAGATATTTGGCCAACACACACTGGCCCACAGTTCTTGGCTATGTTATGCCTCAAGTATCAGGCCAGAAAAAAGGAATGCTCTCAAAAAAGCTAATATAGATTTTGAAAATCACTTGTAAGGCAATAACAACTTTGAATCCTTTGCAGCATAGCTAACAAACATTAAAAAAATATATTAAAATAACAGTAAGATAAAATAACTGATAGTCAAGGTTGGTTTTCTACCTAGGAAACCATCTTTCTCAATTTCTGAGACTTTATTTTGTGTGCCAAGCTTCAAATCAAGCACTACCTATCAATAGGGGCTGGCGATGCGGAGAATGTTTTTTCAGCACAACACTATGATACAAAGTAAAGGACATGTACCCACTCAGTATCTGACTTCTTCCTATCCCTGGGAATTGCCTATCCCATGCTGAGTGTCAAATATGGTCACCCCTAATGAGCTGAAAGCAGACGCTTTCTTCCATCCTGTCCTGCAATATGGACAAGGATATATATATGCTGAAGTCCACTAGGTGCTCCTGCACTACACCTTTGGCTCTGGATCTAAGTGACACAGAAGAAAGTAGACACAGAGAGATATTTCTGTCACCACTAGAAATAGCAGCTGTAAGATCAAGTTTTTGATGCTTAAGTAGCAGAGGTACTGCAGCATCCAGTGCTTAGTGGTGATACCACTATTTATTCTCATGAAACCAATACTGCAGCACTGATCCTAAAATTGACAAACAGTTCTGTGAATACTCAATATTCTTTTAATCAATTCCTTTTCTTATTTGCAACTAAGAATTCCAACCAATACAGCTTATTCTAATCTCCACTTTATAAATAAGAAAACTAAGGCTTAAAAATCTTAAACTTCCCAAGGTCACACAACTAATAAATCCAAGAATCTAGAGTCATATGTAACTATATTCAGAACCTAACAGGATCAAATGTATTTTACATCTACTTTTTATAAACAGTAAATATAAAAATTAGTCCATTTTATAAAATTAAAAAATTCCACAAGAGGAAGCAATTTATTTTCATAGCTGAAGTGACTAGAACATATCAGATATTCATAAACATGTGTTGAATTGACCTAGTATTTTATGTGCACATACCTTTACTTCATTGGATTTGGCTTCAATCTAAAATCTCCTTATATCCAGTTAAGAGGATTAGTGGCAAAGATGAGATTCAAGCCCAAGTTTTCTGACTCTAACACCCATGCTCCTTCCACTATACCACACTTAGAGCTATGTTAATCCATCCCATCCACCTTTTACTCTGAATACCAGTTACAAAGGCAAACTTCAACATTCAAGTCAAATTTCCCTCTGGATCCACAATTTGCAACTTAATGTTTTCTAAATAACTGCAAGTAATTTTTTCAAATGTTAAGCAAAATTGAAATTGCTTCTGCAATCTATTTATACAACTCCATGATAATATCAGAGAAAAGCACATTTTAGCTTTTTAAGCTAGTTTTTTCTAAGATATCTTCTTCCCAAAGTGAAATTTAAACCAACTTTCCATTTGCTTGATATTTAAATATTTCATAAAGTAAGGGGAGGGGCATGAACTAGGTATTGGGTAGTCTAAATTAAGTTTCTATAAATGACAGGAGATGCATTCACTACTTAATTCTTGATCTCCTTTCCAAGGTGGCCTAGAAGAAAAGCGTCCACCAAATTTGTAAGAAAGCTTGCAAATGCTAGACCCCATCTTTATGAATCCTACAATCTCCCCAGGGTATGCTGTCTCCATTTTTAAAATTAAAAAAAAAAAAAAAAAAGCCGAATTCTTTTGATTTTTCCAGTTTACATATAAATGCTTATTAATTCCTTAAGAATATAAAGTAGCAATAAGACTATCTCTACAGGAGACTTTTTTGTTTAGATTTTTAAAATTATTTATTTATTCATGAGAGACAGAGAGAGAGGCAGAGACACAGGCAGAGGGAGAAGCAGATTCCATGCAGGGAGCCCAATGTGGGACTGGATCCTGGTACTCTGGGATCATGCCCTGAGCCGAAGGACAACGCTCAACCGCTGAGCCACCCAGGTGTCCCTACAAGGGGACTTACATCTAAATCTACTTAGATGTAATGGAAGAATTGTACTAAAAGTTTGTTAGTCTTGAAAAAGAAAGCACCAAAAGACCTAAAATGTGTATACAATAAATGAGTGGCAAGATTCAATTAAAACGAAGAATTCCTAAATTAAAACATTCTCTTGTTTTAAAAAAAAAAAAAAATTCTCTTGTTGTTATGCGGTCTATTATAGCCAAACTAAAACAGAAAAATAAAACTAAGTAGTACCACAGCTGCCTATTTACAAAGAAAAACTATTTTGGTACTAAAGCTATCTTACTTAAGTTATAAAAACTATAATCATAATGTGTTTAAATTGCTGTTATTCAACATTTTTTTAATATAGTAATCCTCATAATCAAATATTTAAACTGCAAAAGTACTATATAAATGTTTTTCTTTGAGTAGGAAACAGTGTTTTAGAAAGGAAAATTTAAATAGTAGTAATTACTACTTAGTGCCCAAATAATTTTTCAAAATCCTCACAAACTATAATATAACTTCTTTTAACTCTGTGAAACATGGCTCCTTGCAGAATTAATAAGCTTTTCTGAAAAAAAAAAAAAAACATATAAAAGGTTCAGGAAAAAAGTCAATATGGCAAAATATCAAAGCAGTATATACTTCAATGATTTTGTGTTTCCCAGCAGAGATCTTGGAAAGATATCCCTTCCAATTCGACAAGCAAAACTGACATACTTTACTTGAAGGGGGAAAAGTAGGAGGGATAATGGAATTGGGTAGGGAGGAGCATAAAAATTGTAAAACCTTGAAGAAATTCAAGCTCATGCGTTTAGAATTTAGGTCACCCTGCCTTACACAGTTTAAAAGTAGAATTACTTTCAAAGAATACATATTTCCTCTGAGCTATGATACATATTTCCTTTTAATGTATCATATTGCAGCAACAGCTGAAATGAACGTCTAGACATCAAAAACACTTCTTATTCCCACCTACTGCTTTTTTACCTCAGGCATCAAAACTAATGAAACCTATTATCCAGAACATTGAGTTCAGTAACCACATTGGCCACTGCAAATATTGGAGGGGGGGAGGGGCACTCTTTCAGGGATGGCACTTCTTTTTCAACCATTAAAATTACTGAAAATCAAATTTTTCTCCAAACTCCAGAAATACAAATAGATTAAAGCAAAGCACATGAAACAAGGAGATTACTTCCCAGGTAGATTTCAGTGACAAACTGCTAAAGATAGCACAGCCCTGAATGCAGAATTTATAATTTGCCCACTGCCTTTGTTTTTGACCCTTATCTGCAATTTATAAAGCATACTAGGTTTTTTTTAACTGCTTTATATTATTAAATCCCCTACCTAAGAATTGCACTAAGCAGATATCATAATGTAATATTTATCAATTTTATGGGTTGCATCAAATGAAATGCTTTCAAGATAAATAAATTTTGAAGTATCTACTTTCTTAAAATTGACTTACAAAAAGACTGAGTAACAAAGCAGCATAATGCTACATTAATTCTGAAAATGGCATTATATCCATAAGAAATCCAATTACATAAAACACGAATGATCAGTTATACTGCCATCGATTGCCTTGTAAAATCTATATTTAAAGTCATTAATAACTAAATGGACTTATTACTTATATCAATTCAACCTACTTAGAGCTCTGATTTCCTTGAATTACTTGTGGGTGTAGAATATTTGGTATCACTTAACAAATCTATACTGAAAATGGATTTTAATTTTCCCAATGTCAATCAATTAAATAAGAATTAGGGATAGAAAATATAGATCAAAATACTCCATTTGTTTTGACCCTATTTGTAACTTTAAATGATTACAAATATTGTTAATATTCATGGGACAGAAGCACAGTTGTGATTCAAAATTTTTCTAATTTTTTAAAATTTGAGTGTAGTTGACACACAATGTTACATTAGTTTCAAGTGTACAACAAAGTGGTTCAATTTCTCTATGTTATGCTATGTTCACCACTAGTGTAGCTATTACCATCTGTGATTCAAAATTTTAATAGTATAATGTTTTACTAAGGAACCTCTAACAGCATGACTTCTCTGCCAGTTGCAGGATAACCAGAATTTTAATGATGGTTTCTACACAGCATTGTAGCAGTTGAGACATGACCCAAGTTAGCATTTCAATGGATCACAGGACTCCATATAAAGCTACTAAACTTTAAATTGAAGGAGACCATAAAACTAAATTTCTAGATAAATTGAACAAGACCTTCAAAAGACAATTGCCACAGAAAACAGTCAGGCTGCAATGTTTCTTTAATAGCTACACAGTAGGGAAAAAAAAATCGTGCACAATGGCTGGTACTGACTTCTAAGAACCAAACTTGCCCCCATTTGCTACTCCTTTCAGAGATTTTTTAAATAACTTACTTTTTATCCTTTAAAGCTATCAATATGCTCTTAATTTTGTTATATAATACACATAACGCCTGAAGGACAGCCATCAAAATTAAGTTATCTCTGGTTGCTGGATTATTTCCTTCTGTACCACTTTATGCTTGCAAAAGATTTTTTTAATTAAGGCTACTATTATTTATTGAACAGCTACATGCTTTTAAAAAGAGCTACATGGTCAGAAATTACAAGAAAAATCAACAATCTTAGAACAGGAAGCACAACAAGATAGAATTAATTTTTAGAAAAAAATCTAGATATGCAGTTCAGTTAGAACATTTAGATTAAATCATTAATACTACAAAATAAACATTTTATGAACTTACATACACAAACACACATGAGCACATGCATGTGCGTGTGCACGCGCGCACACACACATATTGCTACTAAAATTCTGACAGGGCAAGCCGTCCCCAAATTGCCTTTTACACTAAAGCTCAAACAGTTGTCTGTCACTGCTATTACAGTGAGTAATCCTTGCAGCTGTAACTGAAATGCAGCTGTCTGGTTGGCTTTCTCTCCCAACCCCCACTCACCCAGCATTTCTGTTCTTGCTACAATAATCTTAAAGAGCATTTTACAGGAGGCTTAGCCCTGGCTGAGGGCACTCTTCGGCGTGACCGAGAGAACATGGAAACACGATTCATTAGACACGCCTGGAGTGATAACAATGGTGCTGCTTCTTGCTGCCTTTCATTTCGTACATCAGGCTGAGACTAATGCATTCTCGTTACACAACAAGCACATTTACAGACAGGAAAAAACTGTAATCACCTTTGATTAAGAGACAGCATATTTTTCCTATATGAGCCGCCAGCCATACTGACATAGTAATTATTTTTTAACTGACAGGTTAAAATAGCAAATGTAGCAAAAATAACATCTGCCCAAAAAGAGAGAGAGAAAGGGGGTGGGGTGGGGAGATGACTACTATGAATACTTACTACACAAAGGTTTCTCTAGACCAGGCCCCATGCCATATCCCTGAGACCTGGTGGGTACTTCGGCCAGTATTTAAGCTAGACAGTCAATGGCAATTAGAACAGACTCTTACCAAACAATCTCAATCTATGTATTCAATTCTTTGGAGGCAAAAATTTAGATTTTTTTTGTCATTTTAACTATAATTATTATTTACCCACCTTCCTTCCAATTCTTTCACCATAGGACTACAGAATTCAACGTATTAACCCTCTTCTCTTTTTCCATTATTTTACCTTTACTACAAAGTAATTTGTTTCCCTTTACATAAAGCACTAGGCCAAAATAAAAAGCCTGCTTTCTATTTTAAGCCAGTTTAAAAAAACAAAACACAAAATGTATTCTTTATTAAAAACAGGAATGCAGAATAATTATTTTGTATCTTTTTATCATTTCCCCAACTCATCAATCACTGCACATGGCCAATGTTTGAATTACAGATATAAAAGTCCAAATTTAAAGTCAAAAAAAGTCATAAAGCCACATTATATTGAAACATGTAAAGTTAATTTTCTTATTATAGGATTTTGAAAAGTGAACCACTTCTCCACATTCCCATACAACTGCAGTCTTGTGTGGGTTCATGCATATATATTGCTGGGTTATTGTTTATGAGAGTTAGGTGGTTAACAGAAGAAATATATATTATCCAGGAATTAAAAGCAGCCCAGGTAGCTCAGCGGTTTAGTGCCGCCTTCAGCCCAGGGCTTGACCCTGGAGACCTGGGATCAAGTCCTGCATCGGGCTCCCTGCATGGAGCCTGCTTCTCCCTCTGCCTGTGTCTCTGCCTCTCTCTCTCTCTCTCTCTCTCTCTCTCTCTGTCTTTCTCATGAATGAATGAATAAAATCTTTAAGAAAAAAAAAAAAGATTACTGGGATTTTGTTTTTGTTTTTACTTATTTTTTTAAAGATTACTGTTAAACCAAATTACTAGAAAGTATTTTCTCAATGTTAGTAGATTCTGTATAATTATTTTTTTAATGGTTGGTCTCTTTCTTAAGCTTTCTAAAATACTACTCTATTTTATTCTAACAATGTGCTATAAAACTAGCAAAATAATTTGTATGTGTGAAAATTTGTAACAGTTAAAGAAACAAAAATAAGCAAATAGAAAAAGTTAAGTGTGGTTCACAAAACTTTAAGAACTAAAATAGCTTTAAAAAACAACAGTTACATAGCACAAATGACTTTTGTAAAACAGCAAAATGCTTGAGCAATTTTTGGCTGCTGGATTTTACAATTTTCTGACCTGTGCTACCACACCAAGTTAGAAACTAAGAAAAATGCAGCCTATCTTTTTATGTGGGTATAGTGAGTCACTGAGCTCTGATGTGCATTTAAACACTGTGTGTTTGGAAGAGAAGTCTGACATGCATTACATTATGCTAGAATCACACAAGTTTAAAACTGTTATCATCTGGAATAAAAGAAGTTATAACAGGAGATACCATCTATACCATTTCTACACTGTAAAGTGTCCAAGTCTTCATTGTCATGACTCTCCCAAAACTAATGAAATCACTTCTGTGACTGTTCCCTGTCTTGTTTGTGAGATATAAAATTAATCATCAATATCAAACATGTCACTACAAAAAAAATTTTATTAAAGAATTCAACTTAATTCTTAATAATGAGAACATTTTGCATTAACAAACAACTTGGTTTACATATGAATTTCCATTATATTAACCTGGTTCTTAGAAGAATCTTAAAAGCGAGAATGTAGGGATCCCTGGGTGGCGCAGCGGTTTGGCGCCTGCCTTTCCGGGATCCAATCCCACGTCGGGCTCTCAGTGCATGGAGCCTGCTTCTCCCTCTGCCTATGTCTCTGCCTCTCTCTCTCTCTCTCTCTCTGTGTGACTATCATAAATAAATTTAAAAAAAATTTTTTTTAAAAAGCGAGAATGTATAATTCTCCCCTCAAATCCTCAAAATCAATTATTTTTTTTAATTCAAAAACAACCTATTGGAAAGCAATAAAAGCGTCTCAAAACTTTAAACTGAAAGATATCCAGGAAAAAGCTGTCTTTATCCAAAACTTTTAACAAGCTAAGTAGTTTCCAACTCCTAAGCAAAAAATTTATAAATGACCTAAATATCCCAACATGGCCAACATTTTCGCTTTATGTAAGTGGTTCAACACTACAAGATTCCTTTGCAGTACTGTGATTCAATTACAAAATCTGAAAGTGCTTTGGGAAATGAAGATCAGTTATTTACACAGTGGTGCGATTGAGTTCAATCCCATTTTCCTTCTAAACTTGGCCTGAATGGCATTTTGACTGGAGGGTGAGGTGACCCAGTAATTCTGGATAAGGCACAATCTGGAGCAGGGAAGGGCTGAGTGGGTTCAATATCACACAGAGCAGTGGTTTTTTTCCCTGGGGTCTTGGGAAAGAGCCCATGTCCTGTGGAAGAGCCCCAGCAAGTCTCTGGCCCTTTCGAAACTCTCTACGTGTCCATGAGTATTGCTGCAGTTTCTATTCATTGTAAATAATGAAATTCTACAGAGGTTTCATTTGAAAACATAAACAAATATGATGAATATGCAAAGAAGACAGAACTTGGAAACCATGGGAAAAAGAAGGAATAAAGAGAACCAGAAACCCAGAACACCTGGGTCACTCTGCTAACAATTCCCTGGCTCTGCTGCTTCTTTTATAGTACATCTCTACTTTCTCTGTTCTTTCCAGCTCTCAAACTGCAGAATGCTAACAAAGTAATGTTAATGTGCTTCCAAGATAGATTATGAAAATTTCAAATATTCATAGAATCAATTCCTAGCCAATCTACTCTTTCTCATCACAAAACCCGAACCCAAATCAACACTAGAGTTAAGTATAACAGATAAAATCAGCTTTCTACAAGCTAGCCTTAGAAATTATCCACCAGTTAAGAAAAGGTTTTTCGTAGGTGAAAAAAATACGTATTTTCCAAATAATGAGCTTTTGGAATACATGATATTAATATTTGCTTTATCAACTGGTGTTTGCCCATATTGATTCTCCTTTCCACATTTTAAAAACCAGCTATTAAAAAGCATAACAATTAAAAGCTACTTTAGGGGCAGCCCGGGTGGCTCAGCAGTTTAGAGCTGCCTTAAGCCCAGGGTATGATCCTGGAGACCCAGGATCGAATCCCACGTCAGGCTCCCTGCATGGAGTCTGCATCTCCCTCTGCCTGTATCTCTGCCTCTCTCTCTCTCTGCCTCTCTCTGTGTTTAAAAAAAATAAAAAATAAAAGATACTTTAATTAGCATTTGACACTTAAGGGAAATGGAGAGAGATTTGATACTAAAGGAGTAACTCAGAAAACCTTTGTGGTGCCTGTGATATTTCTTGGGATCTATATATTAGACGATTGCTGCAAAATAATTCATTTATTTTGTATGCAATTCTCTATTACAGCTCACAATTTTAAAGCCTGTTTTCAACTACGCTTCAAAAACAAAAACTAGGGCAGCCCGGGTGGCTCAGCGGTTTACCACTGCAGCCTTCAGCCCAGGGCCTCACCCTGGAGACCCGGGATCAAGTCCCATGTCAGGCTCCCTACCTGGAGCCTGCTTCTCCCTCTGCCTGTGTCTCTGCCTCTCTCTCTCATAGATAAATAAAATCTTAAAAAAAAAAAAAAAAAAAAACTATATATGGAATGATATGAGGTTAAAAGTTTAATTGTACATATCATGATCACATTTTTCTCCCATGATCACAACTTTTAAGATACATGTTCAAATATCTTGTAATGGAATAAACAAAAATTATAATTGGTAACAATTTTTATCTGAACTTTTTATACTATATTTTAAATATAAATACCTGAATATAATTTAATTATATATTAAATTTAAGTCAGTCTTACAATGACAATACCCTAAAATTTGCATATTTTCAAAGACAATATTATCCCTAACAATGACTTAGCAATTCAAATGTTTATCAGATAATAAAGAAAATAGTCATAAGACAAAATGTAGTAAACATGAAACAGATGTTGTTTGGACAAAAGTCCATATGTTAACACCTTGTAAAGTACAGATATCAGAGTTGAGTTTCTTTTACACTCCAGCTTCTTCAAGAAGCAAAAAAGCTTGTTAACAGCTCTCACTGCTTTCACTCGGGGCACCTTGAGACCACTCACTCTCCATGAGAGAGCCAACAAGATCTTCTCTAGACTTAAATCAAGCCATAGCATTCTAATGCTGAAAATCCTACTCCAAAGGCTTCATGTGGCATTAATAACATGTTTAAGGTCCTTCCCATGACCTGCTGCAAGGTCCCATCTGATCACATTTCCCGTGATCTCTTCTACCTCCTACTGGTTTTCCAGTTTTAACAGCACTGGCCCTCTCTGTCTCTTTCTCCAACAAGGTGAGCTCAAGCTCAAGGTCTTTGCCCTGACTTTCCCCAGTGTCTGTGTGGCTGGAGTATTCTCAGGTCTCAACTCTAAGGTCATCTCCTCCCAGCTGCTTTTCCTTATTACTCCTGTATCTGAAGTACCCCTTTCCTAGCCACTTGCTTTTTCTCATCAGCTTCTTTGTACCACATGACCATGAGAAGCTCTTCATTTATTTACTGGCCATCTCTTCACTCACACACAAGAATGCCACCTCCATGCAAGCAAGGGCAATGTCAATACTTGGGTGCTTACCATACTGCACAGGACGTTCCACAAAGAAAATCACGGTGACCTCAAGAAAAACATTCAAAGTGGAGCAAAAGGCAAACTACTATCCAAAGACAACTTAATGTTACTCAACTTTTCAAACATGAGTATTATACATGACAAGGCAGCATGGTATTAGGTATGAGTCTAAGAATTTTGACACTATAAAATAGCAAAACAGACCCTTCTATAGAAGACTTACCTTTTTTCCTACTTATGGTTTATGGAACATTGTACATATTCTCAGTTGTGATTTTATTGTTTCCATAGAAACTTAACAGGGTCATAATTAAAGCACAAAAACATTTCTATAGAAACATGTATAGATAAAAGATGTGATGAAAATAAGATCTTATTTCAACCTATGATAATTAGCAAGATTATAATGACTAAGAGAGAAGGATTCTTGAGGGTAAAATCAGGAAAATTATATTAAATTAAAACACTTTAAAATAATGACAGTAAACTATCACAATTTAAAGCAGTTACTAGTGAATCGACCAGTTTTGTGTGTTAAAGTCAGACAGTTCTAAATTATAAAACTTCTATCCTAATAAGCAACATTTAGAAAAAGAGCTCTTTGTCTTTTCTAGGCATAAATGATTCTAGTTATCAACTTATAGGTTATTACTATTATTACTGACGAGGCCTCTTTCACTAAGAATTCACAATGTCCTCTAACTTCTATGATTATCTGTCATGTTCATCAAATTTGGAATAACAAAGTTACATAGTAACAGAGTGACATTAAATTGTTATATTTGTTTTATATATTGATATAATTGTATGTATAATAAATGTAGTACTTAGTCCATTCTATTAGGTGCAGAAGAGCCAAAGTCCCTATGTAATTATCTAAAGCCATTATCAACAAAGACCCAGGAGAACCTTTTATTTTTTCTCTTGGGGCCAGGGGAAGAAAAATGAAAAAAAAAAAAAAAAAAAAAATTTTTTTTTTTTTTTTTTTTTTTTTTGCAGAAAACTACTGTAGAATCATTTCTGTGTACATTTTAGTGTTTTGTATGATTCTTTCCCCCCAGATTCTCAACTATCTCTGGCTTATTCACGGACATCAAATTTCTGTGATCATTTCTCAAAATTTTCTAAAAGTGAGTTTGTGTTTTTAATCAAGTGTAACAAACATATGAAAATCAATAAATTCTCAATTTGAGAGACAATATTTACATGACATATTTTATCTATTTCAGAATAACCCAAATATTATATTTATATTCTGAGCCAGATTATTAAAAATTCCATTTTCAGCAAAGATGCTTAAAACTGAAGGTGAATAGTGAAGAAACTGAAACACAATGGTTCTTTTAAACTGACTAGACTATTCACTATTCATATTCATTTTGTATCCTTCAGTCTGGAAAAGGCAAGGCCCCTTCTAATTTTCAATTAGGCATATGCTGTCCTGTTTAATTTTTTTCCCTAACCATTTTGCCCTTTTGAAGGTGAACTTAAATTAAGTCAAAGACATATAATGCACAGACAGTAATCTGGAAGTGGATTTTTGCTGCCCCAAACCAGACATTATGCCTTGCCAAGGGAGAAAGTCTGCATAAATAAGACTATTCACAAGATAGGAAGCATCAGCACATGCCCATTTACCTCCAGGGTAGTCACCAAAACTTGAAAGCACCATTAAGCACAGCATCAATGGTTTTGTCTAAAAGATCTCAGAGACTAGAAATGATCTTGCTATCATAAATATCCATGATTTTCCAGGAAACAAACAGGTTTCTTAAACTCACAAGAAACTGCCTACACATTTCTTAGTAATTATGGAAATCACAACCTCTTCCTTTGAAGGTGATCATACTTATGTATGTTTAAAAAAAAAAATTCTTGGCCACATTGGAATAACACAAAAAAAATGTTTTATACTAGCTCTACTTTGGTTCAGGTTAAGAACAACTATTTTAAAAATAAAACTCCAGATTGTGCAGTTTCAATTTTCCACTGCTCATTTTCTATGACAATCTGACCAAGAATTTCCCTGGGGAAAAAGGGAGATGATATTCTGAAATCTCATTCTCAGAGAAATAAATCTTTGATAACATGTCCAGTTTTTCTGGAAATATTAATGAAAAGGAATGATATCAAAAACTGAAAGTCAGTTTTAGAAATGAGCAAGTCAAGCTCGTCAAAAGGCCAGAAAGGACTTTCTGGAAAGAATGATAAGCATCTTGGAATCTCACTACTTCTCTCACACACTGAGCTCCAATCTGCAGCCGCTTCCCTGTGAGCCAATGCACTTGATGGGTGTGATAACAGATGGATCATTGTATCTGCCAACTTCCTGTGATGTACTGTATGGGGACTGATAATTTAGTGACTACAGAAGTCCTACAACAGACAATGCAAGCAATCCTGGCATTCAGTAAGTAGCTGCATGCAGTCCTTTGACAGTCTGTAGGTGTTGAATATACGTGGATTATTGTATAATATAAGCTCTCTGCAAGTATCTATACTACTCTCAAAAAAAATAAATTTAAAACTGGGCAAGCTAAGAACTAAATAGAAAAACAGCAAAGGAAATGTTTATCTTTAAGGTGGCATTTTTTACTTAAAAACACACAACAAATACGTATTGCTCAAAGGTCTTATGATGGTTTCATGACCAGGTTAACTAGAAACAAATATGTACAACAGCCATTATGGGCTTGGTTTTCAAATTACACAACCTGTCAATATCGACATTTTGGGTGAAATAATTCTTTGTTGTAGGGGAGCTGTCTTGTGCATAAAAGGAGGTTAGTAGCATCCCTGGCCTCTACCCAATTAGATGCCAGTAGGACCCTACCCTTAGTGGTGACAACCAAAAAATATATCCAAACATTGCCAAATGTCCCCTGGGGGAAAAAATCCCCATCCTTATCCCCCCACACAACCTTAGTTGAGAATCACTGACAGAGACAGTCAGGAATTGTAATCTTCCAATTCTAATGTTTATTTTGGAGGACAGGGAAAGACTATAAGGAAAAGGAATGTTTATTTAAGGAAATTTTATACAAAATAATCAAATATAATCTATATAGTGTGGACCAGTTAAGCACATATTACTAAAAAGAGGAATGGCCATCTAAAGATTCAGTGAATTAATTGTTCACCAATTGTAAAGGAAACTGGAGAGGCAACTTCTGTTAACAAACATAAGAAGTGTGCTAATTCCCTCTGCAAGTCAGAAAAATATTCATAGCTTTTCTATATTATGGAGTACAAATGAGACTGATGATGCTTCCTTAACAAATCCCCATCAAATAAACTGCATTATGCTGGGCACTGATTTACAGAACTGTCAACTTTAACAGATGCTTAGAGATGAAACTCTCTAGGTTTTAGGTTCCAGTTAAAATTTTTTTTTCATATTTATGCATGTACATATAAGTGTGTGTGCCTATATGCACTCAAAATACCAATGCAATCACATTTTAGAAATCTCAGTACCATTTTAAGTATGGTCATGTTATTTTACTTGTCATCTCTGGGTCCTACCAAATTTACTTAAGTTATTGGCCATTTTTGAAGCAACTCTAATGTAATGCTACTTTCTAAATCTAAATTACAAGATTTCTTTTAATAAACTGTTTTAGGATACTCTAACAATATTAGCACTTGTAATTAATGTCCTATAATCAAATTAAGTATGCTATTTGTTCATGGAAATGTGGTTTTCTCATTTCTCTGCCTGCTCTTTTTATATTTTCAATTCTTGCCAATCCTGAGTTAAAAGGTAGATCTTAAAGAGAGGAAGAAAAAACAGACTGGAGCAGGGGAGTAAGGTGGGGAGGAAAGGATGAACTCAATTAGTATATACAGCAGTTACAATTCTTTGATTAGGAAAAAATAAAACTAGAAGTTCTTGAAAACCATGAGTAAATTTCATTTACTAATGACAATAATAAAGATACAAACACAAGAATCCTTGGTAATTGGACAGAAAAAAACAGGTGAAAGAGCAAAATTTCCCCCAACTAGAAGAGGCCATTAGGACCACTGAACAAAACCAGAACCAATATCTGGCAGGCCCCAAAATGTTTATTCTTCTTCCTATACTTCTCTCTTCTTTATCACATGAGCAGCCTTTATTTTCAAATTCCAAGGAACATGCATAAAACCTAGCACTTTATCCTGCAATATGCATCCTGTCATTCAAAAATGCCAAAAGCCCAATCCTGGCCTCCCCTCTCCTCCTGCCTGTAGGACTCCTAATGCACAGGTTCAATCTAAACAAGAGTAGAAATAGGAACTTCTAACAATCTGAAAATTGCCTATGTGTGGCGAAGAGTTAGATGCAACATGAGTAGCTCAAATTGGTACTACAATTAATACTGGGCTCAAAAACTGGCCTTAAGAGCTTCTGTGATCACAGTGATTGGTCTAATTAGATGTCTCTATAGACAGACAAGCTCTGTAGGCCCTAGTTCATCCCCTTTGACACAGTTCATTTTCCAAAGATGGCTGCCACAACATATCCCATCCTACATGTTCTCTTTATATTATGACCTTGTCACTCTTCCTATCAAGTGGCAGGATGTATATCCTCTCCCTTGAATCTAGTTAGCTCTCTATGACTGCCTTAACAAACAAAATTTGGCCAGTGTGACGCTATGCCATCTCCAGGTTCAAAGTTTCAAAAACTGACAGTCTCCACACCTTGCTTCTTGGAACACTCCAACCATCAGGTTCTGAGGGAACCCAATTCACATGGAAAGGCCACATGTGGTTGTTCAAATCCACAATCTCAGCTGAGGTCCCTGCCAACAGCCAGCATCAACCACCAGCTGTATGAGTAAGACATATTCTAAAGAATACAATTTCCTAGCCACAGAGTTACTCACAGTCTTGGAGTCTTTCCAGAGGAGCCCTGAGACATACATCCTGGAGCACAAACAGTCTCTGCTGTGTCTGAAGTTCTGACCCACAGAGTCCATGGACTAATAAAATAGTTGTTTTTTGCCACTAAGTAGCTCATCCAGTGCAACCCTGTCACAGGTAGAGTAGATTCAGTGCCTCTTTCACTAAAACAAAACCACTAAAGTACCTCATACTAGTTTTGCTGTAACACAATCTGGATGATCTATTACTGGGTAACAAATAATTAAGATGGAAATGTATATTGACAGTGGAAAGACTGCACTGTAAAGGTAAATGATTTCATTACTCAGCACAAAATAAACAAAGAGACTCAGTGAAATAAAATGCAAATTTATAATTTACAATTACATATTAATATAGGAAATTTTATTAGAAATATTATGCTGTAACAGGATACTAGGATGTTGGTCTCGGATCTAACAAAAACTTGCTATGTGGCCTTTAGTTCATGTATTTATCCATTCTGCAAGTGTTTACTGAGTGGCTATGATGTGCTAAGCAGTGCTCCAGGGGCTAAAAATTCATCAGTGAACAAAGCAGATGTGTCCCTGTTTTTACAAAACTTTCATTTTAGCTGGAAGAGGCAGATAAAAATAACAATTTCTATCAAATTATTCCAATCCATATTAAATGCTATGAACAACTACTGCTATAAAGGCTAAAGGACATAGGGGTTGAGATGCTACTTCATGTAAGATAATATGGCAGTTTTAAAACATGATCCTAAATTCTTGATAGTCCTCCCACAGTGAGAGTGAGAGGTAGGGTCTGTATCATATCTTCCCCTCTAAGCTAGGAGGATTTGTGAATGTTATCAACCAAATAAGCATGGTGAAAGTGAAGCCATGTACGCTCTAAGGTTCAGTTATACAAGGCTTCTACCTTGTTCATGGTATTAAGTCTACTACTGAAAGGAAACCCAAGCAACATGGAAAATCGACTAGCAGGGACTCAATTCAACAATCCCAGCTGAACCCAGCCCTTGGGCTATCCTCAGCCTGGAGTCAAAGAGAAGAGTAAAGAAGACTCCAGATGATTCTAGCACTCAGCCATTCAACTGTAGGAATTTACCCCGCTCAGTCCTCAGACATCATGGTGCTACTATACCCATCTAAGTTACTGACCTAAAGAATATGTGAGTATAATAAAATAGTTATCATTTACACTACCAAGTTTGGTGTGGTCTATTACACAGTAATGGATAAGTGAAGCAAATGATAAGGGGAAGACCACTGTAAGGAGGCAGCATTTGTTCTAAGACCTCATGCTATCAAACAGCCAGGCTCATTAGGACATGAGGAAAAAGCTGGCCAAAAAGGGAGAACAGCAGGTACAAGTCCTTAAAGCATGAAGGAGGCTGGAAGTATAGGAGATAACTCAAATGGCAAAGGCTAGACACATGATTCAGAGTTTGATGCACTTTCATGAGTTATTTAGAAATTATTTTCAATGTACAAGGAAACTGCTGTAAGGCTTTAAGTAGGACAATTTTTCAAAGATCTCTTTGGCAGCAGTGTGGTTCTAGATGTTAAATGAGGAAACTGAACTAAATGCTATGGTTCCTTTAGATCTACCCATTCAGAGACTCAGTGTTTTTCAAATTGAGTCTCTACTTAAGCTCTCCACAACACAAATATAAATTATCTTGTATTTTCATAAAGTTAAGTAATCTTTTTAAATTAATGCTTTTTTAGGATCATCAGAATAACTGCCTCCTAACTGAATGCCACCACACAATTTCAGCGCACAAGCCTCTATCTACATGTGTGTTCCCCCATCAAGGACTAAAGAGAAAAGAACACAGACTTGGCCTATATATGCTGCATTCATGCCAAATGAGGGCCAAGCAAAGTTGCAGAAAGCTGTGCAAAGGGAAGTTTTACAGCAGTTCAAACGCGGAAGTAGTGGAAGAACTGAGTCATCATACCTTCCCCAGTAGAAAAGACCAGCCGAAATTTAGCAGATCTGTTTCCAAGCAGACAGTATCAAATTCTTGCCAGGAGCAGAAAGTTACATTCAAGTAAATATCAGGTAGCATAAAATACTGTGCTGTTTATCTGCATTTTTGGTTATATAGTTTTGACAGTGACATTTAACCTATAAAATTGTTTCAGTTTTTTTTTTTTTAAGATTTTATTTATTTATTCATGAGAGAGAGAGAGAGAGAGAGAGAGGCAGACACAGGCAGAGGGAGAAGCAGGCTCCATGCAGGGAGCCCGATGTGGGATTTGATCCCGGAGCTGGATCCCGGGGCTCCAGGATCACACCCTGGACTGAAGGTAAGCACTAAACCATTGAGCCATCCACATCCAGGCTGCCCTGTTTCAGTTTTATAATTACATATGCTAGAAGCATAGGTATTTATTCCAAATTAGTGGTGTCCAACTCCCTCAAATCATAATAAAGTGTTTCCATTAACAACGGCAAATATAAATTCACTTTCACACCATGTAACACATATTATATGCACATTTTCACCAACATTTTATTTTCCAGACTAAACTTAAGATCCCAGATGACCTATGTATGTCATTATTATTTTAAGTTAGCAAATCAGAAGATAACCAAGGTGAACCATCAAGAGTAAAACTTTAGTAACCAAAAGTAAGTTATTTTGAAATAATTCTGTTTTGAGGAATAGTCTTCTCCTACCAACTTTGTCTTCACTTTGGCTAAATCTTTGTTATTCTTCAAAGTCTAATTCAGGTATCATCTCTCTTCATGAATATCCCAGATCATTCCAGCCCAAATTCCTGTGCATACCTCTAAACTCCCAGATACTGTTGACACCATTCCTAGGCATGCTGCCTGACACTGCTAGCTATTTTGTGCATTCCTGTCGCTAAGACAGCTGATGATAACCTGACAGTTGTGGTGGTGGCAGCGGGGTGATGAATGCCGGCAATGGCAGAAGCTTTCCTTTGCTGAGTGATCATATCTGTTCCAAGAACAAAATTCGCTCTCCATAACAATCTCCATTTTACAGATAAAGAAAATGAGGTCACAGGAATTATGTAATTTTCTCAAGGCCACTAAGCTAACAAATGAGCTGAAATTCAAAAAGTGTGGTCTATTTTGTAACACTAGTGTTAATCAAAGCATGGGACTTTGAAACCTCATATCTGAATCAGAGGGGATGTGAAAGTTAGGTGGAAATCCACAGGTACCCCGAATTACATTAAAATCACAGAGAAATAGGCTTGAAAATCTATTAATAAGCTTCCCATGTACCTTCTTATATATGCTGAAGATCAAGAAACACTACACCCAATGCTATTCTGCCTCCACCTAGATACTTGAGAATACAAACCACCTTATATAGCTCTTCCTTACCTAAAGATTATGGTAACTCCCAAATACATGTTGGTTGCCACACTTTTCTACAGACATAAATAAAAATAAGCCATTATTTAGACGTTATGTTGTTAAAATCTAAAATGACCTAATTACTCCACAAAATGAATTTTATAAAACACAGTCCCAATTCTACAGGTATTTAATCAGCCTAGATTTAGAACACTATGATAATGTCGATGATTTTTAAGGATTTTTTTTCTTTTTTCTTTTTTTTTTTAAACACATCAGAGTTTGTTGATGGTGTTAGGTATTAGAGGCTAGATGGAGAATACAAGGGTAATAACCTGGAAGGCTGGCAGGGGAAAGACTGTAAAGAAAGTGAAAGAACCAAAGATCTCTTGGGTGGTCCCTGGAATTCTCTCTCAATGCTCTATTCTGTAAGAGCTGCAGAGGCCAAGCTGGAACTCTCCCAAACCTACAGTCTTTTTACTGGTTGCTTCTAGTCTTAAGAGTTTTATGATTCAGTGAGGTGGGTGGTGAGTTAAACCACTGTCTTCCCATACCAGACATTTGTCTTTAGCTATCAGGATAAATCTGGGGAGCTCAATTATCACATGTCTGACCTGGGTTAAGTCATAATTCCTCAAAAGACATCTGCCATATTGTGACCTACCAGAAAATTCCAAACGAAGGTTATTAGCTAGCAGTGAAAGATGTGAAAGCTTTATTCTTTAGCTTTTTTCTTGTTCTATTTTGTTTAACCAATAATTCTAAGGTATTACAGCTCAAGGTATTTTAAGATAACTAAAACCTCTGCCATAAGATATTTGCTTTACTATCTGAGAAAAAAAAAGGATAGAACCAGTGTTTTCCAATCAAACCACCCTTAAATGCCTATTTACTAAAACTGCTGAAATTCAGAGCAATTAGGACATTTGGTTAATGGAGGATATCACAAAACCATATATAGTTGAGAAATATTCCTGTATTCTCTGAATCTACCATTACCACCTTAGTGGTAACAAGAGTCAAGAAAAGACAGGGCTGTAGATGAGACCCCAGGATCTCATCAGAAAAACGGAAATGCAATGCTATGCCAAGCTTTCCCACTAACCTAAGGCCCTATGAATTAAGAACATCATAGAGCATATTTCCCAACATTTCAAAGTTTGAAAACTTTATATAGTGTCCTACAGCTTACTGATTGCATAAACTAAAAGATAAAGGTGATTCAAAAATGACTGATGAAAACTTGGTAGGTTTTCTAAATTATACTCAGCAGGAAATAATGCATCACAATGTAGATCCTCCTTTTTTCAAAGAAGGAGATCACAATCTCTAGAGAAAATACTGCTTTTCAGTGGTCAGCATTATAATCCCACCAAGGGGTCTCAGTTCATAAGTGAAACAGTTTGTCATCTAAAGTCAAAGCTAAAATGTTTCATTATACTCACTTTCTTTTAAGAAAAAAGATAAATGACTCTCCTACAGTTACAATAAAGTGGGTTTTTTTTTAATATTTTCCCAATTTGATTTTAAATTCCTTAAGGGTAGAAAACATGTCTTTTATCCCTTTTACTTCATACATTACCTGGCACAAGGTAATACGCTTGCTGAGTATTTACAAGATGAATACATGGATGCAAACTGTTCTAGTTTCTAACGCAGAAGGGACCTTTAGAACAATTTTAAGTATACTTTCTTTTTAATAATTTATCTAGGAACAAAGTTATCATAAAAAGGAAAATTTGCATAAAGAGAGCACAAAGTGTATCCCTTCCCCTTTCCAGCATACTCTATCCTTGTTATCCTGCTTTATTTTCCTCTAGAGCATTTTTACCATCACCTGACATACTATATAGTTATACATTTATTATCTGTCTCCCATGGCCCACTAGAATGAATATAAGCTTAATGAAGGCAAAGATTCTCTTACTTTGTTTCAAGGCTATATCCCCAGTGCCTCAGAACATTCCTTGGGACCCACTCACTGCATACTCAGTAAGTGTCTATTAAATCCATCTTCAGGGTTCATTAACAATGTTCTTATTTCTCCTAGCAACATCTGTAGTTCTCTAGTTTTATACTAACAAATGAGTGAACCTTCCATATGCATGTAAACAAAAAACTATTTCATCTCTCATGAAATACAAAGTATAATATAGCAGGCACCTGGAAAAGGGCACATTTGAGATAGCAAGCCATCACATCCTCACCTAATCACAAAAAAGGACCCAGGAAAAGCAAACAATTACTAAAAGTGGTCTAATACCATAACCTTCAATAACAAGTAGTCATCGCTAAAATTAACTGCCTCTCATGCAGCAGCAGAAAACCAAAGCAGCACTGCCTTGAAAAACTATCACATCACTAACACTATTCTTGCAACATGTTGTTTCAGAGAAGTTTCTAGCTAGCATTATTCCTTAGCAACAGGAAAAGTGGCTAAAATGATATAGCCCTCGCATTTAATCTCATTACTTTTAAATGTTTATCTGCCTTGTTTGACTACAAGTTCTTTATCCACAAAATCTGTATATCTGTTATCCTGTCTGGTTCTCTCAACTGCTAATTATGTCATTATTTGTTTATTTTTGAAAATCTATCCCCATTAGACCATAATCATCATGAGGAAGGGCAGAGACACAACAGGGCTGAGCACAACAAATAAATATTACTTGAACTGAATTCAATACAAAGATCAAGGTGCCAATAAAATTAATTTTCAATCTATAACCTCATTTCTAGATAATTCAATTATCATATTAACTGTCCATAAAAGGAACCTAATATAAATTCAATTAAATAAACCTCAATCTGTTAACATTCTGTTTCAAACCAATATTAAAGCTATGCATAACCAGTTAGTGTAATTATATAAATGAAGAGCTATAAACATTAGGTGGCAGCAGCAGTACACTGTATTATAATCCTGAAATTGATTTTTTATATTCTCATATATAGAAACCTGATCCATAAATGGGATTACACAAATAGCCTCACATATAAAATGTGCAAAAGGAACTGAAAATACAATAATAAAACATTAAAATAACATTATCTTTGTATCCATATTTTTCAAGTTATTTCTATAATAAAATAATTGAGCAATATCAAAATGGAATTGGCAATTTCCTATAAATGTATTCAAATTTTTGCTTTCTCCTTGCACTCTCACATTTCACACCCAAGTTGTCAGCTCCTCCTTCACAATTTTATCTATCACATGACCACTTCTCACCATCTTCACCACAGCCACCATGGTCCGTGCCACAACTCGTGTTCACCCAGATCATTACAACAGTTTCCCTGTTTCTGTGTTTGCCTTCCCCATCCTGCCCCCAATCTATCTACTCTCCACATCATAGCTAGAGATTCTGTTAAAAAAAAAAAAAGGTCAACTTATTCCTCTGCTCCGAACTCTTCAGTGCCTTCCCAACTCAGAGAAAGGCCTGTACACTGTCTTCAGCACCTTCTGTGAATAATATTCAGACTCACTGTACCCCAACTTCACTTTACTACTCTTCCCCATGCTCACTCCAACCAGACATACTAGTAGTTCTTCATCAGACCAACAGGCACCATCCACCTCAAGTGCCTTTGCATTTGCTGTTTTCTCTTCCTAACACTCTCTTCTGACAGATATCTGTCCACATCGTTTTCTTCCCAAATCTCCTTCAGGTCTCTGCTCAAATGGAGAGACTTCATCCATGAGGCTTTCTATGACCGCTCTACTTCAAATTCCTTCATGGCTTCATTTTTCCCCCTAACACTAATCAGTATCTAACATACTTTATATTTTATATGTTTACTTCTTTACTATCTCCCCTACTAGAACTTAAAATCCACAACAAGCAACATTTTACTATGTTTTCTTCACAATGTGTACTATGTGTACTTCACTATGTGTACTTCCAATGCCTTAAAAAGTGCCTAGTAAGCAGTGGCAGGCAAACGTCTGTCAGTAAATGACTCCTACTATCAAACAAGCATGTAACAATGGTTTTATAGCTCCTTATAATTCAAGACAATAAATTATATTAAAAGTTCAAGGGGCACCTGAGTGGCTCAGTTGGCTGAACATCCACCTCTTGATTTGGGCTGTCATGAATCTCAGGATTGTGGCATCAGGCCCTGCATCAGGCTCTATGCTCAGCTCTGAGTCTGCTTGTTCTTCTCCCTCAGTTCCTCCTCTCATTCACATGCTTGCTCTCTCTCAAATAAATACAATCTCTTTCATAAAAAGTTCAAGATTGGGCAGCCCGGGTGGCTCAGCAGTTTAGCACCGCCTTCAGCCCAGGGCCTGATCCGGGAGACGCGAGATCGAGTCCCGCATCGGGATCCTTGCATGGAGCCTGCTTCTCCCTCTGCCTGTGTATCTGCCTCTCTGCCTCTCTCTCTCTGTCTCTAATAAAAAAAAAAAAAAAAAAAAAAAATCTTTTTAAAAATAAAATAAGTAAATAAATAAAAAGTTCAAGATTACTATTCATTTATTGCTTTTTAAGTTCAAGCATGCACAATTCACGTGTATAAAAATGAAATGACACTTTTATAAAACATACATTTCAAAGTAATGTGAATTTAAGTCAAATGTATTACAGTGCCATCATAGTATGCTAGAATTATTTTTTTTAAATAAGCACCATTTTTACAGTATCTTTAAAGTATTAGAATTATAAGCAGTCACGCTCTTCCTTATACTCAAACAGGTGAATTCAAAATTGCCTGCTGTATTTTATCTTATCTACTGACAAGCTTTGTGGGTTCAGGCACTACTGGCTCCAGAGATAGAAAGAATTAGAGGTTTGTTCTCCACCGAATGACTCTAAAATTGGTGTTGACTGCTTAATTCTGTACTATACCAGTAGCTAAACACTGATTATGAAATGCTCAGTTTTAATCTATTTTCTTTACTGTTTACATAGAGTAAACATTTGAGCAAGAGATACAAATAATAATGAACCTCAAGAAACTGTCAGAATATAGTATGCCTCCAAAATTCTCACCTGTCCTTCGTCAGGATGATCAGTATTATATTTAATCTTAGTAAAAGTGACTTAGAAAATATCCAAACTTAACACACACGTGAAAAAGCCACCACTGTAACTTAACTATAATATGTGGTAGTATTTTTTCACATACTCATACAGGTTTCAAAGCTACAAAATTGCTTGAAAAAGGTTCTTGTTTTTGCTTTGCTTTCTACTGTTTTGTTGTTCTTGGCGGGCAGTGAAGGAGGGCAGGGCAAGGAGCATGAAGAGAAATTTTAGAATTTAACAAATGCTGAATATTTTTCTTCCTTCCTTGGGGTGAAACTAAATGAGGACATTGCTAATTTGCTACATCAGTGTACACAGAAAAAATCATGCCACATTATATGTACATAACAAGTGAAATAAAACACAAAATTATTTCTTGATCACAAATTAACTGAGAAGAAATAGCGATCACCAAAACCATGGAAACTGAGGCATGCCTCTATTTCCTGAAAGTTGGCTTAGAAAGATCTCAGTTACAAATGGGTTTGTGTTAGGACGCCTGGGTGGCTGGCTCAGCAGTTGAGCCTCTGTCTTTGCCTCAGGCATGATCCCAGAGTCCCATGATCCAGTCCTACATCAGGTTCCCTGCTCGGGAGCCTGCTTCTCCCTCTGCCTGTGCATCTTTGCTCCTCTGTGTGTCTCTCTCATGAATAAATAAATAAAATCTTAAAAAAAAAAAATGGGTTTGTGTTTCAAACTTTGATTTGTAAATCACTGACCTGGAATTTACAACTTTGTTCTCCTACAGACACAATGTGAAACTCCTAAGTTAGGTTCCCAGGTTGTCCATAACAGCTCATACTACTTTATAATCCACATTTCTTGGGAGTTGACTCACATCCCTTATTTTTCTCTGCTACCCCTTTCTTCTAAAATATGTCCATTAAATTGTGCATTAATTGATTTTTTCTGGTCTAAGATAGATTTATAACTGCCGTGCTTGCTATATACTGCTATGAAAACAAGCAAACAACTGCAGGGCAAGGTGAGAAGAGTAACGGATAATATTTACTTTCTGTTCACGTCTCTAGAGAGGGCTAGGCCCTGATGAGTTTTGTTCATGTTCATAAATGGGATATATTAAAGTTACAAATCCTAAACCATATAAAGTATATGAACCCTTATTTCCAAGCAAAAAGAAAATCATAGCAATTTGTACCTTCATAAAAACAAGTTAAGAATTAGTTAAGACATACACAAACACTTCGTTCAAATTCCCAATTATTTAGCCAATGCTATAGAACTTAATAAAAGCCAGGTGACTATATGGGGCCACAGAATAGGCACATATGCAGTTTATCTTTCCTTGGCTTTTCCTTCCATGTGCCTCACACAAGGAAAGCTCCCAACTGAGCTGAGAGATTCCTGCTATTCCACTGTCCCAATGGTTTAACGTATCATTTGGGAGTACTCACACCATGATTCCATTACAGGAATTTTTGACAATAAACTTTCGATTCCCAGATCAAATTTAGCATCAACAAGGCCACATCCTCATCCAGTGTGAAAAAGCAAAGTTGGTCCATGAAAATACCCCTTCTCCTACCCTCCACTGTCCCAAAGAACTTGGCTCCCAACAGTCCAATTCTAAGAATCATTTCAGATTCCTTCTTTGAAATTCTGAGTGATTATGACACTGAGTTTGGTCTGAGGACTAAAATATAAATTCTCAATTCTCCATGTTAATGGTTAATCAATTTGGCTAATATAACTAATAGCTCATCTACTATACCTTCCACTATGAATTAACAGCCACTATGAATGTATATTCTGTATGGCTCCAACTACTACACGGAGAAGCTTTTAAAGATTAACTGAGATAATATCTAAAGGTACCTAGAACTATCTCCAGCAGAGAGTAAATGTTCCATGAAAGACTGTGGTAGTCTGTGCACATAAATACTCTGACTTAGTGTACTAATAAATCTAACAGATTATTTGCTAATCATTAACACCTCACTTGTGCTAAACTGCTTCAAGTTGCACTTCACAGCATCACTGTGATATTTCTGCCCTGTGGATGCTCCATCTAATTCATCTCCATACTATTTACAAAGGTAATTCCATGTTCTGTGTATCTAACAAAATAGCATTGCAGGGCACATGTCTCTGTTGTCAGTACACTAACTTCATATTATGATCCCATTATCTTCATATGGCCATTTAAATAAATTGACTTATCAACATCACATTCATCAGATCAAGAAATTATTATCTGTCTGATACCAAACAAGATAGCCAAACTCGTAGAAAACAAAAGCTCTCCAGAAGGCATGGCAGTTAAGTTTAATTTATCTATATCTACTGGTATATTGTTAGACAAGGCAATGCTGATCAAAGATAGATATAAATAGCAAATAGAAATCCCCTTAACAAGGAATCCTGACATTTAACATTTAACACATCACTATATATCCTTGAGGAAGGGACACGGTAGTGTACATACAATTTCCTTGTCACTCACTGAAAAATAACCTAGGATGGATTTTGTGGATTTCAACTGCCCCAGGGAGGGCAGTTGAATGCTTGGCCTATCTCACCTTTAAAGGTTCCTTCCAGTCCAGAGATTCCATGCTCTCTCCTGCTGCTACATGGTTTTCAAAATAAATGGCATATAGTAACTCCTGAGTAACTGCTTCAAATACTTTATTAGCCTAATCCTGTTGAGAAAAAAAAAGTTTTAAAATTCCCCACACAATAGTAATGTGTGTTAGCAGCCTATTCCAAGTTTTCCACAATAGCTAAACAAAACAAAGAAAAATTGAATTCTTTCCTATTCGTGACAAGAAAGGCTTAAAATTTTGCTAACAAAAAAATTACTTTAAATTTTGATAAAATTCTCTAAATAGCCCAAGTCCAAGAAAAACAGCAGTAGTCTAGGTATAGACAAAAGGTATCAAAAGATCTATTACAACAAAGATGCCTACCTCTCAAATACTTATAGTAAGCCTACTATGTGCAAGAAGGTATTACTGGAGATATAAGAATAATTATAACCCTGGGCCCATACCTAGAGATGATAAAACATATATCCATTTAACTAAACAACATTTAACTACTCAACAAATCAGTGCAATCTGTGCTTATTTAGAAAGCTTATACTATAGAAGAAAGAGTGGTTAAGCAGTGTATGTACCATAGTTAGGTTCTGACAAAAATGAAGTTAAAGGTAGTCAGCTAAAGAACTTAACAGAAACAACTTTTTTGCTTTTCCTATTATAAATGTAAAGAACAGCTTTATTTCAGAAGCTCAAATTATCATTTATCATTCACACACCAAAAAACAGTACCTCACTTCATTACACTTGTCTAATTTTTGGTAACATTATATTAGATCTATCATCTCAGTTTTCTTCATGGCATAGGTATAATGCTGACTTTGAAACTTAAGAGACATACCAGATAGTTATATCTAAGAGATATACCAGATAGTTGTATCCTATCAGACTCTTCACATTATGAGTCATTTTTATCAATGGCAATAAAATATGGAATGGAATTGCTTTACTGCTACTGCTACCCTTGCTGAAAATAACCATTCTAAAAGGTAAGGTGAAATATATCAATACCTATAAACATTCCTCCAGGCAACAGAGCACTTTTTGGCCTTTAAACAACTTGAAGACAATCTTGAACTGCACTGAAAACTCTTCTACAGAAAATTTGATAGCAAGGTATTACAAATACCCTAATTACCATAACACAATTTTATCCTTACCATATATGAGGATCATCCTTGTTACTAAGGCACAAAGTAACAGTAACAAAACCAAAATCTAAAAATGGGAGGGTAGGGGGAAGAGTGGTAGAGGGGAGTTGAGGTTAAGGGAAGCACATAAGCATTCAATCTTCCCCTGCAAGTTGGAAAAACAGGTTGTAGGTTAACCTTAAAGGATGAAAAATAATAATGAAAGTCTTTTTCGTATCTTTTCTTAGCTAATAAAAGACTCAACAGACAAGATGCAAAATCTAAGCCTTGATAGAAGAATAAAATTCTAAACACAAATGCCAAAATTTTCTTTCTAGCCTTTAAAATAACCCACCTTAGTATACCAAACTACAATTTTGTTACCTTACAGATAGAATATAGTGAGCATGTGCTAATTCTGTAGTCATAAAAAATAATTTATCATTAAAACCTATTCCTTAATCTGAGATACTACCCTATTACTATTACTGGTATTAGATAACATGAGATTATTAAACTGCTAAAACATGAATTTTTTTAAGCTCCTAGGGATGATTCAGTGTGAAGAGCATTCATTTCTATTCATCCATATAATACACATTTGTTCACGTATTTAATTACATGAAAGTTTAGGAGAGAAAGAAAAAAGTATTAAAGGAACTCAAACATTTCCTGGATTTCTCAGTGTGCCAGTAACTTTTTTTTTAAAGATATTTATTCATGAGAGACACAGAGAGAGAGAGAGAGAGAGGCAGAGACATAGGCAGAGGGAGAAGCGGGATCCTTACAGGGAGCCTTATGCAGGACTCGATCCCAGGACCCTGGGATCATGACCTGTGAGCCAAAGGCAGATGCTCAACTACTGAGCTACCCAGGTGCTCCAGCCAGTAACTTTCAACTTTCCTCTCATGATTCTATTTTATTTTTTAAAAATAACAAATACTCAATACATGTTTATGGAACTAAGCAATATCTCACATGAAAATTATTTGCATAATTTCTGCTGGTAAAACTTCATAAATGTGACCATTTCTCTCCTACAAATTGAGAGCTACTGCAGGTGGCTCAGTACCAGTGAAACAAGGAATGAAGTCTGAAAAACTTTTTGTCAATGGCAAAAAAGTGCTTTCCATATCTAAAGATCAAATTGGCAAAAAAGTGATGTGTCTAGTTGACAATGTATACTGAAAACCTGTTTGCTTGTTTATGCCTGCTCAGTAACTCTGCTCTACATTTCTAGCTAAAACCACTCGCATTAAAAATAAATAAATAAAAGTAGCTTCTTTTTATTTTGTTATCTTGTGGGGAAAAAAGTTATAGGAAGGAAAAGTACTAGAATTTAGGTACTTTTTAGGAAAAGAAGGGAAGATACATAGGCACAGATACACAAAGAAATACAGAAAAAGATGCCCCATGTTTTATCTGTTCATCCACCCATGGACACCAATCCATATCCATGCTTTCAAATCTATTCGTCTTGCTTCCCAACTTAAATTCAATTTGATCCTCACTGTTGCGTCTGATCCATTCTTCTCGCTACTTCCCAAGTTATCCAGCTAAAACACAGGTCTGTTCATGTCACCCCCTTGTCTAAAAATTTTCACTGCCTCAGGGCTCCTAGATGCCTCAGTTGGTTAAGGGTCTGCCTTAAACTCAGGTCATGACCTTGGGGTCCTGGGATCAAGCCCACCTCAGGGTTCCTGCTCAGTGAGGAGCCTGTTTCTCCCTCTCTGCCTCTGCCTCTGCCTCTCCCATGTACACATCCCCCTGTGAGCTGGCGGCCATGCACACTATCAAATAAAATCTTTTAAATTTTTCAATGCCTAAAATAAAGTCCAATGATCTTAGAATTGTACTTTTTTGGCCCCACCTCTTTGCCCAGTTCATACCTCCTTCTATCTAAATGTTCCTATCCACTAAAACTCGCCATTTTAGGGACTCTGAATGAACTCTATATTCACACCTTTGCTCATATACTGCACCACGTACCCAGAATAGACTACCTTGCTCCTGTCTCTGCCTACTATTATGCCATGCTTTCCATGAAACCTTTCTCTCATCTTTCCAAGTGGAATTAATTTGTCTTTCCTGACTTGTCAAGACATTCTTGATTATATTTAAATTACAGAATTTCCCACATCTTGTCATACATAATAGTTAGCTTATACAGTAAGTCTTACACCCCAATAAATTATCGGCTTATCAGAAGGAGATGCCTAGAGTTCAGCAATTACATTCTATTGTTAAACATACCCTCAACAATCCTAACAAAGGATTCCACATGTTTTAGTCAATAAATGTTTGACACACCTGTGGTTCTATTTGTAAATCACTTTTTAATTCTCATTTGACAAAGAGAGCTAGCTTCATTAAAGAAGATTATGTCCAAAAAGTCGACTCGTTTGTGACTGAACAAGAAAGCAACTTAAAGACAGATACCCGTTATATATAATGGAAGTTTCTCACAGTTTTTAAAGATGCCAAATCCCCCACCATGATTTAATCAGACCTGGAAGAACAAGTAATAATCAGAATAAGGAAACAGAGAGCTTAAGGAGGGATGGGACAACAGAGATGACTGAAGCAGAAGAAGTTAACACAAAGGCTAAGAGAAAATAGACATTGGGAATGGAGTGGCTCAAGATGAGTGAATGGAAATGTTTGGTTCCTTTTACAGGCCCCCAAAGAGCATGAACTAGTTGGCAATAAAAAATATTTGGTAAATGAACGGTAAGGTAACATTCAAAGGAGAAAGGGCCAGGAAGGGGAGAGAGAGATGACATTTCTTTTATTTTGGCCTCTGATGGTTACATTTTTAAAATTTGCTGGCTATAGGAGAGACATAAATGGATGCATTCATTCATATTCCTTCAATTGGATCATATACCAAAAAACACATCTATTTAACAAATGCACACATAGAGAGATTTAGCTGTCAAAGAATGGCTCTAACTGCAAAAATTTTTGCAAAGACCTAATTGGAGTAAGAGCTGACATTGAGATGACTGCTATACCAGTATAGCTCTAAGCCAAACCTCTTGTTCTGGCTGACCATGCAGGCTATGTCACTGGACATTAACTTCACACTTGTGTCTGCCTAAGGCCAGATCTTACCCTTACTTTCAGTAGAGCCAGCTATCAACATCCTCAGATTATTACAACAAAGTCTTAGAAACTCAAGAAGGCAAAAATAAAGCCATTTCTACCCTTCTTATTAACATCTAGATATTGTCATCATTTAGTAAAACAAATTTCTATAATGAGTGAGATAAGAAAACCTTAATTCACCAGGCTGGCATTCCAAACCTCCTCTGAACAGGCCCAAACATCCATCTTAGTCTCATCTGCCACTACTCCTTTAAGAATTTGAACTAGCATACATAAAGCGTTTGGCACTCTACCAACCCAGAGTAGGGACCCAATATGTGTCAGTTGCTATTATCACTCAACGTTGTCTACACCCTCCTCCCCGCAAGTCTATCACGTCACCAAATTATTAAAAAATAAGAAAATTAACATCATAGAAAATAAACTGGGCCCATAACTTAAACTTCATCTTAACTAGGCTTGCTGCAACCAGAATCAAAAAACTGTCTAGTAATAACATTGTTATTCAAAAGAAAGGTGTATAATAGGTCTTCATGAAGAAGCCAATTTTCATATAGAAGTCATTAAGAAGAGATCAGAAATGTCTTAAGTTAAGAGGTGTCAGAACTGTTAAATGCCTTAAGTGAAAATGCTTCTTCACATCCTATTTTTAAATTGCTTCTTTGAAGGAAAAGAATTATTTTAGAAGTATCATGAAGAGACTCCATTAGCAAGGGTTAGGACAGAACTTAACAATAAACACAATGGGATTGCTTTGTTACACTGATTCTGGAGTAAACATTGTGAAAACTATATTATCTATAGCCTTTAGGAAAATGTAGTGTGACACATCCCATGGAATGGCTGAACCTGAGCAACAAAAGGCCATGTGACAGAAGAACTAGTTGCAAAAACAAAGCTACAGCAAATTTTAGAAAACCAAAATTATCATAACCATAATATCAGAAAGTAAAATGATGCTTTCTGCCTATAGTGGCTGTGGGACCCATGCAAACCAATGCATGTCTATCGTTAATATTCCCAAGGGTGAAAGTGGATAGTTACAAAAACATAAGAGACGGGGAAGTAAAATGTAACGTAGGTCTTTTTAGAAAGACACTTCCTTAATCTAAGGGCATTGGAACACACTGACACACAACTTCTATTCCCTGTGCTTTCTCAGATCTACACTTTTTTTAAAAAATACATTATTTATTTATTTGACAGAGAGAGAGAGAGTGAGCATAAGCAGGGTGAGTGGCAGTCTCAGTGGGGAGTCAGATATGTGACTAGATCTCAGGACCCTGGAATCATGACCTGAGGAGCCAAAGGGAGACGCCCAACCGACTGAGCCATCCAGGCAGCCCTCAGTTCTACACTTTTGTTTACTTTCTTCAGCCCACCCAAAGTGCCTTAAGTGTCAAATTCTGCTTCTTTGGATCCCTCAAATATCACCTCTTCCCACTGCCATATGCACTTGAATGGCAATGGTCCCTCTCCTTTCACCATCTCCCAGGCATGTTTCACTTGCCCTGACCAGAAGTACCTGCACACTCCAACTTAAATGGTAAAGTATTTTGTTTCACAGAAGCTCTATCCCCTACTGAGTTATAAACTTGCTGTGAACAGAATATTCTTACAAAGCCCCAGAAGAATTGTGAAAAGAGTAAAGACTCAGTAAATGCCAGCTGAATGAAAGGGGAATAAAAAGTAATTTTTGCAATGTCTGAAATTATTTTTTTGCATAATTATGTTCTGGCATAATTATATTATTGTTTGCATATCTAAACAAACTTTAATAGCAACAATAGTTCATATCCTAACAAGAGAAAGGTAAGAAGAAAATACTGTTTTGTGGGGGTTTGGTTTGTTTGGAAATAGGTGATTAAAGTGTCAAATTCTGTCTGCAGGTAGTTTTTTTGTTCAACTTCCAGCCTAGGTCTCCCATTCAAAGAATTCAAGCCACAGTCTGGTGCATTTCGTACACCTTGGAGGATTCCCACTCACTTGCCCTCTGCTCTCCACTTCCCTTCCCTTGCTTGGTCCCTCAGAAAGCAGAAAGGTATCATGGCTAAGAATTTGGGAATCACAGGACCCAGTCTTTTCAAAAGCCCAATGGTATGGAAAAAGAGAAGGAGGGGAGAAGAATGTTGAATGTTCAACATTCAAAAGCCAAGTTAAGAGGAATAACTAAATGAAATATGTGAACAGTGGAGTGTAGTTATATACGAAAATGCCCCCTTACTTTTTAAAGATGCATAATGACAAAAAAAAAAAAAAAAAAGCATACGGACATAAGTAATGTCATGCTTTATAGGACTTGTTTTAAAATTTTCAGGAGCGGGCAGCCTGGGTGGCTCAGCGGTTTAGCGCCTGTCTTTGGCCCGGGGCATGATCCTGGAGACCTTGGATCGAGTCCCACATCAGGCTCCTTGCATGGAGCCTGCTTCTCCCTCTGCCTGTGTCTCTGCCTCTCTGTGTGTCTACAAATAAATAAATGAAATCTAAAAAAAAAAAAAAAAAAAACCACTTTCAGGAGCAAATCTGATAAAGCAAGCATGGTAACACATTATTAACTTATAATCATAAATATACGTGAAATGTATGCAGAGTGTTCAATATATTCTACTAGTTTTTTTCACATTTTTTGTAATAGAAGTTAAAAAGAATTTTTTTAATTTAATTAAAAATGTGACTCTCTAAGAGCTGAATTCTACTCCAAGCTAGGTTACATACTGTATGGACAGGCCACAGATAAGTTACTAAATCTGTGTCAATCTTAGCTCTTCTCCTGTTAAAAAATTGCAATACAAAGCTCAAAGACTTGTTCAAGATTAAATTAGTATGTAACATAATTAGGACAATGACATTACACAGTAATTACATATGTTAGTTATTATTCATATTCCTGCTGGAAGGTAGACTAGCCTAGTTAAAGAATTGTATTTTCTTACTGTACCCAGAACTTACTGCTGTGGGAGAAAACAGGGTATATGAAAAAAAGATCAATCACCTTTCTCCAGTCCAATATTTGCCAAGAAACTGCAATGGCAACTAAAAGCCACAAAATGGAACATAGGAAGGAAAAGGTAGCTACTATGCCACCTCCATCAGCAAGAGAAGACCAAAGCATATACTCCAGGACTGAGGGCTACCATATTCCCCCACCTTCCCCACATCCCCCACCCTCTACCATCACAAATAAGTAACAGAGAAGAGGACCAGAAGGAATCAATTTCTTTAACAGGAATAACTGGATATGTATGTCATTAACAACAGAAATTGCTGTGATTCCCTACAATAAAGAATTAAAAGCTAGGAATTGTATACACTTTTGAAGGCCTAAAGCAAGTTAAATTCAGTCTCCTAGAAGAAATGATGGTCAATATTTCAATGACACCTGCAAGGAAAGGAAGCATTTCTCCCTTCTTGAAATAAACAGACCAAAGACATCTGCTTCTATTTTAACCCGTTCTCCTTAGTGCAGGAAATTCTGTAACCAAATGGAAAATTTTTCTACCTTAAATATGCAAAGAGTACATTTACCTTAAGTCTTCCTGATGTGCTTGAAACATATTTGCCTGTAAGCACACTTAAGTTTTACTTACACCATGGCTCACAGGTTCTTCCATTCTCTAAGCTGACAACATTCAGATAAAAAGAAACAAATAACCCCTTTGTTAGAAATAGAAAATGGAAAAAGCTCTAATACATATATATCTATCAATGTCAGGAAGAGGAAAACAAATAAATAGTAGACATAACAACAAGAACAAGAGTCCTAGCTGCCTGGAGCATTGTTCTTGTTGCTGTAGAAGAAAGAGTGACAACATTAACATAACAGCTTATACTTAAGAGTTTTCTATGAGCTAAGTGCTGTGCTAAGGGATTCCCATGTGTTAATTCACATAATCCTCATATTCAATGAAGTATTAGGACTCTAATTCTCCACTTTGCAAATGAAGAAAATGAAATTTAGTTGTTTGACAAAGATCACACACCTACATACAGGAGGGATGGGACTGGAACCCAAGCCTGTCCCCAAAACCCCTGCTGTTCATTATAGGATTGCAGAACCTCTCCCAAATGGTGCCCTACAGCTGTTGAAAGACTGACGCTGAGACTCTGGTACTGCCAGAACCAATCCGTGACAAAACAATGATAAACCAGAGTCATCTTCCCCGTATCCAATAAAAAACTGTTTAAAGCTAATTCTGGCCGGTATACAGTTAGAAAGAGAAATCCTTTTGTAACAGAAGTAGCTTCATACAAAATGTTTCTTTTCCCCTATCATGGGCTTAAACTCACCTTATCCAGAGACCTGTCTAGAATGACTCATTTTCTGAGGAATTCAGAAAATTAAAGTGTTAGTGTACTTAAGAATGGAAAATTTGGGGGCACCTGGGTGGCTCAGTCGGTTGGGCCTCTGCCTTCAGCCTGGGTCATGATCCCAGGGTCCTGTGATCCAGCCCCACGTTGCACTCCCTGCTCAGTGAGGAGCCTATTTCTCCCTCTCCTCCTGGCTCATGCTGTCACTGTCTCTCTCTTGCAAGTAAATAAATAAAATCTTTTTAAAAAGAATGGAAAATCTGTGTCAATAATGCTTGAGACACTACTAATTCAATAAAATAGTGTGTAAAGTACCAACACAGCATAAAATACACACACTTCTGACTTTTACCTTTTAAAATCTATTAAAGGATATACTTAATTCTAACCACAGAAAAATTAACACTCAACTATTAAAAGTAATATTTTTAGGAAAACAATACACTTTTTCAGGTCTGAACACTTCCAAATCCCTATCTACTTTAAACCAATTAAATTTAATGAAGGAAAGCCAAGAAACTAGATGGAACAAACATACCACAGTTCAGCCACAATATGTACATTTCATATTTGCTCATGAAAACATTCACATTCTGAACAGGACTTTTTGATCCAAGCCTATCAGTACTGTGGGCAGAACTGGGAAGCATTTAACTTTTAGAATAGCATGTGGCCACATAAGGTCTTAAACAAGTGTCTGGTTCACACTTACTTAAACAACAAACTGAAAATGTTGACACATGAAATATTTTTTACTGATTCTATTGACATAATTTTTTTTGTCCTTCAAAACACAAAAAAATATATATACTGGTTCTCAGTACTTATTCTTTCATTTTAAAATGATCAAAGATATGTAACTACACATATAAACATTTATGATTATGTGACATGTATTTTATGATTAAAATAGTAAGGTAGGGAACACCTGGGTGGCTCAGCAGTTGAGCATCTGCCTTTGTCTCAGAGAGTGATCCCGGAGTTCCATGATCGAGGCTCTCATAGGGCTTCCTGCATGGAGCCTGCTTCTCCCTCTGCTTGTGTCTCTGCCTCTCTCTCTGTGTGTGTCTCTCATGAATAAATAAATAAAATATTTTAATTAATTAATTAATTAAAGTTAGTAAATAGAAATTAAAATATTTTCATTATTATACAAATAAGTTTACACTTCATTTTTTACTCAACTCAATAGAAAAATTTCTGTACATCAATTATTTGTTTCTACAGACAATTCACTCTAGAACGGTTTTTCTAAACTTTTACCTATTACAAGAATTTTTCTTCATTCTGTTATGAACTGTCATGATTTTATTTCTCAAAAAAAATTGCAAGTTTTTAAGTCTGTATTACTCTTTGCAATAAGTTACGGTTCAAATTCGTCCACTTTAATTTTATTTTTGCAGTGATACTAAATCTCACTCCAACTCTATGACAAATGTTCCCCAACAAAAATAAGTTATATAGCTTTTCACTGAAGCGTATTTTAGACATAAAATAACACGAATACATTTATTAAGATGCCATTTTTTACTCCATATTAACTAATGAAAGAATACTGAATTAAAGGCTGCAGTAAATTTGAATAAATGTGGAAATTTCCAATTCCTAAGAAAAAGCTTTAATAGTACAAAATTAAGTTCAATGCATCTGAGGGGAGAGAAGTGACATTCATTCAAAACCAAGCCTCAGGGTAGTAAGTTAAGGAAAGAATGCTGTACACTGCAGGCCAGATTTGCAAGTACCAACAACCCCTTATTACATGAATATCAAAGCATCAAAAGTATAAACAATAATTATATGTGTATGTGTGCAAAACCAACAGGCAAATTTAAGCTGGATTTGGCATTTGAACAAATGCATGATTTTAACTCTGAGAATCTGAAAGTAACCGAAAAAGAATACATGAGGCACTCTGAATCAGTATGTTCATAAAAGATTAGCATTTGCAAATAAAGGAACATTTAACAACAACAGGGTGGCTGACATAAATGAGATGAAATGGAATAAGAAGAGGAAGAGATAAAGAATCAAAATTACTGCTCATGTGACTAGCATTCTGACAATGTTGGTAATAATGATTAACAAATACTACACATTTACTACGTTAGTCACTTTAAATACCTTGTATTATCTAATAATTCCTATAACTTTATGAGGTAAATACTACTAACACTCTCTTTTCACAGAGGTCACTGAAGCACAGAAAGCTAAAGCAACATTTCCAAGACCACTTAACTAGTCAGTGCTTCATTTGGATGTAAACGTTCTTCCTGTAACAAACCCAGAAATTTAAGAAGAAATTGTTCATGTCAATCATCAACCAAGAGTTGTTAATATCTCATTTCTCTTGAGATACCAAAACACACATTAAATTCCATCTTCCTTCAACAACAAAAACCCCACCACTTCCTAGGAAAAGTTCTCTTTACAGAGTTTTTCTAAGTTTTAAAAGAAAGGCAACATTAAGAATTAAAGACCCATAGTATAATATTTATTTGGAAGCTTCTTTAAAAAGAAATAAATGAAAAAAAAGAAAAAAGAAAAAAAAAAGAAATAAATGATTTCTCTTCTCTGTCTCATTGAATACAACAGAGTCAAAGTAGAGGCTCTGAGATTATGAAGATCCCAATCTCAGAGTTTATGTAGACATTACAAGAACCATTCCAATACTAAGTGTTTATTTTAGTATTGGCTGTCTGCCCAGAGAATGCCAGAATACATTTTAACCAAGTGGACAGAAAACCAAGCAAGATGGAATTGAACTCCACTTTAAATATAGTAAGGTCTGTATAACACCACAACACAACTTCCTCTCTTATTACTTTTATATATAATCAGACTCCTAATCATTTCTTAATTTACAGTTCACACTCCTATGTACTTTAAATTTTTAATTGAATTTTGGAGATTTAAAGAAAAAACACTAAACAACTAATGTCGATATCGTTTTCTAAGGTGACATCTGTGAAAAAGATACACAGGGGTATATTTAACTGGAAAGAATTAGAAAGGTTGTACTGTGTTTATGAAAACATATAAATATATAGTTATTTTCAGATCATATTGGCAGCATCTATTTAATTCCATAATAATAGTTTCTCTTGATTTTTAAATTAAACCTTGAACATTATTACCCTGACTGATTCTCAAGAGGAAAGAATTATGAATGTGCCAAATCCTGTTCTTTACTTCAAAGCATTAGTGTAAAATAATAAAGAGCTAATGTGGCCCTGACAATTATTGTATGTTTCATTAAAATTTCATCCTTTTGTCCCATTTAAGGACCCAATACATGCTTCTGGCCATATGGAATCAGTTACGCAGACTCTGTGATTTCTTCTCCATAAACATTACTTCACTACTTGCAGTTAACAAAAATAACATAAACTAAGAAATAACTTACACCATTTTTATAGCTAAGTTTTCCAACAACTCCCATTACAATTCAAATCATCAACATATCATCAGGTCAAATTTCATTACAATTAAATTGAAAATTTTCAAATTTTCCACAAAGACATATAGAAGTCCCAAATAACTGTTCATTAACTTAAAGTGGAAAAAAAAAATAGTAACAGCTGATTTTTAAGCAAGAGGGTTTTTCAAGCACTATGCTTTTTTTCCTTTCAGTGCTCCTGAATGAAACAAGCTTAGTGAACATGAAACAATTTATATGAACCAGGAGGTGTAACAACAGGGACCAACCCTCATTCTTCCAATGGTCTGCCAGCACTGCAATAGTCTCCCCAGAAGGGCAGCCAGGGCAGCCACTTCACAAAAAGAGACTGAGCTTCGTTGGGCCTTGGCTCTCAACTCTCAGAGGAAACTGAACGCTTAAGTTTGCAAATTTTTAAAGGAGAAACCTGGCTACATCAAGCCCCAAGCAGAAAAGGGATAAAAGTAGACCTGCCTGCACTGAACTCCCTCCACTAGCAATGCTTGAGCAGTTCTGGACAGCACCTAAAGCCTCAGAAGAGTGTGATGTGAAAATCTACAAGTATGAAAACACCTATTATAATCCCTCAAACACGTTCTGACCCCTCATTAACCCCCAAATTCTCTGTACCATGATTACATTAACACAAGCATGCACATTGCTGCTCCCAAAAATAATCAATCTAGATATTTATCTAGAAACTAGATGAAGCAATTATATTCAGTAAATGTTTACTGAATGAATATCTACTAGGTGCTAAATTCTGATGATTAATGGTAAGACACCAATGCCTCCCTTAAAAAAGACCCTACAAGCTATAGGGGAGACAGATACAAACAATTACAATACAAACAACTAAAAACTATTGTGGGAGTAGCAATGGGAGGGAGCTAGCAAGAAACACAGGAGGGGCAGCTTACCCAAACTGGTGGTATCAGAAAGGCTTCTCAGAAAAAATTACATATGTTTAAATATATATATGGCCTGAATATTAAATGATATTATTTTAACACAAAATTCACTTACTTTCTAACCACTCTCCCCTCAAGTTCTCCCCCTTACTCACCACACATTCTAACCCACTCATCCTTAATCCACTGTTTTGAGTAAAACTGATGACGGATATGTTAATGTGAGGATCCCATATGAGAAGAAATATCCTTCCAAGAGTGTTCTAAATGGACATAGCCACATGGTTATGAGTTAACACAACAGTTGAGGATGGGTAAGGCTGCATAGTTATATAAACTCTATCCATGCATTTTCTATCAAAGGTAAGGGCCATTTTATGTTCAATCCTTCAGGCCCAAAACTCAGAATTTTCAATGTTGTCACATGTCTCAACTTGACCTAGCAATTATTTATTTAATCAATGTTTTGAGAAGATTTGAATCAGCACTACATATATTCACTGAGAGATGTCCTTCAGAACCAATAAAATCTCACACACCTCCAAATAACCTCTTAAGGAAACAACACAACTTGATCAATTTGTTATCATAACAATCAATTTTTATATATAATTCCTTAAATATTATAGTTTTGGGCCAAATGACTTTTATCTACTTTTCTCTTTTATTATACTTTAACATTCAGTTGAAAATTCAAGTTCAACTGATCGTTAAGAAATCAACACCTTAAAAAAAAAGAAATCGACACCTTTTTAATGCAAAACATAACATTTCAGAATTCTCCAACAGTAACAAAATATATATAAAACTGCCTAATATATTTGCAAAAAATCAAACAAACAAAACACCCACAAAAGTTTAGGCTCAACAGAAATCACCCAAAGCAGGTATTTACAATCAATGGGTTAATTACATATCATCTTTATTAATTAAACAAAAAATCTAGCCCAAGACATAAATCTCTCTTTTTATAAAATAAAAATTCAGGAATAACTCCACTGTTCATAAGGTGAATTTTAAAACATACATGGGAAGGGTTTTTATAAAAATTTATAGTAAAGTTCTTCTAATTAGAAAATTACACACATACCAAACACATAGTATTTCCTTAGAAATGAATTAAATTGAAACTTAATTTTAAAATTTTTATGAAACAGGGCAGCCCAGGTAGCTCAGCGGTTTAGCGCCACCTTCAGCCCAGGGTGTGATCCTGGAGACCTGGGATCGAGTTCAGGCTTGTCAGGCTCCCTGCACGGAGCCTGCTTCTCCCTCTGCCTTTCTCTGTGTCTCTCATGAATAAATAAATAAAATCTTTAAAAATAATTAAAAAAATAAAATTTTTATGAAACAGACCGTTCCCTAATAAAAACTAAATATCTTCAAACTGCCAAGCCTTTCTATAATGGAAAAATCTAATTCACAATAACTATATATTTCCAATGCTATACTACCAAAATAGTAATGTGATAAGGTATTTTTCATTCACTAAAGGCATCAGATCAAAAGAATTAAAACTGAAAATTTTCTTGGAAGATAAAGGAAAATAAGGTTCAATGGTTAAGAGTTGATCTATGTGGTATTTACCAGAAAACTTTTCATTATTTGAAAAGAAACAGGTCCACTTACAGGTTCATGAGCTATGACTGCATACAAACGCTTTGGGCTTGCTTACCCCCCAGGTACTGATTTGCTGTTCCTCAAGTACAATCTTTCATCATATCCATGTTATTCTTTTCCCATCAGGACTATGTTCCAAGACACATAAACAGTGCATCAAAAAAATAATAGTTTTCTCCCACAGTTTTAGCTTTATTACTTCAGAGGTTGCATGAAAATGTTTAAATAATCTCAAATCATTAATTCATGAGCTGACCCTACTTGTCTATAAACAATTCATGTCCTCAACAACAACAACCACAACAACAACAACAACAAAAGCCTGCAACAAAAAGGTGATTTAGGAATACAGCAATAAAAATATGAAAGAGAAATGCCTTTTATTTATTTAACCAAAACAGAGGCTGCTGCAGCTGCAGGAACCTCTTCTGACTGATGTGACATGAGTCACTACATTTAAAAACAGACGCTCTAAACAGATGGCTATTCAGCTAAAGGCTTCGGGCATTATTTCCCACTCTTAGTCATGTTTGCCAAAGAAGAGGGCACTAGTTTTCTACTATAGCTTCAGTATACACACGACAACAGATTGCTGATAAATAACTGCTAATCAATGTCACATTACCCACCATAATTTACATTTTTAAGAGTGTTGCTAGTTAGAAAGAAATACCAAGAAGCAAAATTTATAGTCCAGGTAAACAATCAATTTGAAAGGACTTAAATGTAGGCTATGGCCAATATACAATTCAAAGACTATGTCTACTCTAATAAATATTTCAAGTTACATTTACTTTCTAGTCATTCATTCATGTTGGAAGTTTTCACTGCCAAAGTAATGACTAGCAAAAAATATAGCTGAAGCATAAACCAATTACAGATCGGCTGATATTCACATAATTACAGTTTTTTGAATCAGTCTTCTAAAAGCACATTACAATACATGCTTTAAAATACTAGCCTCCACAAACCTGCTTTTGGATTATAAGGTCTATGTTAATCATCCAAAGAAACACAGCAGTCTTTTGCACTGGTGATGTGTGAAAACTCTAGGATAAATGACATCCAGACTCCTGAAGTGAGAACATGCTAGAAGTTGTCCCCAAGAAAGGATAGAAGGCCCTTCTGAGGGTATGTCTGAGCAAGACTGAGAAAAAGCTTAAAGCAATATCAAGGACACCATCATTTCTGTGGACTCCTACAAGAGCTTCATGACCAGAATGCCCATGCCCACTTTTGGCCACATCTACTTCTGCCCACCTTGCCCACTGAAGCCTGACAGGGCCACAATGCTCCCATCTCAATCCCCAGCCACCCAGCCCCTATTCTGCTTAAAATATGTCACGTGGAGGGACACCTAGGTGGCTCTGTCAGGGTCCAGGATCAAGCCCGATATTGGGCTCCCTGCTCAGCAGAGAGTCTACTACTCCCTCTCCCCTCATGCACACTTGTGTGCAGCACTCTCTTTCTCAAATAAATCTTAACAAGAAAAAAATATGTAACATGGTTTCCGTCTCCTTGTTCTTGAGATAAAGACCCAAGCCCTTATCATCCCTGGAAAGCCACTGGTAGCCTGGCTATGCCTCATCTATCTCTACATGACACGAAGATCTGCTTCGTCTGACACCATACTCCCAGGCATTCTCTCCACTAGAGCCGCACTTCATGCCTGGACTATACCAAGCCTCCTGCCACCAAGAGCTGCTATCTTCTCTCTTGTATAACACCATCACTCCTCTCTCTGCCTCCTTCAAGTGTGCTCTACTGTCACATCTCAGTTCAAACACCACTTCCTCGGATAACTCGGATTTCCTTCATTAAGCCCCATATTATCTATACAGTACTGTACAGTTCGCAATTGCTGTACCTACTTTTTTTTTCCATTTACTTAGGTGATTTTATTAACATCTTGCCCTCTCCCCCACAGCCTAAATACATAGGCCCTAAGTCCAAATCTATACTCAACACTGTATTTCCCAGGGCTTGTAGTACAGTGACTGGCACAAACTGAGCACTCAATAAATACCTGTTGAATGAATGAGTGAAGAAGGGGATTTAAAGAAATCAATAGGCATCTTTCAGCAGGAAAATTTACTGCTACATTTTCAGTTGCAATCCCACAACAATTTATTCTCATTGAATTGGAAATTTGTGAAAAGTACTCTTTAGGGATCAAATTTTTCATATGCTGACTTCAAGAATGAAGACAAAATTCTTCATACATGACCCCATAAATTTACATCACAAAAGTAACAGGGTATTCTAGAGTTAAGTCTTTAAAAACCAGACTGCTAAAAAGAGACAAAAGAGGAGTTCATGAAGATAAAGAAATGGATAGGGGAATCGACTGAAAACAAAACTCAGATAGTAAAGAAACTCCCTGAAGAGAATAAATGGTTTATAGAAAAGAATATATTTACTGTTGGAATAAAAAAGATACTAGGGTATAAAACTGTTGGCCAAAAAGAAAGAGATTAATACATGAAAATGATCCTTCAAATACAGGCAAATTAAACAACTGATTTTTTAAAATTCAGTAAATTGTAGATTAGATGACAGCCTATTAAGGATATAATACTTTATAAAAATGTCACAATCAACAACAAAAAAAAAAATGTCACAATCAACACCCCAGCAGATATTTTACAACATTCATTTTTCCTTGTTAGAGTTATGTCAACTTAGAGATTTGGAAGTTTAATTTTTCCCCAAAAATATTTATACTTCTAAAAGTCTTGTACTTTAAGTAAAGGCCATCACTTATAAGTACTTATTTTATGTAGAGATCATTTGAGATGTCAAGAGATCAATTCATCACAGTCTATGTATTCCATTAGGATACGATTTACTGTGGAGAGAGCCAAATATAAAATATCAAATGGTAACCATTTAAGCTTGACTACCTTATTAAAGACTGTGTTACTGCCATGTAGATATTCCAGTGTGTTCATTCCTCACCTAATTTTTTTATTTTCTTGACTTCCTTGTTCATTATTGCTTTGCGGCTAGCATTTCCTTTTGACATGTATTGATCATGCTAATAGCTAGAATACTGCTTTTCATGCCTGGAATTGATGGACTGTACTTTATAAAAATCCTTATGAATTGACAAACAAGTTTATTTAATGATGTTTATTCAAAAGAATATTTTTTAGACATTTTCACATTTGAAATACATTTTTAAAAAAAAAAAAAAAATCCTAAATGTTACAAAGACTTATTAGTCATGAGAACAAGTAAGAGTACTAAACAGAAGTAACACACCTCTTCATTTAACTCTTTGAATAGTACCTGGTATTTTTATGACTCAATACACAAATGAATGGCACAAATCTTTGTGATGAGAAAACTAGTCCTCGAATTAAAGAAGGATGAGAAAACTGAACCTGTTTTAAATGTGGGCAACCCATAGTCTACAGAATCCAACCAATTCTACATGCACAACTATTTAATCCTGCAAGATACTTCTTGGAAGTGTTCCTGTTTTATAAACTCCTATGATCTTAGTTGGAACTTAGGGGTGATTCAGGGCAAGACGTAAACTAAAATAAGAATTCTCTTCTTCAACAGCCTTAAAAAGACAATCCTCTGTTTAAACAAGTCCACCAATGGTTGTATGAGGAAGGAAAAGGCAAATGCCAGGCATATATAACACAGATACTCACGTACTAAAATACCATGATCCAAAATGGAAACCCACCAGGTGTTACAGACAAAGCAGAGAGGGGAGGAAAGGAGAGGGGAGAGGAGGGGAGGGGAAGGGGAAGGGAAGGAGGGAGGGGAGGAGGAGGAGAAGAAAACAAACACCCTCTGAAACGAAAGATAATGAGAAGGAATAAGCTTGCCTAAATGAGGTGGGGGGGGGGTGCAGTCCATTAAGCATCTTGGTTTCATCTCAGCTGGTGATCTCAGGATCATGAGACAGTCCATGTGGAACTACACACTCAGGTCAGAGTCTACTTAAGACTGTCTCTCCTTCTTTCTCTGCCCCTCCCCACTGCTGCATGCTCCCTCTCGCGTGCGTTCTCTTGTTCTCTCTCAAATGAATCTTAATAAGTAAATAAATAAATAAATAAATAAATAAATAAACAAACAAACAAACAAACAAGTCCTCAGAGTATGACGGGACTAAGATGTCTGGTGAATTCAATCAAAGTATTCAGAGTTTGGCCTTTGAGAAACATTACTAAATTATATATATTTATATACAATTATTATAAGCATTGAATCAGTTATGAGACAATGGTACTCTGGGTGACATTTTTTAAGAGAAATTTTTTTTTAAGATTTTTATTTATTTATTCATGAGAGACAGAGAAAGAAAGAGGCAGAGGTAGAAGCAGGCTCCATGCAGGAAGCCCAGCCCAGTGTGGAGCTCAATCCTGGGACTCCAGGACCACACCCGGGCCGAAGGCAGGTGCTAAGCCACTGAGCCACCAGGGAACCCTTTTAAGAGGAATTAAAAGGGACATTGTCTAAAGCAGAAACAACAAACACAATAGATACTGGACAATACAGAAGCACTGTCTACTCAGATCAGGGCCACAGTATTAGACTTATTCATAACCTGAGTGAAATGTACCAAAAACAGGGACACCTGGGTGGCTCAGCGGTTGCGTATCTGCCTTCGGCTCAGGGTGTGATCCCAGGTCTGGGGATTGAGTCCCACATCGGGCTCCCTGTGAGAAGCCTGCTTCTCCCTCTGCCTATGTCTCTGCCTTTATCTGTATCTCTCTCATGAATAAATAAATAAAATATTGTTTTTAAAAAAAGTGCCACCAACATACCCAACTCCTTTGATCCTGTGTTCACCAAGCAACCTTCTGTCTTATAGCTTAGTTTCTCAGGTACTAAGACACCATAAAAGAGAGATGCTGGAGAGTAAGGAGGTTCCCTAATCACTGTAAAGGTATGTATACCCTTGTGTCAATTAATTAACAAGCATTGTGGATTATACATCAACTTCTTTGTGAGTGGCTCAAGTCCCCAGTGGTCCAGGTCCCCTGGACCAAACCCTGGGCAAATTCATGGAACTTTTATAAAGCTAAGGTGCTAATCTCAAACAATGGTCTCAAATGTTTTGGTTTCAGAACCCCTTTACATTCTTAAATATTCCAGATGACTACAAAAGGGTTTTGTTTATATTAGTTGCATTTATCAATATTTACTGCATTGGAAATTAAAACTAAAAATTAGTATTATTAATTCATTTAAACACAATAAGCCCATTACAATTTATCATAAATAACATTTTTAGGAAAAATAACTATATTTTCCAAAGTAAAAAATAGTGAGAAGAGGGGTACTGATTTTCATTTTTTACAAAACACTTTTATGTCTGCCCAAATAGAAGACAAATGGATTGCCATATCTGTTTCTACATTTAATACCCTGCAAAGTGCTTTCGTGGTTAAAGTACACTAAGGAAATCTGGCTCCAAATAAACAGGCAGTTGGAGAAGAGAGGAGCATTTTAATAACCCTTTCAGTTAATCATAGGTACTATGCCAAAGCTTGATTAATGGCAGTTTCCAAAATGTTAGTTGAACTGTTGAGTCTAAAAACTACATCAGTAAACTTCGCATATTCTGTCACACTGAAATCCATCATCTAGCCTGCAGGCCAAGTGAATCTGTCACCTGTGCACAACTTTGCAATACCATACGCTGATCACCTGGGAAATTCCAGTTCACTGAACTAAGAAGATCTTCCATATGTTAACATGGAAGATTTTTACCATATAATATCAAAAACTCACATTTACTGATATACCATATAATTTTACCACATAATATCAAAAACTCACATTTACTGATATCATCAATGATTTCATCAGGAAAATTAAGTTTGGGAAACCTATCAACTCACAGTGACTGATACAAGTTTTTAAAAATGTAATTTTCACATTAAATCACAAATTTTATCATAAGCAACAAATATTGTCAGTTTTCCCTGACAAGCTCACTTCATTCATTTTGGAGAAAATACCTACCAAATACAAATACCTAAGTCTGAAGAACCATAGTTTATCAGTCATTCTTTTAAGAAGAAATGGTGATCTGCCAAAAATGTGGCTGGCTCAACACAAAACTCCTAATTGTACCAATGTTCTTCCTTGAGATAACCACAACATGCAGCAGAAGTGCTTTATGTATATACTTGCTATTTTGTTTTCTGTCACAGAATATTAAAAAGACATGTGGGGATCCCTGGGTGGCACAGCGGTTTAGCGCCTGCCTTTGGCCCGGGGCGCGATCCTGGGGACCCGGGATCGAATCCCACATCGGGCTCCCAGTACATGGAGCCTGCTTCTCCCTCTGCCTGTGTCTCTGCCTCTCTCTTTCTCTCTCTCTCTCTCTCTCACTCTCACTCTCTGACTATCATAAATTAATTAATTAATTAATTAATTAATTTTTAAAAATTTTAAAAGACGTACTCAAAAGGATCGAAGATTTAATAAAATGAATAATTTTCACTTGTTTGTCAAGGACGTTCTTAAATGAAATCTAAGGTTTAGTCCTGTGTGTGTGGTAGTAAAGAATACAATGACTACTAGTACAACTAGTTCCTCTGCCTTGATTCATGCTGAGGCATCAGCATTTTTACCCACCACTTCTGCACTATTAGTGTAAATGCGTAAAAAGGTGAAAAAAGGCGAATGATGTCTTTTTTTTTTTTCTAAGATTTTATGTACTTACTTATTTGAGAGAGAGTGATTGAGAGAAAAAGCATATGAGCAGGGGCAGAGAGAGAAGAGAGAGAAGCAGATCCCACTGCCGGTCAGGGAGCCTGTCACGGGACTCCATCCCAGGACCCCAGGATCATGACCTGAGCCAAAGGCAGATGCTTACCGACTGAGCCACCCAGGCGTCCAATAATGTCTTAATATTACAAAATTGTTTCCACTCACATAGAGCCTAAAGGGACCCCTTGTTACCTCTGTGGCTGCAGACCAATTCTTTGAAAACTGATGGCCTAAGGATTGTTGAGCAAGCATCCAAAATGTCCACTAGAAAGCCCTGCCTGGAACAGCCAAAAGGCTTCTCTCCCAGAGATTTCTTTTACCGGCAAAGAAGGAGACTCCCTACTTAGTGAGACAATGGATTTATAAAGACCTCTAATAATTCTTCACAAGTTAAATCTATCCTAGAAGTTTTATCCACTTCTTATAGAATAGTGCAAAATAAATTTCTGCCTACAGTGGAGACTGTTTTATGGGTCTCCAAAAACTCAATGCTTTTTTTCATCTCTAGGAGAAATATATCCAATTGTTAATAACCATTCCCCATATGACATGGTCCCCGGATTGAGCCTCATCCCAGCTACCATTTCTGTCATGGCTCCACCGTTCAAAGTCCTTCTTAAAATGAAGCTTCCCAAAATGAGCTTATAACCCCAGATATCTCTGATGAAGACAGAGCAGTAAAACTGGTAAACTACACAATACTTCCAACTTAACTTCATTAGTCATATACCAAATACCCAGCTCTTTCTCATTCATAGTTGAGTCAAGCTCCATCTCCTCCATCTATACCTGCCAATCTTCTTTTTAAAAACCTTAATGCAGGGCTTCACATTCATCCCCATTACATTTTACCCTGTTGATCAGATACACAGACCAAAGGTAATCTTTTAGAAACTTGGCTCAACCATATAAATACTGACTGTCCCTCTCAGCTGTATGAAAAAGAAAAGAATCAGCTTTATGCAGTCTTTTTAAACATGCTTTCTTTCTCATTACCTAAGACTTCTGTTATTCTTTCTAAATCAACAAGTGTTAAATAAGACCAAACCACAGGCAGAGTCCTGCGCCATAAAACCATGGACTTTCTTTCTGGGCCACAAAAAAACTCAATCAAGATCCACTAGGATATATAAACCCTCCTTAACACATATGCCTAAATTTTGCAAAAGTTAAAATTCTATGTAACTGCTTTTAGTCAGTTACTCTAGAAAAAGGCCAAAGTCTTCCTTTTTAAAATAAAAGAATCATGTTTCCAGATGTGAAAAATTCAATCAGATGACAGTCACATGTGATTCCCTTCCCTCACTCTGAGAAAGGCCACGGCAAAATGCTATTACATTCCAGGTCACTCATGATGTCACTGCCAAAGAGATGCTTTTCGCCATATATCCTAGACTATTAAATATAGTTGAAACGACGTCTTCCAGTTTTCATTCTCTAGAAATGAGAAGCCTCCTGTCTTCGGTAAGTGGCCACAGAAAATGAAAGTACGTTTTATAAAATCTAGGCCTCTTTCTACTCCTCACTAGTCACTTTATCTGGAATGTTAAACATCTATTCAAAGCAAAAAAGCATACTAAAAAGGATGGAGTCAAAATGTCCCCAGACACCTGGCTTCAGCGCCTTAAAACTGAATGATCCTGAGCCTTTACCTTGCATCTCTATGACAGTGAGTTCATCCATTTATCAGCACCTCAGCAGATTCAGAAAACTGAACGTGTTACAGCATCATTGTACAGAACAGTCTGAGATAACATATATATAAACATGCCTCATAAACTGTCTGCCACAGAATAAAGTTTTCAGTATACATTCGGTTCCATCTTTCCAGCCCCAGTGTCTTTCAAGGAGAAAGCATTCCCACATTACAGCATATGCTTCCTTTCAACCCATTTAAGGCAAAAACCAAGTATTATTCTGAGTCCCCACAGCAGACAAAAGGTGTCACTATCAGACCAGGAGCTAATAGCTTTCAGAGAAGATATTATAGACTGTGATATAATTGAGATCAGTAAGTAGGTTTTGTCCATCTTAGGATGTAGGTATAAGGCACACTAAAAGCACTTTAAAAAGAGGGAGAGGGAGAGGGAGAGGGAGAGGGAGAGGGAGAGGGAGAGGGAGAGGGAGAGGGAGAGGGAGAGGGAGAGGGAGAGGGAGAGGAAGGGAGAGGGAGGGAGAGGGGGAGGGAGGGGGAGGGGGAGGAGGAGGAGGAGGAGGAGGAGGAGGAATAGTAGTTTGCCAAACTAGTGATCCTTAACCTAAAAAAAAAGAAAAAAAGAAAAAAGAAAAAAAAAACTATTACCCATGGGGGAAAAAGGTACAGATTCAAGAGTGATTTATATTCAATTAAAAACTTCCTTCTTGGGGGGCCTGGGTGGCTCAGCAGTTGAGCGTCTGCCTTTGGCTCAGGGCGTGATCCCAGAGTCCTGGGATGGAGTCCCACATCAGGCTCTCTGCATGGAGCCTGCTTCTCCCTCTGCCTATGTCTCTGCCTCTCTCTGTGTCTCTCATGAATAAATAAAATATTTTTTTAAAAATTTTTTAAAAATAAAAACTTCTCACATTTCAAAAGTGACTTAATGCCTAGGTGGTGCAACTGGCTGAACATCTAACTCCTGGTTTAGGTTCAGGTCATGATCTAGGGGCTATGAGATCAAGCCCCATGTTGGGCTCCACTCTGAGTGCAGAGTCTGCTTCAGATTCTCTCTCCCTCTGCCCCTCCCTGAAATAAATAAATAAATCATTTTTTTTTCCGTCTCTAAGGCCTTAAAATTAAAACTTCAATGGCAAAAAAAAAAATCAACAGCTAAATACAACCTGGCTAGGTATTAGCACTGAATGTAGTTATTCTTCAAATATAATTATCACTTTTATCAATAAAACCACTACAAACTAAGAGACCAACAAACTCAAGAAACTATGTCACTATCGTCCAGAGAAAAAGGCAAAGAAAAATGGCAGTCCAACTCTGACATGGTAGGAGGCAGAATACTGACATAGGTATTTTAAAATATGGTATAATAGATATATATGCTATAGTGAAAAATATGCATATATCCCTGTTTCACAGCTTATTGCCTTACCATGGTTGCAAGGAAAGAAAATCTAGGACCTTTAACATACTATATTTCCTTTCCTCAATTACCTTACACAGTATGTTCTTGTTAGGTATCAAAATAGAGAAATGTGTAATTGGTAAATATTTCTAAATACTGGCCTAATGATTGACAGACAAAATACCATATAACCAATTCTATTTTCATTTCCATCTTACCAAATTAATAAAATTAAACACTTCAATATAACTTAACTTGCTTTAAGTACAGAAATCAAAAGGAAAAGCAGTCAATTAAATAAATATGTTATAATGTGAGAATGGAAGAATGGCCAGGCCAGGACAGCCTACTGCAAACATTTATATGAAATTTGGGAACACTACAACTCCACTTTTGCAGGCAAAGGTTAACAGAAGTACTACACAGTATAAATAGAAAATACAATAAATAATCTAAGGAAATAAAGGTTTCCCAGTGGCAAAGTAGTAAAAGTAGCAGCTAAAGCATACAAATTAGAAAAAGCCACCACATAATTTAAGATATAAGGCTTCTCTATGATTAGATAAGGTGAACAAATACAAGAAATTCAACCATAATTGACTAAAAGTGATTAATAATTCTAAGACAAACTCTGGAAAGAGAAATCAGTAGAAAAACACTGAATTCACTTAAATAATTAAAGCTATTCCTCCTCCAGGTAAGAAGCTAGAGTTGGAGCTAAAGAGATACTACATCTTCTACAAATTGATTATTTCTTCACTAGAATAAAGAAAGAGAATAGGTTTGACTCAAAGCAACCTAAGGTCCAAACTGTATTTGACTCTGCAATTTTGTTGCTTACAGGTGCCATGTGGACTGCACTAGTTTCTCTAATCCAAGTCTTGTTTAATATATTTATCTCTATGAGATGTCTCTGTGGAACAGTTGTTACTAGTTACCAACACCTATCTGAACAGATAACAAATTTAACTTAGAGTTTTCAAAGTAAATGTGGAAGTCTACCACATGAGATAAACAAGTGAAAACTTATGTATATGGAAATACAGAAACGTCTTCACATAGGAAAATACTAGCTACTGCCTCTGCCAGAAAAGAAAAAAGAATAATATTAAGGCAGGAAGGGGTAGAGAGGTAGGGGATCAATTATCTCAGTAGTTCTGACCTGTGGTATGTATAATGGATTGAGAACTGAGAATAAAGAGGGCAAAGTTCTTGAGTTTAATTAATTAAATGCCTAGAGTGCTAGATAAACCCTTCTAACATACATTCCCTCAGCATTCCTCAAACTCTTAAGTTTTGGAACAAGTCAGTTATATTAGCTCCTACTATGTTTTTCTTAATAATGTAAATGTTTATTTAAGTATCAGAAAACACACAGAAAAGTACACATATGATAAGGGTACAAACTCAACTTTCACAAAGTAAACACATCTGTGTAACAAGTGCCACCCCCTCCCCCATGCAAACCACCACCATCACAAAACTCAGAACCCTCACCTCCCACCCAGGGCCTCTCCCAGGCATTACCTCCCAGCAAGTGTATTTACCAGCTCGATTTCTGTTACCACAGATTACTTTTGCCAAGGTCTATACTCACAAAAAATCAGAAAACCACTTGGAAAGAAAGCAGTTCTAAAAATCATCATAGCAATTCACAATCTTTCAAACCTTAAACATTTATAAAGATAAATTTATAACATAACACTTATAAAAATAAATTCTCATGTAAAGATAAATTCTTATATAATTTACACCCATTTTTATAGTCACTCAGTCTTTCCAATGTAATTCTTGTTCCTTCTGTGCATTAAGTACTTAGAAATACCACTTTGCCTGAAATCTCCATCATCTCACATGAAAATTTCTCAACTAATGATATTTAGTATAATTTTAAAATTACCTTCTATATTGATATTAACTTGGTACCCAATCATACCACTCTTGATATATTTAATAGGTCTCTTTCATTATTATCTCCCTACATAACGAATTTTATGTTATTAAAAACACACAAAAAGGATAATCTGTCATATGAAAAAAGCTAATATATTAAGAGTTCATTATCATATTTAGAAGAAAGTCAGTGTCAGGTAAGTATTTACTAACACCAACTTAAATTTTATAAAAGTAATTCCTTTGTTGGAATTCCCAAAACAGAATTCTTTTTTTTTTTTTTTTTTTTTATGATAGGCACACAGTGAGAAAGAGAGAGAGAGAGAGGAAGAGACACAGGCAGAGGGAGAAGCAGGCTCCATGCACCAGGAGCCCGACGTGGGATTCGATCCCGGGTCTCCAGGATCACGCCCTGGGCCAAAGGCAGGCGCCAAACCGCTGCGCCACCCAGGGATCCCCCAAAACAGAATTCTTAATAGGGGTCACAGAATTTTCTGAGTTAGTTCCACAGATTTGTGCTATGTTTATGATGGCTATGATAGTACTTTGGTTCTCAATCAAAACCTCTGATAACAGATTATTTTGTATTAAAATATTTGCAGAAACCTAAATTTATACAATCTGACAATTCCAGTTTCTCCATAGTTAGGAAGAATTAGAGTCCTAAAGATTTGCAGAGCAAATTGTTCTTTGAGACTGAGCTACAAAGCGATATACTAGATAATCCTGAAAATTAAAGTTAGATTTAGAGCTAAGTTCAACTACAAAACTATAAAAGGCTAAGCAGTCATCAAAAGGAAAAATTACCAACTTCCACCTCATTTTAAAAGTATCCAAAACACAAAGAGAAGAACATGAATCTATCTTTATTAACAGCAAAATAAACACTATGACCATATCTATTAGAAGTTTAAGTAATTGCCTAAGATCCCAATGACATATCAGAAGCACAAGTAAGATGCTTGTCACATCTCTTAACTGTCAATGTCCTTTATCTGAGCATCTCTATAATCCAAGAAACTTACTTTGTGGCTTTTTCCATTCCATATTGTTCTTAGCTAATAATAAACAGGAGCAATTGAAAGGATATCACTCCAGTTTTTGTGACCACACTGCTCCATCTGGTGCCATTTACAACAGAAGACTATTACTATTACTGGCTATCTGTGCACTGGAGCTCAAGTAAGAGGAGAACACACAAAGCCAAGAAAGTAAGGCTTACTAGATGGCAAGGATGACAATATTTTCTGGAGACAACAAATGGTTAGATGTGCCCAAAGTCAAGTCAAAAAAGAATGAACTTCAAATCTATTCATCTTGCTTCCCATCAAAATTAAATTTGATCCTCACTGTTGCCTCTGATCCATTCTTCTCACTACTTCCCAAGTTATCCAGCTAAAACACAGCTCTGATCATGTCACTCCCTTTTCTAAAACTTGTTATTGCCTACAGACTTCTGGTTGGCTCAGTCTGCCTTCATTTCAGGTCATGATCCCAAAGTCCTGGGATCAAGCATTGCATCAGGCTCCTTGCTCAGTATGGAGTCTGTTTCTCCCTCTCCCTGGGCCTTTCTTTGCCTCTCGCCCTGGCTTGTGCTCTCTTTCTCTCTCTCTCTCAAAAAAATAAATAAAATCTTTATAAATAAATAAAGCCCCCAGATTCTACCTCCTACCAACTATTATAAGACTCAGGTTCCACCAACTCTCACAGCTCACTATTACATCAATTTGTGTATCGTAAAAGGTAGAATCTTAATTTAGTGGATCCAATAGAATTTTATTTAAAGTAATACACAAAGATATCTAAATTACTAATCAAATCTAAAGGACTAATCAAGACAGCTGTTGTTAACAGCTCCACCTTACTATGTATTATTTATATGTGGAAGAAATTTCTAAAGAACCTGGAGTTTTCTCTTTAAAAAAAAAATGACTTTATTTTTAAGTAATCTCTATACCCATCATGGGGCTCAAATTTACAAATCCCAAGATCAAGATTCACATTTTCTACCCATTGAGCCCACCAGGAGCCCCGGTTCCTTCTTAAATAGAAACATTCATCTTGAAATCTTATCTGTACACATCATTTATAAACATTCTTTCTTTTTAAAAAAAAAAAAGTTACAATCTAACTTTAAAAACAATTTCTCATTCAAGTATTTGGTCTTCTGTATATGAAAAATAGGTGTTAAATCAAAATTTACTCTGTACCTCATCCAACTGGAAACTGACACTGGCAACTTAGACAATAGGAATACAAAATACACTCACGTCATCACAAATTATACTATAAAGCAATCACTTCCCTAAAAAAATAGTTTTAAGTAAAATAAGGTTTGTGAGATAGAAAATGGGGGAAAAATTACACTTCTATAGATAATGGTTTTAATAGAAACACTAGAAAAATCTCAAAACAGACTTTTTTTTGTGGGGGTGGGGGTGGTACAGGAATGTTTAAACATACTCCTACCTATGCTAGAACCTAAAATCGTATAACCCAGTGAACTTCTGGGAAGTGGGAAACTCAGAGTTTATAACCCACAAGTCCCACCACCTTTCACTATCCTTCAGTCCCATGCCTTCCTCCAATTTAATCTCCATGGCTGCTCACTGCAGTCACTGCTATGCACAAACCTTTACCTCCCTTGCACCTCATTTTCTTGTATAGGTTGGCAAAACCCTTGTTCATTCCAGCTCCCCACCTGAAAATCAGTGCCTGAATCTGTGCCGCGTATGTGACTACAGAACACCCAAGAGCCCACACAAACTAGTCTTAAACTCAAAATCACAACTTAAGTGGACTCCCTTGGCGCTGTGCAGAAAAATCACATTTCCCTAGGCCCATCACTTTCCTACTCTCCTAGATATCTCTTTTCTTCTATACTCTCCAGAAACCTCTGACACTTCTTCATCTTAGCTCTCAAGTGATGACCTTACTTTCTTTTTCAATGACAGAGAAATTCCACATTCCACATCTACTACCTATCTGCTTTCTTTCCCATTACTCTACATGACATGTCCTTGCTCTTATCTAAAGCCAAACCCTCACTTCTGTACTTTTTCCTATCTTCTATAGCTTACTAGCTTACTAGCTTACTGAAGAACAATGCACCTTCAGCAAATTCTACCCATCCTCTCTGGCACTGTCCATTTCTCATCTTCTACTGTATCATGCCCAACATATAAAACAAGTTTTTTTAAGAAGCAGACAAGAGAAGTAGAGAAATATAGTTTCCTTCTCAAAAACTTAGAGATCCACAAAACCAATGTATATTATAGAAACCAACAGACCTCAACTAACATCATGTTTACTCATCCCACCTAGAGATCTGGGTCATTATTCAAGGACTGCCTCTTTTATAAAGTTTCACACCCTCAACCTACCCTAATTTCCTGCACTTTCAGAGTACTTTGATCACCCTAACATACTGCACACTACAACTTCTACAGAGAGATATGTATGTTTATCTCCCCTCTTGAGATTTTAACCTTCCTGAGGTTAAAGATTTTGTTTTAGTAACTACACTGCAAGGCACACAGAAGGCAGGCAGTGAACGTTCATCAAATGAAGAAATGAATGAATTACTGAATGCATTTCCTATAGTTTACAAATCTGAAAAACTGTAACCAAAAATTTGTTGGAAGAAAAGCTGATTGAAATATATTACAACCACCTTTTAAAAAGATCAGAGGATTTGAAAGTAATAGGAGACTATAACTGACAATAGTTTATAACTACTACTTGGATTGGATGTAGTAAATATGTGGAAATAAATTCACAGTGGTTAAAGAAGTTCTATAGATTATAACTGTGCCAAAACTTCTGAGATTCAGACAAACCATGCTATGCGCAAATAAATATTATAATAGTTTTTTTTATAAGAGAGGTTTTTTTTTATAACAGAGTTTTTAAATGAAACCATCCATAAGCAACTACTTCAGTTCAGTGTTACTTAAATACAAGACTGGTAGACTACATTTTAAAATGCAAATTTTGGAGGATGCCTGTGTGGCCCCATTGGTTAAGCATCCAACTCTTGATTTCAGCTCAGGTTGTAATCTCAGGCTCATGAGATGGAGCTCCACAACAGGCTCCACACTGGGCATGGATCCTCCTTAAGATTCTCTCTCCTCCCTCCATCCCACCCCCCCAAGTCATTCATGTGTGTGTCCTCTCTCTCTAAAAAAACAAAATAAAAAAATAAAATGCTAATTTTTAAATTAACCTATAAAATCAAGTTAATGTATAAAACAGTATCATAAAGCATACCAAATAAAATGACTAAGTATCACCAAAAAACATTTAATTTAAAATATCAAATTGCAAATTTTTTACCACCACATGAATTCCAGAACTATCAATTCCTAGTGTTTATAAATAAACATGTACTTTGGTACTGAAACTCTTATGTTAATTTTATAACAGAACCAAAACACCCATTAAGGTGAAATGTCACTTTTCAACTATAAGACAAATATCCCAGTGCATTCACAATTTCTGAAAATTTACTTTATTTCTGTTTAAAAATTCATAGGATTCAGTGAAATTAAACAGCACTACTTTTTTAGTGTAAGGAAAGGGGAAGAAAAAAAAACACCTCAGGTTATTTTCCTAAGTGAGTTATAAATTCTCCTTGTATAAGAAAAAAAGAGTGTGTGCACGCACGTGTATGTGTATGCAAAGAAGATGAAGCAAAAAAATAAATAACGGCTTCCTTAAACAAATATTTGAGAGAATGTTCTTTCAGATAACTGGGTCAGAACAAAATTCCCAGGTTTGTAACATTACACTGAGTAGAAGCCATTACGCTGAGTAGAAGCAAAACTCCAAATATAGTTTACAAGTCACCATACCAACTCCCCTTAAGCCTCATTTAAGAAGGATTACTGCCTACAATCTAACCTTGCTGTGCCACTGCTTCAGTCCTGAGTCCAAAGAACTGATTAAACAAACATGGGGTTTCAGCAAATGTACTCTTCATTAGCTACAGAGAACACACTGAAGAGGGCTATTCAATGTTCAGAAACTCAAATGCCCTCTGGTAAAGTTGCCACATCTTTAGTTAAACTTCTAACATAATTACAATCAATCTGCAGTAAACGTGGTGGATGAGACTGTATTTCAATATTAAATAATGAAAATTAACAGAAGTAAATTAGTTACAGAACATGGATGGTATGGAAAATAGTTTTTAAAAGTACATAAATGAAAACTTATAGTTCCAGGAAATGTGGAGTTTGTGTTAACAAAGAAGAGAGATGTTTTCAGCTAAGTGGCAACTAGCCAATGTCTCACTTTGAATCAAATCTATCAATGAAATGAGGTTTTCCAGTAAGCTATAAGAGTAATAAAATTTTAGGCTTCAAAGAAATGCAGCTTAAGAAAAAATTCTGTGGCAAACATTCAAAATGTCAGTAAAAGTAACAATAAATCATTTATCCAACTTGAAATCTGAACACTACCCAGAGATGTCAATTATACCAGACCTCTATCTAAGCTGCAGGTTTGAACTACTTTTCTGAAGTCAAATATTCACACACACACACACACACACACAATCAATAAAAACCATTATTTTGATTTAAATCACATATCTAAAAACCATTAACTATTTATCACTTGAATTGGCATTCTCAGTTTTACAAGAGAACTAAAAGTCATTCCTATTAAAGTTTCAATACTATCTAAGGCTTATCTGACAATCACTACCAAATATTTATGACCCATGCCAGTTAGAAGTAATACTGTGCAGGATTTCTCATAAGGATACAGTGTTTGAGTTTCAAAAGAATACATTTAGGAATATCATCACAGAATTGACTCCAATGTTAATGAATCATGAAAAGCCAGCAAGCACATCCAAAAGACTTGTTTTGTATTATCAGCCGGTGGCAACTCACATAAATTTTATCATAAATGTACACCAAGAAATTTTAACATATGAACATCTTTATTCTTAAAGTATCTCATGGTAAAAATTCATAACTGGTGAAAACTAGCATTCAATTTAATTAAACTATGAAAAACTACAAAATGTTTACTCTCCTACAGAGTAGTCAGTGGAAAGCAGTATTATTGGGTAACCAAAAGGAATCGATAAAGGCAATGACTCTTATTTTTTAAAACATAAGAAACCTATATAACAAATTGTAATATGAATATAACAAGACTCATATGATCACTGTAACACAAATTAATTCCTGAATCTTACTACATGAATCTTACAAGGGTGTTTCAAAGATCTCTGCAAGACCAAAATTGTTCTTAGGTAACACCTAATGAAAAATCAACAAGACTGCTGATTATGACATTTAACAACATGCAGAGTCCAAAATTCTTTAGCATACCAATCAAGGCCCATGGTCATCTGGCTCCATCCATTCTCTTTGATCTATTACCTATCAACTCCTTGTCCTGCCTACTTATTACAAAAATTTTGCTGGTTACACACTTGCCTTTCTTTCCATGCCTTTATTCATTGTATTCCCTTCTGAAATAAAAATCTCTTCACTTCAGCATCTCATCATACTCTTCTTTCAAAGGTTATCATTTTCAAATACTACTTCCTCCATAAAGCCTTCCTATTTTTCCCAAGCAGTAATCATCTCTCTTCTGAATTATAATAGCATAGCTATAACAATTTCACAAAACCTCACTTTGTATATAACATTATTCTTAGTCTCATATCTTAATATGTCTTCTTTCCCCTACTTGACTGAATGTCCTGTGCGCAGATTACACCTGCTAAGCCAAAACAAGCAGTAATCCATAAAGCCCCAAACCAGAAGAGATCAGATACAGGTTTAAGAAAGAAAGAAGCAAAGTCTTTCTACTAAAAAAAAAAAAAAAAAGTCTTTCTACTCAACCCATGGGGGAAAAGAAAGCTTCGATTTCTATACCTGTGTTTTCATTCCTATTTAGTGGTTTTATTGCAAAGTTAATTGTTTTTTTCAGGAATAACATATATGAACCCAATAAAAGTCTTAAAATCAATGTCTCACTCAATTGTCACAGAAATCCTGAGTTAGGCATGTGATACAAAGCCCATTATAAAGCTGAAGAAATCAAACCTCAAATGATTAAATGACCCATTACAAGGTCATTCATTACAGGAAGAATGCAGAAAAGCTGGTGCTAGAGTGTGAGCTTTGTGATACTAGCTTATGTGAACCACCCTGCCTCTGGATTATCAGTAGCAAAATTAATCACAAAATTTAGAATATGGAAGGACAGATGAAAGAGCAAAGATACAGTGAAAATCTTCATCATAGACTCTATAGTTCAAAGAGCCCACATTCAGTGCATGTATGATAGATCTGTTCTTTTCAACAGCAGCCAAAAAAATGTGTTCCCAAGTCCATACTTCGCAATTCAAAATTCTTACACTAGGGACGCCTGGGTGGCTCAGTGGTTGAGCATCTGCCTTCAGCTCAGGGCATGATCCTGCGGTTCCGGGATCGAGTCCCACATCGGCCTTCCTACATGGAGCCTGCTTCTCCCTCTCTTATGTCTCTGCCTCTCTGTGTGTCTCTCATGAATAAATAAACAAAATATTTTTTAAAAAATTCTTACGCTAATTTAATCCGTCTTTTTTTTTTTTTATTGCTCTCCCAAACTTTCAGCTTCCAATCACATTACTGAGTGGCCACATACAGCATGTTTATTAATATCCAATGCTTAGACTGCTATCACCTTCCTATCCACATTTGTCTTAATTTTTTGTTTTCTCTAGGAAAACTGACATAATGACTCCGGCCCACAGATTTCAGCCTCCTATTTCCTATGAAATCACATTTCACATTTTATTATAGATGCTCTTATTTCTCTTCGGAAGTCAATATAAAATGTTGGTTAAAACCATACACCCTGGAGCCAGATGCCCTTCTCTACCACTTACGTGTCCTTTGAGAGATTACTTCACTTCTCCAGACCTCGGTTTCCCCATCAATGAAGAGAAATCACAGCACAGTCTGTACTTCACACTAATATTGATAAAATGAATTAATACCAAAAAAGTGCTTTGACTAACGCATAACACGTAAATCATGCTCCAATGTTAGCCATCACTGTCATTTCTTCCTGTATCATGGTTTTATCTCCTCAGAACTATTAACTATCCTACAATGCTAGATACATATTGTCTTATTTGTAAGTTATATTTTAATGATATCTTTTAAGTCTTTCTCAAAAAAAGACCAATTTATCAGGTAGCCTCTAACATCTTTTATTTTATAATGCAAAACAGTATGTGCTAAAAATTTACCTCTAAAATACAGAAAACATAACAATGCTAATCATAGGGGACGTATAGAGGTGAATATCTGCTCCTTTAAATCTGGAATCTGTACTGATCCAACTGTTCCATTTAATCAAATACCATGTAAACTATTAAGAGTTCCTTCTGACTTTAACAGCCGATTTCCCAGAGAAAGAGCAAATGCCTGCTAAAAGATCTTAATAATCCACAGGGCCTGGAGAGTATTGCCCTTTTTCTTTTTCTAAGTTAAAAAAGGATTTTCCTCTTAACAGAAATCAATGAAAAGCCTCTTGAACACAGCAAGAAGATCAGGTTGATTTTAGCTACAATGTAAATCCCTGCAGAATTTTAGAATACCAACAATACTGTAACTTTTATCATTCACTGGATTTTTTCCTGTTTTTTCAGGACTATAATAATCTGTGCAATATTACTAACTCCTCACCAGTATTACATTTTGTATAACATAATTAACAAGTTATAAAATCATTGTCATATCTATTATAGCTGCTAGTATTAGTCCTGAAAAGAAATTCTAAACATGAAGAAATTAATTATATTATGGACAAGAAGATCAATTTCACATTTCTAAAACCATGTTTTATGAGTAGCTTAAAAATATTTAAGTTTTTAAGTAAAAAAGTAAAGGGAATAAAAACTTAGAATCAGATTAGGGGGTACACTGTTCAAAAAGCCTCAATTTTCAACAATTCTAAAAGGATGGGAACAGTTATGGAAATAGACTTTGATTGGAGTTTACATTTTATATAGCCAGCAAACTATATGGATGCCAAGAAGCTATGTAAAACAGAATATAAATTATTTCTCCTCACCTAATGAAAGGAAATTCTTATATTTTTAATTAAGCATTTTATTTTGAGATAATTGTATATTCACATGCAGTTGTAAGAATACCAAAATTTCTCCTGCACCCTTTATTCAATGGCCCCCAATACTAACCGCTTGCAGAACTACAGCACAGTATCAAAATCAGGGTATTGATATAATCAGAGTATTGATAGAAGATAATGTCTTGTGCCTCCCAGGATACAGAACATTTATATCATTACAAAAATCCCTCATTTTTTTTAAGATTTTATTTATTTATTCATGACAGACGCACAGACAGAGAGAGAGGCAGAGACACAAGCAGAAGGAGAAGCAGGCTCCATGCTGGGAGACTGATGTGGGACTCGATCCCGGGACTCCAGGATCACGCCCTGGGCCGAAGGCAGGCGCTAAACCGCTGAGCCACCCAGGGATCCCCCATGTTCCCCTTTTAAGAGCCATATTAACTTTCCTCACCCTCCTCCCTATCTAAATTCCTGGTAACCACTAATCTGTTCTCAATGCCTATAATTATTTCAAGAATGTTGTATAAAAGGAATCATACAGTATATAACTTTTGGGATTCACTTTTTCACTCAGTATAATTCTCTGGAGATTCATTCAGGCTGTTATGTGTCCTTTTTATTACTAGTAGGTATTACATTGTATGGATTTATTATAGTTTTAACCTTTCACATGTTAAAGGACATCTGGGTTGTTTCTAATTTGGGGCTTTTATTAATAAAAATGCTACAAATACTGGTGTACAAGTTTCTGTGTGAATATACATTTTCATTCATCTAGGATAAATGCCCAGGAGTATAGTTGCTGGGTTGCATGGCAGTTGCATGTTTAGATTTTTTAAGAACTGCCCCTGTTTTCTATAGCAGCTATACCATTTTACCATCCCACTAGCAACACATAATTGGTCCAGTTTCTCCATACCTTCTCCTGCATTTGGTATTGTCGCTGTTTTTTATTTCAGCCACCTTGACATGTACATACTAACAACTGATTGCAATTTTATTCTGCATTTCCCTTATGGACTAATAATGTTGAATATCTTTAAGTGTTTGTTTTTGCCTTATGTACTCATCTCTTCACATCTTCTGGCCATTTTCTAATTGAACTATTTAGGTTTTTATACTGAACTTTGAGAAATCTTTACATATTTTAGATACTAGCTCTTCATTAGATACAGGGTTTATAAATACTTTCTCCCACTTCAGTTTTTCTTTTCACCCCCTCAAAGGGCATTTCTGCAGAGCACAAGTTTTCAACTTTGATCATCAATTTATCAACTGTTCCTTTTTTAGTTTCAGGTCTAAGAGGTCTTAACTCAGTCCTAGATCATAGAGACTGTCATATATATTCATATACATATAAAATTGTTTTGGCAAAGAACATTTCCATCATTACGAAGAACCCTCATGTTCCCCTTTTAAGAGCCATATTAACTTTACTCACCTTCTCCCCATCTAAACTTATATTCAAAGCAAATCATTTTGAGTCTGTTTTTATAGAAAGTGTAAGACTTAGTCAAGATTTTTTTGACTATGGTCGTTTAATGACTCTACTACCAATTACTGAAAAAGTGTATGAATTTTCAGCATATGAGACCTCCACATGTTTTGTAAGGTTTACAATCTTACAGGTATTTTCTGAGTAATTATAAATAGTATTGTATTTTCAATTTTGCTGTCCCCAGGTTCATCACTAATATACAGAAATACAAATGATTTTTGTATGTTTATTTTGTAATCCTGTAACCTTGCTAAACCCACTTAATAGTTCTAGACTTGCTGGGGTTTTTTGTTGGTGGAGTATTTGTAGATTTCCTGGAATTTTATCTGCAAATATGGACACTTGTTTCTTTCTTTCTGATCTGTATACCTTTTATTTCTTTTTCTTGCTTATTGCACTGGCTAGACCTTCAATATCACACTGAATAAGAATGGTAAAAGTAGACACGCTTACCTTGTTCCTGATCTTAGTGGGAAAGTAATCCAATCTTTCATTATTTAATCTGATGTGACGTGTAGGTTTCTGTAGAGTTTCTAAGGAAACTCCCCCATTTTCTATTTTTCATAGAGTTCTTATGATGAATAGATATTAATTTGGGGGCTTACGTTTGTCAAAATTTGCAGAGAATTCATGAATAAGTATTACTTTGAAATAATTTTCAATTGTTTCTCTTAAGTATGAAGTTTATGAATACAGAAAAATTACTATATCAAATCTGAATAAAAGTACATTTCTGTTTATCATACAATATATGCCTTACATAAACAGCTTCAAGTCTTATTTTTTTCAGGAAGCAATCCAAACATAGTCATTTGGGCAATATGTCAAACAGTCTGATACTCCATGTTAAATCAATTCACCAAAACTCATACACACTATGTGTATATATATAATAAGTACTCCTTTGCATTCCGTGCTTTTAAAAGTTCACTTGTTTTAATTTCAGAATAAACTGTGATATACTGTACTTTTTTTTTTTTTAAGATTTTATTTATTTATTCATGACAGACACAGAGAGAGAGAGAGAGGCAGAGACACAGGTAGAGGGAGAAGCAGGCTCCATGCAGGGAGCCCAACGTGGGACCTGATCCCAGGTCTCCAGGATCACACCCCGGGCCGAAGGTGGTGCTAAACCGCTGGGCCACCGGGCCACTGGGGCTGCCCTACTGTACTGTTTTGAACATGTGAAAACAATGCAATTTGACCTTGTCAATGAAAATATGAGAGACCTTCCTATCCTGGGATGCTTCTGCTGCTACTTTGAAAATCAGTTTAGTTCAGTTATAAAACAGTCATTTCCCATCAACCACCTCAAACAAGGGGATACCTGGGTGACTCAGCGGTTGAGCGTCAGTCAGCCTTCGGCTCAGGGCATGATCCTGGAGTCTCGGGTTCCCTGCATGAAGCCTGCTTTTCCCTCTGCCTATGTCTCTGCCTAACTCTGTTCTGTGACTCTCATAAATAAATAAATAAAATCTTGAAAAAAGAAAGGGAGGGGGGACGCCTGGGTGGCTCAGCAGTTGAGGCCTGCCTTTGGCTCAGCACATGATCCTAGGGTCCTGGATCAAGTCCCACTTCGGACTCCTTGTGGGGAGCCTGCTTCTCCCTCTGCCTATGTCTTTGCCTCTCTCTGTGTGTCTCTCATGAATAAATAAATAAAATCTTAAAAAAAAAAAACTACCTCAAACAAAATCCTATCTCTAGTCACTATTTATCTAATGTTTAAAACTGTAATGTAGTACTAACAAGGACCCACTGGTGAAACACTAATCAAACATAAGTTTAATTTAAATGTACTATAGCATCAAAATTTAAAAGTCCAATTATTTCAAATCACAAGAGACTATCAAAGAGAAGATAAAAGAGAGAAGAATATAACCAAAGTATTAATAATTTTTATCCTACCTAAGATTATATTTCATTTTATGTTAGTAACAGCAAGAAATAGAAAAAGTGGTTAAAATAGGTATGCTGAAATAATCAAATGCTAAAAAAGCAGAAAAATAATTACAATAAAAAAATTTTAAAGGTTCAATACTAATACAATTCATGAAAGAACACAGACACAAAAAAATAATGAACCTACAGGGCTATGGAAAAATTGTGGTTATCGTTTTTATAAGATCAGTCCCCTTTGCATCCTCCTTTCAGTCAAGAGACTCCACCTCTGACATTAGTAGCCAGGCACACTTGCTTCCCAAATGTCAGAGTATAATAAAATACTTTTTAAAACAAGTGTACCAAAATTTGAGAAATGCTAGCAGAGCTGGAGAAAACCTACCTGTCTAATGTCTACATTAGTTATTTTTGCTTCAAAAATATAAAAAGGGGTATCTAGCTGGCTCAGTCAGTAGAGCATATGACTCAGTCTCGAGGTTGTGAGTTCAAGCTCCATGTTGAGTGTGAAGGAAGGAAGGAAAAAAAAGAAGAAAACAGAAATCAAATGCAAAAATAAAATGAGCCAGAACAGAAACAAAAATTATAAGTTAATATCACTTAAACACATTTAACAAGAGAAAAATAAAATTTAACACTAAGAAAAAGGTTTTATCATCTATAACTTCATAGGACTTATTCAGGAATGCAGGATTGTTCTTCCTTAATTACATCATATATATTTGGGACATGAATACACCAAAATACTAAACTTGTGTTACAAGCCCATCCAGAAAGTTGGACAATTCAAGATTTTTAAACTTCTAAGACAGTGACAAGTAATGAGAATAAGAAAAACTGACTCTTATTTCTATATTTCAATGCTAAAATAGTTTTTAAACTAATTTCACTTTTAAAAAATCGTAAGCATTTTTTCAATGTAGTAAAAAATGCCTAGGATCTAAGATTTTAAGACTTTAGTCTTAAATAAGCACAAATATCAATTGAAAATAGGCCTACATATTAATATATTGTTTTAGAAATAACTTGAAATGTGAGCCATCTAATACTTCGTTTTCAACATTTCTACAAAAAAATTCTCAAGTAATATATCTAAATACATGATCAAATCTAGTCAAGAGGATTCAGCATTAATTAGAAATCTCAAAAAAAAAAAAAAGCTCCTCCTCACAACTGCAGAATTCCTAATACCTTATAACCAGATTCCCCAAAATGAAAGGAAAAGGCACAAAGAAATGAAAACCACATGTCTATTACTCAAGAGAAGGATATCATCATGGGAATAGTGGGAGTGACAATCAGAAAGTGCCTCTAAATCCAAAGAAGAGATACAATTCACAAGGAAAATGATTACTTGACAAGTATCTCATTAAAAAAAAAAAAAACCTGTAATAGTAAACTCAAATGAGAAGCTATTACAAGATGATTATTTAAATAATTACCAAATAGATATTGTCATAGTCCAATTTCATTAAGTTTGTATGAACTTTCTAGCCTTTCAACAGCTTATAAGACTTCAAATAACCAGAACCAAAAAAAGAATACTAAAGTGGAATCTTTTCCACATTCCATTTTTTTTTTACAGAACGAAATATAAATGACAAAAGGGAAGAGGAAGGAAATAATGGAAGGGAAAGAGAAGGGAAAAAAACCCTGTCTGTATCAACACCCCTATTTCTTTTTAAGTACAAGATGACTCCTTTTAAAAAAAAAAAAAAGATTTTATGTATTTTTTCATGAGAGACACACAGAGAGAGAGGCAGAGACATAGAGGGAGAAGCAGGCTCCTTGTGGGGAGCCTGATGCAGGACAACATCTCAAGACAAGGGGATCACGCCCTGAGCCCAAGGCAGAGGCTCAACGACTGAGCCACTCAGGCATCCCAGTACAGGATGATTCCTAATCAGGAGGGATGGTAAAAATAATTCAATTTAAGACTACTTCATCTGTAAATTTTCAACCTATCTGATCAAATTCACTTTCACTACACTAAAAAGTATTTCTTTTTTTTTTTTTTTTCAAAAATAAGAAGCCCACAGGGGAGCCTGGGAGGCTCTCAGTTGGTTGAGTTATCTATCTACCTTTGGCTCAGGTCAGGATTTCAGGGTCCTGGGATGGAGCCCCAAGTTGGTGGGGAGCCTGCTTGCCTTCCTCTCCTGCCCATCCCTCCTGGCTACTGCTTGCTTGGTCTCTATCACAAATAAATAGATAAATAACCTTTTATATATATATATATATATATATGTATGTATATATTCCATAAAGTAAAAAAAATTGGGGCTGAATTGCACAAGGACAAAAATTTATATGTCTTACAGAATATTAAAAAATAGCTTAAAAAATCAAAGGAATGTTAAAGCTGGGAATATAATAAGCTAGAACCATTCCTTTTTTAAAAATTAATTTACTCATAATCAAAGATAAACTCAAAATTTCCAGTCACAATAACATCATAAATTGTTTTGACAACCTACCTTGTTCCAAATACATAGCAATCATAGATAAAATAAAGAGAAATTTAAAAAGCATGTCTGAAAAAAAATTTTTTTAATTAAAAAACAAAAGGCATGGCTACACTTTAAAAAAAAGAAAAAGACAAACATCTCCATAAAACAGAAACACACAATAGTAAGAGGGGCTGAAGCTGTGAGCCTGCTTGGGTCTGGTTTTAGAAGCATACCAGTGGAAGCCTAGATTTCAGATCCCATGAGAACAAGAATAAAAATAGCCCACCCAGGATGAGATACCAGAGTCAAAATCAACTGAAAAAGAACTGCTAACAGCTGCCCAGGGGTTAAGTAAGCTGTGTGTATGGGAAGTGTGGCTTCTAAACTGAGTACTTAGAAAAGTGAAAATACACAACATAACAAACTAAGGCCTGATCCCCATCTTCCAGTTGCCTGGCCCATAGAACAAAGATATCAGAGGGGGGACAGGTGCCCCAACATGCCAATCTAAGATCTGGTTTTGGATGGAGGGCCCCAGTAGAGAAAGCCACTTAAGAACACCTGCAAAACCACAAGATAAGAAGGGAATGTGGGGGTGGGGGACTTGGCAGGTTATACCATGACATATGAAGAAAACTAGTAAAAAAGACAATCTACAAATACAGCAACTGAAATATGAAATCTCTCCAAAAAAAAAAAAAACAGAATCAGAAAAGTCTGGTAAATGTCTGAAAATAGTATGTTTACTAGTTCCTAAAAGATAAACAAAAGAAAATTTATTAAATTTCTTTTATAAAAGGATAAAACTCATGAAACAAGCAAAAGTGAAAATTAGGTAGAAATGAGAAGATCCATTTAGAAAGCAAAAAAACAAATTTTTGAGATTTAAAATAAGTAATAAAATTGAGGGCAGCCCTGATGGCTCAGGAGTTTAGCGCCACCTTCAGCCCAGGGCGTGATCCTGGAGAACGGGGATCTGGTCCGCGTCGGGCTCCCTGCATGGAGCCTGCTTCTCCCTCTCCCTCTGCCTGTGTCTCTGTGTCTCTCTCGGTCTCTTATGAATAAATAAATAAAATCTTTTTTTAAAAAGTAACAAAATTGAAAATTCAATAGAAGGGATAAAGTTTAAACTGGAAAAAATGAAAAGGAATCAAAGAACTAGAAGATAATAATGAAGAATTTTAACTAGGATATGGCAAAGACAAAGAATTTTTTAAAATACATACTATAAAGGACAGAGAATGAGGTTCCATGCCTTGTTTAACAGCAGTTTCAGAATAAGCAAAGAAGCAATGGCAAGACATTAACCTTATATCAGAAAAGAGAAAGTTACACTGAATGAACTATCACCCAGATAGATAGTGTAAGAAATTTACACAAAGTGAATACTCTAATGTATAATCTAACTTTTAAGTGGCAAGGAAAAAAAACACTAACTTATCAACTTTAACCTAATTTTAAACTTATATTTTGAATGGCTTTTTTCTTAACCTTGTATAGTTCACATGCTACCAAAGAACACATATAAGTGAGGTCTTCTGGGTGGTTCCACAGAGTAAAACTGAAATGGAGGGCCAGTAAATAAGGTGCAATTAACAAAAAAGTCTGGCCCAGTCTTCAGCGGCAACTCAACAGTCCTTGAAATTCAGTTTCTATACCCAGAGAAATGAGGCATGAGATGAGAGTGCTTTTCTTTTCAAAATTGTGGTAATAAAACTTGGGATTGGGGTAGAAGAGTAACTGAGTAGCAGATTATAGAACTGAGTTACAGGATTCCCAACAAAGAAAAAAATTTCTTGTTAAATCACATATATAAACAAAAAGCAAAACTAGTGCTATAACAATAAAGTATTCAATCAAAAATGCCTATTAACTTTTCTCTCTAAATTTAAAATAAGTAGTCAAAAAAAATAAAAAGTAGTCAGAAAAGTAAGAATGCTGACAACGAAGGCTACACTTAAACTCTCAAGTTCTAAGTCTCATTTTGGCAATTCCGCTATCTATATGACTGAAGAACTGACAGTGTTTTGTTTTCCTTTTTTAAGATTGATTTATTTTAGAGTGCTTGGGTGGCTCAGTCAGTTGAGCGCCTGCCTTTGTCTCACTCAGGTCATGATCCCAGAACCCTGGGATCCAGCCCAACATCAGGCTCCCTGATAGGGGGAGGGGTACTGCTTCTCCTTGTCCCTGCTGCTCCCCTTGCTTGTGCTCACTCTCTACCAAATAAATAAATAAAGTCTTAAAAAGATTTATTTATTTTAGAGGGGAGTGGATGGTCAGAGGGAGAGAGAATCCTCAAGCACACTCCCCTCCCCACAGAGCACAGAGGCCAAGGCATTGCTTGGTATCACGACCCTGAGACCATGACCTGAGCCTAAACCGAAAGTCAGAGGCTCAACAAACTGAGCCACCCAGGCACTCCTCATAGTTTTATCTGGACTAGTCAAGATAATCAACTGGTTCAAGACTTAGGTGTTGTGGCAGGAATACTAGATTAATAAAAGTGCATAAATATAAGTTTATGCAGATCTGGCTTCAAACGTCTATATTAATCATTCTGATGGGAATATGTAACTTTAGAAATCTTTCAAAGATACAAAGTAGTTTAAATAATAACCACACAAATCTAAAACACACACTATAGACAGATCATCAGTTCACCGTCCCTGCAAGAAAAAGTATACTCCTTTGCTGGTACTAAACAGCACAGTCACTCTACTTAAATCCAAATCTCCACACAGGTGATCCCTGAACTCACGGTAAGCTCTAGTGGATGACAAGACGGCCATGAACATGCAGCCTAACTGCAAAAATGAAACTGTGTACATCACAGAAGGGCTGGCCTCATGAACGAGCACAGCTCAAGCAGCATCCTATCTGACAGCAGAGAAACACACCACGTGCATTTTCAGTTATCTGTAAACGTCAGTAGGTCTTTGGCTTGCTGCCACAAGAAACTCTTATCTCTGTTCTTGGCTTTATCTCTTTGTCCATTCTTCAGTCATTTAGCACAACCACTACTCTATTTTCATCAGTAAGATGTTCTTCTGGGACAAAAATGGGAGCTCCAACTGCTTCAATAGCAGTTGTTCACCAGCTGCTAGCTAAAATCATGAAAATTAGAAAGCAACACTTTATGATTTTTTAATCAAAGGAGCATAACATTTCAAATTGGCATTTACCACCCAGCAATCCATCCTCTTTTATGAAAAGCCAAAAGAAAAAAAAATTAACATGTTCACATAAAAGTAATTGCTTTGATAGAAAATTTTTACATAAGAGAACACTTACTTAGAAAATGCCTATGAAATCACACACTCATTAACAATAAGAAATACCATCAATAGTGTTTATTTAAGAATGGCAGATAACCAAAACATGAGTTGTTATGGGTTACTTTTCTTCCATACACCAACAATCCAGTAACATTTTAATGAATGTAAAAAAAATAAACAAAACCAACACCTTTTTCAGGCACTTCATTTTTTTTTTCCTACTCAGGTGTGAAATGTACTATCAACCTTCTAACACAGCCTGGCCTCAATCTGTCCTTTCCTCCCCTCTTGACAAAAAATTCTATGTCCATGTAACCCAAGACTATTCAACATGTCCTGTGCATGTCATATACTCAAAAAACAGTTCTCTTATGTTATGCTGTTTGCTTTACATGGCTTTTCCTTCCTTCCTCCTAGTAAAATCCTAGTCTTCTTTAAAGGCAGTAGGTCCCACCTACTTTTACAAAGTTTCCATTAAATAGAATAAGTTGCTTTCACTCCTAGGACACCTCATAGAAGTTTGGGCCTGTCTCTGCACATTGATACTTGTCTGACAACCTTACTCATAGAGTTGAGGGCACAGAGTGTTTCAACTGGAAAACATTCTGAATGTTAGTTATTGTTGCCATAACTTAATTTGATAGCTAACCTCTTTCTTGTGTCAATCATCCTGCCTCCAGTATCTCCTCTAAACTAAGAGCTCCTTAAAGGCAGGGCCTCAACAAATGCCTCTTACAATCATAGCTCTTACCACTTAACAGCTCACAGCTCTCTACATAATAAGCATGCAAAAACTGTCTGATGAACAATAAAAACTGAATGTATGAACATGCTTTAAGAAAATTAGTAAAATGAATTACAGCTAGAGCCTTGGATAAAGACACAGATTCTAGGGAACATATGACTTTAAGAGTACAATTACACAAAGTTAATATCCACTACTCTTTTTAGGTTCTAATTCCCATCCTTCTTGCCCCTAAGAATCACCAAAATTTATGTATCTACAGTTTGATACACTGACTTGGACCTGTAAAGTAGATAAGTTACTGTCTGATCCATTCGGAGAAGTCATCATCATCTACTATCTATCTGCTGTTCTTCCTCTGCTTTGAGCATCCAAAACCAGCCATCCCCAGGATTTGCTTCCCTCTCCAATCCCATCTGTCCTCTCATCTCTTCCATCTTCTCTCCTGTATCAGCTTTTACATGAGACAGCTGACCCATTTTATACAGTATTAGCCACAAGAACAGGTTTTATCCTCTAAACAAAGCAAATTTTGATTTTTAATACATTGTACAAACACAATCTCAGCCATTTCTACCTAAGAAAGTCGAGGATACATAAAAGCGTAAAAGCAGTACAGGCTTCACCCACTTTATGTCAAACAGCTTCCTCTAACAATATCCTCGTCTGCAGAACACACTAAGTCCTCACTCAGATGTACTAAAGTTTAAACCATGTCACCCTTGAGGCTTACAGAACCTGATCATCTGACTTTCAAACATCATCTATCAGAAAATACTTTCATCAAATGCCTAAATTTCTACTTTCAGTAAGCATGTAAAAGCATTAGCACTTAGAGGCCTATAGCACTTAGAGGAAAACAGCTCCCTTTTGGTTAAACAGTCATCAAATTTTAAGACTGGAATTTCATACTTATTAAACAATATTTTTTAATTCAAACCTGTAACAGGAAAATATTTTGGTCCAGTATCAAATCCTACCCTCACCTATATCCCCCCAAATAAGGAAATTTATCTGCTCTAATATCACACTGTCAACATTTAAGAAGCTAATTACCCTAAAACAAGTACCTTTATATAGTAAAGAGCATGTAAGAAAGAGGCATCAATTAGAAGAGAAAATTATTTTCCTGAGAAAGTTCAAGGCGATATGAGCATTTTCTATCCAAGACTGTGTTTTCCAGGTAATATTACTTAAATCAGCAGAGAGCCAAAATACTCTATTATGATTCAAATAAAGGAGAAAACATTCTAAGCAGCCTATTTAAAGAATCATATGTGATGAAATTCACTTACCAACATAAGATTTGATAAAGTGACACAATCCTCTGCCTTTTTTTTAAATGTCTCATTCCCTTCTGAGACCAGGAAAAAAGTAATGGCAGTCACATGGCAGCCATGCAACATTTCCAAAGCACTTCTGTACCTCTGACAATGTTAACAATTTAATATATTTTAGCTACCTTTCTCATCAACATTGATTGCACAAATGAAGTTAAATCAAGATATCAGTTATATTTACAATAAACTATCATACTTATTAGTAACATACCATTTAAGTTCAGAGAATTTAAAGCATGAAGAGAACGGATAAAGACAAATAATCTTGCTTATCAGGTCCAAATAGTAAAATTCTTGGGAATTCATTCAACTAGCATTAGTTCAGCTACTGCTGAATTATTTAGCAGGCACAGTATTAATAGTCTAAGAGTATTTACGAAGACTGTCCTCAAAAAGCCAACAGCCCACTGAGAGGCAAAGAAACACAGCAAGTAAACAGTTCTGGTAGATAAAACCTATGATAACACAACTGATACTTATTAAGCATACTTCAAAGACAGCACCCTCACTGAATCTCCATTTCTTTATCAATGAATTTGAATTGGTTTAATGATTAAAGATAATTGATGAAATGAGCACTAGTCAGCAAGTTAAATTTTTTAAATAAAAGGCTGGAGGCAGAAAATATAATAAAAGTTCTTGTCACAATAGTTGATATGACAGCTATTGTTGTCATTATAATTTCAAAGGGGGGGCTGGCATGCAAATGGACCCATCCTCTGAGTTTAAAATAGAAATCCAATTTGAAGAAAGGAGGTTACAAAAGAAGACTCATGCTCAAGATTCACTAGTAAAAACACATGCTAGCCTTGAAACCACCAGCAAGACTCCACACTGCAAGAGAACCAACCATGCAAAGACTACTAGGTTAACTAAATGTAAGAGTGCATACCCACTGGCTTGATAAACGAGCTCCCCAGACTTGTCACAGGAGAGAGTCTGTCTCTACCTAGGTCTCCATGTTCTCTAAAGTACTTTATTCCAAACTGAAAATATCATTTGGAAATATCATACACAGAAAGCATAAAGGAAAGAACCTACATGATAAAATCTGATAGGCATATTTTTATTTTAATGCCATATACCTATCTATAAACTTTGGTCATTAAATGTATCCAAATAAGAGCTGGGATAATAAATCAAGAAACCCTGAAATGGATATGTTTCCTTCACTGAAAAAACCATAAAGAAGAGGAAAAAGAATTAAAAAAGACAATACAACAGAGAAGTAAAAAAGGATACATATGCAGATCAACAGCATAAATACTTTATTTTTTAAACAGTGACTCAAATATTCTATAAATCTAAAATCTATACATAAAGAAGCTAACTTTGGTTCATAGTCATCAGCATTATTAACATACTTAGTAACACATGTGAGGCACAAAACATCAGCCAGGGTAACGGACTTCAAGGATCTGCCCTGAAGAGCTCCATCTCCCCGCAAGTGTGCAGAGCTTCAGAAGCACGTACACAGGTACTTTTCCTAGGAGATCATCCAAAAATTTCTGCAGATCTCAAATGGATAAATGATCTAAAGAAATTAAGAGCCACTCATTTAAGAATATAATGTTCCAACATTCCTAATGTTACTTTTCCTTGAATGAACAACACAATAAGAAAATAAGTTACAAGAATTATATTAATAAGATTAAAACATAGCATCAAAACTCCATGGAAATCTTTTTACAGCATATGAGAAATAAGGTTTATCTGTAGGTGTAAATCTGAATTTTTAAGTTTTAGGGAACTAAACTAGTTTTACAAAACAGATGTTGTTGCCTGTGCCATTTAATCAATTCAAGTCACATTCCTAGAAGACAATATAGCCATCTGATGAGTTCAGCGTCAATGGAATGAGCCAAATTCACACAACAGCATTTTACAAAAATAATCAGTGGTTTAAAGCAGGGCATGTGCAAAATTCCTGAAATAACACATACATAATTCACTGCCAAACTCAGATCAATTCAAAATCTGCAGAGGCAAGAAGCATTATTATGGCTCTGAAATCCATATTCAGTAAGTCTGTGTTCAAAAAGTTTCATTTCAATTTCAAGAAAATAAATGACTGGAGAAGCTCAATAATGAGTTTGGCAGATATCAGTTCCCTCCGTTCAAGGCAAAATCATTTTACACAGCTTAAGATTTTTTTTAAGATAAAGAAAAATAGCTATTACAGGCCCTATGTCTTGAATTTAAGGATGATATGCCCTCTACTTGAGAAATAGAACAATGGCTCAAATATTGTAGGTATCTAGACAATAGCTAGAGGTAAAAGAGTACATTGGAAAAGGGAAAAGCACAGCCTTACTAGAGATCAGGTTGCAATTCTGGATCTACCACTAACAAACTGCATGACTCTGGACAAATTACTTCACCTCTCTGTGCTTGGTTTGCTCATTTCTGAACAGCCCAAGGCCATGATGCACAAGGAACCCCTAAATTTCCCCCAAAAAGCCACCAAGCCCTGACCACCCACAGCCTCCTGGGTCTTCACAGCCAGCATCTTGCCACAGACTCACTCATGTCCTCCCTCCTCAATAAGGCCATTTTAGTACTTAAGAAAATTCAAGTTCCTTCTCACAAAAGGCTTGGAGTAAATGGAAAGCCAGAAGATTTCTTCAAAGTACATGAACATTTTACAAAAGAATGAAAGAGAAATTACAAAGTTTTACAAGAGCATTCCTGTCCTTGCCAGACCCTACTACTAAGTACCTGGAAACAAGAGGAAAGGGCTTCGCTAAAACTTCAGATTTCATGACTGTTTTCCCCAAAAGTGCCTGGGGTGGCTCAGTCAGTTGAGCAGTGCCTTTGGCTCAGGTCATGATCTCAGGATCCTGGGATGGAGCCCAGCATCAAGCTCCCTGCTCAGTGGAGGAGTCTGCGACTCCCTCTGCCTCTGGCTGCCCTCTGCTCCTGCTCTGTGCACATGCTCTCTTTCAAACAAATAAATAATCTTTTAAAAAAATAAATAAAAATTTTAAAAATGATTGTTTTCCACCGAAATCTACAGAGGCCCTTTAGTCTGAGTTTACTAACATGCCAAAAGGGGGTGGGGACAGAGGACTGGGGAGGGCTGGACTACCGTCAGTGGCTCCAAACCACATTCCTCTGAACTCTTAGGTTCTGCAAAAGTGCCTCACAGACAGGTGTCAGGACAAAGGTCCTCACACCATCTTCAAGCAGAAGAGTAGTAGTTTTATTGTTTTATGTATGCTTTGGTTTTCCATGTCAGGTAAAATCACATGTTAATAAAAGAGCCCAAAACGCAGTCACTGGTGCTGAGCCCACATCACCAAACTGAGGCTTAATACCTAGTTCAGTCTCTCCCAGGAATGTAATCCCAACCAGTCGACCTCAGGCTACCAGTTGGCACTAATGAGGTATTCTGCTTAGGGATCCTGCCAACCACCAGAGAAACGTGACCTTCCTGAAATAATCAGTTATATGCTAGAATAATTGCCTTCTCTGAAACCTCCTGTCTATAAAGTCTTCCATTTTATACAGCTCTACAGAGTTTCTTCCTATCTGCTAGATGGGATGTTGCTTGATTCACGACTTATGGAATTAGTCAATGAGATCTTTAAAATTTACTCAATTTAAGTTTGTTTTTTAACACATATAAGGGTTCCATTAAGATTTGGTTTTACAAGTAGGTCCTGCTTACAACAACTTGCAAATGATGTGCAAAATAGTCCTTAAAGTTCTAACATTCTATAAGATTATGACTATCATTTGAAATGGAATTTAATGGTAAAGTGAAATCTGTTTTATAGAAACTGGCTTGGGGATCCCTGGGTGGCTCAGCAGTTTAGCAACTGCCTTTGGCCCAGGGCATGATCCTGGAGTCCTGGGATCGAGTCCCACATCGGGCTTCCTGTGTGGAGCCTGCTTCTCTGCCTGTGTCTCTGCCTGCCTCTCTCTCTCTCTCTCTGTCTCTCATTAATAAATATAATCTTAATAAAAAAAAAAAAAGAAAGAAAGAAACTGGCTTTGCTGTAGATAAACTAACAGTCTACATCTATTCAATACTGCAAGAGATACTTCATGCAAGACATACATCATGGTGTAGTGCTTGCTACCTGTTAAAGTTAATTAAGAGCTTCAACATAATTCAAAGAGTCGATAAGATATAGATACATTTCTTTATATAATGTTAAGACTTTTACTAAAATTCATTAATTCGTTCCATCAGAACTGAGAAAAATGAGTTAAAAATGCCAAAGACTTAAAAGCTTAACATTATAACTACTAGGACCCCACTAAACTGTGAATCATTACAGCACAGGGATCTCCAAAACCAACACAAACAGGGGCAACTGGGTGGCTCAGTGCTTGAGCATCTGCCTTTGGATCAAGTCTGCCTTTGGCTCAGGTCATGATCCTGGGATCCAGGGATGAGTCCCACATCAGGCTCCCCCTACAGAGAGCCTGCTTCTCCCTCTCCCTTTGTCTCTGCCTCTCTGTGTCTCTCATGAATAAATAAAATCTTTTAAAAAAGAAAAAAAACACACAAACAAGGATAGATGGGTGGATGGATGATTAAATGGTAAGCCCCTATAACCACAAAATAAAGATATTTAGCATTATGGTACATAACATTTAACACCAAACTTTGAAAGAAACCTTGTAATTTGAAAATTATAGACATATTAAAGTATTTGACAACAAAAGGTAAAAGGGAGGTGGGGAAGAGAAAGATAAAACCTTGGTACTTAAGAACATAATTTTATTCCGCCAAAGAATTCCTACTTCACAGTTTAATTATAAAATAAACACTGTAAATTTCAAAATTCTTCTATATCAAGAAGAATTTTCAATCATACCGCTGAAGCATTAAATATACACAACCATAGTTTTCAAATGTAGTAGTAAGATTTATCTACATATCCTCAAAGACAAACAGCATTAGAAATTCACTATAGTTTTAAAAGTGTGTAAGAAAACCTAATAAACCTTTGCCTTTCATTAATAAGAAGTCCAAACAATCATGCTCACTTTCTTACTTCTATGGCAGAAAATTAAATTCACGTTGCTCAAGTCACTAATGGTCGTATATGATGGAAGTAGGAAACACGGATAACAGAAGGTTTATACCAACACATGACAACAGCTGTAGCTGTTTACAAACTGATGAAATTTTCAAATAAGAAAAAGAAATAAAAACCCAAGGGAATCAAATATGTTTCCACATAAGCAAGATGTCAGATAATTATACCACTACATTTATCCCCAGAATTAAATGCCCACCTTGAATAAAGGTTAACATCTAAAATGTTGTCTTCGGGGATCCCTGGGTGGCTCAGCGGTATAGCGCCTGCCTTTGGCCCAGGGCACGATCCTGGAGTCCCGGGATTGAGTCCTGCGTCCGGCTCCTGGCATGGAGCCTGCTTCTCCCTCCTCCTGTGTCTCTGCCTCTCTCTCTCTCTCTCTCTCTCTCTATGTCTATCATAAATGAATGAATGAATGAATGAATGAATGAATGAATCTTTAAAAATAAAATAAAATAAAATGTTGTCTTCATGAAGTTCTAAAAGGAAGTCATACCAAAAAACTGACAAGAAAATCAGATATGGAAATACTGCCTATTTAATTTCTCCATGCCTCTTTTAAGAAGTTTATTTAATATGGTTAGGATCCTAACATCCCTACAACTCAATTACTGGTAAAGTTAGTATTCATATACAAATAAGTTGCTTTAAGTTATTTTTCAAAGAAAACTGACAGATGAAAGGAAGAATATATAGAAGATCTTTAGTAGTGACACATTTGAAGTTTGTTTCAACTACTCGAGATGTTTAAAGAAAGGGCCACTGCAATGTAAGAAGTGCAATTTTGCAGAGGCCAGAATGTGAGCTGCTGGCACACAGATTGGTAAAAGGGAGCAGTCATTTCACTTGCAAATGAGCCCCACAGGTGGGTTTGCAATTTTTTTGTTGTTGTTTATTTTTCTCTACTTGTTGCCAGAGAAACACTTCAGTAACTTTCCTGAAGCTATTGTTGTAAATGTTTTACTTTTATCAGAAATGGGACTTAAAAATAAAAGCAGCCAACTGCTAAAAGTGAAGAGGCTTGAGGAATGAGTAGTGTTAGCCAAAAGGATAAGGGAAGACAGTCAATGGGGAGCACTCAGAATTATAAATGGAACCAGTGACCATATGTTTAGTCAGAACAAGAAAAAGCCATCTGCAAAAATATTTCTGGTGAGTGGACCAGCAGGGCAAAAATAATATTTTATGAAGGAAAATTTTATGTCATAATGGTATTTGCAAAACTAGGACTTTTGGAAGACTTCAAGATGCATCTCTTCCAAATGTCAATAATACACTATACCACAATAACCTAGCAATCTGTTTCCAAAAGTCAACTTAACTCAAAGTTTCTGCATACAAAACCAATCCAGATTTTAGGGATCACAATCTAGAAACCTGTCTACTTTGAGAGAGAAGAGAACTTACCAAAACCTCAGTTACCCAAAACCTCCTTGTGATTTAGACCAGTGACTGAAGAGTCAGGAGCTGCCAGATGTAAAGTGAATCACTGCATTCTGCATTTCCTATCATGTGGGAGTAGCTACTGCCTAGCAAGAACCTCTAAGAACTTTCCCACCTAGGAAAGACTGCTGTCTCAGCAGCCATGCCACAAATGGCTCAAAAAGTCTCCCAAAAGTCCTCTTTTTCAGTGAAGGTGTTCTGACTCCTAAATGATAAACCTTTAACCAGTTACCTTGCCTCTAGTATGTGTCTAGGAGTTTGAATGCTGCCCTGGCTTTTAACAGAGAACCTTGCCTCATTCTCCACTGTAAGATCCCCTGGTCATTACGTGTCTGCTCTTTATGTTCTCCATTATGCATCTTCCTTTGTTCTACCCCTACTTCCTACTTTATTTCAACATACTACATTGTCCCACACCCGGCTCCTGCTCCTCCTCCTCCTCCTCCTAAACTTTACTCATCTTGCATGTGGATCCCATCTGCCATCTTACTTTCACAGGTAACCCCACCAGAATCCAAAAGAGACTGGCAGAGGACAAGATGTGATGCCTTTCAGAATATATGAAATGGCTAAGATAAGGGAGACAGGAATAATTTATCATCACCAGAAAAAGCAGCAGTGTGCTACTGGTGAAGCTCATAGCTGGTACTCATTCATAAATACCACTCCTTTACTTGGACACTATCAGTGAGTAGAAAGGGACGACAGTCCTTTCCTCTAACTGCACACACCCTCCTACAGTACCAATTACACGTGCGATTTGCCTCCTGGGACACACAGGTTGAGTTTCACTTTGCTGCCAAAGCTTAATTAGAACTGAAAAAGCAGGAGCATCTGGGTGGCCCTGCGGGTTAAGGGGCTCAGGTCACAAGCTGATCCCCTGGGATCTAGCCTCACACCCTAGGATGGAGCCCCACATTGAGCCCCACATCGGGTTCTCTGCTCAGCCGGCTTTTCCCTCTCCCTGCCACTTCCCCTGCTGGTGCTCTCTCTGCCAAATAAATTAATAAAAATATTTTTTAAAAAAAACTGAAAAATCAGTAATGGAAGATAGCAAAGATACCAGCAAAGGAAGAAAGAAGTCAGGCTTTACCTTCATCAGTTTGTTCTAGAGTTCCAGCCTCACAAGCCTTCAAATGTCAATTAATGTGTATTCCAATAATGCATGGAAAAGGAGACGGCACTTCAAAAGAATGTGCTGTAAAAAATGTTTCCCCAAGTCATTCTTTTCTTCTTTTTCCCTAGTTTCTTTTCACTTAGTGACACTCAGATAGGACTAGGCCTCTTCTCATCAGTTATTTAGCATAGGCTATTACTAGATTCCTTCATGCCACCCACAAAAGCAAAAATGGCCACTCCCCACCCACCTCGCAAAATAACCACCTTCTCAACAAATCCGCCAAAACAAAGAAAGGTCTTTTAAGAAGAAGAGCTCCTTTAACTTGCCATATCCACTCTGGCACCCCCGCCCCCCTTCCCTACTTTCTCTAGCCAAAGGAGGGAGGAAACTCTGAACTAGGAATTCCATTAAGAAGCAACTGGGTTACAGACAGAATTATAAAAACAGGTATGTTTTGATAAATGGCCACAGATCTAATCCATTTGAGATTGACCCCAATTATTTTCCTATCTTGTCCTTTCATAATTCAAATCTATCTTCTGCCATCCTGGAATCTGAAAAAAGCACTAACATTAAGAAAATATAAGCTTTATCACTGGGATAATCACAACCATACACATTAAATACCCCCCCTCAAAAATATATTTAGTATATATACAATGTTTTCTTCCTTGAAGCTTTTAAAATATACTGCATAACTTAAAAACTCGGGTTTTTTGTTTCATTTTTGTGAGGTTTTTTGGTTGCAGAAAGAAAACATGAAACTAGGGATCCCTGGGTGGCGCAGTGGTTTAGCGCCTGCCTTTGGCCCAGGGCGCGATCCTGGAGACCCGGGATCGAATCCCACGTCGGGCTCCCGGTGCATGGAGCCTGCTTCTCCCTCTGCCTATGTCTCTGCCTCTCTCTCTCTCTCTCTCTGTGTGTGTGTGTGTGTGTGTGTGACTATCATAAATAAATTAATTAATTAATTTAAAAAAAAGAAAACATGAAACTTAAAAGGGCAATGGTAAGCTGGAGAAAATTAAGAAAGCCACCAACCTTTAGGGTATTACCTTCAGCAGATTTAGCCACATTGGGTATTATTATATTTCCAAAGTTCCCAAAGCATCAGAACAGCTAAAAACTTACCTTAAGCTCAAACTAACAGAACCAAGCTCTACTACTTGTAATGAGCAGAAAAGGAATTATACTTCTTAAGGGAGACAGAAATCACTGATATCAAAACATTAAAGACTTAACAGTCTAAGGAATGAACATCTATCACTGAAGAGGGATGAATATAACTTACAGAAAGGGAAAAAATTATACTGAGATGCAAAATTAGGTAAGTCAAGGGCTATCAAGGACAGCCTGTCCTTTTTTTTTTTAACTTACATTCCTCTCTTTATTATTAATTACCTGGAGACCTAGAGAATAAGGAAGTTATTACAAAAGTACTGATGCACAACTGTATATGTGTCCCTATTTAAATATTCCAAAAAATATAAAACAAAAATAAATCAGCATCCTCCATACAACTCACTATTAACCAAATTAAAAAAGAAAATTATTTCTTGCTGGACTTCTTTGAATATGCCTTGTGTTGTACATTTAACTTTGGAATCACATTTTACATAATTATAAAACAAGATCAAACTTTTTATATAACCCCTTAAAAAATCAAAAGTAAAATTAAACAAATGCACCTCACTATGTAACCAGCTGGTGACAAAACTACACAGAGAGGAATTATTCTGAGTGACTATAAATAGGATATATACAAAGAACAACCCAAAAAAAACCATAAAAATACATCTATTCCAATAAGAGACCCTAACCACAAAAAGACCTGTTTTTAGTCAGGATGTTGATAGTAGTGTTGTTCTAGGACTGCTGTATTTATAATGTGGGATAAAGCCAGTGAGAGACTGGAGTGCACAGCAGCAGTGGCACAGGAAAAAGAAGATACAGATAGAAGAAAGATGGCATTAAGTAAAAGCCCTGGGATCATGAACCTGAACTAAGTATTAATATGAATTACTGTATTGTCTTTAAAAATGGGGGGGGTGGAGATAGGACATGTATCTAGATCTGTTCACTGAAAATGCCTAGAAACAATGTTTAAGAAATAGCAAAGAGAATCCCCAGTACTCAGATTATGGTCTCTAAATGCTACAAACCACTTAAAGGAACCAGAATTGTGTGGCAAAATGGCTGATGACAGATCTGGAGCAGAAAATGTTCAAGATAAGTTTGGAATACCCCATTGTGCCAAAAAACAAGGAAGACCTCAAAGACTGCTTCAGTCATGTCAAAAGGACTCAGAAGCCATCTTAAATAGGCTTCCACTGGCCCAAGGATCAGATAATTTAAACATTAAGAAGGACAACAATAATCGAGTGAAACAATGTGATAAAATCCAGGAGTTCACAATAATATTCAAAAATTTAAACTCGCAGGTCATCTTTAGAGAACAGTTAACTATCACTCTATACAGTGAAGTTAACATATATAAAGGTCTTTGGAAAACTATCTTCAAATACTTGTCATATCACACCTGTCATTTCAATAATACCTCAAGTAAAATTCGAATGTTTTAATTATAAGGGAAAAGGAACAGAACTAATTCATACAGTCTATATGAAGAATAAAGCATCAGAAAATAATAATAATTATTATCTGGTAAAAGTGTGATACAAAAAATGGAAATGTCAATCTCCTACCAAAAAACACATAATGTATTTTGTCTATTCTAATTAATATAACTATAAATACGTGTATAAATATATACGTGTGTGTATATATTTACATCTTCATAAAACGTACCTATGCAGGAACTATCAATGTTTACAGGAAGTGCTCAGAACCTAATGGTTTTTTAAACCGTCAACATTTTAGGTATTCATTCACAATAGGCTTTAAATACTGAAAGTATATTACTACAGAGAGGACAGGCTTTAAAGTTTCTGATTCCTGAGGAAAAATTATAAACAAAGGAGATATACCTCAACATTCAACAATCCTTTAAACACTTCTACTTTCGGCAGCCCTGGTGGCTCGACGGTTTGGTGCCGCCTTCGGCCCAGGGTGTGATCCTGGAGGCCGGGAATCGAGTCCCATGTTGGGCTCCCTGCGCGGGGCCTGCTTCTCCCTCTGCCTGTGTCTCTGCCTCTTTCTCTCTCTCTCTGTCTCTCATGAATAAATAAATATTAAAAATAAAAATAAAAATAAATAAAAACTTCTACTTTGGTTTAATAAGAACTCTAAGGCCACAGTGAGGAAATATTTTTAAGCCACCCACTGAAAAATCATATAGGCTAGGTTATTTCCTTTAGAAACTCATAGCTTTGTTTAAAAAGAAAAAAAAAAAAAAAAGATTTACTACTACAACTCTGCCACATTATCCGTCTCTGTTCTTTTCTGATGCCTTGTCCAGCTAACCATGACCCCACTTTTTTTAAAACACTCAAAAATCACTGCTCTTATAAATAAAATCTTTAAAAAATCACTGTTCTTCACCCAGTTTACATATTTTAACTCAACTATTCTCTGCTATGCTCTCCTTCTTAAGTATTTTTCTTCCTACTCCTCACTGCTTCCTATCCACTGCTGAAGGAATGGTCAGATAACTATTACAGCCAACCTACCACAGTGAGATTTGTTCCAGACCCACTCACATGGTCCCAAGGCCAAAGTAAAACCAAGACAATACTTCCTCAAATGATACAGAGTCCTTAAACTGTGGTAAACCCAGAAAATTTCCAAACGGTTCAACTATAATCTAGGCTCTCAATAATAACAACATTTAACCATGGCTAAAACTAAAATTAGCCTTCCTCCTGAATTACTCTTCTAAAAGCTCTAAGAAAGTTAACCATTTCCCTCCTAAATTTTTCTAACATTATATATAGTCGAATGCCACAAACTATACTAAGCCAATTTGACTGAAGTCAGACTCCCAGATCTTCCCCTCCTGTGGCAACTTCTACATTCCATGAAATACAGCATTAAGGTAGGTAGGCCGAGTCTAAAGAACAAATCTCATAGCATGGTTAGTTAGCAAAAGCACCTCAAAATGATTTCCAATCACCGCAACAGCACACATTCTCTAGAGTATATTCAAAGGATCAGAATCTTCAGTGAAATCATTTCAGAATAGAGTTTAACTTGGATTGCATGTCTGGAACTTTAACTACTTTCAAGTAGACAGCTTTGAAATGATAACCACATTTACATTCCTAAAAGAAATCACAAAAACCACTAAGCAAATGGTATGAATAATATTCTTACTTCCTCCAAACCTCTGAGACCATTTAATAAATGTTTATTGAATGGACTGCCTTATTTCATAGGATATGTATCATATCTCCTAAAATTCCTCAACATCATCCCATAACAAACTAAACAGCCCAAAATCAATCTTACAAGGTAACTAACATATACGCACATGGTGTTTCTATAATGATATCTTAGAGGCCTAAAATCCAACCACATGTCCTTCAAGGAAGATGCCTGTGTTCTGTAGAACAGCTAACATTCACTGCACAAATACACTAAAAAAGCCACCCAATACTGTAAAATCGAAAATTGGTACAATTAAGCTATCACATTTATTTTAGTATACAAGCAGAACTATACAAATAAGCATCTGCAAGTCCTGCCTGAGTTTAGAAAAAATGTAAACTGGCAAAATCATGAATACAGAAACCTCTAAATAAAGCTAATGGAAGTGGAATGGCATTTAAAAGTGAAAGTCATCAGGAGATCAAGATAAATCTTGTGAAAAGTAGATGTTGAAAAGCACTCTCAGGTTTACCACATGAAGCTGTCAACTTGAAAAACTTAGGGAAACCATTGATAAAACTACTTTCCTAATATAATCAATAAATTCACTGCCATGTAAAAAAGAAGGAAAAAAGACAAGGAAGAGAAGGAAGGAAGAAGGGAGAAAGGGCTAATGGAGAACTAGAAGAAAATGTCATGATATCCTTTTTAAGCCCCCAGCCAGATGAAGAAAACATCCTACTATATTCCTGGCTCAATGGTCTTCTGTTAGAACACTTTCAGTGCCTCAATGTCATCAAAATGGCCTTCCTGCCATTTCTAGCCATTGCTGGTTCTGTCTCTACACTAGCTAGTCCTGTCCAATAGAACTTTCTATGGTGATGGAAATGTTTTTATCTGCACTGTCCATCAGGGTAGCCCTTAGCCATATATGGCTACTGAGCACCTGAAACATGTCATGTGACTGAGGATCTCAACATATCATTTTATCAGGTAAAACTTAAAGAGCTACACAGGGTAAGGGAAGGTGTGAACTTACAGAAGGGGGAAAAAAAAAAACTTCTCTTAAACTAAATCTCTAAATATTAGCCATGTAGGAGTGCCTGGGTGGTACAGTTAAATGTCCAACTCTTGGTTTTGGCTCAGGTCATGATCTCATGGATCTTAAGATCAAGCCCCACGATGGGCTCCAAGTTCAATGTGGAGTGTGCTTGAGATTCTCTCCCTCTCCCTCTGCCCCTCCCATTCGCCCTCTCTCTGCCTGCCCTCTCTAAAATAAATAAATCTTTAGAGGCATACCCTAAAACTGATTTATACTCTGAGACAGTTAAATTTGGGAATTAGGAATAATTTTATGGAAAAAAAAGTATGATAATCCAGAAAGATAAGTGACAAAAGAATAGAATACATTAAGAAATCTAAAAAGTTCCAAGATGTGACTCCATTTAACCTTTTTAACAAATAAAATTACTAGATTGCTTGGCTGGCTCCGTTGGTGGAACATGTGACTCCTGATCTCAGGGTTGTGAGTTTGAGCCCTACACTGGGTGTAGACTGTTAAAAATAAAAAACTTAAATAACACTAAAATTTAAAAAAATAAAAATAGTCAAAGGTCTCAAACTGCCAATCCCAACATCCCTAACATAAAAAGTTTCCTTCTCAATTATACTACTGCACATATATTTTAATCTTTCATTATAGTTTATAAACTTTGTTATACATGGCTCTGTTAGATAGCATTTTCTAACAATTTTGCAACCATATTCGTAAGACTGAACTACTGAAAGAAGTTGCAGTGATGAAAAACAACATTTTATAAGTGTTTATTAAGTTACATGTATATATAACATTTTCTCTGAGATCAAATCTACCAGATAATCTTATTATACCTCTATAATTAAATTATAAAGTTTCCAAATAACATCCTCTTAGAAACCCATGAAATTAAGCTAGTGATTGTTTAATATGTTTAAGGTACTTTGTATAAATGATTATAATTGATACCATTATTTTTTTTAATTTATTTATTTATGAGAGAGAGAGAGAGGCAGAGACACAGGCAGAGGGAGAAGCAGGCTCCATGCACCAGGAGCCTGATGTGGGACTCTATCCCAGGCTCCAGGATCGCGCCCTGGGCCAAAGGCAGGCGCCAAACCGCTGCGCCACCCTGGGATCCCGATACCATTATTTTTATTTGAAAACACATAACTCAAGAATAATAGGTTCTCTCTCGTGTAAAATCATCAAAACTTCTGTTTCAGAAAATTCAATCCCATCATTTTCTTTTTTCTTTTCATCCAAGTATACTATGACAATATTTCTTGTAAGTTCACCTTTCTACTGGAAGGTTTTTTTAAGGTCAAACAACTATAAATAGTTAAAATTCTTCCACAAATATACTATATATGGAGGAAGTTAAATAAAATCTACTCCAATATAAAATATAGCATTTCAAACTTAACCTCCTGCAACTCATATCACACACACATACGCACACACACCCAAAAAAAGCCTTTAACCTACATTCTGAGCAAAACACATAAATAAAAAACAAAATCAAATATGCTCCACCCTAATAATCTATTTACACAAAACAATGAACTCTAAATAATATCAGGGATTTCAAGTGATTCCTAAAAATACATAGTCCTTACAGACAACAAAACACAGCTGAAAGGACATAGAATTACCACATATGTTATCACCTTCCTTCTGAAACTAAAACTCCCAGTACAATCTCAGAAAGTAGAGTTATGCTCAAGGTAACTCCTTGACATGTTGCCATTAGATCAAGCAGACTGTCTTCTGGGATGTTGCTATGGCAATCAGAGATGGCCATCCTAAAAAGAAGATAAGCTACTATTATTGTCAATAGTAGTCTCAATACTAAAAACTAATCCAATGCTAGCAGAAAAACCCCTTTATAAATGAAGCTTAAAGTCTACTGCTCCCATCATTTGCATGGCCTGATGAATTTTTATAGTATAAACTTCAGTTCCCACTCTTCTTCAATAAACCAAGGAGGATGTCTTCCCACCAATTCCTTTTCACAAGGATGGAGGGACCAATGGGCTAACAGATGAGTGGGAAAGAGGACAGGAAGCAGAACAGGAAGGGAGGGAGGGGAGACCTCCCAGCTATATAAAAACAAACCAGGGGTTTGTACCTTTGAACTGCTTCCAAAACAAAAGCAAAAGCAAGTATGGAGGAGCAAATATTTGGAAGTTAAAAAAAGTAAAAACACTAAAATTATTTGCAAGTTTTTCCTAGAGTACAAAAGTTACTTTTCTAACATTTTTTAATTTATTCTTCCAAATTCCTAAGTTTGATGTTTCTGATTTACCTACACATAATGATCACTACCAAATAAGAGATCCTTTTATTTCAAGGAACATATTTTTGGTGGAGAGTTAATTTAGTTACAAGTTAGAAAAGCCAAGAAATGCTTTCTGAAATCTTTGCTCATAAGCCCAGAATTTAAAGTTCAAATCTAGCAAAACAGAATTACATCCAACATGTATAGAATCCCTTTCTAACAACCCCCTCACACACAAAGCACTTGCAGGGGGTAAAAAAAAAAAAAAAAAACTGAGGTATCTTCAAAAGAACAATTAAGGGACGCCTGGGTGTCTCAGCAGTTGGGCGCCTGTCTTCAGCTCGGGTCGTGATCCTGGGATCCGGGATCGAGTCCTGCATCGGGCTCCCTGCGAGGAGCCTGCTTTTCCCTCTGCCTGCCTCTCTCTCTCTTAGTCTGTATCTCTCATGAATAAATAAATAAATCTTTAAAAAAAAAATAAAGAAGTACAATTAAGTCACACAGCAAAGTATAGGATTCCTTAGTGATATAAACCACTCCACTGGACACAAAGTTCTGATACTTTTTTTTTAATCAACAGATCAGGTTAAATAACAACTACAAAATATAATAAAAATCCTGCCAATATGTTGTAATCATGGTTAACCAGGAAAAAAAAAAATGGTTTCTGGGACCATCTGATTCATCTTGTTAAGCAATAACTCAGTACTGGGAATCAAGAGCCATTTAATGAAACTGGAATTACTTACCAAGAAAGCATCTACCTTATATTCCCTTAGACTGTAAAAAGCCTTAAAAAAGGGGGGGAGAGGGGGGGAGTGGGAAAGGGAGAAAAGAAAATAGAAAGAGGAAACAAAGTTTTGCAACTCTATTTCAAAGGTGTGAGGCTACATCAAATATTTTCAGCACACTCCCTGCTGAGCCAGGAGACAGACATGGGGCTCAATCCCAGGACCCCAAGAAGTCGGACACTAAATCGACTGAGCCACCCAGGGACCGCCAAAGATATATGTTTTTATTGGACTGAACTAAATTCAGACTTGAAAATGTAAGCAAGTTCACCAATCTGGCCTTATGTGACCACTTTTAAATAGTATATAATAATGTTTTCAAGACACCCTTAATTTTACAAATTATCAAAATCTATATTAAAATATCAAAGGTTATCTTATCTTTCATACCTAGTATATAAGGAAAGTAGAAAAAAGTAATTGTTCCAAGTACACTTAATGGATTTAATTCTTCCACACAAAAGTTTAAGAATCAAAAAACCGGGGACGCCTTGGTGGCTGCATGGTTGAGGATCTGCCTTTGGCTCAGGTCCTGATCCTGGGGTCCTGGGATCGAGTCCCACATCAGGCTCTCTGTGGGGAGCCTGCTTCTCCCTCTGCCTATGTCTCTACCTCTCTCTAGGTCTCTCATGAAAAAATAAATAAAATCTTGAAAAGAAAAACCAAATGGAGGGGCCCTGGTTGGCTCAGTCAGTTAGGCGCCCAAGGGTTGATTTCAGTTCAGGTCATCATCTCAGAGTCCTGAGATAGAACCCCCAGTGGGGCTCTGTGCTTAGCTGGGAGTCGGCTTGAGTTTCACTCCCTCTCCTTCTGCCCCTCTCCCCCCACTTACACTTGTGCATGCTCTAGTGCACTTCTCTCTAAAATAAATAAAATCTTTTTTTAAAAAATAGATGTGGTTAAAAATACACAAAACAGCTGTTTAATAGTCTTCACTATATCTCATCTAGAATGGTGAAACAGACTCCTAATATTCTCCTTTTCACCACTCCCTTGTTCCAATTTATTTAACAGTTGTAGCCCAGATTAATGGTCTACTGAATAGTGGTAACACCTAAATTCAGTATTCAAGCTCCCCCATAAAATCTGATTAAAACTACCTTTCCAAATTTACTTTTTCCTCTTCTCTTTATCACACCCTTCACCATAGCCAAGCTGAAATTTTAGCTGTGACCAGTACTTCTCTACTGTTACTTTTTTAGTAGACCACCTTTTCTCCTTCCTGCCCCTGAAGCCCACATGTCCTAGTTCAGCTCTCTAAAGCAACATTGTAAATATTACTTCCTCCATGAGAGTTACCTCATCCCAACAGCTGCAGGTCATCTCTACTCATAAAGCTACCAAAGTACCTTATCTCTATCTACACGATGGTTCTGATGACATGATAGAGTGCATTATTGTTACTAATAGTAATCACTCCACTGGCATCTAAGATCTTGAATCTTAGATGTTTAAGAATCAATGTTTAACTCAGGGAAGAAGGCGACATAGATGCTTCCAGAAGGAAGCTATGTAAAGGAAGGTCTCAAAGCAGTTGGAAAAAGTAAAAACTATAGCAAAAACTGCTTCAAGCACATCAAGTTTAAACACGTACTTATTGGTGAAGTAAATACTGGGGACAAAATTATGAAACATCACTTTACTGGCCAATATAAGAAGCGTGGAGCCATGCATGCTCATTCCTCCTCTTATGTTCCATGTTCACAAACATCCTACTCAATATAAGGGTTACAGCCAGGTCAAGAAAAATTTAGTTTTTTAGAGATGGTAATTGTAGCAAAGACCAACATGCTCTTACTGTTTGACAATGAAAATACCCAACCAAGATGTATCTAACTAGCAAGGAGGTCTGCTATATGGAATATGTAAAAGCATGCCATAATAATATATGACAGTAAAATTAATATTAAGGACAGAACACTTTGGGCAAAATCCACTGTCTTCCCCTCAATAAAGAAAATGTTAATACTTTTTTTTCTTACAAAACTGATAAGTTGGGAAGTCTTTCCCTTTAAGCTTGATAGAATATTAATTGAAGACCTATATTCAACTGTGTTGAAGTGCCTGCTCTATCCTATAATGCTATAACTGTCCAGGAAAGACAGGGAAGCATGTGAGCAGTACTAAGACACCGCCTAGGCACCCACCTACCTGGATGCAGGTGACAAACTGGGATTAGAAGCAGGAGCCCAGTGAGAAAAGTTGAGCTTGTATAAGCAACTGTCTTATGATATTAAGGGTGCAACACAGAAAAAGTTTACTACCTTGGGATGCAGGAAGAGATAAATTACTAAGCAATTGTTTTTAAACTTTGTACAAATTTAACTGTCTTGAACAATAACACGTTCCCCTTGAGTTTCAAATATAAGGTTAATGAAGTCCCACCATCCTTCTCCCACCCAATAAACAAACTCTTTTTATATCCAACATGTCTTACTTATCAGCATTAAAGCATGCCTTACTTATCTAGCTCATCTTTCTATCATCCCAAGGTACTGGCATCTTACAAAAGACAAAACTCAAGAAAACCTTAGTTTAACATTTTAAAGAAACAAATCCTTGATGTCACAGTAGGAACAACAACCTGGAGAAGGAACCAACATTAACAGAGGAAAAGTACGACCCCTATCAGAGCATTTATCACCCTGTTTTGTACCTACCTGTTTACTTATCTACTTGTCCCACTAAAGGACAAACTGAGAGATTAAGAACTGAGCTGTCCAGTTTATTGGTGAATGCCAAACACCCAGCACATCATCTGGCCCATGTCCAAAGCACAATAAATAATACCTGAAGACTGAACTGACAAAAAGACACAGCAAGAGTAAAAAGAACCCACTGGAACAAGCACCCTGAGAATTCTACTAAAATAAGGTGCCCTAAATTCTTTTTACTTATTTATGAGAGAGAGAGAGAGAGAGAGAGAGAGAGAGAGAGAGAGAGAGAGAAGCAGGCTCCATGCAGGGAGCCTGACATGGGACTCGATCCTGAAACTCTGGGATCATGCCCTGAACTGAAGGCAGACGCTCAATCACTGAGCCACCCAGGCATCCTAATAAGGTGCCCTAAATTGAGATTTTCATTAATTAAATTTCTGGGAAACTGAACAACTAATTACATACTTCTAGCTCCCAGAAGGCAGTGACCACTCATTCCCAGCCAGTGCACAGCACTCAGAGAATGCTGCTGAACTGAATTCCATGCTTCCTTCTTCCAAGTTATAGAAGGCATTCCTTAACACACAGAGATGCAATAGCTTAGCTATCTACTAAGTAGCCTTTTTCTGATTAAACCTTTGTCAGGTTGTTTTGAATTTTATTCTAACCCAAAGGCATTCAGTGATCAAACTGACTTCAAAGAATACTTGTAAAAAGTGGTAACAGAGAATAAAAGCTTTTTATTTTTCCTAACTTTCCTTACTAGTAACCTTACCTTTTATCTAGCTCTATAAAGTAAAAACTCTTTAAGTCTATTGTCTAAAACACTGAGCAATTACTGCCCACTCCCCCTTAAATATAACAAAGTGAGGATCAGTTTCTACTCTATTCAAAACAACTGAAGATGACTCCTGCAATGCCAATTATAATCATGTCAACTAGCCAACATTTACAACAAAAACATGCTTTTTATATCCAACATGCCTTTATCCTAATTCTGGAATTCACAGTTCAGTACTCCGTGTACTTTTTGGCATTTTCCAGAAATTCAATCTTCAGAAAACAGTTTCATACTTAACACATCAGCATTTTGTCTTTTGTGACATCAAGACCATACTTTTGAGAAAAGAATGAAGCTGTAAAACACTCTCGAATATCAAATTTCGCCTCCAAATAATCCAACACAAAATCTGTAACTTAATAGAGGACTTATTAACATTATGCAAAGCATTTAAGACTAGCAGTAAAATACCTGATGGTTTTTCCAAAGAATTGACTATATTTATAACTTGGTGGTAACTTACATTTTCTTCACTAGTTTCAGAAATCCAAAACCAACAAAGGATGAGTTTAAAGACTTTTTAACTCTAACAGGAACACAAATGAACTGGATGTGTATGTAATTTTTAAGTGATCTAACCAAATATATACTTTATCATCATATTTCTTACAAGTTAGTGTGAACTGATACTTAAATTATAAAAGCCAATTCCACAAATGATTTTAGTTCAAAATATTCTGGAAGCAGATAGAGTAACAGTAATAAAGAGATGAGCATTTAAATTTTTCTTTTCCTATATATAATTGAACTTATTTTTAATTTATACTGAGTTTTAGAAATATATAATCGAAGAGAATGAAATAAAGTGGAAGGTGCCTACTCATAAACATGAAGAATTAAATTTAAATTACCTTTATGTAATAACATTTCTGCCATAGTTTTAAAAATCTAGCAAACAAAGGTAAAGGCAGATGTCATTTTTACCAGTGTTCTAGTAGTATGACAAACTACTTAGGGGCAAACTTAAGATAGATTAATATTACAGTATATAAAAATGAAGAAATAAATTTATTTCAGAAGAAAATAAAGATTTCCCTATCCATCTCATTCATTCTATGTATCTCTAAGTGATCTTTGGGACTTCTTTACAAAGAGGTATATAAAGATTGACTCATTTTTTTGTGTGTGTTCCTAATGTAACCTCAATTAAAATCCCCAGATAACCACCAAACCAAACTTCCAGAAGCACTCATCTATTGCATACATATTAACTTTAATTTTTGTAATTTAAAATTTACACCATTTCCAGGCAAAAATATTTCTTGGGAGTAAAATGTTCTTTTTCAAGAAATGTTCAACCTTTTTTAATGCCTAAAGACCTAATTCCAGAAAGTTCTTATTCAATTAACTTGAGTTGCCAAACAGCTTTTGTGTGTAATAGCAAAATTATCTATAACCCTACCTACCTAGACTAAAACTATATTGTATAGCTTATTTTACCTTCTAGTGCTATTATAAACTAATAAATCTTTTCACAAAATTCATTACCAAAATTCACAAAAACATTGAAAAAATCTCCATAAAATAATCTGAAATATGGTTCCAATGAACAGTCACTTCACTCAAATGCTCTGTTCCCCTACTCAGAGATTTCTAAGAGAAGGCTGGGAACTCATCATTTATACAGCTTACTCCCAGATTTCCCACTCCTTTGAGCAGGCCATCTAAATACATAAGTAGGCCTAAAAAGAGCCCATAACCAACCAAAAGTTTTTTGTGTTGATATACGTAGACAGGCAGAGGTTAAATTTTATAGTCCATACACTTGAAAATTAACCAAATAAGCGACCAGGTAAAGCTGGAGACATATTACCCAACCTTGGGAAAACTAAAAAGCTGGAAAAAACTCTGCAGTTCCACTATTTAAATAAAGCATCCCAACTAATATACTATTGAACTAAAAAGCCAGTGATTAGTCTGCAGTCCCTCTAGTGTTCAACTAGTTAAATTAACAGTCTCAATATGGCAAAGGCTGATATTTCATAACTGCTAAATCTGTTCTATATACTAAATGAAAATGAATTTAATAAACACAAAACAAGGTGCAAAAATGAAATCAGCAGAATCTGAAATTTTTCCTTGTAAATCATTCAAGTTGAGATTCAGAAAGAATAAATTCAAAACTACTTTCAACTCCAAGATTGATCATCAAGCACCCAGCAGGATGCCTAACACATACCAAATGAACTATAAATATTTGATTATTGTCTGGTTCCCAGTTTCAACATATAACTATTTCAAGCTATCATTTATTCCCTGTTTATTAGTACTATAAAATTAGGCACAATTTAAGCATAAATAAAAACTATTCTGCAATTAAAAAAAAAATAAATGTAGAACAGGAAATGGGATTATGGCAAGCAACGTGAATGGGAGTAGTAATCCTTGTTAATCCAATATTCTTAATAATTCTGTATATGTAACAATCAATAAAAAGTCCAAAACACTCTGGTCCATTGATAATTAACACATACCATATACTCACTATAATTTTCAAGGATTAGACCACAATCCTATAAAATAACAAGAGACATAATTGTAATTTTTTATTCTAAAATCCCTTGAGGAGCAAAGGCATACATATTATCAACCATCCTTGTGCAACCAAAGCCAGAAAATGATCAGTTACAAGACACTACTTTTTTAAAAATCAAATGCCTATATATGATTTAATTAATATTGACAATGCCAGGTGAAAAAGAATTCAATTTTTTTCCACAGGTAGAAATTATGACCAAAACTTAATTGTAAAATAAATTCATGAAGGTTTAAATAGTTTGACAGTGAGGTTCATTAAAGAAAAAGTATGACTATGAAATGCATTTACACAGCATTTAAATATATGAGCTTTTCATATTCACTTCATGCTGTATCATAAAATAAAGCTATAATTCCCATATGAGAGATGAGAATAAAAGACGAGCAAATTTAAATGACCTATCTATAATGACATGTATTACAGGAGGAGGCATGGTATAAACATTCAATCTTATTTTTAGCTAATTTACCATTCTTATCTTATGGTCTCTACCTCTCAAAGGTAGACTATAAAGAAAGAGTAGTAAATTTCTTCCTGACCTCTGTTCCATTTTGGATATGTGAGTGAGGGTGAATAGGCCCTCCTATCCACAATCCATGACCTATACTTCCACTGAATGCCAACTAAAGTCACAAATGGAAAAAGAGAATGATAGATGGTTCCTGACAGAAAGTGTGATTCACTACTGATGGAAAGACTCTTCAAGCATCCTCTGGGAGATATGGCTGCATTCCATGTGTTGTCAAATGGAAGTTTCAACCAATACAGGAAATTTAAGCTACTGCAGGTATATGTGTGTATTTGCAAGTATCTTTGGAGGAGATAGATCGATTTTGTTTATAGTCCTAGAAAAATGCCATTTAAAATTACAGAAATTGTCACGTACTAACTTGCTATCTTAGAGTATTTGATGAAATCAAAAGGCTATATTTAAACAGTAGAAAAGATGTATACTAACACTAAAAAGTGTCTATTAAGGATCTCATTGAAAGTGGTTGCTCAAATCATATATACTATGTCTCATTTTACCATGTAGTCTATAGTCATGATATCGTAAAAAGTTAGCAATTAATTCAGGGTTTTAGGATTGAGAGAAAGAAAGCTCAATGAAAGTTTTCTGTCAAATGGATTCTATAAGCAAAGCAGGCAGTTCCCAGAGAGAGCCTCAGCAAAGCAATGTTATCTAATCTTTTCTATGTAGCAAATATCAACTCTAGTGTTGAGCTAGCAATTTATAACATATGTAGGACACCCAAGGTCATTCAAGCCATGTATTTATAAGTTAACAGGGCTTCTCACACATAAATACCACTAAGCACTTTTACCCAATACATAGTATTCTCCCATAGCCTCTGTTCTACAAGACAATTAGAACACAAGCTTTTTGCCAACTCCCCAAAGTACTTGCTATCTATGACACTAATGGAAATAATTTATGGAAAATTATGCAATTTTTTTGAGATTTTAGTTATTCATGAGAAACAGAGAGAGAGAGGCAGAGACAAAGGCAAAGGGAGAAGCAAGTTCCCTGTGTGAGTCCAATGCAGGACTTGATCCCAGGACTCTGGGATCACAACCTGAGCCAAAGGCAGACTCTCAACCACTGAACACCCAGGTGCTCCTCAATTATTTTTTTCTCTTTTTTTTTCCTTTCTAAAGATCCATTTTTATCCATTTATGATAGACACAGAGAGCGAGAGAGAGGCAGAGGGAGAAGCAGGCTCCATGCCAGGAGCCCAACGCAGGACTCGATCTCGGGACTCCAGGATCGCGTCCTGGGCCAAAGGCAGGCGCGAAACCGCTGAGCCACCCAGGGATCCCCTCCTCAATTATTTTTAATAAAAATTTTAAAACTAAACTGTAGGCTATAAAAAATAAGCAACTGCAAAAAAGGAAGAAAACTGTATCACTGTCTCACTGTCGTTGAAATACACAATTAAAAAGAAACTAATGCATCAAAAAAAATGTTTCAAATGCAATCATATGTGTTCTTTAAAACAGTCTTCCAAACAACAGCTTGTTTTCCTCTGTGATCCAAAATACTGGGAGGACTTCAGATAATCTTTATACAAACTTCCACTGCATTCATTCATTTACTCATTAATTTCTTCACAACAAATACGTGCCAGAAATTATGCTGGTCCTAGAACTACAATGGTAAGCAACAGTCAGATGCAGGTCCTGCCTGCCATGCAGCCTACAGAGAGCCTTCCCTCTACCCTATTCAAAACCTAAAAAAAAAAAAACCCAACTACCTATGAAGTCCAAACTCCTTGCCCTAGGGTTTAAGCTCCATCACTATCAAGCATAAAAACACCATTTTCAATCAACTTCTCATCTTTAACTCTTCTCAAACAGATATCTCAAACGTTCCTACTCTATATTCTTGCAATTCTATATACATGAAGTGTGTTTGCCCTAACACAGCCATATGTCCAAACACCAAAAGTCTACCCCATTCTTTAAGGATCAGCTCAAGAATCAACTCTTCCTCAAGGCCCTGCTTCCTGTATAACTGAAAAAATATTGTGTGGTCTCTCTTAGGACAACTGTACTAATATTCTATGTACAAATGCTATTTCCCCTATTTGTCAGCTTCTAAAAAAACAGAGTATGTTTCTGATTTATTTCTGCATCTTGCACAGCATCTAACAGAATGCAGGCTCAATAAAAATCTGTTGAATAAATACATGGTGTTAACTGTAAATTTAAAGATTAGTAATAACACTTTATGTTTATAAAGCTCAAAGAATGATTTTAAAATATCCTCTCATATATTGTTTTATCATTGTTACATAATACTATAAATTATAATGTGTGGTCAACTGAGCTGAATCAGTAGTGGCTTCAGGACATCCCATGAAAATGCTTTTGCCCCCTGAGGATCTTCTAGCTCACTGCCTCAACCATACTGGGAATCAAACTGCCATCTTATGCATATCTGGACTAATCACTGATAATACTATGGTTAAGTCATTTAACCTTTTTTTTTTTTTATAAAATGGTGTGCTTACTGAGGATGAGTTGGGGTGGGGGGGATGTACATTGAAATGTGTTTGAGGGCTCTGGATAACTGAGTTCTGGTTAATTGAAGCCTTTGTTTTAGCAATGGGGATAATTGTCCCAGCCATGTCTGCTATTCAAATCAAGAGCCCCTCTTTGTTATACTCTTCATGAAACCAGTAAATGGCATGATCTTTCCATAATAGAGTCACTGTCAACAAATGTTATTTCTCCCCTAAATAATCAGAGTTGTATATCGGTTTTCCAAGGATGTCAAGGCAGGCATCCATTCCATTATTAGGCAACTTTTAAAGTAAGTTAAAAATATAGTGCCTGAAACTGACCTGAGGGTTATCTAAATTTTTCTAATTTAGTCTAAATATATTTCAATGTAAATAACATGCCCTCTTATAAAGAGCAAACATTAAAATTGCTTATTTTAAGTAAGTCCACAATTACCCGTGAAAAAAATAGAACAATCTCAATGAAGAAACCTTATTTTGACAAGGTTCTTCCTTATCACTTCCTGATTCAGGGAGTCATTCCACAGATACTTGTAGATTTTCTAATGGCATTAAAAGTAAGCCTTCAAGATTAGCAAGAAGTTTTACCTCCCTCAAGGGTAGCAAAGCCGTAAGTATTTTTTTAATGGAAGATATTTTGCATCTGATACTATATTAAATAGGAAGACGAAGTTTCTAAAAACAGATTTGTGAATGCTCTAACCTTCACTTTACCATTGTATACATGTAATCTTTTTCAAAACAAAGATACCTTGTCTTCATCCAATTTTTATCTTATTATTTTTTAATCAAGGCAGTTCTGCTGCATGATTAACTACAAACTGCAGGATATTATTCTACCACAATACCCTGGCAACCAGCTGATATTCAGTTACACCAAGAAAAAAAAAAAAGAAGAAGAAGAACTAATTGTATGATCATGTGGATGTTGTAGAAGCCCTTTAGTTCAATCCTAGATGGGCCTCAAGAGGATAATGCTTATTCTGTTGAACTCACTGCCAAATCACAATATGAAAGAACCAGTATCAAAACAAGACCCAATTATACAAAGAGTGTATTTTATCAATGTCGGGTTTATAAGAAATAGGTATGTGACCCAGTACTTGTAGAAAATTGTTCAAAAATATTTACACAGATGGAGCTTAAAAGGAAATTATCGAACACTTGCTAGCCATAATGATATTCAATGAGTGTCTCTTCAGGTAGTATCAGGACAGCATCAGTCACAAAATACTCAGAGCAACAGATTCTAATTTCATGATTCTTTATACATAAAACAGATTTCCAAGCTGTTGGGAACTTTTGGGATAGGGGAGCAGCAGCAAATTTATGTATTATTTCTACCATTACAATATTTTTTAAAAGAAAAAAAATCTTAGCTCCAGTGTACTCATGGCTGAGTAAATCTATACCAAGTTCCAGCTGCCATTTGCTCAAACATCATAAAACAAAACAGAAACCATTTGTAAATAAATACTTTTTCAAACAATTATTCATGAATGGTAGCACAGACACCTATAAGTTGGCTTAGTCTACCATACTTTAAACAGGACCAGAAACCATGTAACTTAACTAAATGGCAGCCTCAGCAACCACCTCTTGCTTCCCCTAATAACTAACCTGTTCTTTTACTGTAGATTTCTGATTTTTCAAAATACATACCTATAATAGTTCTATAAAAAGAGGAGGGGAAAGACGTCTTAATGACAACAGATAACATAATTGTAGCTTTTCAGTTACTTCAATAAGATATTTTATAACAGCAAATGCTAATCTCATAATAAAGTCTAAATATTCAAATGGTATATATGCACATCAAGTTTTAATGACTATCAAACTATTCTTATTTTCCCTTTATCTGTAGTGTATGCTCAGTTAAGAACACCTAGACTAAATGTTTATGAGCTGACATTATTGGAACCCAACATTTGCCAAGTCTCACAGAAAATATTTAAAAATAAAAAAGGTCCTCTGTCTAGTATTATGCAAGCCAGCATTCTTTCTGTAAGTACAGGAAATAGATCTGACTTGAGATAAACAGAATTGGAATAGTTATGTGGGTCTTATTTTAAATGGTTTGGGAGGGGCACTGGGTGGCTTAGTAGTTGAGATCCGCCTTTGGCTTAGGGCATGATCCTGCGGTCCTGGGATCAAATCCTACATCAGACTCACCACAGGAAGCCTGCTTCTCCCTCTGCCTATGTCTCTGCCTCTCTCTGTTTCTCATGAATAAATAAATAAAATCCTTAAAAAATAAAATCCTATAAAAAATGATAAATAAATGGTTTGGGAAATTTGATTGACTCAATTTATATGGCACAATCAATACAGTTTCATGTTGCAATACAGCTTTGCAACCAAGTAACAGTTTTGATTTTAAAAGATACAAAATATGAGGGATCCCTGGGTGGCGCAGCGGTTTGGCGCCTGCCTTTGGCCCAGGGCGCGATCCTGGAGACCCGGGATCGAATCCCACATCAGGCTCCCGGTGCATGGAGCCTGTTTCTCCCTCTGTCTGTGTCTCTGCCTCTCTCTCTCTCTCTCTGTGACTATCATAAATAAATAAAAATTTAAAAAAATAAAAAAATAAAAAAATAAAAAATAAAAGATACAAAATATGAGTCTGGGTTCCATTATAACTAAGGATATGATGGAGTCATAGGCTTTTTCTAAGCTTCAGCTTCCCTCTGCCTATGCTAATTCAACAGCATAAATGGAAAAGGATATTCTCTGAGTCCTCTAGGTGATGACCTAGGAGATCCATTCTCACCTTCTTCCTTCCTTAGAAGCCCGATTTCACTGGAGGGACTTTCTACTTCATCTCCTATATAAAATACTGTAAACTTTAAAACTGACGTGATGCTTTCTGAATGTCAGCAATGAAATTGCTTGTAAATTCATGTCAGTCATGAATTTGCTTGTAAATTCTGCAGCAAAAGGTGGTGTTCTCTGAATATATAATTTTATATCTCTACTTCATTCAAGTTTAATGTTCAAATATGTAATTTTTTCTGAAATTAATTAGGCTATTAAATTCTACCAGGAGTTAAACTTTTTCTCCAATTTGCCACATTTATATTCTTATGTCAACCTCCCTAAAAAAAGAGATAAACAAGGAAATTGTAGGGACCCTGGGTGGCTCAGTGGTTGAGCAGCTGCCTTTGGCTCAGGGTGTGATCTCAATTCAGGGATTGAGTTCCACACATCAGCCTTCCTTCGAGGAGCCAGTTTCTCCCTCTATGTCTCTGCCTCTCTGTCTTTCATGAATAAATAAATAAAATCTTAAAAAAAAGAAGAAGAAACAACTGTATTACAAGGTAAAGAAATCTTTATACCACTTTAATGTACAAGAACCTCTTCTGAATGTGTAAGTTTTCTATTAAAAAACAAGATTTTGAAATAAAATGTATACAAAGGAGGTGGGTATCAAACAAGCTATCCTTAAAATTACTAAATACTTTTGTATCAGTCACAATATATTCATCACTAAAATTACTTACAAATAAAGGGAGTAAAAAACTAATACACCAAATAACAGTTTCTCTAACTTCAGGTTAATTTTCAATCCTACTTGTTCCAGTGGTGACTTTAATCCCTCATTAGCAGAGGTTTTACTCAGGTTTACTTTATACAAGTAGGGGACTTCTTTTCAATACAAAAATATCGGACTGTAATGCCTTTACTTACCAAAACATAAATCCTCCCCCCTAAAAAACAACTGATTAAACTTTACCCTGAAGCAGCAATCTTTAAATTATAATTTTTTACCAACTGTTTAATTTTCATATCATTAGAACATAAGCCCTTTACATGCTATTTTACCACAATCTCAGTATAAATGTCTCATTTTTCATAGAAAAAGCTAATTACACGGTTCAGCAAGTTGCCTGTGGTAACACATCGATTTTATTTACATTCCACAGTTAGACTTTAGCTTGTTCTCTCAATTGCAAGCACGTCTTGCTTAATAATTCTGTCTAATCCATTAGATCTTTTTCTATTTTTCATATAAAAGAATTCCGAATTGTACCGTAACTTTACAATACAAATGTATTGCTTACAAAACTACTAATAAGTATTCCACTTTCTCTTTTAAGGATATAACTTATGATTTTCTATTAAATCTATTACTTCAGTTAAATATGCTCTGGAATCATCTGGATAATCATCAATGAAAACTATTACTATTTTATGCTTTAGCAAACCAATTCTTTTAAAACTACACCTGAGGAAACAGAACACGCTGTAACTATTTCAAAAGTCAGAAATTTTGTATCAAGACTTAAATAATTTAGATCCAGTGAAAACCAGGAGTACTTAGTTCATAAACTATTTAGAACTAGCTACCATTTTCCACTGAGTATGAGGAGTTTTCCCTAAAAGTGCTTGTTCTCATGAAATACAAAGGTACTCTTCTATTACTATATACATAAAAACAAATATGAAAATACTATATATCCATAACAAATATAAAATAACAAGTATGAAACACAGCAATGTGACATTAATCTCAAGAATTACTAATGCCATATAATAAAATCACCATATAAATGTTGATAGGTAAAATACCACAAATCTAGAATGCTGAAGAAAAATTCACCTGCTTTCAAAACCAGCAGAATCTTATACTTGAAAAATAAACCCAAACAATAAATCCAAAAAAATTACTTTCCAATTTAATCAGAGATTAATTTCAATGAATCATAAACTGACCACCAATAATGAAAAAATATATATGTAAAATTAACCAGGGGGGGGAAGTCAAGAAATCAGATAATCTCTTTAGAAGAAATTTTGAAACTGAACAGCATTTTACTTAGAAATAATTTCATTCCTGTCAATTTTACATGTAAAAGGATCACTACTTTCACAAAAAGCAATTTTTTTCAATTGAGGATAAAGCCATTCACAATGTTGACTGAAATCATTTCCTTTCATTTTGTCAAAGAGAACCAAAATCAAAATTCAAGTGAAAAGTCACAGACTGAAAGATGTAGTAGTATATTCCTATATACTTAATTATGATTTGAGAAAATTCAGGGTCAACACTTTTCTTTTTAATGTGTTCAGCTTAAGGCTATTAATTTTCAGTTTGACTTTACTGTCATAATCTGACTTGATTAGATCGCCTGTGCTTTTCTTCCTTCTCCTCTCCTCTACCCCCCTAGCTACCTTTCCTGTTACTCAAGAATGTCGTCTTCATTTGATCTCTGTTGTTTTTAAATAGCTGAAAAGTTAGATTCTTCCTCAAGCCAGAGTGAAAAGTGGGCTAGGGAAAAGAATAGTCACTGTCTTGGGGCACCTGGGTGGCTCAGTCAGTTAAGCATTTGCCTTCAGCTCAGGTAATGATCCTAGAATCCAGGAATCGAGCCCCACCTTGGACTTCCTGCTTAGCAGTGAGTCGGTTTCTCCTTCTCCCCCCACCATCCTGCTGATGCTCTCTCTCAAATGAATTTAAAAATCTTTTTTTAAAAAAATAATATTCACCCTCTCAAAGTTTTGCCCCAAATTTACCTAAAAATTACAAAAAAGAAAAGTGTATCTTTACACAGGAAAAATCTGGTGGTCACTACCTTAAACCAAAGTAATCAAACTTAGTAGTATCAATATTGGGGCAAATTGACATAATGTGCCTCTGATAAGATGTCACAGACGTACATATCACCTACTCAATTATCTTGCCAAAAATGTTTAACCTGAATCTAATCATGAGGAAACAAATTCAGAATATGAAAAATTTGACAGGACAAAAAATTATATCAGTATCACTGAAAAATGTCCTACATTGTCACAGATGTTACATGATAAAGTATTTAGGGGTAAAGATTCATGAAGTCTAGAAATTACCTTCAAATGGTTTAACCAGAAAAAAAGTTAAGTGTATGTATAACTGCAAAAATTTTTTGAAATAAAAAAGAGAGAAGGGGAAATTCGGTTCTATCTTGGAAACAGCTAAAGTTTGTATCAATCCCATCATTTCAGATTGTACATTTTAATCTATATATACAGATTACAATACTAGCAAACTGGCTCTCCACTCTCTTCTCCTTAGCCTTCCTCCATCCTTACAAAATGCCCACTTCTTTATCCAGAGGCTTGCAATCAGTTCGAATGTATAAATAACAGTAATAGAGTATCTTAATTATCTTACACTGGTCACTATTTTAGAAAACCAGATCCCTTTTTCCTAGCTCTCTAATATCTAATGCTGTTTTTACAATTGCCCATACCTCCTGGCATAGGTGGCAGTACTCTGAAAAATAAAAAAGCAAAACTTATGACTACAAATGCAACAATGAAGGGTATTAACTGCCAATCTGCCTCTACACTGACAGTAAAGGCAATTCCTAAGGCTTCCAGTAATATATTGGGGCAATCATTTTTTAGAGGTAGACAGATGTATCCCTATTATAATTTACATATGTCTATTTGTAATAGCCAAAAGCAGAAGGGATAGTACAGATAAATATTAAAACTATAGACAAATTATAGATAAATTTTAAAATTATAGATAAATTATAAATTTTAAAATTAAAAATATAGACAATGCATATTTACAGCTAGGTTTCTTTATGAAACATATACAAAATAAAATGGATATTTAATGCCTTACTTTTAATTAGGTTTCAATCTCCTCACAATATCAAGTTAAAGTTTTAAGTGTATTCATTAGAAGTTAACCTTCTAAAAAAAAAGAAGTTAACCTTCTGAGAGTACAATACTATGCTGTTAAAACTATATAAGATGGGCTTCATTCATTCATTCATTCAACAAGCATCACTAAGCACATACTAGGCTATATGTAATACTTGTCCTTCTGGGCCAGGGGCTTTTAAGGTTTTGGATCAAGCCATCTTCAGTTCCTAGAAGTCTGTACTTGACCACTGTACCATTTTGGTGCTTTAAGATAGCATGTCTTTCCCACCACTGACTATAAGTGATAAAATGGCCAGAAGATTCTGTTTGTAAAATAATTTTGTTTGGTAGATGAGGAAAAGCTAGTTTAGTGTATTATGTTAATCTCTAAAATTCAAATTGAAAATGTGCAAAAGAATTTAGTCAAGCAAAAAGAGCAAATGTATAATAAAATTGGCAAAGACTATTAAGCTCAGTACGTAATCATCGGTATTTTTTAATTTAAATATATCTGTACCTTAAATAGAATGTCTAAGTTCCTAGCTCCATTTAGAATAAAATGATTTATTATAATATTACTGCCTTCCTGTTCATGTTCATCTTGTATATTATCTTCCTAATTATGTTTCTTTCCTGATCAGAAACCTATGACAATTCCTCAAAAATCAAATTCAGTGCAAATTCCACATCCTTACGTCAGCACACTCATTATGGCCCACCTTCGCAGTCTTTCAGTCTCTCCTATTTCACTAACAGCCTAAGCTCCAGACAAACCTGTTCTTCACACTATTTGTTCACTGCCAACAGGTCCTTTGTACAGGCTAATTCCTGACAAGGACAAGAAACTATTCTCTGTGCTGTTCTAAGAACTTTAACCTTTGTTATCCTTATACCAAGTTTACAGTGAGGAAAGTGAGGCAAGGATAAGTTACTTGATCAACGATACACAGCCAGCAAGCAACTAAGCAGGGATTCAAACCCATCCATGCTCTGAACTACTATGCCAGACAAGATAAATAGCAATTCTCTGACACGGGCCCAAATATGTTTATCCATGCGATGTGGATAACCTATAAATGTATTTTAGTGTTCAATTTCATAGATACTTTAAGTATTTAAACAAAAAAATCTAGTAATTTAAAACTAAACTGTGTCTAACCTGCAGGATTATTCTCTATGAGGATACTTTACATATTAAATCAAAGACGTTGCTCTGGTATTGTATTGCACTGTGAGGTTTCTTAGTAGAATGCTATTTTGGGTACATCGTAAAGACAAAGGGAACTACCAAATAACATAATTAAAAAGCATTTTAAGAAATAGCATGATGTTCCCACAAAAAAATGTTACAATAATGGTATCTTCATGCTTAATGTTTACAGGGCTCTGTTAAAATTTATTTTACCTAAAATGAAATGACTCTTACTTAAAGACCAAAACAGATTCCAAGATATCCTCAATTTGTATGACTACCAATTAAAAGACTTCCTTTGTATCTTTTTCTCATGACCACTCACCTGTCATACACATTCTCCCTCACTTGAAACAAAGTTGTCCTTATGCCATTCATTTTTCTAAATAAGTTCAAGTACTTTCTGATATTAAGTTGAACCACATAAAATTACCCTTTTCAACCACTCTTACTAAGTGATGGATACTTCACACGCTTTGATCCAGTAACATTCCCCAATCTGACATATCAAAAAGAATAGACATATTTAACAAAGTTATGACTGTTCCATCACTGGAATAGTTTCCTGGTGGCACACAAGAGAACAACAAACAGCTTACACTGTTTTCAGACTCAATAGGAAAGAAATTAAAAATAAAAAATAATCACTCTCATGAGAAAACATTCACAATATATTAAGTGAAAATGACTGTTGCAAAACAGTATGATACCAACTCCACTTACACATAAAAATACCAAATATTAAAATTCTGTTTCAGACTTCAGGATTTTTATTCTCTTCATTTGGCAGTTCTGTTTTTCTACTTTTCTCATTAAAATGTAGTGTTTCTGTGATTTGTAAAAACAGTTCAGAAAAAAGTCACTCTTTCCTTATTCTTTACCAAAAGGATACTTAATATATCAATGAAATATACATACAATCTAAAGCAACTATAAAAATTTTATAGCCTACATCTTTTTGTTGACTCGGTAACACAGTCCATGAGAAATAACACAGTAACTTAATAAATTATTTCTAGGGATCCCTGGGTGGCACAGCGATTTGGCGCCTGCCTTTGGCCTAGGGCACGATCCTGGAGACCCGGGATCGAATCCCACGTCGGGCTCCCAGTGCATGGAGCCTGCTTCTCCCTCTGCCTATGTCTCTGCCTCTCTCTCTCTGTGTGTGTCTATCATAAATAAATAAAAATTTAAAAAAAAAATAAAATAATAAAATAATAAAATAAATTATTTCTAATAACATTGATCATTTTCTTTGTTGGTATGGACAAATAACTTTACCCCCCACACCAGGTAAATAAGTCTAATTAATAGTTGGGCTTGGTTTCATCATTATTATAAAGTGGTAATTTATGCTGCTAAAAAATAAAGACCAGACCAAAAAGTTAAGACATAAGGTATCAATATGGGGTAGAGAAATGGAAGATTAAGAATCAGAAATAATCTGGGATACCTAGGTGGCTCAGCAGTTGAGTGACTGCCTCCTGGGGTTCTGGGATTGAGACCCACATTGCGCTCCCTGTGTGGAGCCTGCCTCTCCCTCTGCCTAAGTCTCTGCCTCTCTCCTTCTGTCTCTCTCATGAATAAATAAATAAAATATTAAAAAAAAAAGAATCAGAAATAATCTTAAAAAATAAAGGTGAACAAACAAAAATGCTATATTCCCTCTTCTACATGGGAAAAAACTTTAGAACAAAATATATGTTTTGATACTTAAATGGACAAATACAAATGTTATAATTATCTTCTGGGGTTATCTTATTTTTAAAATCCTGATAAATGGAATCCAGATGTGGTTAAACTCATTTTACCTGAATTCACTACTAACCTACATAAAATAAGCTTTGCTAATAAGTATATATGTTCTGAGATTCTGCTGATTAACCAGCTAAGGAAGCAGTCTTACCCAGACTGGGTTCTTATATTTATAAACCAAGTACTCTACAAACTATGGGGGGAACGTTTGCTTTGAACAAATAGACCATAAGGTAAACAGCTCAATTAGTCCACTGTGGTTTACTGCCCTCTGGCTGTTGTGGCAAGGGATATCACAGATATAAAATGGCTGCAAAGGAAAGCTAGGAAGGTATCAAGCAAAAGTTGAAAGGAAATCCTTTAGGCAAATTCACACACCTTAGAACAGACCTTCAAATATGAAAGTTAGTTTTCTTCCTTCCTTTAAAAAAAATATTAAATATATCAACTAACAAAACATTTCAAACATTATCTGAACTTTTTCAGCCACAAACTAACAAAATATAGAGTAGTTTGGACATAATAAAAGTTGGCTCTAGGAGACAGATATCAAAGAGTTAATGCACCACCCTAAGTAAAGATTGTAATTAATTTTGATTTAGAAAAATTCTTAGCATACTAGATGGAAAGAAGTGAAAAATTCTGACCAGACATCCAAAGAATATTCATAAAATTTCCTCTTGTTATAAATCTGTAGTAAATATAAAAAGTAGCTTAGAATTATGAAATCTTACATTAATTCAAAGTTTCCAGATATCAGACGTAATCTGTAGTTAAAAATTAGGTAACACTGAAGCAAGTATCTCCTGGAATCACCTAATTATATAAGAAACAGGAACAAAACAAAGGAAAACTTGCCATATCAAAATTAGACCAGATTCTTTATATTAATCTTTCTTCAAAATACTATCCAATGTCATCTCATAATTTTGTCCAATAACGCTTACACAAATTTTGTTATCACTTTATAATTTTCCACCAGAGTTCAGCTGGTAATGAACCAAAACAGCCACAGTTCAAGAAAAAACAATTCTGTTCATTTCATTGACTTGCTTATTACTCACAATGTGCTATCATTTTAAAACAGTAGATCTTGCCTTATTTCCACCCCAAAACACCCAGGAGGCACAGTATTTCCTTTAGTAACAGTGGTTCACAGATTCTGGTTCCCAGCATGACTGGAAAAGAACAAGACAATTTGGGGGGGAAATATGGGAGTAGAAAGAAGAGAGTAAGAGTGAGGATGTTCCTTTTGAGACACCCATTGAACACTTGGATTTTTCTCAGCAAGTCTTAATAAATTCTTTTTGAAATTTACTATTATTTATATATATAATAATATATATATCTTATATATATATAAGAAATTAATATAAATATATATATATATGACGCTAACAGTTTTTAAGAAAAAACAAAACACTTACCCTGCAGTTCATGATGTATTACACCCACTAGGTTGGGTTCGTCACCCCACCAGAATATCCATAACTCTTTGCAATCTGGTTTGACATCTCGACGCCATACACACAGCAAGTTGGCTTGCAGACAGCGGATGAAACTTAACAGGATCGGATCATCTTGGGCTGGGGCTGAAATTATGGGTCCACAGTCCCCGTGCCCTCCAAAATTGTACCTACGCCATTTGATTCCCGTGAGTTCAGCCTGGAAGAAAACAAGAAAATTACAATGGTTTTGATATTTCTTCTTACAGAACACAAAAAACAAGCTTCCATACAGATAACCAAATCTGCAATATTTACATTACTACACATAAGATTTCTCTCACTGAAAAATATTTGTCAATCTTCCTTGATATTTTTTAAAGATTTTATTTATTTATTCATGAGAGACACGGGGCGGGGGGGGGGGGGGGGGGCAGAGACACAGGCAGAGGGAAAAGCAGGCTCCATGCAGGGAGCGGGACATGGGACTCGATCCCAGGTCTCCAGGATCAGGCTCTGGGCCGAAGGCAGCCCTAAACCACTGAGCCACCCGGGCTGCCCTCCTCTTCCTTGATTTTTAAAGGGAGAAAAAACTCATTTCTTTCTATTAAGATTTCTACATAGCTCTTTATATTAAATACCAAATTACAACAGATGATTATTTCCAGTTGAACTATTTTTACCAAAAATTTACTATCAAGTCCTTACATATAAAACTATTTGCTGTTCATCCTTATTTGATTCATAAATTATATTTAGAAATCAGGTAAGAGTTTAAAAAATAAGTTTGTAAAAGTGAAAGAACTTCTTTCAAAGGATCTCAATTTCTTCCCATGCAGAAGCTACAATTTGAATCCTCTTTAATCAGGAAAGTGGTGAGCACACAGCCTCATAGCCTTTCATTATTAACACCAAAGCAAGCTACTAATGAAACTGACACAAGGTATCAGCAATTTCTGCATGTTCTTTAGCATGTAACACACAGAAAAGCTTTGCTTCTAGAACAATTCCCTAATGTAGTTTTGTCTTGTTTTCTAAATACATTTTAAGGCATAGATACTAGAGACGCCTGGGTGGCTCAGTGGTTGAGCAACTGCCTTTGGCCCAGGGTGTGATCCTGGAGTCCCGAGATTGAGTCCCACATCAGGCTCCCCGCATGGAGCCTGCTTCTCCCTCTGCCTATGTCTCTGCCTCTCTATGTGTCTCTCATGAACAAATAAATATAATCTTTAAAAATAAAAAAATAAAATAAAACAAAGACACTAAACCAGCTGAGAGCAGAACCTGGATCTTCATTCTATTACCTACGTTTATATTTTAAATTTTCTTAAATCTTAGAGGTCTAAGGAACTAAAATTCAAAGGTGTTTCAACACAAAAGATGAATTCCTTATTTAAATAGCTATAAACTACAACTATGTATTCAAAAGTGACAATAAAATGGATTCATAACATAATTCTGGACAAAACAGTCCATGTGTCCCCTGGCACTGGATCCTTACTCATCTTCCCCTCCCCTCCCCACCCAAGTCAATTTCTGTCAATAGTTGTTTAAATAACTGCCAACTTAATAGTATGGTATGACCCTGTACTAATATGCAGCCCTTTCTCAGCTTAGAGGAAACGATTATCATCTATTTCATCCCAAATATAACCTGGGGCCAGCCTTCAGGTTTGAACACCAGCTCCATATTTACTAGCTATAAGTAGCAAGTACTTAGTAAGTTACCTTAACTTTTGTCCCTCTGTCACCTCACCACGAAAATGAGAATAACAGTATTTACAGAGTTGATTAAACAAGCACGTATTTAAAATACTTATAATGATGCCTGGCACATGGCAAAAAATATAAGTGATACTGCTATCATTACTAGTAATGATAGTACATTTCTCTTTGTTCATATCCCTTTTGCATTTTTCTATCACACAAGTTCCTTTATTTCTTCAAACAAAAGTAATGTATATGTATGTCTGTGTTTTAAACAGAAAACCTACCTTCAATTTTTAAATAAATGTCAAAGAAACAAACTAAATAAAAAGACTAAAAAGGGGCAGTTGAAATCAGAAAAGTAGAAGACTAATAACTTTGAAAGATATGAAAGATACCAATAAATATAAATTACTAATATTTACATTAACCATATTTGAAATGTTAGAAAATTATGATCTATCAGAAATTTAAACATCAGATGAGCCAGTCCCCAAGAAATCTATGCACAGCAATTTACTCACTAGAATACTTTTACCTGTAACATCCAGGATGGTTCAGCAAACAAAATATTTGGCTTTGATTCAGAAGAATGGTTTCCTAATCCTAGCACTAACTTCCTATCAGTGCTTCCCTGGTCTCAGTTTTGATAAAGGGAAGCCATGGCCATCTGCTCTATATTCTTTATGGAGTTGTTCTAGCAAGTGACAGAATTCAGAAGGGACATAACAAGCCTACAAACTTAATCACTTCATAACTAATTCAGTTGGAAAAACTGGAAAATGTCCAATTATTTTAAAACAATTTAGTTCCTTTACCTTAAAGCTAAAATTAAATATCATTATACCAGTCTTCACTGGAAAATTAACAATGAAACACCATTTAAGCCTAACAGAGATAACTAAGCATAAAGTGAATGTTCAAAGACTTCGCTTTAAACTTCGAATTATTGTTTGATAAGACCAAAGACAACGTAGTGATACCGAAATACTGTCCAAAAAAAAAAAAAAAGAAATCCCTATATTGGACGTATATTCACTTAGACTAATATATGTCCTCATATACCATGATCATGTTCATAGTTAAGAAGCAATTCCACACAAACTTCTCTTTTTTTCCCCAAAGATTTTATTTATTCATGAGAGACACAGGGAGAGGCAGAGACATAGGCAGAGGGAGAAGCAGGCTCCCTGCGGGGAGCCCAATGTGGGACTCGATCCCAGGACCCCAGGATCACAACCTGGGCCAAAGACTGACACTCAACCACTGAGCCACCCGGGTGTCCCTCCACACAAACTTCTATGGACCAATTTCTGACAAAAGCATAGATCTTCCAAGACTTAAAATTCTTTAATTTCAAAATTATGAAGAAACTCTTTAAAGTATTTCTAGATGCAAGTTATCCCAAAATGCAGTTATTTCTCACTGCCAAAGACAATCCATAATTATATTTAAGTTTAAAATTACACTTAAATATAAAATCAGTTTTTAAAATATAAAATCAGGGGCACCTGAGTGGCTTGGTCAGTTAAGTGTCTGCCTTTGGCTCAGGTCATGATCCCAGGGCCCTGGGATAGAGCCCCATGTGGGGCTGTCTGCTCAGCAGGGAGTCTGCTTCTCCCTCTCTGCCTGCCTGCTCTGCCTACTTGTGCGCACACACGGTCTTCTGTCAAATAAACAAAATCTAAAAATAAATAAAATATAAAATCAAAAGGATGAAATTAAAATATACAAGGAATAAATCCAGCATGCACATATACATAGTAACAATCATATATAGAGAGATAGATATATGTAGTAACAACCACAACCATCACCTATTTACAAACAGTATGTAATTTCTAACATTAAACAATATACCAAGATCTTCACATATAATTTCTAATCTTCACAAACAGACAGCTAAAGAAATTAGGACTCAGAAAGGTTAAATAATTCTCCCCTACCTACAAAGGCAGCAAATGGTAGATCCCAAATATAACTGGATTAAAAGCATAACTGCATTTAAAGAATAAATTCCTTCCCACTCTGCCATGCTGCTTCATAAGGCTAATGGTAAAAATTAGCCCTAGAGGATTATAAAATAGTACAAAGAAACTGTCATCAACTCAATTTAGCAATGGCAAGAGCTCATGGCCATACTTTCTAATTTAAGAAAGTTCATGAATCTTTCTTTAGTCTTCCTGAGGTATTAAGAAAACTAGTACAAGAGTGCCCACACACCATCCCATGAATAGAAGAGACTTTTTAAATTTCACTCAGATAATTATATGCCTTCTTTTATATATTACCACTATAACTATAAGACTATCTACACAAGCTAATTTTTAGAGGATATGTATAACAAACCAAGAAAAAAAAAAAACAATTCTAATAAAAGCAAGAAAGATTGCAGGATTGCAGGGAAATTTTCTCATCAATGGCTAGCATCTATTGTATAAGTAGTCAAGATCCTCAGAAAATTGAACTTAATTGGTAGAGACTGCCCTGGCCTAAAGAGAAGGCGGCTATAGCTCAGAACGGTTGGAATTTAAAAGATTACAACAGAATCAGGATAAATACACTTTCTAACAGCAGGAATGTATTTTAAGAAAATTTATACTGATTCTTAAGGTGCTTTTCTTTAGGCACAATACATAGGAAATGGGCTGATAAATTCTCCCAATGGAAGTCATTTATTTGCACTGACCCATCACAATCAGAACCCACACCACCAACAGTATATACCTGCAATGTGGCTCCTCAGAGTTAAAACTATATTTAGTGGTTATCAAACAGAGCAAAAGTAACAGGCCTTGATATGAATGAACTCAGGGTGTAGTACCATAGAAAGAACACTGGCTAGAGGGCAGAAGATCTAGGTTCAAGTCCCACTTTTTCAACTACTTATCTATATGTTATTAGGAAATCTACTCCATCTCAGGAATCATAGCTTCCTGACCTGTAAAGTGATATGGCTGACCTAGATATTATAAATGAGTTCAAGTCTCCTGGCCCAGGCTAATTGCATCCCACTCACAAAGGCAACTTGTAAATGAGACTGAACTCTTAATTATATGCCTTAGAATTATCAGCAGGAATAGGAAAGCCGCCAGAAGATTTGGATTTTCAAGAAATAGGTAAACGAAAGACTTCTCAAACAAGAGAACAACTACCTTAATATCAATCCTGAGAAGGATTCTAGGAAGGTGTGCAGAAAAGACGGCTGTGATCATCAGGGACTAACCTAAGTGCACTAGGAAATTCCAAATCTGCCTCACCTCACAACCTCCTGTGATAGGGTTACTACGCTAGTACAACAGGGAAATACAGCAAACATATTAAATCATCCCTCAACTTGAGTCACAGAAAGGAAAAAAGTCAGGGATAATAGAAAACTTCTGTTAAAACATAACTAATCAGCTCCAGGTAAAGACACCAGGGTAAACACACACATCTGCTTTTGCTCTGTCTTAAATCCCTCTAAAACATCAGTAAAGAATTTGTTTTGTTTTTCCCTTAAATCATAAAACCAGAATGGTAGGTACAAGAGGAGATGAGAGCACCAAGATTTTGAGAGCTAAGAAGCTGATGCCCAAGAGATAAAGAAATTTATAAAACCTAAAAAACTGAATCCTAGCTATGGAGAAAGGAGAGATAAAACCCAATTTACAGGACACCTGGGTGGCTCAACAGTTGGGCGCCTGCCTTCGTTCAAGTCGTGATCTCCCCCGGATCCGGGATCAAGACTCACATCAGGCTCCCTGGGAGGAGTGTGGTTCTCCCTCTACCTATGTCTCTGCCTCTCTCTCTCTCTGTCCATGTCTCTCATGAGTAAATAAATAAATCTTTAAAAAAAAAAAAAGCGAAAGGTCCAGATTTTGAAAACCTTAAAAGTAACTATAAGCTTAGTATTTAGAAACATTGAAATAAGAATTCAGATAATCAACAAATGGGGATGAAAATGTTTGCCTTTAGAAAAGGTAAAGTAGGGGCCAGGAACAGAGGAATATTATTCATATAAGCCTTGCAGAACCATTTGCACTCTTAACTATGTAAGAATACATTTCTAATTTAAAAAAACAATTACCAAAATGTAATAATAAAATATATTTAGTGCACCAATAAGTCACTAATATTTATTAAGAATTCACTTCTGGGGATGCCTGTGTGGCTCAGCAGTTAAGCATCTGCCTTCGGTTCTGGGCATGATCCTAGCTAGCATGATACTGGAGTCTGGGGATCAGGATCCAGTGCCGCACTGGGCACCCCAGAGGGAGCCTGCTTCTCCTCTGCCTCTCTTTCTCATGAAAAATAAATAAAATCTTTTTTAAAAATCCACTTGTACCATTTTACAGATTGATTCTACAAAATTTCTAAGCTTAAGAATAATTCAGTATCCCATAAATTGTGTTGCAAAAAGTCAAAAAGGTTATTTGCCACATCTTACAATATTGTGGTGCTGTTTCTTTTCTCCATTGTTAGAATACTAAAACTTCAATAAAGGGTCATCTGACCCTTGATTTTGGCTCAGGTCATAATCTTACAATTATGAGATTGAGCCCCCACATTGAGCTCCACGCTTAATATTCTCCTTTTTTTCCCCCTCTCCTCTTACCCCTCCCCCTTCTCCTTCTCTAAGACAAAACAAAAACAAAATAAAAAAATCTTCAATTAAGCAAAGACATACTTCCCGTTACATGCTCCCTCTCACCTAGGTCTGCTCAATTCTTCCTACCCATACCTAAGCAGCTTGCCAAGGATTCATTTCCTCTGCAAAAGGGCTGAGGGCAACAGGACACTGCGCCTCCCATGTCACTCCCATCTAACATATTATTTCCACATTGTGAGAAATGCAACATAACTCTCCATACAATAAAGTTGTATATCAAAGATGTTCTCTAACGTGTATATTTTTGATGATTCATAATAACTTTTTTCCTAAATTGTAATTTCCTTTATAGCCCTGTTTACCAATATTAACTCAAAAACATAAAGATAAAAAATGGGAAGCTGGTTTAGCAGAAGTATGAGTGAAAAAAGCTCAAAGATTTTGACATTTAAGTTTAATATAATTAAACAATGTGAAATAACTACTTTAAAGTTACTGCCGTCTTAAGCTACATTAATATAAACAGAGTATGCAGATCCTACACAACAGATCTTACATAGCAAGTCACTAATCAATATTGCTTTCAGCTCCCAGCTCCAGTTTGAGAGAAATCTAGATAAACTACAACAAATTAACATATGAAGGTCAAGGTTGGTGAGGAAATGGAAACCTGTCATATGGCTAGAAGGTTATATGGCTTCATGTTCAAACCTTTCAAGCAAATAAACATGGTAGCAAAAAATAAAATAAAGGCACAGTTAAATTAAGCTGAATGAATTTAATATGGAGTTAACATTCTGAATAAATCTGTAAAGTCTTCATTTATATGAAAGACTCCTATGTGGAAGGTGGATTAGATTTGTTCAGCACTGACCCAAGTGATAGCAGAGGACTGATGATTAAAACAACAACAGTGAGAGGTTTCTCAAGAAAGGCACCCTGGCTGAGATCCCTGAGAAGCAGAAGATATGAGGTGTTAAGGAGAAGCTATTAATACTGGATGTGGTTTCAAACATCAAAGGGTTGTCTGAACAACAGGATTTGTAAGATTCCTTTCAAACCTTAAATATGAATCTCAGACTCTTTCCTTCCAATTATAAGATTTTTTGCCCCTAATATCATTTGTATTCAGTCAACTAGTTCAAGGGGCTGAAAAAACTATACCCCATGGGTTGGCCAACTGTTCTTTTCTTTTTTTTGTTCTTATGAATAAAGTAAAACTTTATTGTAAAGTAAAACAACTTTGTCCATTTATTTACATGTTGTCTGTTGTTCTTTCCACATTACAACTATAGAGCTGAGTAGCTGCAACTGAGACAATACAACCCACAAACCTGAAATAACTACTCTGATCCTAAAAAAAAAAAAAAAAAAAAAAAGTCCGCTGACCCCTGAACTAGGATACTAGGATAATACACACAAGCAAATTTGACATTTAAAATATAAGCAGCACCATAAATGTTGTTCTACCATAAACAACTAGACAAAAAATATGAAACTATTACTTTCAAACACTGGACAAAAAAGGTAGCACAGAGCTAGGAAAACAAATGAAGTAGGCCCTGCAATGGCTGAGGCATCTGGAATTTATGAGAACAGATTATCAGAAAGCTCTATGGAAAAATAACTCCAGATATCTCATAGTTAAGATATCTCTAGTAAGAGACCTATCACTCTAACAGCTCACATTAAGCTGGGAGACAGTCTAGTTCTAAACAGTCGGGGTGAAAACACTGTTAAAACATCTTCGACAATAGAGACCACAGAAGGGCCATGCCTCAAAAGTAAGAAACTAGGCATATGCTAGCATCAAGACTGCTCTAACCCACCCAAAATAATCAAGTCACAAAAATATGATCATCACTATCACCATCACTTCATCTAGAAGTAACTTAATTGCCACCCAAAACAAAATTCAGCTCTTTCAGGAAAGAAATCCAGACCTTCTTTTTCCTTTTTTTTTTTTTTTTTTTTATTTATTTATGATAGTCACAGAGAGAGAGAGAGAGGCAGAGAGACACAGGCAGAGGGAGAAGCAGGCTCCATGCACCCGGAGCCCGACGTGGGATTCAATCCCGGGCCTCCAGGATCGCGCCCTGGGCCAAAGGCAGGCGCTAAACCGCTGCGCCACCCAGGGATCCCGAAATTCAGACTTTCAACAACATAATAAACACAAATCCAACAGCCAATAAAAAAATACCATTCAAAGATGTAGATAGATAGTCAGGAGAAAAACCAGTGAAAAGAAACCCGGACACGAAAGTGATGATGATATCAAAAATCATTTTACAACAGCTATTTTAAGTATGGTCAAGAATTTAAAGGAAAAAACAAACTTAAAAAATGAAAAATATAAAAGCATAAAAATTTCCAAACACAAAATTAAAAACTCACTAAATAAGTCTGACAGTAAATATTAGGCACAGTCCAAAAAAAAAAAAGTTAGGAAAGTTGACAACATACAATATAATTATACAAGTTGAAGAACAGAGAGGTTTTATAAATTGAAATAATTAATAAAGTCAAAAGCAGAATACTATCAAGCACTCTAATATGCAGGTAATCAGGGTCCCAGTATCCAAAGGCAGAAGGGAGAATTAAAAGAAAAAATGTTTTTGAAAAATAGCCAAATTGTCTCCAAATGTCGTGAGAACAATACATCTTAGACCCAAAGAATTCTGTGAACCCAAAACAAAAAACAAAACAAACAAAAAATCTAAATTAAATTTCTGATCATCAGTGATAAAAAAAAATATCTTAAAAGCTGTCAAGAGGGAAAAAAGACACATTTAATAAGGGAAAACAAACACAATATTTACAACAGACTTCTCAACAGAAAATATGCAAGCCAGGAAAACAACAGAACATGCTGAAGGGGGGGAGGGTAGGTCCATATTTAGAATTCTAGATCAAACACAATCCTTCAAAAAGTGAAGGTAAAATACAGACTTCTTTTTAGATGAACAGAAACCAATGGAATTGCACCATAAGAAATACAACTAGAGGGATCCCTGGGTGGCGCAGCGGTTTGGCGCCTGCCTTTGGCCCAGGGTGCGATCCTGGAGACCCAGGATCGAATCCCATGTCGGGCTCCCGGTGCATGGAGCCTGCTTCTCCCTCTGCCTATGTCTCTGCCAATCTCTCTCTCTCTCTGTGACTATCATAAATAAAAATTAAAAAAAAAAAGAAATACAACTAGAATGCTTTTGAAAAAAGTTCTTCAGATACAAGGAAAATATCAGATGGAAATCTGGATCCATACGGAAGAATGAGTACCTGAGGTAGATAATATATGAATATAAAATAGTTATTTTCTCATTTTTTAATTTCCTTAAGACAAATTAACTCTTTACAACAAAAATAATGCATCATAGATTGAATACAGATATAGAAAAAAAATACGACAACAGTAGCACAAAACCCAGAAAGAGAAAAATGTAGGTATACTGCTCTAAGGTTTTTTACATTACAAATGAAATTTAATAATACTTAAAAACTGTGAAAATTTAAAAGATGCATATTATAAATCCCTGACCAGTCCCTAAAAAGTAAAAGATTATATTTAAGATGCCAACATTCAAAATAAAAGTGAATCATAAGAAAAAAATCAAATAATCCAAGAACAGGCAAGATAAGAGGGGAAAAAAAGGAACAAAAATCGATGGGATAGAGAAAAATACCAAGATAATAGACTTAAACACAATCATCAATAGAATTATATCAAACACAAATAGTCTATTATAAGTAAAAAACATCAATTCTCAGAATAAGTAAAGTTTTAAAAGGCCCATCTATATACTGTCCACAAGAAATGCACTTTAACTATAAAAACAAATTCTAATACAAACAATAAGAGAGCTAAAATAGGTAGATTAATAACAAAGTAGACTCCAAGAGAACTATAAAAGAATAAAGAGGGAAATTTTGTAATGAGAAGTGTCAATTCTTCAAGAAGGCATATATCCCAAATGTGCAGGCATCTAACAACCAGGCTTCAAAATATATGAAGCAAAAACTGATATATCTAAAAGGAGAAACAGACAAATCCAGAATTATAATTCAGCAGGCTTCCTCTCATCAACTGATAGAAAAAGTAAACAAAATCAATAAGGTACATAGAAAACATGAGCACCATCAACCAAGATAACCAATCTGACATTTACCAAGAAAATTATACTAACACACTCAACAGAATACACAAGTTTTTCAAATGCACATGAAAGTCACCAAGAGAAACCATATGCTGTGCCATAAAATACTGATACAGTTTTTTAGTTTTTTTAAGATTTTACTCATTTGAGAGAAAATGAGAGCACAAGCAGGGGGAGTAGCTGCGGGAAAGGGACAAGCAGACTCCCCACTGAGCAGGGACCCCTCCCCCAATTTGGGGCACGATCTCAGTACTATGAGATCACGACCTGAGCTGAAAGCAGGCACTTAACTGACTGAACCACCCAGGTGCCCTGAACAAAATTAGAAAGTCACAAAATATCTAGAACACTCGCTCTTCTCCACAAAAATATGGAAATTAAATACCTTTCAACAACACGTAAGACAAAAAAAGGAAATCACAAGGGAAAGTAGAAAAGATTTTAAACTGATGGATTATGAAAACAAAATACACAGAAAAAATACAGGGTACAAATAAAACAGCACTCAAAGAGAAATCTGTAGCTTTACATATTTATATTAAAAAGGTATAAAATTGCTCCAAACTTCTTCCTTCAGAAGCTAAAGTATAAATTAAACCAAATGTAAACTGAGAAAAAAAATAATGAAAAGAGAAGAAATGAACGAAATATAAAAGATACTAATAATAGAGAAAACCAATAAAGTAAAAAGCTATTGTCTTTGTTTGGAGAGTTTTTTCTGTTTTTTTTTTTTTTTTTTTTTTTAAGACTTTATTTGAGAGAGAGTGCCCAAGCAGAGGGGAGTGGCAGAGGGAGAAACAGACTCCTCACTGAACAGGATCCCAGGACCTTAGGATCATGACCTGAGCCAAAGGCAGACATTTAACCAACTAAGCCACCCAGATGCCCCTTGTTGTTGTTTTCTTAATCAATAAAATAAATTTCTCAAGGTTAATCAAAAGAGAAAAATAGTCAAATTACTAATATCAGGAATGAAAACAAAAATTATTTCATATTTTAAAGACAATGAAAAGATAATAGAATTATTATAAACAACCTTATGCCAATAAATACAGCTACTCATTAAATGGACATATTCTTTGAAATAATTACCAAACTAAAACAAAAAAGTTAAAAATATGAATAGCCCTAAATCTATTAAAGAAATGGAATTCATAATTTTTTTTTAATTTTTTTTTAAATTTTTATTTATTTATGATAGTCACAGAGAGAGAGAGAGAGAGGCAGAGACACAGGCAGAGGGAGAAGCAGGCTCCATGCACCGGGAGCCCGACGTGGGATTCGATCCCGGGTCTCCAGGATCGCGCCCTGGGCCAAAGGCAGGCGCCAAACCGCTGCGCCACCCAGGGATCCCTGGAATTCATAATTTAAAACCATCCTACAAAGTATTCTCCAAGGCAAGATGGCTTTACTAGTGAATTCTATAAATACCACCAATCCTGCACAAATTCTTTCAGAAAACAAAGGAGGAGCTAATTCTCAAATCATTTATGAGACTAACATTACAACCCAAGACAAAGATATTGCAAGAAAAGAAATCCACATGCTAATTTTTCATGAACATAGATTTTTAAAATATTAACAAAATATTAGCAAATCAAATCCAACAATACATAAAATGGTTAACAACACACACATGGGGTATATCTTGGAAATTCAAGCTTAGCTGAATTAGTTCAAAAGCCCATCAATGTAACTTGAACCAGTTTAAAAATCCATTAATAAAAAAATAAAAAAAATAAATAAAATAAAATAAAAATCCATTAATATAATCCTCAATATTAAGAGAACAAAACCTATAACCATCACAATAGAGAAAAAACATTTAACAAAACCAACACCTAGTCATGGTAAAACTAAGTAAACCAGGAATTAAAGGGAACTTCGTCAACCAGATTAAAAATAGGTTCAAAAACTACAGCTAACATCACAACTAACAATGGAAGACTGAATACTTCCCATCTAGGATCAATAACAAAGCAAGGAAGTATACTGTGCTATTCAACTTTGTACTATAGGCACTAGCCAATGCAATAAAGCAAGAAAAATAAGTAGAAGGCATAGAAATGGAAAGGAAAATATAAAACCATCTTTATTCACAGACATCATCATCATGCACATTTACAAAATTTTAAAGACTTTACAAAAAAGCTATCACAACTAATAACTGAGTTTAGGAAAGTTGAGTATGTCAATAAGTATTCAACACTTAACTGGATTTCTACACACTAGCATGAAAAAGTAGAAAATGATATTTTAAAACAATGCCACTTAAAACAGCACTGAAAAATATGAACTACTTAGAGATAAATTTGGTAACATATGTTCCAGACCAGTATACCAAAAACTATAAAATAATCTTGTCAGAAATTAAAGATCTAAAAAAAAAAAAATGGAAGCAAGACCATGTTCACAAACTGGAAAACCTAAAATTGTTACTATGTCAATTCTTCCCAATTTGGTCTATAGGTTGAATGAAATCACAATAAAGTCCCTGCAGGCTCCTTTCTGAAAAATTGACAGGCTGATTCTAAAACTTCTATTGAAATGAAAGTACCTAGAAGAGCCAAAATAATTTTGAAAAAGAACAAAGTTGGAGAATTTGCCCAGACTTCAAGACATACTATAAAATTTCACTAATCTTAATAGTGTGATATTGGCATAAGAGGGATAAAGATCAAAGGAACAGAATATAAAATCCAGAGATAAAGCGTAAACATAGACACTTACATCCAATATATCCAAATGATTTTTGACAGAGATGCCAAGGTAATTCAATGAGAAAAGCAGTCTTTTCAACAAATGATGCTAGAACAACCAGGTATCTACACACCACCCTTCCTGATATTGCAGAAAAGAAAAATAACTCAAAATGGATCACTGGATCATGGACCTAAACCTAACAATTAAAACTATAAAATTTCTGAAAGAGGTCATGAGAGAAAAATCAATGTTACCTCAGAATCACAATTAGAAATCTCATATAACTAGTGGAGATATAAAATGATACAATCATATTTCAAAAATTCAACAGTTCTTTATAAACTCTATGTTTTCCACATTGATTCAGCAACTGTGCTCCTATTCACAGAAATAAAAACATATGCTCCATAAAAAACCAGTACATAAATGTTCATAATCACCAATAAATGAATGAGTAAGCAAACTGTGGTGTATTAACATAAGAGATTACAACTCAGCATTAAAAAAGAATAACCGGGCAGCCCGGGTGGTGCAGCAGTTTAGTGCTGCCTGCAGCCCAGGGTGTGATCCTGGAGACCCGGGATCGAGTCCCACATTGGGCTCCCCGCATGGAGCTTGCTTCTCCCTCTGCCTGTGTCTCTGCCAATCTCTCTATATGAATAAATAAATAAATCTTTTTAAAAAATTAAAATTAAAAAATCAAAAATAACCCACGTAAGCAACAAAAGCCTGGCACAGAACACTGTATTCTATATGATTCCATTGATTAAAAAAATCTAAAAAAAGCAAAATGAATCTATAGTAAAAGAACAATGATTATCTGGAGATGGGGGTACATCACAGATGTTTTCTATTCTGATTTCAGTAGTGGTTTCATATAGGTATACACTTCTCAAAACTCATGAAACTGTATTTAGTTGGTTAAAATGGGTTTTCGTGGTATATAAATCATACCTCTATAAAGATAACCAAAAATTTATGTATTAATGGCAGAATTCACGAAAAAAAATCTCAAAAAAATCTATTTTTAATATAGCGAAATGCCATCTTACCATCTTGTGCATCTCTTAAACTATGAATCTCTTTTAGAAAGTAAGCAATGTTTTTGAAAAAATTACTCTTATGCCTAAGTACATCAGAACACTGGTTAATGATGTATATTTATTAACCTTAACTAAGAGAACTCTTAGAAAATTTCTGGGAACTGAACTATTTTTTTTTTTAAAGACTCATTTATTTATGATAGACATAGAGAGAGAGAGAGGCAGAGACACAGGAGGAGGGAGAGGCAGGCTCCATGCCCGGAGCCTGATGTGGGACTCGATCCTGGGACTCCAGGATCGTGCCCTGGGCCAAAGGCAGGCGCTAAACCGCAGAGCCACCCAGGGATCCCGGAACTGAACTATTTAATGAAGTTCATTAGTGACATTAGGATGATTTCTTGCCCAACTGCAATAACAGACTATAAACAGAAATCTCTATCATTTTCTCTATATAGCAGACATTTTTAGTTGGCTACTCAAAAATGAATGGCTCCTTTCTCTGAAGTAACATACAGTCTGTATTACTAAAGCAAACAAGGTGCTCACTTAAAAGTTCCCTGAGTATGGACAGAAGTGTTATAAGGAACTTTGAAGAAATTTCCTTAAAAAGGAGGGGTATGTCCTTTCAATCTTTCCAACTCCTTCCAATCTAGAATGCCACCATGATAACTAGAGTTTGAACAATCATCTTAGACAATATGCTATTACTTGTGATAAACTAAAGATGATGGATTAACAAGAAAAAGCCTGGGACACTTGGTGACTAAGAAGCAACCAAACCAGTTCTTAAATGCCTGCCTCCAAACTGCTTGCATATAAAAAAGAAATTAATTTCTATCTTGTCTAAGCTATTTGTCTGTTTTTTAACAAACATGTGATTATGGTACTAAAGTAAGCCATTTTTGATGTGAGCATTTCAGCAACTAGCTTTTTTTATTCTTAAAAAGTAAAAGACTTTTAGTGAGGTGACACATTTTTTAAAAGATTTATTTGAAAGAGAGAAAACGCACGTGGGACGGCGGTCAGAATCTCCAGCAGACTCCCCACTCAGCGTGCAGCCAAGGTGGGTTTCATCTTACCACCCTAAGATCATGACTAGAGTCTAAATCAAGAGGTGGATGTCTAACCTACTGAGCCACACAAGTGACCCAATAAGGTTGTTTGGTTTTTTTGTTTGTTTGTTTGTTTTTTGAGACTACGCAGTTACCTTGGTTTTTAAAACCTTGCCCCAGTCATCAATCAAAACAATAAACTATCTTTTTTCATTTGCCAAATGATTCCTCAATTTGGAATAAAGCAGTCTAAGAGGAAAAAAATCTATCTCCCTATCTGTGGGGAGAAATTTTAAGCTGCATTATTACTCCATTAATCTCCGATGAAACTTTAAAAAAAAAGTAAACTGTATTATCACTCCATTAATCTCAGGCAAATCTATATGCTCCAGTGATTTCTACCTTCATGCTTGCTCTATATTATATGGTCTACACTGTTAATTTTTAAAAGGCTCAGAAAAGAACCAATAATGCTTAAAATAGCTAAGAGGAGCTTCATAGAAGTCCTACAGCAATATAGATAAAAGAAAGAAGAGCATACAATACACACATACTGGTTAAGTGTGTTTAGGCTCTGAAGTCAATAACAACTCCATCACCTGCTGGCTTTGTGACACTGGTTACATTACTTAACATTCTTCCCTCACTTTTTTTTTTTTTTTTTTTTAATGAAAAACGGGAATAGTACTACCTCATCAGGACCTTGATGAGAAAATGCATGTAGCAGGCAAGCAGCTAGACAGTTTCAGGCATTTAAAAAGAAGTTTTAGAAACAGCAAAAGCTCTAACAATGTGTATAACATGTAAAGATCTGACATGAAATATAGATTCCTATTAGTGAATGACTAGAAATTTAAATAGAAAAACAAAAGGGCTTTTAGAGATTAAATGATTCAAAAAATAAGAAAAAAAATCAGAGAATATGCATATCCATACGTATGAAAAGATGCTCATAACTTCATTAGAAATAACTGAAAATTAAAACACTGAGATATTTCTTAAAATAGAAAAAATTTAAGTTTCATTAATGGACATTTATACATTGCCCATAGGAATGTAAACTGACACATTTTTTAAGAATTTATGGCTATAACTATCAAAATTTAAAGTGTAACTATACTATTACAGGAAAAAAGTGAACCAATGTTTCTCACAGCTGATGGTCTAACAATAGTGCACCCATCCTATAATGCAGAATACCAACTGTTTTAAAAAACACACATAGAAAAAAATGAGATATATCTAAATTTGCTTACTTTAAAATATCTTCAGACAATGTTAAGCAGAAAAAGCATGGTACAGTAGAAGCTGGAGAATTATCCCTCATGAGTTTTTAACTACAAATATACCCATCATCAACAGAATGCATAAATGAGCGTAAGAGTGAACTATAAGTACACATTGTTAGAACATAATATTAAACTTAAAAAGTTGCAAAAGAATAGTATATTTTACTTACAAAAAGCTCAAAAACATGTAAAACTATATATAGACACTTATCCTAAACATATATAATTAAAACTTTTTAAAAATCCAAAGGGCGCATCTGGGTGGCTCAGTCAGTTAAGCATCTGCCTTTGACTCATGATAAGAGGGTCCTGGGACTGAGCCCCACATCAGGCTCCCTGCTCAGTAAAAACTCTGCCTCTGCCTCTCCCTCTCCTGCAGTGGGGAAAAGGGGTTCAACCCTACCCCCACTCCCTGCTCACTCTCATGTTCTCTTTCTCTCTCAAATAAATAAGTAAAATCTTAAAAAATAAAAAAATAAAAAAAAAAGAAAAGAAAAACAGAAAGATAGGGGCGCCTGGGTGGCTCAGTCTGGTAAACATCTGACTCTTGATCTCAGCACAGGTCTCCATCTCAGAGTCGTGAATTAAAGTCCTGCATTCAGCATCATGCTGGGCATGGAGCCTACTTAATAATAAAAAAAAATACAGAAAGATAAACATAAAATTTAGGATAATCTTTAAGAGAAAAAAGAATGGAAAGGAAAGGGCACCATAAGACTATGCAAATGATAAAATGTCCTTTTTCTTACTCTGGGTATTAGGCACATGGGTGTTCACTGTATCACAATTCTACCTTATAGGTGATTTATATATTCTACTTTTACGTACTCATATTTAATAAAAAATTTCAAAACTGCTTATGTATATACACACACAAACATATGCAAAACACAAAATCTGTAATGACAAAAATTAGATTACTGGTAGTTACCTCCCCATGGGGGCAGAGAACCTTCACAGGTTTTATTGCTTGAATGTTGTTTGAATTTGAAACTAATTATGTAAAAAAAAAAAAAAAAAAAAAAAAAAAAGAAACTAATTATGTAACTTTTTATTAAATTTATAAAATAAATAACTTTTCTTTTAAAATTATAACTACAAAACTGTAACCACATGGAAAATGTGTTAGTGAATTCAGCTGAATGAAGAACTATATTTATACTGTGATTACCTCTATGTACACAAAAAGGGAACATTAACAAGAATGGAAGAGCTGGGGTAAATCTGATCTAATAGACTAGCTGTTTTCATTTTTTATAGTTTTAGTTTCTTGGAAGTTACATTTCTTGGAAATATTTCGTGTTTCATTAGTTACTACCTCACTTGGAGAGAAATTAAAGAAAAATGACACTGCAAGAAAGCCAACTCTCCACCTTCAGGGTAACCAAGTGAAAAATCTACCCACATGGGAAGGCTGAATGAATTACAACCAATTGACAATGGATAGCACACGCTGTGCCAGTAAGTGCACTCAAAACAACAGGAGAGGATCCCCACCACACCAAGGAGATTACATCAAAGAGTTCTGAAGTGCACATGTACATTTTAGCGCTTTCACTGAGAACTGGCACTGCCAAGTAAAAGTGCAGCATGGGCACAGATGGCTCCAGAGCTCAGGGAGCCCAGGAATGTGCTGAAAAAGGAGAGGGGTATGGAGGGACAGGCAGAGAAGGACAGAGGAAGGGAAATTTTTTCCCAAAATGTGAGGTAAAGATATGACATAACAATCACAGTCTCAATACCTATAAAAATATTGTACAATCAGAAAGCCAAGTGCTGAGGGAACAAAAATAGAATGACTGGAATAAAAATTTAAAGGAACTCAAAGTTAGAATGAGGAAGAGGCACCAAAGACACACACTGTTTGGAGTCTTTACAAGTATCTTCTCTATTCTATCCATTATACAAATTGGCAATTTCCACAAAGGCAAGAAAAACAGGGTTAAAAGTCTATTTCCTCCTCCTACCAAAAATATCACCAGTATGAGATGCAATCAAAACCTTTAAATAAAAAACTCAATGAAAACATCCTAAAACAGATTTGCAGGGAAAATATGTAATCTGCTTCCCGAGCTTACCACTATTAGAAGCAAAGGCTTAATGTAATAAGGGCTATGTAATAAGCCCACTGCTGTTAGGGTACCCCCACCTCCATTTTCTTTCTTCCTATCAGGGTTTCTCATGCCCATTTCTGATCATCAAAGTTTCATGAGCTTTTTCTCTTCCAAAATACCAATTCTACCTCCAACCACCATCTTCACCATCCATACCTCTCCAAAGGCCCTTTTCCATCCACCCCACTGGCCTTGCCTTCTCCCTTCTTCTTCCCACACCTCAAATCTTTTTTTTTCAATATTTTATTTATTTATTCATGAGAGACAGAGAGAGAGAGAGAGAGAGAGAGAGGCAGGCAGAAACATAGGCAGAGGGAGAAGCAGGCTCCGTGCAGGATTCGATCCCGGACTCCAGAATCACGCCCTGGGCTAAAGGCAGGCACCAAACCACTGAGCCACCCGGGTTGCCCTCAAATCTTTTCTGAAAACAAGCAGATTATAGATGTCAATGTTTGTTTTTACTTTATTTTCACTATTTCCTGCCATTTTGCCCCAAGATCCTGTCCATAATTAACTTTAAAACTTCTTTTGAGGGACGCCTGGGTGGCTCAGCAGTTGAGCGTCTGCCTTCAGCTCAGGGTGTGATCCCGGGGTCCTGGGATCAAGTCCTGAATCGGGTTCCCTGCAGGGAGACACAGCCTCTGCCTGTGTCTCTGCCTCTCTCTCTCATGAATAAATAAAATCTTTAAAAAAAAATTTTTGTTTTTGAGTTCTGTAGGACTTAACAGCAAGGACCCAGGCTCAGTGAATACTTTCACATATGCACTCCTGTGATCAAAGCCTAAGTCTCCTGCTAACAACTTATCATATGGATGCTGCCCACTCTTCCTCCTGGCTTTACATACATAAGAATGCAAATGTCATAAAACCAAGAAAGAACACATCTGTTGCCATGTGTTTCCTCATGTATTGGTCACCAAGTCCTATCAGTTGTACTTCCTAAGTATCACTTGGTCATTTCTCTCTCCACTCCTACTATCCCTGAATGGTTTCTCACATCCAGCCTACTCTACGAGCCTTCTCTCTGCCTTTGGTTTTTCCCTATTACAATCTATACACCTCAGAGCCCACAGGAGTTTTCCCTCTGAAACATAAATCTGATCATGTCATTATCCTCCTTAAAACCCTTCAGGCATTCTCCCAGAGCATATGGAACAAACTTTCCAGGTTCTTCATGTCATCCAATCTGGCATCAAACATCACCTTTCAGTCTTGTCTCCCATCTATTAAAGACTAGGTATTAAATAAAAAGTATACCTAATGAAAGAATAATTGACAAGGACATCCAGAAATGTTGGGACAACTTATGTATTATTATTTATGTAACTGACAAACTTATTCATCTCATTTTAGTTACCACTGAAAACAAACTTTTACAAATAAAGTTCTGTCCACATAATTTATTAAAACTGGGTTAAGCAGTTTAAAACACTGCTACTTTCTTTTTTTTACAGTATTTACTTATTTGACAGAGCACACACAAGTAGGCAGGATGGCAGGCAGAGGGAGAGGGAGAAGCAGGCTCTTAGCAGGGAGCCCAATATAGGATTCGAAACCAGGACCCTGGGATCATGACCTGAGCCAAAGACAGATGCTTAACTGACTGAACCACCAAGGAGCCCTCTATTTTCAATTCCAATACTAAAAAGGTAAGGTGGATCACAAAGAACCTAAATCAATAGCAATTTTCTAAAATGAATTCTAACACAGATTGCCAAATTTCTCAGTTTCTGAGAAATGTTCAAGTCAGCTCTTTTGGGTTCTTAATAAGTTTGTCAGGTATATCACACCTACCACATGAGAAAGTTTGGCAACAAAATCAAAGCTCCTTTAGAAGACAAGTGTCTGCCTACCTTAGTGAGTTTCATTCATTTTCCATCTTAGATATTCCTTGAGATTAACAGATAAACTACCAAAACATGCTATTTATCTTAACAGATCCAGTATTAACTTGCCTAAGTAAATACTTCTTTTTCAGAACAAATTTATAAATTTATTAAAGAAGCCAGTTTATTAGCTTATACATATCAAAGTATGAGTTCTCATGAGAATTATTCCACTGTTGAATTAAATGTTATAGGATCTTGCACACAGATTCAAGAATAGCACCATCTGTCTGGGTTACAAAACTCAATTTCACCATGGTATCACCAAAGAGCAACAAAATATCATTTTGTACATATCTCTTTCAAGTAATTTATAGACAACTAATGAGTTTAATCTATTTGGAATCAGGACACTTGACTCAATCCACACAACTTATTACACTTTGTATGTAAACCAACATACTTTTAAAAATGTTTTTAGTAAAAAAAAAAAAAATGTTTTTAGTAACTGAAGTTTAGTTAAGAACTTGTATTTTGAAAAGTAAATATTTATGGCCTTCAGCAGCTGGGATGTAGATTTATGCTGATATAACTTCTAAATGTTATATTGCTCAGGTGCTTTATAAATCTGTAAAATTAAAATGTGCCTGTTGTTGAGAATAATTATCATGAAAGTAAATGTTCCTAAAATATCTACGATTATAACACCATATTTTTTGATAGAATTTCAATTCCTTTCTTTCTCTCTCTTTTTTTTTTTTTTTTTTTTTCTTTTTAGAGGGAAGAGGGAGGGACAAAAGGAGAGGGAAAGAATTTAAGTAGGCTCCACACCCAGCATGGAGCCCAATATGGGGCTTGATCTCACAAACCTGAGATTATAACCTGAGCTGAAATCAAGAGTCATACGCTTAACCGAGTCACCCAGGCACCCCTCAATTCCTTTTTTTTTAAATGCGAAAAGAACTTACAAAGAGAATGATAAATAAACTCATCCATGTACTCTGAAGAACATAAAAACAAAGCTGAGAAAAAATTCATTATATTCCCGAATCCAAAACCAGAAAATACTTGCCACTCCAACTCGTAATTTAAATAACTAATATAGGCATGACTATTATAGTTAAAATATCCTCTACAGCTCCACTCCACTAAACCCTAAGGCAGACCACAATACACTGAAATTCTAAATATATGTAAGTGCCATTTACCCTAATCTTCACCAGTGGAAGAATTGCTAAAGTGCATTTATGGGATACAAGATAGCGTACTAGGTAGTCTCAAATGAGTAGACCAACAGTATAAAACTTTGGTCTCCAACTTTCTGCTAAAATTGTAAGAGATTATCTCAACAGGATATTTTTGTATTTATCCTAAGGCTTTTCTTAATGATTACCTCAGTCTCACTAAAAATGGACCTCAGGATGGTATCTGATGTTTGCTAGACAGACAAGATGTAACTTTACAATTCTACTCAAGTCTACTCCTCCCTTATGATAATTTGCTTTGATCCCCCAAAAGCAAAAATCTCACGTCTACTTAACTTGTCCCAATATCCACTCTTACCAGTTAATGTAGTACCAACTAAATTCATTTTCATTGAAACTGTCTGAAAACAAAATACATTGAACCACCAGACTCAGGACCTGGGAGGCAGATGTATACAAGCAGGGCAGGAATTCTTAGCACACATCTACAACATATGAATGCCATATAGCCAAAAGTAGAGTTCTTCCTAGGGTTTTTGCTCATCATTAGTAAGAACCCCATCTTAAGGTACTAAACTGGCAACAACTTGGAGCGAAAAGCAGAACATAGTAAATTACAAAGAGAGAAGAGGAGGCACTGACCAAAGAAGCATCCTTTAAAATAAGATTTTCTAAAGTGGCTGACTAAACTCTAAAAGCAATTTCAAAGGAAAAAGACCAGAAATATATGGACAATGGCACTGGTATTTGATATGTTTCAAGGAGGCTTACTAGGAGCCCTTCTCATTTGGGCAGATGTATGTCGATTCTAGTATGACTAGCTCAGAATTAGCTTTATAATTTTAAAGTGTACACTTAGGAAGATGACATCTGACCTACTTAAAATGACCATTAGCGGAAAATAAAAAAATAAAGACTAATTACAAGCACATCAAGTAAAATGCAAAATTTTTAGCTACTTCTTTTTTTTTTAATATTTATTTATTTATTTTATGATAGACATAGAGAGAGAGAGAGGCAGAGACACAGGAGGAGGGAGAAGCAGGCTCCATGCCGGGAGCCCGACGCGGGACTCGATCCCAGGACTCCAGGATCGCGCCCTGGGCCAAAGGCAGGCGCCAAACCGCTGAGCCACCCAGGGATCCCCTCTTTTAAATTTATTTACGCTCAAGCTCAATATATTTAATCTCTGAATTTGAAAAGCACTCAGGCTACAACTGAGACTGCCCCCGCCCTTCCTTCACACTTACTCATATCTTATATCCTTTTATCTTTGATTTGAGGGGTCTTACTCTTTTCTAGCACTGGCCCCAGCCATGGCCTGGGTTCTTGCTACCAACTCTTGCCAGACTCCTTTCATCAACTAACAACTTTTCTTCTATCTTGCATCTTTCCTTATGCTCCTCCACTACTGTTGCTCCTAAGCCCACAAACACAAATGAGGCTCTTGGATTCTAAAAAATTTCTTTCAATCTACCTTTCAAACTCTTACCATCCCCACTCCCAAATCCCTGCTTGCTTCCTGGATCAAGCTTCTCCAGCTGAAAGTGTACCACTGATTCATTTTTCAACCCACCAAAATCCAGAGTCTACCCTCAACAGTCAAATATAACGATTTCAATTAAGTACCCAGCCATCCAAATAGCAAATTTCCTCATCTTTCACTCGTTACACCTCTTCTTTTTAAGGTCCACTATGACTGTCTCCGAAAATCATGATTATCCTCTTTATCTTTATTGCAGAGAAAGCAAATTATAGTAGACTGAAAAGCACATATAACATATATTCATGACTTAAATGTCTAGTCTTCATGAAAAGTAATCCTGGACTGAAACCTAATTTGTTTTAAATGCACAAAATTTAAAGGATGGGTTACATAGTTCAACAATTCTAGTTTGTCTATGTAAGAGAGCAATCCTAGAAAGGCTTTTAAACACATTATTAAATGTAATACCATTTAACACACTTGTTTTTCCTCAATTCAGTTCTCATAATAGTTTCTATATAGTCTTGGATTATCTCCTGCTTTTAGTTTCATATCCCATCTGCTCATTTAAGATTCACGTCTGTCCAGTTTCTGAAATATTTGTCACTTTAGTCATTAGCATTTTGCGTAATACAGCACTGTTTTTTTTAAAGTTCAGAACTGAATTATTTTAGAAAACTGATTATTTTAACATCACCATTTCTTAATCCAAATTGGCCTGCCCACACTTCAAATTTTCCACCTAACAAAAATTAGATTTCAATAAGCTTTTTTCTAAGATTTTATTTGAGAGAAAGAAAGCACACGTACACGCGTGCGCGCGCGCACACACACGTGAGTGAGCAAGAGAGAGCATAAGCAAGGGGGAGCAGGAGACAGAGGGAGAGAGAGAAGGGAACCCAACGGGGAGGGGGGAGGCGCCTCAATCCCAGGACCCAGAGATCATGATCTGAGCCAAAGGCAGATGCTTACCGGACTGAGCCATCCAGGCACCCCAGATTTCAACATGTTTTGTAATTTTTTAAAAGGAAACCAAGAACCAAGACCATAAAACAGAAGTGCTCTCCTAGATACCAGTCAGTAAATATTCTCAAGGACAGACTTATCAACTGAGCTTCCAAAGAATGTCCTTTCCATTCCTCTCTAGTAACTCTTTCAAGATCCAGTTTAAAACCCCTTCTGAGTGTTTCTGGCTACAAGGTCCTATGCTACCTGTCAGTGGTGCTCCTCCCCTGCACTCAGCACATGGCATCTTAGAAATTAAATAATACATGTAGATCTTTTTTCCCCACACATCAAAGCATTAGCCCTTTTATAAGTTCAAGCCAGATTTTAATCACTACTGATGTATATACATTATTCACAAATGAAATCTGTAAGTCCTAAATTTCTCAAACATAACATACAAGAAATTAACACTTTTAAATACCAGTTTATTGGCTACTCCATCCAATCTCACCCGCAATTCCCTTTTTCATTTCACTATGGCTCAGAAGTCCTCATTTACCACACAGAATAGCAAGTAGAAAGCTTCTCTCTGGTGTAAGTGAAGGAAAAAAGGTAAGGGAAGAGCTAAAAGACAAAGAAATACAAAAATCTTTTCCTGATGACATCACAGGACCTGCCACTATTCTCAAAGTTTTGATTAAAGTGTATCAAAGAGGAAGCAGCAGTTGATCCCAACAGGAAGGGAAGGGGGGTGGGGAGGAAGGGAAGGGAAAAAGGGAAAATTCTCCCCATGGGGGGAGGGGACGGGGGGGGGGGGGGGGGCGGGGGATGGGACACACATCTGCACCTCTCAACACTCTTTTGATAGCAATCCTCTCTCCAATGCCTAGAAAAGTGCCTAGGTGCCAGGCTGTCCTCACTTCCCTTGCCTGGGGCCAAGAAGGGTTTTTGGAGCGCCTGCTCTGATTGCCAACACTACACAGTCAGAGGATAAGTGTTCCTGACATTTTAAACAGGGACAATAAATTTAAGTTCATTCCCATAAAAATGCTACCATAAATAATACAAGTAATCAAGTACAACACAACAAAAATAAGCTAACCATCATTTGTAGCAACAAAGGATAACTTTCTACATGGGAGAAAAAACTGAGAAATTAACTTTTTAAAAAATATTTTAAAATACTGAACAACACCTATATGTAAAATTCTACACCTCTGGATAAAAACTTAGGCCACTAAGTTTTCCACTGACTATTGCAAAACCTACAGTTGGGGGTGGGGGAATTCACTCCTTCAACAATATCTAAAAATAATTTTAGATGCTGTTGCATTATTAAATGGAAAACAGAAATTAGCCAGTAGTTGAGAATATATACTTTGTTCAAAAACATAGTAAGGGTTGTGACATGTGTGTCAGACTAAAACATGATTTAGTCTTTAAGAAGAAAAAGATATTTATTAAGTACTATTTCTGACATTCCCTGAGACAAATCTCAAAATGTTAATAGAACTACTATTTAAAGTTCAAAGAGCACTCTGGAGCTGCCAAGGAATTAATCGCTTAAACTCCCAAGGAAGAGCCACAGTTCAATTTCCAGGCTCAGCCAGTCATAACTTAGGGTTGGTACAGCAAAATCACTCAGCATATTAAAGATACACCACACAACTGTGAATCACATATACAAATGAAAATTTGAACATCCAAAGATAAAATTCGAGTTATTCTTCTCAATGATGGCTTATTTATGACAAAAGACACAGAACTTAATCTTCTGCTCCCCCTAAAACAAGTACAAATACAACAAAAGTGCCATACTTAAAACAACTAATTTTGCCATTGCAACTTCCTAGTGAACTGCCTAGGGCTACTCTCTGACTTGAGCTGTAATTTGTTAAGTAACTAAAGAACAATCTCTAGTCTTCCCTTAAAAGGTATCCAAAATGATCTTTCATATTTCCTGCCCTCCATATTTCCATCAAGTTTATTTTAGGAGAAACTGAGGCACATAACCACAACGCAACCAACCCGATCTGACTAGTTACTAATAAAAAATATGAATACCACTCAATTTTCCCCATTACTGCCCATTATGCTGGGCTCATGAAAAGCAATCCTGAACTAAAGGTTGAACAAAAGCCCTACCATACAGCTTAAAGAATGAAAATGAAGGACTTCTGGATCAAGCCCCAAATAAAATCTCTAACAGGTTCCAAAATCTATAGGTTGCCTATTATACTACAGAAAACGAAATAACTAACTGAATTCCTATTCCTTTGATGTATGATAAGCACACATTTCTTGATCAGTTGTGAGTTTCTTTAAAAAAAAGGTTAGAACTCACCTAAAATATTACCAAGCCACAGTACATATAGGCTAGAAAATATATATTCAGAATACTGAGCTAAAAATTTAAATAAATTCAAAGAAAAATAACATAATTGTGGTCAGGACCTAAATGAGCAATGAGAACTCCCTTGGGAAATAGAGAATAGTTGTTCAGTAATTCATTCATTTAACAAATAGTTAATGAGGGCCTAACTATTAAACAGAAGGCAAAGATGATGTAGCAGGGTCACTGCCCTACAGAAGCTCATGTGCTTATCACAGGTACAAAGAAGGTACATTTACAGAGCAAGAGTGACTAGTTCTGCCAGTGAGAGTTAGGGAAAGCTTCATGGAGGAGGTGATATTTGACCTACTTAAAAGATGAGTAGGATTGTGCCAAACAAATATACACATGCAAAAAAATAAAAAATAATTTAAAAAAATAAACTAGGATCTGGTTCCCGAGTTACATATCCATATGTTTTTCCTTATTTCTCTTTAGGACATTAAAATTCAATCATTAAGAATTGCCAACACAAAATGTTTTTTTCACACCAATTATACTCTTTTGAATACTTTACTTATTAGCTCTCAAATTAAGCCCAGATGGATTTAATCATCTTTCCTATTTAATGAAATAATGTAGAACTCTGTGAGGACGCTTCATGTGTCTTACACAAAAATACTTCCTCAGACACTTATCAATGCTCTTTGAGAGAAAAAAAAAAATCCACAAGTTTTCATGCAATATACCGTTTTAGATGGTCAATCTTTGAAATTTCCACTCAATATTATAAAAATTTTATTCACAATTAATCCTATATTTTATTTGAAACAGAACATTTCCTCAAATTTAAATATCAAATGTCTTAAAATATATCAAATTGATGCAGTGATTTAGGACAAATTATGACTTTATTATAATAAAGAGATCCAATGATGAAATAAGAAAAGAATATTTACCTGCAAGTTTACCTAATTCTCTTTATCTTCCCTTGCCATTTTTTTCCCTTTCCATTTTTTTAAGTTAAAGTTACAAATCTAAACTATGCAAAATAAAGACACAAATGAAATTTTAATACAATCAACCCAGGAGGCTCCTTCAACAGTAATGGAATTTCACCACACTGGAAAAACTAACAAAATGTAGAAAGCTGTCAACCAGGGCTCTGTGCTATTTCACAGTAGTAAAACTACAGTTTTAATAGGATTTTACCACAATTCACCAAGAATAAGAAAATAAACATTCAGAAATATACATAATAAACCAGAGTATGGAGAGGTCAATGACATAACATTTTCCCTTGGACACAACTGATTCTCCTAATTCTCATCTAGAAAGAAAGAAAAATAAAAAGTCATCTTTCTTCTTTTTTTCCAGAATACAATCCAAATGTACTCTGAAAGACATTTTCTTAGTTCAAAAAAGGAAAACAACTCTATTCCAACAAACATAAAAGCATGCTAACATAAATGCAAGCAAAACAGGCACTCTTAAAAGAAGACTATGAGAGCCAATTTATGGGGATAAAATCTAATCTATACCACAAATGATTTTTTAAATTAAAGAATAAAACATCATAATAGAGTAGGGGGAACTGTCAGAAATAACATCAACCGCAACATTTTAATTGAATTTAAAACTTTTATAACAACTAAAGGAGAGAGAGAAAACTATGTCAATGTACATAAGTGACTTTATACTAAACAAAAATTGGGCAAGCATACATATTTCATTCATGCAAATGAGTCTGAATTTACTATTCCTCGTTTATGTTAATATTTACCGAGATTAATGGAAAATCGTCTCCCCTATGTAATGAAGTGAATTCCCACAACAGAACAAAGCTAACACCTTCAAATCTTTCAAATAAACAATGAAAGCACATACTATAAAAGGAAATTATCTGAACAGGATCAGAAAGAAGTTAAATGATTCAAGAGGGAAAAAAAGTTCTAAACTCCAAGAACACATTACAAATATTGATTCATTAATTCCAAAATTCTAAGCAAGTCCTACGAAACAAATGTGTGTGTGAGAGAGAGAATTTTTTTTAACTATACCCCACAGCACATTTTTAGGCTACCTAACTACCTCACTTTGCAATGCATTAGATATTATTTCTCAAAATACGAATGTTTTTTAAAAAAAAAAAAAAACACAAAATAGAAATTCTGGTGGCCAACACTACAGAACACAAATAGCTTCTGGAGCAGATTAGCACACAATACATTCTAAACAAATGGCACTAATAACAATGTTGCAGAAATTCTTTTTCTCAACTTAATATATAGCTGCAGAGCACACTTCAGTAATAATAATACCCAATATTCAATCATATTATTAATTTTCTTAAACTTTAATCTCTCTCACTGGCTAGTTTCACTGGCTAGTTTCTATGAAAAATAAACATCCACTTTCAGGAAAAAAAACAAACACACACATCAGTACCTTCTACTACTGAAAGAGGGAACATTATTATTATTCTCTTCTATCAAAAATAAGTCAAATCATTTCAGAAAAATATCTAGTCTATCCCTGAATCAAACTTTTGACAGCTGTATTAACTATTCATTAAAAAAATCCAGATAGTGCTCATTCGGCAGCACACATACTAAAAAAAAAAAAAAAAAAAAAAAAAAAAAAAAAAAAAATTCCAGATAAGCAATCTTTTTACTATTTACATTGAGTTTCAACTCAATTTCTTTTTCAACTCAATTTTAAATAATCTGGCAAACATAACTATAGAATGTACTTATCTTTTGCAAATGGTTGTCTCAATTTATAGCATATAATACAAACTGGTGACAGAGTATCCTCTTTGTTACTCTCAAGAGTAGAGGAGATCTCCAAAAGTGTTTGATAAATACAATTAACTCACAATTAACAAGGCTACATTAGCCAGTGAACAAAAAAGATGAATCCATTCTTACATATCTAACTAATATAATCCACTACTATAACTTAATGTTATTTAAAGGAATGCCTTAGATTTTTTCCCCAAATAAATACCTAATACAACCATGAAAACATGAGCAAAACATTCCAAAGAAAATGCTAAGCTATATAAGCCCCTGGGATAAACTCAATAAACACTTATAGTCCTAAAGGCAACCCCAGGCCTTTATTCTCACAAAGAAGAGAGTCCCAAACTAACTTCCTCTCAGTGAGCACTTCGAGCAGTAACACAGCAACATTATTTTGCACCATGGAAGTCTTAGGTACATTATTTTCTCTTTAAAATTATGAACTCATCACACGTACAAATGGCTCTTTAAAACGGTCCAGTAAACTGCTACACTATGCCTTAAATTGCTGTCTATTATGTACTTAAAAATATTTACTAGCAATTGGAGGTTAATATGGCAACTATTACCGGGTGGCAATTATTGCTATTAAAAATATATAAATACTGTAACACCATGTGCTACTAACAACAAAATGCTAAACAGAAAACATACATTAGCAAATTATGAATATTTTCATTAAAGAAAATAAACCATCATGAAAAAAAAGATGCTTGAAGTTTAAATACTAAAATTGTCAATTGGGATGAAAAAACACTCTGTGCATGTATTTTGACACTTGAGAAAATGAGAGAAATCCTTCCCTTTGCCTCATTTTCAACTCATAGCCATCCCCATTTGGTTCTAGCTTAAAAGAATAGATTTCAAAGTTTCTATATTTACAACTATCTTCTCTCTCTGCAAAAAAAAAAAAAAAAAAAAGTCTCTTCAGAAAAAAAGAAAGGTCACCAACAGATTCCCTGAAAGCTTCATATACAGAATTAATGGTCCAGTCCTTCATAGGAAGTATGCACTATATGTCTATGTGTGTTTCAATTCAGGGAAGAGAATTTGATACCATCACCCAATTATCCCATAGTCAGGAAGATTCTAACAAATAAAACAACCTAAACGTGGAAGACACATACCTAAGAATTAGACCAACCCACCTCAAAGAGTATATACTTAAATCTAGCTAAAGAACACAAAATCACTTTCCTCCATATGATCACAGTAGAGAAACAAGACTAAAGAAACAAAACTAAAAATATATTTTTATCTGGAAATTATGTCTTCCCTCAAGGGTGAGCTGACACACCATAGGGTGGACTGTTACACTTTCCAAAAAGACAGATTTAACACACTTAACTGAATCATAACTGGCTGAATATGTAACAAGAGTCTTCCCAGAAATGTGATGGACTGCATGAGAAAACAGTTTTGATTCACAAAGGTAACAGCAAGGCATGCATTTAATGCAGCAGTAAGTAATGCAGAGTAAGAAACATGCAATCACCCATATCATACATACACAATGGCATTCTTCACATTAGGAAATGGGGGTGGGGGGGGTAACAGACAATTTGGGAAATCTGATGCCATGCAGTAGAAAATCAGAAAGCAAAACAAGAACAAAAATCTTAAGGTAGTTGATTGCACAATCAACTTTTGTTAAGCCATAATGAACCCTTCAAGGTAATAGAAAGTGGGTGGATCATTAGTGTGGTACCAACTAATGATCTGTAGTTTAACCTCTAGTTTATATTTCAATGCACATTAATATGAGTATCTAAGTAAATTCTCTATAAACAATACTTTGCTCAGAAAATTGCAGGCCAAAAAGAAAAATACATGCTATCATTAAGCACATAAGAGTCCTTGTAATACATGCTTTATTTTAAACAGGAGATGATTTTATCTCCCTTGGAATTAACTATTCTATACAATGTACTTCAGACAACGTATTTTTAAAATTCTAGGTTCCTGCTGTATTTGCTTTTCAAGGAAACTCTTCATTTGGAATGAGCAAAAATTCACAGTATCATCAGCTTTTTAAGATTCTCAATTAAAAAAAAAAATTAGCACCTTATCCACCCTTCATACACAAAAGAATGTAGACATTCTACAGTTGTTAAATAAAAAAGAAAAGGTCAACCCATGCATTTCCTCAGCTCTTTATTTCAAAGTTGCCACCTAATAAGTAATACTATACACACACACACACACACACACACACAAACAACAACAACCCTCAATTCCTGGTTTAAAAAGGCTGAGGAGAGAAATACCCAAAGTACAAACCTTTAGTCAGTCATAAAACACAAAATCCTCTCCTATAAAATTGCTTGTTTCTCCAAAAGAATCTCAAGCATCTTATCTCTTTAACATTATCATCCTTGAGTTAAAAAAAAAAAAGATAAAAAAATGATATATCCTAAAGTCTGGCTACACGTATAATTTCATTGGTCTGCAAAATCTACTGTATATAAATTAGCCACATATACACAAGCCATTACCAGTCTGAATGATATATGGTAATTTCGGGCCTCTCTCCTCACTAATATTGGTCTACTTGGTTATTTTAATTACCTGTTAAAGTGTCAATGTGGTCACCAGCCACCAAACAAAAACCATTTTAAATACCCCTTAATCAATATGTTTGCTAATCTATTAAAGTCTCTGAATCTGACTGATACTAAATGATATACTGGGAGAGAGAAAAGAGGTGGCAAAATGAATTCTATTCCTATATGTCGAAAGATCAAGGGAAAATTATCACAGTACGAAGAGGCAGAACTGAAACTTGTAATTGAATTTTAAGACTGAATACCTAAATAAAAATGTTGGAAGAAAAAAAAAAAAAGACTGACCTGATCTATACTTTAAAGTACAGATATTATGTCACCGTCTTTTTGTAGGTAAAAATCACGTGTCTTGATGTTTTTTATCTGCATAAGGAAATATTTAATAAAATAACACTTCCATTTGAAAAGTTGGCAAGAATGTGTATTTCTCCACTAGTCTCAAAGAGAAAAAAAAAAAAGCATCTATGCCTACCCATAATTAAATGTAACTAATTACAATTTGAACACTAAATTATTTATCCAGTGTAATTGTAAACAAGGATTAAAAGGAAATGATGCTTCTATCTACTGCAGGGGTTACAGAAAACAATTTCCAAAATGCATGCTCTCCAAAGGCAGTCCCCCTCAAAAAGGGTACATGACTTAAGTTGGGTTTTTTTAAAAGCTAAATTAAACAAACCGTTCAGCCAATTTTCCAATTATATTCTACGCTTGAAACATAATTGCCTTACATCTGTTTACAAATCTTTGCTCAATATTTAAACAAATTCGTAGTCTCCCGGGCACATAGCTATACATACAGTAACTCATGCACAAAGCACATATTTAAAGACCACGCACCGCAATTATTAGCCTAAACGCCAGGTTTAACAAGGTGAATGTTTTCAGAGCTAGGTAATACGACCCAATAAAAAAGCAAAGATGGCATTTACCACCAAATGTCAGTGCCACCGCCAGGAAAGAGTTGCTGGAGCCCTATACATTTTTAATTTCGATGAATCTAGACGTCGTCGTCGGGTGCCAGGCTTCCAGGAGAACAATTGACACCCTAACTGCTTCAAGATTAAGGCAGGCGATTCAAATCCGAGGGAAAAGTTGTCAATTATCAGAGAGAGAGAGCGCGAGAAAGGCGAAGGCAGATAAAAGCGATGTTATCAAACCGCCCAGCTTGTTGCTTTTGTGTGTGTGTGTGGATTCGTTGTTAGGATAGAGAAAACAGTTTTTAAAAGACACAGGAGGAGAGAGGGAAGAAAAAGGCTCCTCCACCTTCCGTCGGCTCGGTGCAATGGCTTTCCGGCTCTCCGGCGCAGGGAGCCCCGAGAGGCAGGCGGCCGTCGCTGTTTACAATCGCAGGAGCTTCGGGTGCAAGAGTCCTTTACTGACACAATCGCATTCAATCAACTGTTTTCGGGCGAAATTGCAGGTGTCATTACGGAATTAAAAAAAAATTTTCGAAAGGCGGGCGGGCAGCCGATCCCGCAAGGGGGGCGGGCGGGGGGGGGGGAGAAAAGGCTGCTTATCGCGGGCGCGGGCAGCACAAGGCAAAGCCTTCCACATTTAGGGGTAAAAAAGGGGGGGGGGGGGAGAGAGGGGAGGGGAAGGGGGTGTGATGGCAACAGAGGGTGGGCGTTCGAAGTGCGACCCAGAATCCGCAGCTTTGAGACTTCCACATGCAAATTCCACGCCGAGCGCCGCGCTCACAAATGATTTTTAAAGAGCCAAATAAACACTGGACGGGATCCAAGGCGAGGGAGAGACGATCCAAAAGGGGGAGAAGCGGCGGGCGGCGGGCGGCGGGCGGCGGGGAGCGGCGAGGGAGGGGCGACGTCCCGGCGGCGGGAGGAGAAAGTTGGTCGGCGGCGCAGGTCGGGCCCCCCCGCCGCAGCCCCCCTCCCCGCCGCCCGGCTACTCACCAGCGAGAAGAGGTTGGAGTGACAATCCTCCAGGCTCGCCCCGTTCGCCACCCAGTTCGCTGCCGCAGTCATGATCCTCCGCGAGCCCGGCCGCCAGAGCGGGGCATGTCGGAGCGAGGCGTCCGAGGCGAGGCCGGGCCGGGCCGGGCGGCGGCGCCTCGCCGGGGAGCGCGGGGCGGCCGGGCCGCCGCCGCCGGGGGAGGAGGGCGCGAGGGCCGGCGGGCGGGCGGGCGGGCGGGAGGCGCCGCGGCGACGCCGCGCCGGGGGCGGCGGGCCCGGGCCGGCGGGGGGGTCCGCGGCGGCCGCGCGGCTCCTTCCTGCTCGGGCGGCGGCGGCGGCGGCTCCCGCGGCGGCTCCCGCGGCGGCTCGCGCGGCTCCGGCGGCGGCGGGGGGCGCTGTCCGCGCGGCCCGGCGCCCTCCCCGCCTCTCAGGGCCGCCGCTGCCTCCCGGCCGGCCGCCGCCTCCGCCTTCCCTGTGCCTCCGCCGCCGCCGCCGCCGCCGCCACCGCCGCCGCCGCCGCCGCCGCCGCCTTGTTTATCTCCAGCCACCGACTCCCCCCGGCCCCCGCCGGCGCGTGAGGGGAGGCGAGCCCCGGAGCCGCCGCCGCCGCCTCGGAGCCGCCGCCGCCGCGGAGCGCGAACTCGCGAAGGGGGGGGTGCGGACGAAGCCAGCGGGCGACCCCGGCAGCCGAGCGACGTCCCCTCCTTCCTCTTCCTCCCCCACCCCCCCCCTCCTCCCCAGTCAGCCTCGCTTCTCCTCCCTCCCCGGGCTCGCTCGCTCTGACAGCAATGGCGGCCGCCGACCGCGGCTCGGCCCGCCATTGGCTAGCGCCGCGTCACGTGACGGGCGCCGGCCGCGCGGGGGGGCGGGGGCGGGGGCGGGGGAGGGGCCCCGAGCTGGAGCTGCAGCCGCGGCGGCGGCGGCGGCGGCGGCGGCGGCGGCGGCGGCGGCGGCGGCGGCGGCTGGAGGGCGGCTCGCGGGCGGCGCTGCTGAGCCGAGCGCGGCCGGAGCCTCCGTCCGGGGGAGGGAGGGACAGCGAGAGGGAGAGAAAGAAGCGCGGGCGGCGCGGCTCCGCTGCCGTGGGCTGCCCCCGCGTGGGCGCCGTGCCCCGCCCCCCCTCGGAGGCGCGGATCGGCGGGGCGCGACCGCGGGGCCCCGGGAACGCCCGTGGGCCCCGCCGTGGGCCCCCCGGGGCGGCGCAGGCGGGGCGGCCTGGCGGGGCTCTGCGGTGGGCTCGCCTGCCGGTCCCCCGGGCTGCGGGAGTGCCTCGGCGAGGTCGCGCTCGGGCGTCCGCGTTTTGCAGATGAGAAAACTGAAGCACAAAGAGATGAAGTCGAAGAGACCGAGTCACTTGCCCGAGGTCGCCCGGCGGGGAAGAAGCGGCGGCGGAGCTCGAACCCCCGCACCCGAGCACCGTGCGTCCGAGCTCTCGCACTGGGTGTCGCGAGCCTCGCCCAGGGAGCTCCGCGGCTGCCGCTTGGCGCTTTCTGTGCACCGGGCGCTGCGCAACGAATCCAGAAATGCCTTTTGAGCCCTTACTCCGAGGCGCTGTGTGTGTTTATTCATTCAACGCGTAAATGTTTCCTGACCTCTTGCCATGTGCTGGAATGCAACTGCCAGGCGCTGTACTAGGGCTGAGTCGGGAGCAGACCCTCCCTCATTCATTCAATAAGGAACATTTCCTGAGAGCATATGGTCTGGGAGCCCTGAGGAGTGCCAGTCTGAGGAGGAGGCCTGCTCCCAACCCTCAAGGCGTTTGCTCCCTGCAGAGGTGGGGAGGAGAGCAACTCTTCACTCACAGGCCCCCAAACCTGGAAGAGCCAGCTGTTTCAGCCGGATCCTCCGACCGACGAAAACAGGGCAAAGATGGCGTGAAATACGAGAGACAAGTCTTAGACATGCGAATCGAGCTTTGGAACTACCACAAAAGATGCTAAAAGCAAAAGCCATGAGCAGCATAGGATGTATTACCATGGCCCGGCACTACCTTAAAACCCACTGACACACCATGTTATAATAAATGTGCATACGTTATTTCATATAATCCTTAGAACAAACACAAAAAAGAAGATACTATTACTATCCTTAGTCTAATAAGCCAAGGCTCAGAAGTGCGGTGACATCTCCAAGGTCTCCAGTTTACACCCCAGTCTATTTGGCTCCGGAGCATGAGCCTGAAACCTGAAGGTCCCACGAGCAGATGCCTGCCATTGGCCTTGGCATCCTCGGTTGTGTTATCTTGACCAACATAGTTTAATTCTCTGAACCTCTTTTCCTAATCTGTCAAAAAGAGATCCTAATTGCTGACCCACTGCCCTCAGGCCAATGTTGTGCATTTCTATTAAGATACTCTTGATTAAAATGGTTAGGGGGGGAAAAAAAAAGAAAACCAAAGCACTTTATCAACATGCAGGGTGTTACTTGGGCCTGAGCAGGCAGATGGTGAGATTGTCCATCACATCCAGATGTATTTCCATCCCAGGAGGCCTTCATCCTACACACTTGGTCACCAAATTCTCATTCTTCAACATATGTAGGTTTAACTTCTTAGAAAGTCTCCCAGAGCAACCTAATAGAAAAATGAGCAAAGGACATGCCGTTTAGAGAATAGGAAAGACATATGGCTTTTAAATATGTAAAAAGATGTTCAGACTATGAGCATCGTTGCTATGGGCTGAATGTTTGTATCACCCTAAAATACATATGTTGGAAATCTAATCCCCCACGTGATGGTATCTGGAAGATGGAACCTTTGACAGGTAATTAGGTCATGAGGATGAAGCCTTCTCGATGGGGTTAGTGCCCTTATAAAAAGAGACATGAGGGAGACTGTTCCCTCTGTCTTTCTGTATCTGTCTCTGCCATGTGAAGACATAATGGGGAAGAGGGCTCTTATCAGGAACCAAATCTGCTGGCCCCTTGATTTTGGACTTCCCAGCCTCCAGCGCTGTGAGAAATTTCTGTTGCTTATGCCAGAATGGTAATTTGTAATAGCAGCCCAAGCAGATGACAACACTCATCATAAGAAAAGCAGAAATTAAAAACAATATTGACAATAGTTTAAAAGCTTAGGCGAACACGGAGGGAAGCAAAACTCTTACACGATGTCACTGGAGACCTAAATTAGCACCACAACTTTGGTGTCAATTTAGAGACTATCGAAATTATAATGTACATACACTTTGACCTAGAAAGTCTAGGAGTTCATCCTACAAAGATACTTGTACAGATATTTAAAGACCTGTAGTGCAAGGACATGAACTATACTACTGTTTGCAGGGCAAAAACTGGAAGCAATCTATATGTCCATCATTTGGGGAGTTGTTACCAATATAATGTAAATCCCATGCAGCCATTAAAAATAATGAGTTACCACTATGTGTGATAGAATGATCTCAAAAATAGATTATTGGGGCACCTGGCTGGCTCAGGCATGGCAATGATACTCATAGTCTGAACATAGAAGGGTGTGCAACTTGATCTCAGGGTTGTGAGTTCAAGAGATTACTTAAAAATAAATAAAAATTTTTAAAAATAGATCATTAACTGAGATATTCCTGAAAGGTTCCATGAGACATTAGTGGTATCAGTTGCCTCTAAGGAAGAGGAGTTAGGGTGGGGAGAGGAATTCCTGTTCATGTTGTACTGCTTACAATTTCTTTTTTTTTTTTTTTTGACTCAACATATATTATTACGTATTCAGTGCAAAAAGTTAAAAACATCAATCAATAAAATTGAAAACAGGATAATCAAATGGCACCATAAAAGTACATTAAAAAAGCAAATAACACGAGACAAAGGAGAACTACTTCATCCGAGGTTTCTTTGGCTGTCAAAGCCAGGTCCCAGAGTGGAAGGGAGAAGGCCAGAATTGTAGCGTGTGATTGCCCCAGTAGCATGAGTACAGAATGAGAACCCCGGGGAGCTGGGTTCTAGCCTCAGATACACCACTGAGCAGCCCTGTAAGACCTATCAACCTACAAGGAGGCAGCAACAAGGCACCTGGTGCTCCGACTGCTAAGCCCAGTTCCCTCTGTGGGGAGCTCACCGGAGACATTCTCATGACTTAGTTTCCCCGGTGGTGACAATGCCTGTGGCCCAGGCAGGAACCAGATGTTCCCCTCTATACAAGTCTCAGGTCTTACTCTGAGAATGACAGGTTAGTTCCCTTTCAGGGTTACCAAATGTAATGGCAGAGAGAAAATGGAAGCAAAAATATGACCAGAGGAGGAACCATCTATTAGAAAGACCACAGGAAGCTGCCACAGCTGCAGGGTGGGAGCATTTTGTAGGAGTTAAGAATGTGGCTTCAGAGTAACACACACCTGGGTTCCAGTCCCTGTTCTCAAGCTGTGCAGCCTTGAGCAGATCATTTAACCCCCGTGACCCCCATTTCTTCTCCTGCATTGACCTCCCAGGGTGATCACACAGAGAAAGTTCTTAGCACAGTGCATGGCCCCATAGGCAATGATCAATAAATTATAACAATTATAGTCACTTGTCCATCCCTGTACAAAGGAGATCACATGAGCTTTGTTGGATTTATTTTATTGTAAATAACAAAAGTACCAGAATGCTAGCTAGAGCAAGTCAAACAATACTTGAGCTTATGGAGAAAAAGGGAATACTCCTCTCTACCCCAGTGAGGTGGCCAAAGTTACCAAATTTTTGTGAATCCTTCCTGTCCTCCCTCCATGCCCATAACAAATCATACAGTTTAAACACTTTTCTTAAGGGATTTTTTTAAATTTTTTATGAAAATGGTATTGTCACCTATATTACTTTGCAATCTGCTTTTTTTCACTTAACAATGTATCACAAATATACCTCCAGGCCTATATATCTAGCTCTAACTCATTCTTTTATTAGTTGTATAATGTTTCATAGAACACCTGTACCATAATTTATCCAATTATTCCCCTATCCCTGAACATTCAGGTGGTTTCCAGTGATTTCCTACTCTAAATAAGGGCAGAGCAAATATCTTTATCCATATATCCTTAGGCACTGACACTTTTATTTCTGTAGAATAAAGTCCCCACAATAGATTGCTTTTTTATTGTTAATAAATGCGTATTTTTATTGTTAATAAATACAGCCGGAAGACTTTCCCCAAAAGGTTGTGGCAATTCACACTCCCTCAAGCAAGACGGGAAGAGTGTCTACTTCCTCCCCATCTTGCCAGCATTTGGACACTGACCACCCTTTTCAATTTTTGCCAACCTGATGGTGAAAAATGGAGCCATTGTTGTTTGAATTTGCTTTCCCCAAACTCTGGTGAGGTAGCTCTTCTGCTTGATGTCTTGGTCACTTGCATTTCCTCTTGAGTGCTGACTACCAAGTCAGCAGCTTCAAAGGAAAAAGAACTGAATCTGCCCAGGGAGAACCTGTAAGGGGCTTGGCTCGATGACAAATGCCAGCCTTTGGCCACTGTCGCCTGGTATGGACGAGGCAATGCATGGCATCACTCCATAAAGATCTTTATGGATACTTCTGTGTGGCAGGCCTATCCTTTTCATTCCTTTGCTTTGATAATTCAATTTTTAACTTGGGGTTTTAAGTTCCCTCTGAGAGAATGGTCTTATACCAATCAAGCTGAGCTGCCTTGGGCAATAACAGCTTTGCTCATAACCACCAAGGATTTCCTAATTGTTCCAACCTCTCCCTTAAGACAGGGCAGAGGATAAAGTGAAAGCTGTCGCTGGCTTGGAGCACAGCTGGAGGTGTGAGTGAGGCCAAGGATCTTATAGTTGGACAAAACCTGGTCCAAATCCTAGCTCTATCCCTGACCCTCTTGACCTCCGAGGCTAGGATTTAACCTCTCTCTGTCTCAGCTTCCTCATCCCTAAAGCAGGGTCACACTCATATCTGCTTCTCAGAGTCATGGGTAGCATTTGAAGAGCCCCCACACACAAAGCATGAGGTACCTGCTGGACAGACTTGGTCAGGAAATTTCTGCTACTCTTAACTAAGAACCAAAGCTCCCAGGGGATCCTTCAGGTCCAGAGCCCCTTTTGTGAAATGTGGGAGGAGACAACTCCAAGGAGCCCCACCAAAGGAATCATTTAAGCAATGATGTGAGTCGTTAAAAATATTAACAAGCTTAAATGAAGTGCATTCAGTGGCATTTTACCCACACCTTTTGCACACACGGAAAGGACTCTTGCTTCTGGTGACTCCGATTTTTTGAATCAGTTTAACAGCCCATAATAAGTTGCTTTCAAATAGCCAACGATAAAGAAGTATGTGAACAACATCCTCTGGTATTCTTCTTTGATGATCCTGCCACTTGACCCAAGACAGGTGACCATATTCACGACCTTTCCGGCTTCCGCTAAGCTTCCTGCATGTTGTAGGATACAGCCATGGCAGGTGGTGCCATAGATCACATGAAATTAAATTCTATTTCCTCCGGCTGGACACACATATCAGCATACTCTTGAAATCCGAACAGCCTCACCATATAACAGCCAACTCCGGTTTGAGAGTGAACAAAACCACTGTAAAGAGAAGAGTGTGTTCTTGAGGTGGATTCCAGAACCCTTTCTCCAGGGATGTGCCAACGTGACTGGACGTTCACAGAAGAAGCAGGCTGCTCAGATGGCCCAGAACCAGGCTGGGCTCTGGAAGGGGAGGTGCCAACTTCTCTGGCAACTCTGCCAGCAGCATTTCACCCTCTCTGTTTTCTGAGCTCTGGGCCAGACCCAAGTGTCTAGGGGTTTTATAAGAAAGACAAATGTCTTTTCACTGGTGGCCTAAATCAGGGACTCCAGCCGAGGTCCGAGTAAGTGAGACAGCAACTAATCTGGCCACCCCACCTGTGTGACACCTCTTTTTGAGAACTGACAGCCAGGTCCTGGCATATGAGACAAGAGCCACAGTCCTCCAGGGACCATACCCCATCCTTCCAAACTTTGTGGCACTTTGAAGTCCCAAGCACAAGTGTACTGTCCCCCTGTTGCTGGGTCCCTGTCCTGGAGCCAGATCTTGCTTTCTGCAACAGGTCATTTTATTTGAAACAACCCTTGGAAAGAGCACAGTCCTTCTCAAACGACAATTTGGAGGAAAAAAAAAAAAAAAGCCACATGTGAAATTTGAGTCATCCTTTGTCTCCACTTGGCCCCAGTGACAGGCTCACTGGGTTTCTCCAGTTGCCTGGGTTGTAGATTCTCAACAAGGATGAAGCAAGCCACTCACCTCTCCTGCTTGAGTCTCAGTTTTTTCTTTTTCAAATGGGCTGCCCACTTCTTATGATGCTGGTGGGTTGTAATCAATTGGTTTTTTAAATTGCGTACACAATTTCTCAATTTTCAAATGTGCTGACTGCAATAGTCTATCGTGGCTGGAAATAGAGTGCGTCTACAGTCACTCTCTTGCTGCTGCCGGTACAGATCGCTTCCCCAAGGAAATAAATTACATTTCATTCTCTATATATTGTTTACTTTATAGTCTCTTGATCTTACTTTGCTGACTTCTTGTTGTAGATTTTTCGGTAGCTTGGTTCCCACTTAATCACAACAGCCTCTGTAAATGTTAGCGAGTTGTGTTATGGGGATTTGCTACCGGCATTTCACAACGGATACTGAACAGAGAAGCCCCTTCTTTATTCTACCAAAAATACCTGGGTAAATATTCCCCTTGCTCAAAATAATAATAATAATAATAATAATAATAATAATAAATCTTTAAAATGATTTTCCAATGAGCAGACTTTATTTCACATTAACCATGCAATAACTCAAAGCACATTTTGCATTGTTTTCTATTTGTGGTTTTATGAAGAGGTCACTGTTTACATAGCATGCACTCCCTGATGAGCCTGCTCATTATAATCTAATCAGTCACTCAAAATCCCAACAGACGAAAGGCTTTCTTCTTGTATCTCCTACCAGAGCTGTGTGGTGCAATCCAAAGGAGGCCAGACAAGACATGCCCCAACCACATCCTTGGTTACCCCATCTCCTTCCCGCACCACCTTTTCGGGAGGATGCTGTTTTCTGAGTGTTTATTGACCTCCTTTTATGCCAGACATCTAATCATCACAACTCTCTTTTGAGGTGGATCTTGCCTCAGCCCCATTTCACAGACGATTGAGGCCTGGAGAGATGAAGTGACTTTCCTGAGGTCACACAGCTTGGAAAGGCAAGGCAGGATTTGAACCTCGGTCACTACCTCCTCCTGTAGAGTAGGCTACAGAGCTCCTCCATGCTTCAGATATCCTCTGTCCCTTATTCTGAGCTTCCTGTCTTTTTCACTGGCCAATTATGCCTCCCCACCGGTGTTCTTGGGGGGGCCTGGAACAACACAGCTCTGCCACTTCCCAGCCATCTGTTCTTGCATAAGTGGCCTCACCCCTCTGAGACTCAGTCTTCTCATCCATGGCATGGGTATAATTAAATCGGCCTCACAGGGAGACGGGTAATAATAACAACAAGCCTGGACATATTTATCGGGCTCTTCCCATGTGCCAGGCATTGGACCAGGTAATTTATATTATGCTCATTTTTATTAAAAAACATTTTTTAAAGACTTATTTATTTTAGAGAGAGAGCACGAGCAGGAGGGGCAGAAAGAGAGAGAGAGAGAGAAACTGAAGCAGTCTCCATTCTGACATGGGGGTCCATCTCCTAACCCTGAGATCATGATCTGAGCTGAAACTAACAGCTGGATGCTTAACCGAATATGACACCCGGATGACCTTATACCATGCTTATTTTTAATCCTTCTGACAGCCCTATGAGGGAGATATGATACTATTATTATCCTATTTTGCAGATGGGGAAAGTGAGGAATGACATAGAAATATCAGAATGTGTTACCACCCAAGCCTAAGCCTGTGTCCTTTGTTGCTGTCATCACTTTGTCCCGACCCCCTATGTCCTTTTTTCTACACAGCACTCAGAGGGGTCCTAGTCAAACCTGAGCTGAGTCCATCATACCTCTGCCCTCAGCCTTCCCGTAGCTGCAAACTCATTCAAACTCAAAGCCAAACACTTTGCCCCCATCTGCAGACCTGTGTGACCTGGCTTCTTGCTCTCCTGCCAGCATTCTCCATGTACACTCAGCTGCAGGGTCTCTCTCATTAGATAAGATATCCCCAAATTGGGAAGCTGGGTGGCTCAGTGGTTGAGCATCTGCCTTTGGTTCAGGGCATGATCCTGGTCCCGGGATCAAGTCACGCATCAGGCTTCCTGCATGGAGCCTGCTCCTCCCTCTGCCTGTGTCTCTGCCTCTCTTCTCTCTCTCTCTCTCTCTCTCTGTGTGTGTGTGTGTCTCATGAATAAATAAATAAAATCTTAAAAGAAAAAAAAGATATCCCCAAATTAAAAAGGCCTTCTCAGGACCACTGCACCTAAACCATATGCTCCTCTCCATCTCTCGTGCATTGCTCACTCTGTTTAAGTGTCTCTTAACTAATACCCCCTGACAGAGGAGTGCCTGGGTGGCTCAGTCAGTTAAGTGTCCAACTCTTGATCTCGACTCAGGTCTTGATCTCACTGTTGGAATTTTGAGCTTTGTGTTGGACTCTGTATCCAGCATGGAACCTACTAAGAAAGAAAGAAAGAAGAAAGAAAGAAAGAAAGAAAGAAAGAAAGAAAGAAAGAAAGAAAGAAAGAAAGAAAGAGAAAGAAAGAAAGAAAGAAAGAAAGAAAGAAAGAAAGAAAGAAAGAAAGAAAGAAAGAAGAAAGAAAGAGAAGAAAATCTCCTGACATATATTTGTTTTCATACATTTCTGCCGTCTCCCCTTCCCCATTTAGAATAAAAGCCCCATGAGGACAAGGTTAGTTTTCTTTTTCCGTTTGTTCACTACAGGATCCCCAGGAACCTAGATCATTGTTGGCAGGTGTCAAATATTTGTTAAATGAAGGAATTACAAAATAATTCTAGGTAGTAAATCCCTGGCCAGTGCCTGGCCCCGTGCAAGTGTCTATAAGCATCAATTGTTAGGATCAGAGGCGTGAAATCACCGTAGGGCCACAGGCCACTCTTCTCCTGCGCAGGAGGATCAAGGCCATGTTAGCTCTGAGCCTCATTCAGCCTCATCCCGAAAAATCTGTCCTGTGGGACCTGGAAGGCGGGTTCCCCCAGCAGCAGCCTAGAGGGGACAGTAGCACTTCCTTATCTGTAGGAGGAGTAAGCCCCATGCCTAAGAGAAAGGAATCTCCCAGCCTTCTCAAGGGCTCTGCAAAGTCAGAGCACATCTCCAGCAGCGTGAGCAGATAACCGCCTCCCTCCCGGAGCCAGCATTAGGGCCTAAACATAGAGCCCAAGTGTCTCTCAGGTGAGTTCTGCGCCTCTCCCCAGCAGCCTGGACAGCACAGAGGACTATATTTTGTACCATAATTTAATTTTCCCTCTAATTTTGAAAGTAACACGTGACCTATAAAATATTCAAACATCAAAGAAATGTGTAATTTAGAAAATGAAACCTCCCCCCCTTTCCCCAACCCAGATAACTTACTGTTAACGATGTGGCATCCTGGATATTTATCTAGAATTTTTTTTCCCCAAGCCTATTGATTACTTACAAAAATGAGATCAATCCATATATAGCTCTTGCACCTTGATTTTTTTCTTTAATCAGGTTGATTGAGGTACAGTTTGTGTATCATAAAATTCAGCATTTTCAGTGGAATTCTTTGAGTTCTGACAATAGATTTTATACTACGTACAACTGTGTGAGCATAGCCATTGTAAATATCTACAAGTTCCACCAGCTTTCCAAAGCCCCTTCCTTCAGGGCCAGTTCCTGGCAATGATTAATCTATTCCCTGTCCACATGCTTTTTCTTTTCCAGGAGGTTCTACACCTGGTATTATAGGGTATATAGCCTTCTGTGTCTGGTTTCCTTCATTAGGTATAATAATGCATCTGAGTTTCCTCCCTGTTGTTGCATGAATCTGTGGTTCGTTCCTTTTGATTATTGTATAATATTTCTTTGTATGGATATACTATGGTCTGTTTATCCATTCATCAGTTGAAGGATGTTAAGGTCGTTTCCAGTTTGGGGTGATTACAAACCCAGGCACTATAAACATTCACATACAAGTTTTGGTGTGAATATAAGTTTTCATTTCTCTTGGGTAACATCCCAGGAGTGGGATGGCTGGGCCATATGGTAAACACATATTTAGCTTCATAAGAAATCGCCAAAGCAATTTTTCCATACACCTTGCTTTTTTTTTTCTAACCTCACAACAATGTTGTTACCTGATAATATGTATTTATTTGTTTGTGAAAACTTTCCCATCAGAATGTAGGCTCTATGAGGGCACGGATACTGTCTCCTTTGTTCACTATTGCATTCTCTGCCCAGAACAGTGCCTGGCACATAGTAGGTGCTCAAGAAATGGGTGTTGAATGAATGAGCCTGACAGACCTCCCTCCATGGGAGGACACGGGGATCCATGTCATTAGCCTGAGAGTGGCATGTATTATGTTGTCTGGTGTTTCTCACACTTCTCCACCATTCCCTTACTGTGGGCCTCTGGTACTCTACAAATTTCCACTATACTGTACATCAAAGGGCTTGCATATTATTTTGTAAACTTAAGTGAATTTCCCATTAAAACAAAATTCTGGCAGTAGAATTGCTTGGTCAAAGAAGACAAAAGTTACCAACTTTTATCAATATTGCAGAAGGTGATACTAAGTTATACTTCCACCAAGAGTGGAATGGAGGAAATAACCTGCTTCAGGACAATGTCCATCTCACCACAGCATTCCCTGCACTAAATATTACTAGTTGGGATAAATGTTTTTTTTTTTTTTTTTTTTTTATTGGTGTTCAATTTACTAACATACAGAATAACACCCAGTGCCCGTCACCCATTCACTCCCACCCCCCGCCCAAGTTGGGATAAATGTTAAACCCACCTTGCTTGAGGTCTTAGGATCTGCAAAACCAGGACTGCCCTGATGTTTTGATCTCATAAACGATCTCCAGAAAGAACGGTGGACACTGACACAGGACTGCCAACCTCTTGTTTTGCTAAGAAAGAACCAAAAAAAAAAAAAAAAAAAAAAAAAGACTAAAATCTACTATCTAAAAAACAGTACTTCCTACAGTCTTATAAGCAAAAGGATATTTCACTCCATTAAAAAATGGAAAAGGCAAACTCTGAGAACAAAGTAAATCTACATGTAATACATTTGGTTTCGTTTTTTGTATTTCACTGTGAGTTGGGGTAGAGGATACAGCAGGGTCTTATGGCTGGGTTTGGATGCAAGCCTGAATACTACCAGCAGACCTGCATAGGTGACCCTGAGAGGACTCTAAATGAGAACAACAAAAGGTAGTTGGAAAAAAATGAAACCGAATGGGGAAGAAATGAAAGTGTTACAATTAGCTAATTGGGCCCAGCTCTTCTGGATGGAGCTTTATCTCTTCCACTGTGCACAGAGCTCTTCTCCACATCAAAGACTACTACAAGCCTGGAGAATTGGAACCAATGTTTATGGAGTGCTTTGAAGATGTAAAGTACTGTTTAAATGCTAAGTATTATTATTATGACTTAAAATTTTAAATGCCTTTTTTTTTTTTTTTGGTGGGAATTTTTAATATGTTTGTGATTCTTATTTAATACCAAAAGAGAGCCTGTCTCTGAAATGCTATCTGGATTCAGGCTGGGGTGGGCCAAGCCACCCAATGTATCTTTGGAATACCGAACCAAATTCACCACTCTGTCCTTGTAAATTGTGTTTTCTGGGAAGATGAACACTGTCAATCCGATGCTGTCAGTTTATGTAAGAACATGTCTCAAGATCTAATTGAAATACAGCATCTTTCCAGGCAGAGTTGATAGAGTTATCACATTACAGATTTTATTTGACTCTGCATCTCAATTCATTGCTTTGTATAGTTTCCAGATTTCTTCATAAAACAGAAATTAGACACAGTCTTGACATTAGAATTTCACAAAGAAGCAATCAAATCCAAATTACTTCGAAGAAAGAAAGGACTATAAAAGTGACTAAACCAAATGAAAGGAAAGAACATTCTGGAGGGCTCTAGTTCATGAATTAATTTTCTTATTTGGTCCTTGGGACAAATCCAACTTAATTTAGGAGGTTGCCAGACGTAAAACACAAGGACAAACTTTTGCATCTGTGGCTGCTATGAGCTTAAAGATAAATATTGTAAAGTTGGGAAATTTTGTTTACTTTCATTCTTTTTTTTTTTTTTTTTTTTTTTGCACAGAATTCAGATAATAAACCCGACTGGTCAGTATTTCTTTTATGTGTTCACTGTGTGCTAATAGATTTTTTTTTTTTTTTTTTTTTTACTATTGGTAGGGAATTTTTTAAATTAAAAAATCATCAAAGCTTAAATGAATTGCCCAACATAAAACTTGAATCCAAAATGGAACACGGTCATTGGGCCTTTGCAATTTCCTATGGTAACCAAAGACCAAACTGTGTTTTAAAAACTATTCTAGTAATGAGTTCACAAGAGGTCTCAAGTTACTAAGTGGCTGTGAGCCTCTTTTGAAACCAAAGCAAAGGAAAATCTCATTAATTTGAACTGTGCTAATAATGGAATTTGTTATAATTCAACCTGGCCTGAGCTGCAGTTTACCTTTGCTCTACCTGTGAAGGCAAGTTTACCAGAGTGACCATAAAGAAGATTGTGCAAGAAATATTTCATGTCTTTAAAAGAATAAACTCTTTTAAGGCTTTTAGCACCTCACTCTTAGCCAAATAAATTCCTGTGGAATCCAGATGAGTTTTAAATGTTGATTGGAGCAGACAGGAAGTAATACTGTTTAGGAACCCTTTGTCAAATTCTCCTCTGTACTCAAAAGAAATAAAAGTTCATTTTGTTTAAAGATTCTAAACAGTTCCTTTAACAGACAGATCTCTTAACCTGCCCTTCGTACCAGTTGTCATGAATGAATGAGGTTTTATTGAAGCAGTAGCAACGATCGGTAATTACAACTACTAACAAAGGAAAGAACTCAAAATAATGTTTTTTCCATGGCACTTGTATGTGTCAGGCCATGTGCTAAGCACTTTCTGATTTCTTTACACGGTGTCTGGTAACTAACAGGTTTTTAATAGATAGTCACACTTACTATTAAAGTCATCTTTGTCTTCTTCCAGTTCTAGAAGGAAATTAACATCTGCTGGCTTCACTGGTATCAATGGACAGATAAAGGATGGTCAAAGAAAAAGGAGGAAAATATCATAAATAAAGCAATAGATTAATAGGCGATGGAAGATTAGATAGATATAAGGGGGCAGGTAGATGGACGGATGGCCAGATAGATAGGTGGATGAGTAGGTGGATGGACAGATAGGTAGTAGATGGATAGGGGGATGGATGGATAGATAGATAGAAAGAAGTAGCAAAGCCAAGAAACAGGAAGAGGTGGCACTTTGGCCATGCTAGCCAGGTGCTAGGAATGCTTTTTCTCTCCACCCAATCAAGAACTGTGTCAGGGCACATTAGAAAGTTAGCCATGGGGACACCTGGGTGGCTCAGTGGTTGAGTGTCTGACTTTGGCTCAGGGTGTGATCCCAGGGTCCTGGGATCAAGTCCCACATCGGGCTCTCTGCATGGAGCCTGCTTCTTCCTCTGCCTGTGTCTCTACTTCTCTCTGTGTGTGTCTCTCATGAATAAATAAATAAAATCTTTTTTTTTTAAAGAAAATTAGCCATGAACCAAGAATGACATAGCCCTCCTGACAATCACAGCAAGCCAGCTTAGATTCTGTATTTTGGGGCTCTTTTGATGAGATCCCAAGGAAGCCAGTGGAAACCAATGAGAGGAACCCAAGCATACTAGGTACCAGTCTGCTAGGCAGGCTACAGGAAGGCCTGATGTTGTGGCTGTGTGTGCCAAGTAAATATCAAGGTCCTGCTAACTTGAGGGATTGGTGTGATTGCATGATGTTTAAGCTTGGTTTTTCCACCACAGCATTATCCAGATGTCATTTAATGGGTATCAAAAGTCCCCCTCCTTACCAGAAGGAAATGCTTCAAGTTCCCACCATTCCATTTACATTAAAAATTTTTAAACCTTTACTGCTTTATCAGATTGTAAAAATGATACCAAAAAAAAAATACAAATAAAATAAGAGAGAGAGGGAAAGGAAAAGAAACACAGCTCTTCATAAAAAATTCAAACAATATAGATGAATATTAATGAGCAAGTGAAAATGATGTATGATCCCATCACTCAGTGATATCCACCGCTAACATGTTGGCAAGTCTCTAATTAAGCAGTAAAAACAATCTATTTAAAGGATACCTACCATGCATTGGAGATACAAGGGACAAAATACAGTTATAGTCTCCGAACTTAGGGACTTCATAATCTACTTAGAAGAAACAAATTAGATGACTTATTACAAATGTGATAAGGATTTTGTAACTTGTTCTTTGCACTCAGCAATGAATGGCAATAGCCATTTTCCCATGACATATATATTTTTTATATATGTGGAATAAAATACATTATTAAAGGGGCACCTGGGTGGCTCAGTTGGTTGAGCATCCAACTCTTGATTTTGGCTCAGATCATATTCTCAGGGTTGTGAGACTGAGCCCTAAAGTAGGCTCTGTGCTAGGTGTGGAGCCTACTTAAGATTCTCTCTCTCTCCCTCTGCCCTCCCCACCCCCAAATTACTAAGCATCATCACTCTTCCATCAGGGTGGACCTGAAGCCGCCCTGGGTAGAACAGAGTGGGCTAAAATAGGAGAAGTGGGATTAAGAAGGAAGGAATGCCTGGAGACAAGAGATAACCCAGGCTGAGGTCTAGAGGAAGCAAGGGGAAGTATTGGGAAAGTAGCTGCTAGGACTCATGAGGAAACCTTTGGATCTTAAGGATTTCTCAAAAGACTTCAATTAAAGAGTCAGTTATTTCCTAATGCCATGGGGTTTGGGGACTTGTGATTCTTTGGAAGGTGACATCACATTGAGACCAGCCACCATATGGTAGGTATGGTCTAATACTATGTAGAAGGATCTCATTCTTTTCCATGATGGTGTGGGTATACCACACTTTATTTAATCTCTCTCTGTAGTCAGGCATGTAGGTCGATATAAATGCTTTTTGTGATTAAATGTAAATGCCATGCTAACATCTTTACAAATTGATTCACTTCTAAAGAAGTGAATAGATATATGAACAATACGTAGATGATAGATATATAGATAGATACCTACATAGTTGGATAGATAAATGGAAGGGAGAAAGGAAGGGAGGAAGGAAGGAAGGAAACAACAAACTGTGGTACATCCGTACAATAGACTACTACTTAACAATACAAAGGAATGAAATATTGATGGACAACTTGGATGAATCTAAAATTAATTATGCTGTGTGAAAGAAGCCAGACTTCTGTAAGTTTCCATTTATATATAAATGAGACAGAAAGCAGGTCTGCAGTTGCCTGGGTCAGGAAGGGGGATGATAAAGAGGGATGAGGAAACCTTTGGGAATGAGCCTATATTCATGATCTCGATTGTGGCGACAGTTTCAGGGGTCTATACATATGTCAAAACTTATCAAATTGCACAGTTTAAATATGTGCAGATTATGGTGTATCAATTATAACTTAATAAAGCTATAAAGGAGGTGATGATAGATAGAGAGTTGAGGGCTATATTTTAAAATGAACAAGAGAACAGATACCAAGCAGAGACCTGTTTATGGGTTGCTGGGCTGGAGCCTGGGGAGAAAGGTGAAGAGTCAAGTATCATAAGGACTCTAGTGGGATACCAGAGCACAGAGAAGTGGGATTTGTTGGGGAGCGGCGGTGAGGGGTGTAGTTCTGATAATAAGGTGTCTAGGAATGATAAATGGGCTGGGCAAATGGTCTCACACCTGAGCCCCAAACCAAACTAGTGTCCTTCCTCAGGGTGGGCCTATTTATGGCCCCTCTCTCCCCACCTAGATTGCCCCAGAGCCCAGCACTGTGCTTGGCACATAGTAGGCACTCAGTAAATGTTTGTCAACAGGAGCAGACCTCACTGAAGCTCCATCCAGCCACCACTGACACATAGGCATCCTAGGCTTCCCATCCTCCTCCTGGCAAAGGCCTTGACCTCCTTTCCACTCAGGCCTGGCACCACACCTCCATTCTACAATCCCCCAGACCCTGGCTCCACCTGCTTTCTTCCACTCAATCCTGTCTCCTGGGTCTAATGAACAAATCTGCTTCTCCAGCCCTACCATCGAAGCTCCTCTTTGGACATGGTGGGTTCATTCCCTCTTGCAGCTTCCAACATGTCCATAGCCTCTGCAGGAGGCAGGTTACCTGAGGTCAGTAACAAGACTGGAACAGACCTGGGTTCATGCCCCAGCTCTGCCCCTCTCTCTGACTTCGTGGCTGTTGGCAGGTGACGTTCTCTAGCTGAGCCTCCGTTTTCTCATCTGTAAAAGAGGGATAGCAAGTATTACCTACAGCGGTCTTTGTGAGGACTCATGAAATAAAGGCATAACGTGTTTAGGACACTGTGTGGCACACAGCAGACACTGAGTAAAAGCTAGTTTTATTTTATTTTTTATATAGTCATGAAGAGGTTAAGGGCTTGGACTCTGAAGATAGGCTGACCCAAATTCAGATCCCAGATAACTACTCCTGGACAAGTAACTTACTTTTTCTGAGCTTCGGTTTCCTCCTCTATAAATCAGAGATGATTCGAATGGCACGGGTCGAGAGCCTGGCAGGAAACAAGGCACGTTGAGCCTAGGCAATCTGAGCAGAGTTTAATTTAGAGATTATATGTATTGGTATTAACAGGGTTTAGGAAGATCAGCAGGGTAAAGTGCAGTCCCAGAGTCTAGCAAAGGGAGGCGCTGCTCGGACCCTGAGCCTGCAGGAGCAAGAATGTGTTAATCCTGGAACCCGGAAAGGGGAGCTGTTGGAGCAAATCACCCATCAGGAGCAGTGGTTTTTGGAAGATGCACAGCCAGCCCACAGCACAGGCAAGGGGAAGCTTGGGGGATTAATATCTCAACCCCATTGTCTTTCCCCAGATCTCCTGCCAGGGCCTCTTCTCTTCTTGGACAAACCTAATCAGAGGCCAGAGTACACAGGAGCCCACTGATGCAGCCTACCTGAAGGCAAGTGGACCTGCTGGAAGGCAAGGAGGTGAAATCCAGAATAAGAGGGTCCCTCCTTATAGAATCTAAAGGATTCATTGAACATTTAGCACATAGTAAGGCTTTGCTCAGCAAGCAGCAGCCAGCCCGTGGTTAGCCTGGAGCCCACCCTAGCCTGAGTTCTCCAGGTTGGTACCAGGCCAGCCTTGACCCAACCTAACAGTGTCGGGAAGGGAACAGAGCTGATCTTCTGCTACATTCTGTGTTTACTTAGAGAAAACTTGGCTGCTGAGGGGAAGGGGAGGTTGACTGTGGTTTTCTGCAACAGCTGGGGGTGGAGGGGGAGGCGGAGAGAGGGGAGCTGGAACATATTAGGGCGCCTGAAAGCCAGGAGACCCCAGAGCCCAGGGATCTGAGAAGAGTCCACATTAAGGGCAGTGTTTGCCTGCATTCTCTTTGCCAAGGGACTGTGGATTTCGGGGCCGAGCCGCGTGGCCTGGCCCCTGGTCCCCAGGAGGCAGGGCCCACAGGGCCGCCCCAGCGGCACCGGCCACGTGGAATGTGCCACTCTTGGAACCAAGGCTCTTGCTTTTTAAAATTGGCTTGTAAATCTCTGTGTAGTTTGCAGAGTTTAGGAATTTTATTTTATCTGGATTAAAGTCGTGTTCTGCTTTGGCATCGGAAGGCGTTTATGACTGTTAAAACAAGAAATGAAAAATATAGGCCTGGAATCAGCGAGGCTGCCTCCTGCCAGACTCGGAGGGATTTGTCCTCGGGGCCAGGCGGAAGGTTTTCTGCCCCTTCTCCCTACGACTCTGGTATTTCTTGATAACGTTGGAGCTCAGGAGCTGCGAACGCACGCAAGGGTTTGGGAGGGCCTGTGACGAAGAAAATCTTCAGCTTTGCTTCGGTGAGCTCCTCCACCTTCTCTTCAATTCAACGCCCACTACCTCAAAGCATATGGTTCAATGTCACTGTCACCTGGCTGCACTTGGTCCAGGGGGCAGGTGGCTTAAGACTTTTGATTCATCATTTTGGGGTAACTATGAACTCTCCGAATTGCAATTTTGGACAGGATTTAAATAACTGAGATTCCAGCTTCCTTGGCCTACTTTGCCAACTTCTTTCCTTCTTGCTTTTAAAGCTCTCTCTCTCTCTCTCTTTTTCTCTCTCTCACACACATACACACAGACTTCTTTCCTAATGGCAAAAGTTATACATGCTTCACGAAGAAGATGTGAAAAACAAAGCAAAGCACCAATGGGGAGATTTCCTAAGAGAAATCTCTCAAGCTTTTGGCAAAGATTGTTCTAATATTCCACCTCCTATCCATCTAGCGTCTATCTAGCCTTTTTTAATACAACCACAAACAGTATGTAATCTTTGTTGCCTGTGTTTTCATTCGTAGGTTGTAAGCATCTTTCTGTTCCTGCAGAACCATACATTGTATTTTATGACAAAACTACTGCTGACTACCACTCACTGGGCCCCGAGGTTGAGAATTCAGCCTTTGTAGCCGGAGGGATCTGGGTTCGAACCCATGCAAATCTCTGCGTGGTCAATTTCTAGCTGCATCTTCAGGCAGGTTACTTAATCTCATTGGGCCTGAATTGGCTCATCTGTAAAATGGGGTTAATCTGTATCCACCTCAGAGGAAAGTAACATTCTGGCAAATAAATGAGAGCCCCTGGGGATTGCTTCACTCCCTAGTGAGTGCTCAGTAAATTACCATCCTTATTCTTACTGAGCCGGTCAGCACCGGGATCCATGTAGGACATTGGTGTTTTTTCTTCTCCTGAGAGTGCTGCTACGTGCAGTGTTCTCTCTAAATCAGAACTTTGGGCTTCACAGCATTTGTTTCATGGTTAGCAGTGAGATGATTTTAAACTTCTATCTTCCCCCAAGACTGCTCGACAAAATTGGCAGTCTGTACTATGCAAAAATTCACCCAGAAATGGAAGAGAGGGACATTTGCAAAAGCTGGGTTGTGTCTACAGAATTAGAAGGCACAGTTGGACTAATTTTAGTGCCTAAAAATGGGAAACATTGGAATCATGCTTCATGGGAAAGGCAGGATCTCGAAAGTGGCAAAAGGAACCATCAGGAATGGTTGCAACGGGGACCGTTCTCTCCACGTCTGGGCTCCATGCCCCATCTGTGCACGGACTCTGTTGGGCTGGAAGTGGAAAAGGTTCAGGGAGAAAGGGTTAAATGTGTTTCAAGTCTTCCGGGGGTAGAAGTGATCTTGTGCACACTGCCTCTTCATTGTCTTGGTTTGCCCAACTCTCTGCTTTCCTTTGTCTTGCCATAGAGAATTTGGATCCTGTGACCAGGCAGTCCCTGGGTTAGGGGCTCTCTGATATTTTGTCCTCTGGGATTTCCAAGAGGGGCAGGCCCCTGTGATCGGTCTCACGTGGGCAAGCTGCACACAACTCACTTTGTATCTGCGGACTGGAGCGGGGGCCTGGCTCCTTTTCGGCACAGCCAATCAGGCCAGGGCTGAGAGTTTATGAGATGAAGGGGAACCGCTTTGAAGAAAGGCGCCCTTGTCTGCTGCTTCGCCAAGGCTCGGGGGTGCGCGTGGGGTTGTGGGGAGGGGTGGGCATGGCCGGAGGGCGGGTACCCTGGGGATGGATGGGGGAAGAAAAGAAGCTGAGAAACCAGGGTCAGGAGCCTTTCTGTGGACGGGAGAGAAACCCGAGCAGGCTGCCTTCCGCCCTGCAGGTGTGTTCTCCTAATGGGGAGCCATGGCCATCCCCAAGGGGCAAGCAAGATGCTGCGCCCGTCGCCACCCCTGGCTCACCTTACCCCCGGCCCCCACCCCTCCCAGAGAGCAGAACTGGAAGCAATCGTGGCAGCCAGCAGTCTAGAAGCATATCTCCACCAAGGCAGAGAGGTGCTGCTTCAAATCCTCATCCCCTCGTGTGCTTTTACTTCCTACCTCGAAGCCTCAGTCTCCCCCACCAAGAGGTCATTTTTAATACTATCCTGCTCACGGGGCTGTTGGGGGACTATGTGAAGCACTTAGAACAGAGCCCGGTACGCAGTAAGTGCCATTCTTACTGGTTTCACAAGGGCAATTCTGCTTTCATTGAAGTGAGAAATAGGGTCCCTTCATTCATTCATTCCGCTGTTCTTTTATCCATTTACTCAGACAATCAGTGAACATTTAATAGGGCCTACTACGTGCTGGCTGTTTTACTGTGGATGACGATGAGGATAGCTAACACTTCCTTGGGGGTTACGTTGGGTTTAGGCTCTGTTTTAAGCCCTTCCTAGGTACTAACTTATATAAGCTTCACCACCATACCACGGGGTAAGCGTTGAGAAATTGAACTTGGCCGAGATCACACAGCCAGTATGATTAGGAGCTGGGATTTGAACTAGTGTCTGCTTGCCTCTCAAGACTGTCTTAAGCACCCTGCTAGTCCTAAATGAAAAAATAACACATGATTCCTGTCCCCCCTCGAGGCAGTGCTGTCCACTAGAACCTTCTTCAATAGAGAAATAATTCGCTGTCTGCATTGCCCAATACGATACCCATCGGTGGCTACTGAGGACTTGAAATATGACCAGTGCAACTGAGAGACTAGATTTGAAAATTTATCTGATTTGCATTCAATTCAACTAGATCTAAAGAGCTGCACGTGGCCAGTGACTATTGAATTAACCCACACAGCTCCAGGGATTTAGAGCCTTGATGAAGAAATTCACATCAGTCGAGGGGTTAAGTGTTATGCTATTTATGGCTTCACCCAAGCTCCAAGAGTACAGACAGGAGATCACAGCCTTGGTGTGGGGTGTGACCAAGCAAGGTCACCAGTGACTTCCCAGAAAAAGTCATCTCTGAGCCGAGTCTTAAGGAAGGGGCTGTTGGCAGGAGGGGAGGTATTTTTAAATACACCCAAATGTACTGGATTTCACAACAGGGCCTGTGGACAGCCAGTACTTTGGCAGAGATTGAAACCTATAATCAAGACCCAGGGTCTTCTTTAAGCTACAAGATAACCAAAGCTTACCCCTGAAGGATGAAAGAATCATGGATTCAGGAATGTGTCCACTGGTTTGTTTTTTTCTGCTGCAGGTATCAGCTTGAGTTTGGCTTTCAACCATCATCCCTCTGAGGATGTGAAAACACCTGGAAAACAAATCTGAAAAATTCATGGGCTCATTGGAATGCTTTGTCAATTTTACATGAAGTCAAATGTCCAAGAATTGTGAGCCAGCTCTAGGCAGACAAAAGAGTAGTAATAATAATAAGGATAACGATGATAATAATGAAAAACAGTTACCACTTATTAAGACACTTACTTTGTTCCAGACCCAATGTTAAGTGCTTTTGTGTATTGATCGTCTCACACAATCCTACAATCCATCCTCTATATGGCAGCAAAGTGGCCTTTTTAAGATCTAAACTCTAAATCAGATCATGCTAGTCTGTGGCTAAAACCCTTAAGTGGCTTCCCATTACACTTAGAGTGAAATCAAAGTTTCTTGTCCTGGTCTCCAAGGCTTAGGCCCTGCCACCTCTCCCCATCTGCTCCCATTCTCCATCTACTCACCAAACTCCAGATACGTAAGACTACTCTCTGGTATAAAGGGCCAAGCTTTGGCTACCCCAGGACCTTTGCACTTGCTATTCCCCTAATAAGCACCTCAACTCCCAGCCCTAACCCTTTACTACATGCTGGAGGGCATGAACGTTGTCTCTTTGGTCATTATTACATCCCTACACCCTAAGACAGTAGGTATTCAATAAAAAAATTATTAAATGATTGAAAGAATTTGAAATGGAAGTACTAAGCTTTATTATTCTCCTATAACAGATGAAGAAACTGAAGGTCAGAGGGGTTAATTTGCTCAAAGCCACACAGCCTGTTAGTTTCTCCCTACAAATCTGAAGGATTCTGTCCATTTTCTCCTGCTGGCCAGCTCTGCTGGGGTTGCACAGTCACCTCAGGAGGAGGAGCATTCTTCATGATACAGTTTTCATCCCTTCACTCTGCAAATGGCCCTGGTTTGCCTCACTTAGTCCCTCATTGCCAGGATCTGTCTGTATAATGAGAAACCCTAGCCTGCAAAACTACCCAGTCTTCCTCTGGCTTTTACTTTATGTTTTTCTTTGGTCATAAAAATGAGTATTGTAGGAAGACTGGAAAGTATAGAAAAATATATAAAGAAGCTGGGAAGAAAAAAACTACTCATGACTTCGTTGCCCAAAGGCAACTCAGTTAATGCTTTGGTTTCTTTATTGCCAATCTTTTCTATCATCTTTAACACAGAGTTGATATTGTCTCTGTATGTCATTTCGTGTCCTAATTTTATCCCTTAACAACATCTTAAGATTGTTCTCAAGGGGATGCCTGGCTGGCTCAGTTGGTGAAGCATGTGACTCTTGATCTCAGGGCTATGAGTTCGAGCTCTGCATTGGGGGTAGAGATTACTTAAAAAGTAAAATAAAATCTTTAAAACAAAGATGGCTCTCAAGACATTAAAATTTTTCCATAAGCATTAAAGCATAATGTTCCTTCACTTGGATAAAGCCAGTTCACTCAACCAAATTTCTTTTGTTTGGGGAGTCCCTCTTCTCATCTTGCAGGTCAGCAAGCCAAAACGAGGACTTAAATGTAAGAAGGCACACCTACAATTACGACTTAAATATAAAGAGACGCATGAACTGTGACATTTCCCTTTTGAGATCAGAAAAAAAAAAAAGGCATGTTCGTATTCCATCAGAATAATTATTGCTATGATATTATTATCTCCTGAGATTCCATAGTATATAGGAGTTGTGGACATTCCAAAGAAAATAATGAAATTTTACCTAAAAGTCTTCACAGGTTTTAGGGCTGTATTGACTTTCAGTAAAATCCCTTCGGTTGCCTTCTCACCTACATTTTTTGGAGTACCCCAAAGAGGTAGGGTGGAAAAGAGCCAGGAATCTGGGAAGTTCGAAGTCCAGTTTCTAGGCTTAACTACGTGCTCTTGGACATGTCACTCCTCCTCTTTCCTGTGAAATGAACACGATGATCCTTGCCTCAGAGAACTGTGAAGGTCAAATGAGGCATCAGACAGGGAGGGTGTGTAGTAAACTCAAAAGTGCTATAAAGTTGTTTGGAATTCTTACGATCCAATGAGTTATGACCGCAGTGGCTATTTAAAAAGACTTAAAGGTCAGCAGAGCCAATGTTCTCCAGCCCAAATCTTCAAAAGGCTGGCTCTTGTTATAAGACGATATATATAAACTGGATTAGCGGGTCCTCTGCTTGTGATAAATTCACGGGGATTTGAAAGAGTGGGTGTAGCAAGCTTGGCTGGTTGCCTACTCAGCATCCAAGCTCTACCTCCTAACAGAAGTCCTGTCTGGGTCAGGCATTGACCCAATCTCTGTGCAGTGTGTGACTCAGGGCAAACTGACTCCACCCCCAGTTCCAGAAGTGGGCCTGATTGTAGAAGGATAACCCCTCCCCTGGCCGGTGATTGGTTGGGCAGAGGACATGTGACCCCATTCTGTCCACTGCTACCTGTGAGGACCTGTGAGACAGGTGGGGAGAGATCTTGCTCCTAACAAATCATCATAGGAAGACATGTTCTTTCTTCTCCTTCTGGAGAACTCCCTGAGTTCTGAGTGAACTGAGGCAACGGTCTTGCTACTACACTGGGAGTGAAGCCAACATGGAGAGGGGATGAGTGGGGAGAGGATGATGGTCACAACTACAGCAATAACAGTGGCAAACATTTATTGAACCTTTAGAGCCCGCCAACTCCTATTCTAAATGTATTATATGCTTTTAGCTCAGTGGGGTGACCCCACCCATTTGGGTGGCCCATGAACTAAGAATGGTTTTTACATTTTTAACAGTTGAATAAAAATCAAAAGAACAGTAATATTTCCGGACACAGAAAATTATATGAAATTCAACTTTCAGAGTCCATAAATAAAATTTTATTGGAACACAACCATGCCTACTCATTTACCTATTGTCTGTGGCTGCTTTCATTCTACAACAGCCAAGTAGAGTATTTGAAGAGACTGCCAACTACTCTGCCAAGAGCGAAGCCTAAAATATTTACTATTGGGTCCTTTATAGAGAAAGTTTCCCCACTCACAACAACCCTGCGAGTTGGTTTTACTATTATTCTCCTGTTTTTCACAGATGAGGAAACTGAGGCTTCCAGAGGTTAAGTAATCTGTCCAAGGTCACGCAGCTCTTAAAAGGTGGACTTGAGATTCACTACCAAACGGTCTGGTTCCAGAGCCAGAGCTCTTAACTGCTTTGGGAAAGAACTCCGATTCCTGATGACATTGTTGACACGCGGAGTCAACCAACCCTAAACCTGCCTCACCTCGGGACTTCTGGTTTAAGAGGTCTATGACATCGCTGTATTATTGAGGCCAGTCTGAACTGCATTTCTTTCTTTGCAGGTGAAAGCATCCCAGCTGATGCCATGGGAGAAAACATAACAAAGGTTAAGAGCAGAAAGGAAAGGCAAGCAATGAGCTTCTTGGACCAACTGCCTTTTGTCCTTGCTCAGGAGAATAAAAGCTTTCTTTCTCCAGACACTTCAAGTCTCTGCAAGTTCTTCCCTTTAAAAGGGATTACGAAGTAAATCCTATTTTAGAATTGCTGCTGCTTTTGGCAATCTGTAATATTAGCCTGATGAGGAATTACACTTGCTAATAAAATATCTCAAGTTGGGTTGAGTCTAATTGTTGCAAGTGCTAATAGTAATGGCCTGTCGCAGGGACTTCTGTGCCGGCGCATCCCTCGCTTGGCTACAGCCCATGTGGAAAATCAATTTCCTCTAAATGTTTGAAGAATGGCACAGAAGGACCTGATTTCTTTTCCCTCTGCTGGAGTCAATCTGGAGACAGTAAGCCTATAAAATGAATGAGAATAGCTACGAGTACAAGATGCAGGGTGGGAAGCCGAGCTAAGCAAAGCCTGACCTCAAGCTCGAAGTTCTAGCTTTTTTTGTCCTAAGGCCAGAGACAATACACATTTGTGTTCCAAATTGATGTGCTCCTAAAAAGTCACAGAACAGAAAGGCTTTTGCTTTGACCCAACCATTTCACTTCCAGAAATCTCTCCCCTAGAAAAACTCCCCCAAGTATGCAAGAATATATGAACAGGATGTTCCTCACAACCTGGTTTGTGATAGTGAGAAATTGGAGGCAAGATAATTACCTGACAAGAGGAGACTAATTGTGTCAATGGTCTCCACGCTCTGTAGCCATGAAGAAAGAGATAAATCTGTATATATTCATATGGAAAGATTCTTAAGATATGGTATTGAGTGAAAAACGGCCAATATATATAGTAGGAGTACATTTTTGTAAAAAACCAACAGACAAAAACAAAAAAACAGCAAAAAACACCTTCAACAAAGATGCACATATTTAATTTATATATAGATGTTTGTACATGAGTAGAGAAAGTTCTGAAAGGATCCATGCCAGGTTGTAGATGGTGGTGGCTACACCCAGAGTGGAAACCATAGCAGTAAAAGGGAAAACTTACCTTCTTATTATTTAGATTTTTTTTTTTTTTTTACAACAAGGGTATATGGCTTTGATAATGCAAAAGGACATAAAGACTTGGCTTCCTGACTTATCTGAATAGCACCATGCTAGGCTTGTCACTATTTCATAGGATGCAGAAGATCAGGGTTCAAGTCTATGGTCTGAACGATCTAATCAAGCCACAGATGCAAGTCTGTTACATAGTTTAAACAGATCAGTCATAGCTCCTCCTAGTCTAGAGTTGCCACAGAGGGGTTTCATCCTTAGGTACTTGCCTGCCTACCAAACCAGAACCAAACCAAAACATCGTTTCACCAAGGCTGGAACTGAAAGACTTACTTTCTGGGGGTGCGTGGGCAGCTCAGTCAGTTGAGTGGATGCCTTCAGCTCAGGTCATGATCTCAGGGTCCTGGGATGGAGCCCCATGTAGAGCTCCCTGCCCAGCCAGGAGCCTGCTTCTCCCTCTCTCTCTGCCCCTCCCCAACCCCCAACTTGGACTCACTTCCTCTCCCTCTCTCTCCCTCTCTCAAATAAATAAATCTTTAAAAAAGAGAGAAAGATTAACTTTTTTTAAAAAATGCAGTAAAATATGTTCACATAAAATGTACCATTTTAATCATTTTAAAAACATACCATTCAGTGGCATTGGGGTGTATTTACAGTGTTAGGCAACCATCAGTGCATCCACCCTAAAAGGAAATCTGGTGTGTATTAGCATTACTATCCCTTCTTTCCCCCTCAACCTCTGGAAACCACTAATCTTTCTGTCTCTGTAGATTTGCCTATTCTAGACATTTTGTATACATGGAACCATAGCATGGCCCTCTGAGACTGGCTTCTTTCACTTATCATCACATGTCCAAGGTTCATCCATGCTATAGCTTGTAAGCAGTACTGCCGTCCTCTTTATGGCTGTAGAATATTCTAACATAAGGACATGCCACAACTTGTTTATCCATTCATCAGTTGATGGACAGTTTGGATGCTTAATCCTTTAGATTTATGAATAATGCTGCTATGAATGTTCCTGTACACATTTTTCTTTGAACAACTGTTTTCACTTCTTTGGGGCATATACATAGGAGTGGAGCTGTGGGATTATATGGTAATTATTTGTTTATCAAGATTTGCTTTTAACACCCCAGGAAGCTAGTCTCCGGACGATAGAGAACATGAAATGTGTAGGGTAAACCTCCCCTGAGTTTCTGCATAATGTCTTTTAAGTCTGGGCAGTAAGATTTGGGCTAAAGTCCCAACTCTGCCATGGTCTAACTTATCTTGGGAAAATCACTTAACCTTTCTGAGACCCTCACGTTCTTCCTCTGTAGTATGGGACTGATTATAGGGCATAGTTCATGAATCATTTATTCATTCAACAAATATTTATTATGCACCTAACATAAATTCTTTAGCCCTGGCAAAAATAGACAAGAATCCTAGCCCTTGCAGGGAGAGATGGACAATAAACAATACTAATAAGTAATAATAAGGTAAATAGATAATGATGAGTTTAATGTGGAAGAGGGAGGCTGAAAGCAGGCCTGCATTTTAAATGACGTGGTCAACATAACCCTCACTAAAAGGTGACATCTGAACAAAGACTTAAAGGAAGAAAGAGAAGTCATGTGGCTATCTGGGAGGAAGAGGTAGTGCAAAGGCCCTGGGGCAGGAGTGTTCACATAGAAGCAAAGAGACTAGTGTGCCTGGACCAGAGTGCATGTGAGGGCGAATAGAGGGGCTGATTTTGTGGGCCACAGTGAGGACTCTAGATTTTATTCTGAGAGAGATAAGGAGCCCTTGTCGGTTTTTCACCTGAGCTGACTTATATTTCAAAAGCATCATTCAATCTGCTGTGTTGAAAATAGACCACAGACAGACAAGGGCAGCAGCAGGGAGACCAGTTGGGAGCAGGCTGCAGCAATCCACGTGAGAGGAGTTGGGGCCTTGGACCAGGGTGGTAGCGTAGAGGTGGCGAGAAATGCTTGGGTTCTGAATGTGTTCTGAAGGTACAGCCAACACAATTTCCTATTGGGAGTATTAAATAAGATAATGTGGCAAAAGCTCTTATCACAGAGCCTGCAGGTAGTTAGTACAGAGTAATGATGGCCACAATTATTATAAAGTGAGTATAGCATGTTCCCCCGCAGGCACTGATCAGGAGCTAGAAAGAAAGTGAACAAGAGAGAAGCTGTTAGGGTTCTTGTGTGATTTGCAATGAGTTTTAAGGCCACCAAAGGCAATGAGCCTTTAATACAATGGAGACAAGGATGTCTGCATCTTCCAGAGAACTGGGAAGCCCACAGCAGCAAAGCCACATCATTTAGACCAAAATAGAGATTTTTAGGGCCGAGTGTTCCATATAATTGCAGGAGCCTCTTCCTCATAGGGTCTGGAAAGGATCATCAGTCAGAAAGATGTTTGTTTCTAGATTCCCTGGTTTGGGAAATACTTGTCTGGGTTTGTCATTGCAGCCTAGGTATTAATTTTTGGGTCTTGGACTGAACCCCTCAACCTAGAACCTCTCTCAGGAAGAACCAATCACAGAGAGACAATCGACTCCTTTCAACTCACCTTCTCTTTGCTCCAAATCCTAGAGATGAGAGGAGAGGTCGTTTCTGAGGTTGATGAAGATGGATTTTTCCAGGGGAATGCCAATGTCGCTCCTCCCACCTCTGGTAATGATGCCTCCTGTAAGCCCTCTGCCAAACCCTTCCCATCGGACATCTGGCCTCAGCAGGGAGAAACAGGGACCAAGGCACTTATTTTGGCTCTGTTATCAGCCAAGGAAGGCTGATGAAATTCATCATTAGTGCAAATTAAAATCCACCAAGCCATATCTCTCTTCCTTATATCACCTGCTTTTCTAGAACTGGCAGGGGTCTCACTTTCCTTTTGTTTTCATTTTGTTCTGGATTAAGGTGTGATTTTTTTTATGGTTAATTAGAAGATAATAATGCCAGTGAGCTTATTGTTAATTATTTGTATCTGTACTTAATACTTGTAAGTGTGTTCAGTTCTCTCGAGCTAATATTTGGCTTGTCAGATGTGTTAGTCATGGTAATTAATTGGGCCCATATACATTTACTGGTGCTGTGGGTAGAGTTATAGGAACAACAGCAGATAGGAAATGTCTCCACCATGGTGTGCTTATCCCTCGAAAGAGAACTTTGGGGGTTCGGATCCTTCTTGTGACATTCACTCTTTACCTGCCTAGCTTCTTACCGCACTCCTCCCAAGAAGATCTTCTTTGTAGGATTGTTAAGACTGTCCCCCCCCCAACCCCCCCCACTATACCCTCTCTCAGGGCTTCCTGTTAATTCCCTTTATCCATCAGGCACAACTGCATTATTTGGGGAGTCTGGCGCAAAATAAAAATATGGATTCCCTTGTTCAAAAATTAAGAATTTCAAGGTAGCAACAGCAGAACATTCAACCAAATGTCAAGCCCCAGTGACTGCATAGGTTGAGCACCTGTGAAACCAGCTCTACATGCCACTGTCTTTTGCCTTTCTTTACCCAAATATACCCATCCCTCTTCTCTACAGCCAGAACAGTGTGCACCACAAAAAGGGCTCCGGAAATGAGCAAAAGAGTTTTCTTTTTAAAATATTTATTTATGTATTTATTTATTCATCCATTCATTTGAGAGAGAGGGTGCACAAGCAGGGGGAGCAGCAGAGGGAGAGGGGGAGGGAGAAGAAAGCTCTCTGCTGAGCAGGGAGCATGACTCCGGGCTCCATCCCAGGACCCCAGGATCACGACCTGAGCCAAAGGCAGACGCTTAACCAACTGAGCCACCCAGGTGCCCCTACTTTTCTTAATCCAAGATTGAAAGATGCAAAGTGTAACCATGTAACTCCCCTATCTAAAATCCTCCTATAGATGGGACAGAGGGAACTTTCTGGAGGAACGGATATGTTCTATATCAATGTAGGAGTGGTGGTCCTGTGAGGGTAAACATTTGTGAAAACTCATCAAACTGTAGGGGCACCTGGGTGGCTCAGTCAGTTAAGTGTCTGCCTTTGGCTCAGGTCATGATCCCAGGGTCCTGGGCTAGAGCCTGGCATTGTGGGGGAGGGTCCCTGCTCAGTGGGGAATCTGCTTCTCCCTCTCCTACCGGCTCCTGCTCTCTCTCTCTATCTCTGTTGTTATCTCTGTCTCTCTCAAATAAATAAATAAATAAATAAATAAATAAATAATTTAAAACCCTCATTCAACTGTAGACTTCAAAAGAATGCATTACACTATGTATAAACACATTAATAAAAAAAAACAACAAGCCTAAAAAAAAAAACAAAAAACAAGGGTTTCATATTACCTTCAAGTTAAAGTCTATTTTTGTCATGTGTCACACAAGGTCCTTCCCTGAGGGCCTGTTCTGTTTCCCATCCTTACCTCCAGCACTTCTGTGGCTCCCTATTTTCTAGTGGTACTGCTTCCTAACTCAACTGCTCCCCGGCCCAGTGGTGAAAAATCAAGAAGTAACAACCAGTGTGGCACCAGCACTGACTGAAAAGGACTGAACAGTGGGAATGAGGCTGAGTCCTGGCGCTTCCTGCTGTACCCTAACTCTTTCATCTCTGCATTATGGGGAAGTGAGGGTCAAGAGGAGGAATGCTGGGTGGGCTCCTGCCACTGGCTATTTACCAATCCATATGAAGATAATCATATATTGTACCTGGCATAACCACGAGTCTGTGCAGTGCCTAAAATTTGGGCCAGCCCTTCCTTCTCTCGCTGACACCATCCTCCTCCTCCTTCAGATCTCAACTCAAGGGTCTCCTCCTCCAGGAAGCCTTCCTGACCTCCACTTCTCTCTTGATCTCTCCTTCCAGATCTCTACAATAGTTTACCACACTCTCCTGGATGGGTTGTTACACTTTCCTGTCTTTTCCATCTCTTTGAGGCTGAGGCTGTGACTTCATATTCCCATAGTCCAGCAAGCTGCTGGCCATAGGGACCCGATGCACATATGTGCAGGAAGGGAGTTTCCTAGCTTTCTTGGCACGTGGTGCTGACAGAGATACACATGTACAGATGGATGAATGAATAGGTGAACAAATGAATGAGTGAATCTCTTCTTTACCTTATGTACGTTTCCTTTCCATCAGGGGGGTGGAAAAGGCATTTTTGGTATATGGGTTTGGAGAGAAAATAGCACAGCAGCAACTATCTTAGATTCTGGACTCAGGCAACCTGGAGAGACCCCAGTACTTGCCACTTGCCATATTCAGGGGAGTGACTTCCACCTCCCTGAACGTCTGATCAGGTCATTACTGATGTGGCTTCACAGGATTGTTGAGAAACTCAAATGAGATAATGCCTGCAACACCTAGCCACCAGCGGCTCTGACTGGAGAGGCAACTGGAACCCGTGCGGCAGGGAGCCTGGATCAGTAGATGTGGTCACCAGACTACAGGAACAGAAGTCGCCTGCCACTCACAGCCAGCCATCCTCAAGCCAGCAGCGCTGATTTTGCCTTGCATGCTCTACCCAGTCTCCTGGGTCATACGGCTGCTCAACAAAAGTGAACATTTCCCTGCAATAAGAATATAACTATTGGCAGATGTTACTGAACCAGAATCTGGAAAACAATAAAAATAGGCCTTTTTTCATTTGCTTCCAACTTCCTGTGTCTCTGCAGGAAGACTCCAGTCTCAGGCACGAGAGAGAAAAGACAGTAGTCCTCAATCAACCATCTCGTTGTTTGCCTCCCCAATCAGAATGCCTGCTTTCAGCCTTTCTGGATGTGCTTCCCCAGAATAGCTCTTGGCTAAACATGGCATAAATTGTCCCACCGCCCCATACCTCCACCTCCTTCCAAACCACAGCCTCTTAACCAAGTCCGAAATTTCCAAGAAAAAGCAGTTTTGCATCCCACCTAATAGCTCAGACTCCAGAGTCAGGCAGATTGGAGTTCCAATCCTACCCTTACCGGTTCCTGGCTGGGAGATTTTGGAGATCTGTGAGATCCCTTAACCCCTTAGAGTTTTATTTTTCCACCATGTCCAGCAAGGAAAGAGCAGTGTCTCTACTACAGAATATCTGTGAGCACTCAATGTCACTAAGTGCCAGAACTTTGGTAAGAGTTTATTAGACATTGGTTGTTATTGTTCATATCATGGTTTTATTTGTTTGTTTATTTATTTATTTATTTATTTATTTATTTATTTTTAAGGAGGCTTCATGCCCAGTGTGAGGCTTGAACTCAAGATCTTGTGATTAAGAGTCATGTGCTCTACCAAATGAGCCAGCCAAGTGCCCCTATACTCATTGTCTTAAAAAGAAGACATGGGAGTGATGCGCACTGAGGGGGGCACTTGATGGGATGAGCGCTGCGTGTTATACTATATGTTGGCAAATCGAAGTTCAATTAAAAAAGAAAGAAGACATGGGGTGGAAAAAATATTTCAAAATTTTATACTAAATCTTGCAGGCCTGCAAAATAGTAAAGACCCTTATTGAATAAATTGCTTCATCATCTCCCTAAGTGGTGGGTTGAGAAATGCACTCCTTCTCCCTGCAAATATTCAGAGTCAAATCCCTAGAACTGGTGTATGTGACCTTATTGGGAAGAGGATCTTTGAAGACGTAATGAAGTTAAGGATTTTGGGACAAGATTGTCCTGAATTATAATGGGCCCCCATGTCCAATACAAGTGTCTTGGAAGAGCTGAGAAGGGGAGAGGACACAGAGGGAAGAAGGCCATGTGAAGACAGAGGCAGAGACAGGAGGGATATGGCCCAAGCCAGGGAAGCCAGCAACCACCGGAGCTGGAAGAGACAAGGAAGGATCCTCTTCTAGAGTTTTTGGAGGTTGCACAGGCCTGCCAACACCCTGCTTTCACACTTCTGGCCTTCCCAGGATTGTGTGAGAATAAATTTCTGTTGTTCGAAGCCACTCAGTTTGTGAACATCTTTTGTAGTTACCCCCCAAAAAACTGACCCATCCTGTGACATCTTGAGTGGGGCATGTAGCCCCTTGCGTCCGCTGACCAGTTCTGAGGATGAAGGAGGTGATTGTGCTATCCAGTAGAAGCCAGCATGGGGCCCTTACAGCCTGATTGCTGAGAGCAGACGAGCCTGGGTTCAAATTCCAGCTTCCCTTTTCACAGCTGTGCTGTCCTGGACTAGCCATGCGGTCTCCGATCTCGCTAAGCTTCAGTTTCTTCATGTACAAAGCAGGGGGTATCTCAGCCCTTGAGAGAAGGGGATGCTTCAGAAGATATGTCTGATGTGCCTGGTCTACAGAAAATGCTTGATTAGCGGCTGCTGTGATTTCTCTCCTGGGCAAATCAATCCATCTAGCTTCTTACACACGTGCCAGGATGCTGGTGGGCTTACAGAGTGGCCTGTGGCCATGGGGAACCCACAAAGCTAAATGGCCCAAGTGGGGTAAACCTGTGACAGTGCCTTGTTATCACTATTCTTTTCCTTCTGAAGGAAATGGCCTGGCTGCCTCGAGGGTCCCTGTGGAATAGGCAGCCATCCTGGGCTGCCACTTTACTGTCCCTAGCTGAAGGCAAGGTGATAGAGAACCTTGAAAGTCACCCTGTGCCTGCAACGAAGCTTCTAGAGGCAGTGACTTACGAACAAGCAGTACCGACTCCGCGGCTGTTGCGCTCCTACCTCTTGAGTGTGTCTGTGTTCAGAGGCTCCACCATCCATGAACCCCCTACTTACTGCCTCGAAGGGGCACATCCTTTCTACTCAGTTAAAAGGACATTTTTCCAATGAGAGCAGGTCATATTTCAAACTGCATTGCCAAGGTATCAGGAGCCAGTAAAAGGGGGCATTTAACACTGTATTTATTTTGACTGGCAAAACAGGTCATGGCTGTAAAAGAAACAGCTCTTGAGAATGAGGCACCCTAGCCGACTCTGGGCTCGCTCTACCCACACACACACTGTTTAAAGCATTCCAGAGCTGCTGCCAACTTTCCTGGCAGAGCTCTTATTTCTTTACATGTATGTTGCATTCCGTCTGTTTAATGTGTGTTCTGTGCCATTCGTGGATTTTGGCAAGGCCTGGCGAGGTGGCATGGCATGCTCGGGCTTGTTCTAAGCAAAACAGGGCACGAGGCAGAGGGAGATGGGAGCCTGACGAAGGAGCTCTCCTTCCCCTTTGTCGGGGGCCAGGGTGGGGGGGGTCCTGGAGTTGCAAACACCAAAGGGGGATCGCCTAGCTGGTTTTCTCCAGATGTGCCTGAATCACGTGTGTGCCACTCCTGCATTTCCCCCCCCCGCACGGGGGCTCGGGGGGCGCAGTTTTACCATTTCTGATACGCGGCCAGAAAAATAAAAGTGACGGAGAAAGGAGGGGAACTCTACGCACACTCATGAATCTGGGGTTTCCCTGGAAACCTTCTAAGGCCTGGAAGGCCAGAAAATGCCAACACCTGGATCCCAGAGTCCCAGGGCCTAAAGAAAACTGAACTCGATCTTTACATTATTCTCCAGAACCAGTAAGTACTTGGTTGGGAGAAGCCGAGGCAACGTGCTGTGATCTGGATCCTATTTCATCCACTTGGAAGACGGCAAAGCCAGGTTTCTGCACTGCCAAAACATCTGGTGAATTGAGTTAAAAAAGAAAATGTACCGGTCCGATGGGGGAGAAAACAAAACCCTCCAGAAACAGTTGTTGGGTATTGGGTGACCTGAGACCTTCCGCTGATTGGCTCGAACATTCGCTTTTCCATTGGGTCCTGATGAGTAGAGCCCTTCAGAATGGAGAAGGAAAGACTCCGTCCGGACAGAGAAAGAAAGATCCCAGGGTTACAGATAAAGAAAGGCTCTCCGCGCAAGAAAAAGTTTAAGTGTACTTTCTTTCTTTCTTTCTTTTTTTTTTTTTCCCCTTAAATCCAGCCAAGAGTGTGAACAGAATCCCCCTGTTAAGAAATGGAATTATTCACCTGAATCAGGAGAGATGACATGGCACAGGAAAAGATAAGGTACAGGCTTCTAATAAGAAACAGCCACATGTGGAATAAAATTAGTGCAAGTTGTGTAATCCTAGTTGGCTGGTTGTAAGAACAGGGAGGAGAAAGGAGCATGGGGAACATGTTTCAGATGTGATTCAAGAGGTCCTGGAGCTGGTCCTGACCCTCTGGGTTGGAATTTCTGACTCTCTTCTCTGCCTTGACTCAGAATAGGAAACCGTATCCTGACCGCGCGTTTCTTTTTATAGAATTAAACTTTCTTGCCAACTTCCTCCAGAGCACAAGATCATCCCTCATCGTCTCTAAACAATACGCCAATCATCAGATGGAAGTAAGGGAAAGGGGGGGGCACTGACCTGTTTGCACCAAACATAACCCAGGCCCAGAGCAGAAGACAAACAACGGGAACAGAGTTTGGATTGCGTACCCGGCCTGGTAAATACAGCATGTTCTTACAGGTTGGAAAACCGTCTGGCTCATCTTTGTACTTTCTCTCTTTCTCCCACTTCTTCTGACTTGGATCTCATCATCCGGCTTTGACGTTAGCCAAGTTCACGTTTGCCAGTTACCGAGTGGATAATGGATGGCTTGTAAGATTAGTAATATGCTAGAGATGAGGAGTCAGGCAGCCAAATGTATATGTCGACGTGATAAAATGACTTCTCTCATCCTGATTCCCCACCCAGCCTGATAGGCTGTCCACATGCTGACAGGGATCAAACAGGATGAGAGCAGGAAAGACTTAATTCGTGTTCAATTGGTCACCATGTTTGCACACCCCGGGGCCCTGGCCATCGGTGGCGGTCATTTCTTGTGTGTAAGGTATACTAGAGCCTAGAAGCCCAAAGGGGACATTAATAGAATGCAAAGTGTTTAGTAGTCCCTCATTAAAAATGGATTTTGTTTTCAATGCTTTCAGGACGGGAACAGTGAGGTTGGAAACTGTGCTTGTAATTGGGAGCAGTTCTCCTGCCAGATTCTAACAGCTTGAAGGGATATCCAGTTTTAGGTTTACAGTACTACATTCTGGCTCATTGAAATCGCATCTAAACGTTGCCAGAATGTGTAATAAACTACAAAATCTGTACAAAAATATATCGACATAATGGCTCTGGAGCTTTAAGTCAGAGGGGTCAGGGAGTACTCTGTCCCCAGCAGCATTGTTCTCACTCTGTCTCATGGTGGACTTGGGTCACTGGGGACAACGATCATTCACGGGATTCAGACCCTGGTCTGACCAGTTGGCTCCACTGCCTAGGAAACGGCGCTGAAGGGCTGTGGAATCAGCCACATCCTGTCCCATGGCCATGGATGGCATCCTTACCAGGGTCACACCAGCCAAGGGTCTGGGAATCAAACCCAGCTGACCATTCCCCACTTGCTCCTAGACTCGAGTCCCACATGCCATGCTCCTCTCTCCACTCTCATTGCCACTTACCCTTCGCTCACTGGGTTCTAGACACAAAACATCTTCCTTCAGACCCTCCAGTTGACCAAGTTCGCTCCTGCTTCTGAGCCTTTCCTCATGCTGTTCCCCCGGCCAGGAACAATCTTTTCCCGGCCAATTGCTGCTTCTCAACCAGGACTCAACTTACAGGCCAATTTTTCATGTAAGTTTTCCCTGACCCCTTGGACTGGGTTCCTTTCCTAGCTATCTTAGTCCATTCCAGCTGCCATAACAGAAATATCATAGACTGGGTGGCTCAGACAGCAAACATTTATTTCTCACAGTTGTAGAGGCTAGGAAGTCCAAGATCAAGGATTCTGTGTCTGGTGAGGGCTTGCTTCCTGATTCTCAGACAGCTGTCTTGATGCTCTGTCTTCACATGGTAGATGGGTGAGGAAGCTTCTGGGGACACTTTTATAAGGGCACTGATCCCATTCCTGAGGGCTCCACCCTATGACCTCATTACCTCCCCAAAGCCTCCCCTCCAAATATCCTCACATTATGGGTTAGCATTTCTGCACATGAATTTAGGGGGACACCCTTAACAGTAGCACTTATAAAAAACGTCACTTAAAACTTCTATTTGACATCTGATTAGAATAGCAATTCTCCAACTGTACTGTGCACACAAATCACCAGTGATCATAATATACAGATGCTGATTCAACTCATCTGGTATAAACCCTGAGACTCTGCATTTCTAACAAGCCCCCAAGGTGATGCTGATGCTACTGGTTCATGGCCGGCACCCTGAGAGCAATTGTACCAACTGTTCCCAGTCAGGGTTCCATGAGAGAAGAAAGCCTGACAATAAATGAGTTGAGCTACTATTTTCTTAGTTCCCCTAAGGATGGTACTTAATGAGAACCAGTAACTAGAAGTTAATTCTTTACATATCTCGGATGCCTTAGGGCAAGGTTTCCTGACCTTCATACTCTTGACTTTTGGGCTTGGATGAGGCTTTGTGGTGGGGGCTGTCCTGTGCATTCATTGTAGGATGGTTAGCAGCATCCTGGCTCCTACCACTAAATGCCAGCACCACCCTCCCCCTAGTTGTGACAACCAAAAATGTCTCTGGACATTGTCCCAAGTGTCTAGGGAGACAACATTCCCCTAAAGAGAACTCCTGCCTTGACATCAGGAGTCATTCTCTGGCAGTACCCAGTTGGGAAGGGTGGGAGGTCAAAGAAAGTGTTCTGCTCCTGGCTAGAATCCCATTGTCTAGCACAGTGTTCTGTATATGGCAAACCCTCAACATGTTTGTGGATTGAATGAATGAATGAATGAATTGAAATAAATGAATGAAAATGAACTCCAAAACCGTGCTTGGCTGGTGGGTGACTAGAACCGCCTTCACACAGCCTCCAACCTCCTCCGCCCCACTCTCCCCCTCAAAAAAACAGTAAAACTTAGTGGGCCAGTTGTCATCCAAGGCACAATTTTTCTAAATGTAGCATTTTCCAAAGTAAATATCCTTTTGAAAAAAAATGTGAAGAAAGATTCTTGCTTGAGATCTTTTTTTAAATGTCTCCAATGACTAAAATCCTCTTACAGTAAGTACCTAGAGAATTGCATTTGCTTAAAGAAAAAAAAAAACTGCTGTTTTTAGTCTTAAGTGTAGAAAGTACTTGAAAATCATATACTTTTTTTTTTTTATCTGACTGGGCAAATTATAAAATGGTAGAATTAATTTTGGTTCTAGATTGTTTCTAAAATTCTATCTCAGGCTGAGGCCTTGTGGATAAAGTAGCATCAGGGAGTTATTTGAAAAAAAGAAAAAAAAAGTCCCCATAGTAATAACACCAGGAACTTGAAGAAAAAACAGTAGCTGTAAGGGTTTTTTTGGGGGGGAGGGAAGAAAGAAGGGAGGCATGTAATTTTACATGGTTTCAAGACATAAATTGCAAATAAATAAAGCTATAACTTGCTTAAAAGCCACGGCCTTGGGTTCTATTAAGAAAGAAGGGGAATTCATTCAATTTGTTTGTTTCTGCACACTCAGAGACTCAGAGACAAATTTTCAAACCAAATTGCTATGTAGAAAGCAAAGCCAACTTGTCCCTCTTCTATTCCAACCTTTGGGCAAATGGGATTTGGAGAGCTGAAGAGGTTTCTGGAAAAGGATACAATGGTGGTGACATTCCAAAGCTCTTCTAAGCATATCTTTTTTTACCTAGTAGAGGCAGAAAATCTTTTTTTTTTTTTTTTAATCTTGCATGTCTACTCTGCAATCAATTGGTAGGGGCTGTATGCATGGCTTTGGGGGGAAAAAGTGCTATGGTGGATTGATAATGTCTGCCCAAGACCCAGGAATGAATAGTGTGTGTTTGCTGGTATGGTCTTCTATGGTAAGTGTTCTAGGCAAAAGGAGAACATCAAGAAGGCGGGGCACATCTGAGCATAACACCTCTCACTCCATTTCACACTGATACTCCAAGATAGCATTTAGATTCAAGAAAGGTCTCAAGACAGACATGACACAGAAACACACTTTGGAGGGAAATTTCTCTTCCTATACTGGATTTATTGGAATAGGATACCAAATGAGTGACTCTCTCTCAGAGTCAGCCTGGCCAGAAAATGCCATGTCCTTCCATCTGGTTACCCTCCATTCGACTCTGTCACTGCGACACCATATGCTGCTGAAATAATACTTCCTCCTTGGAATAAAAAGGTCTTTTTCAGAAGACTTATTAAGTCTGAGTATTAATCATATTCATCATTATTCAGTCTGTTTGCTGTCCACAATATTTAAATGAAGGAAAATGAAAAATAGAAAAAAGACAAACTTAGGATCTTCGAGATGAATACGTAATGATGGGAAAGAAAGCAACAGTGACTAAATAAATAAATAAATAAATAAATAAATAAATAAAACACTCCTCTTAAAGTTAAAAAAATCCTTGACTAGACTCTTAAGTTTCAATATTAGTCTGTATTTCAAAAATAAGGGCAGAGATGATTAAGGAGATGAATTCACATTTGAATAGAGTCCAAATGACTTAAGAATTATTTGGATTCAAATATTTCAGTTGGACAGGGAATGATATTAGAGTTATATGATACATTAGGGGTTGAAATGAAATGGAAATATTTCTTTCATTTAAAAGCAATTTTCTTGCCTTTGTGGTCCTTGAGAGTTTCCTAGCATGTAAGTGCCAACCACCTTCCCCCTCCTTTGCTTTGAACTCATGGACTCCTATTTCAGATCCAGCTTATTTAGGAGGGGGATTTGGAGTCTGAGTTCATGAGAGCTCCTTTTTTAAATCACATGGTTGCAAAGGAAGGCTTTCTATGTAGAGTTGAGAAGTCATTAATTTTGAATTCAAATTATAAAGTGTTGGTAATATTGATAGAGTGGAGTTACAACCTGAATTTGATGTTGGCTTTAGAGCCTCCGGGTCATGGAAGATACCACCAGGAGATCCATCACTGATGAATGGGGCAGAAAACAGGAAGTGCCAGCTTGGAAGGACAGGAAGCAGGTGGCAGAGCTCTTCTCCACTGCTTCTCAGAAACAGAGTATATGTGGTGGCCCCATCAAGCAAGATCTAACTTTAAAACAAGCAAACAGGGGCACCTGGGTGGTTCAGTGGTTGAGCACTTGCCTTTGGCTCAGGTCATGATCCTGGAGTCCTGGGATCAAGTCTCGCAACGGGATCCCCGCAGGGAGCCTGTTTCTCCCTCTGCCTATGTCTCTGCCTCTCTCTGTGTGTCTCTCATGAATAAATAAAGTCAAAAGAAAGAAAGAAAGAAACATTTATTAAGCACCTACTATGTGCCAGGACCTGTACTAAGGGCTCCTACATATGGCAACTCATTAAACCCCCAGGATAAGCAGAAACATTCTAGAGGACTCCACTCATCTCTCAGTTCTAAGTGTGGATTTGATAGTTCCCTGATAGCAAGGTTTCTCAGCCTCAGCACTACTGGCATTTTAAGTTGTCTAATTCCTTTTTTCTTTTTAATTAAAATTTTTTTCTCAGTAGGATTTATTTATTAGTTTGTTTTTTTTTTTTAAGTAGGCTCCATGTCCAGTGTGAAACCCAACGTAGGGCTTGAACTCATGACCCTGAAATCAAGATCTGAGCTGAGATCAAGAGTCAGAGGCTTAACTGACTGAGCCACCCAGGTGCCCCAGGCTGGGTCATTATTTGTTGTTGAGGACTGCCTTGTGTTGCAGAACGTTTAGCGATATTCCTGGCCTCTATTCACTGGATGCCACATAGCCCACCTTAGTTATGACAACCAAAAATGTTTAGACATTGCCAAATGTCCCCTGGAAGGGCAAAATTGCCCTCCATTGGACCCTTGTCCTTAGAGACAGAATGGTTTGAATCCTTGGGCAACTCTAGACAAGCATTCCTTTTATTCCCACCTATGGTTGGACTCAGTGGTTCTCAAACCCAAATGGTCCATACACAATACTGTATAAGCCCTACCATACGGGCAGAGGTAATTTGACTCCATCCATTTTTGCCTTCCATGTTTACATAAGAACTTAACCTCTCCCTTAAATTTAACACCACTGGCCTCCTGAGGAGTCCAGCAGAGGTCACAAAGGTCTTCCCAGCACAGAGTCTCTCTCATGCCCAGGCTTTTTCTATGAACCCAGTGGTGATAACTGCCATTTTAGAACACTTCCCATGGAGTCGGATCGGTTTACTGCATCCTCATGTTGATGCTGTGAAGCCAGTACTATTTCTGTCCCACTTCAAGAGGAGACACTGAGGCTCAGACAGGTTAAATAACTTGCCACAAACTACACAGTAAATGGTGGGACCTATTTGATGCCAAGCCATATTGCTTTTCAATAGAAAATATGCACCAGCGTACGTTCAGTAACTATTAGCGGCTGTTTACTAGTGGGAAACAAATCTGTCTAATTTGATCACAAGCAGTTATTCAAAATTATTCCCCTGAACCAAAAAAGACTGTTTCTACCGGCCAGTTCTCCCAACATCGTGGCTAGCAAGGAAATGGATATTCAGGAAGTATATGTATACGTACCCCAAACTGTGTTGTTCTTCCAAAACACAAAACAGGAGCTACCCAAACATGCATTAACTAACCATCAAAACAAAACAGATCATTTCACTCAGAGCTTCAAAAAGACCAGAGTGTTGGCAGGTAGTATAAAATAATCTCAATCACACTTGCCACATCATAGCATCATTACACAGTTACTACTACATTTCCCTGTGTGGCTAGGTGTTTTCTGAGGTTAGGGCCTGACTCATCGTCCCCGGACCCTGGTCCCCAACTACATTTGTTGAGTTAGTGAATAATACATGAAAGCACTTTCATGAAAGCACTTTCATGCTTTCATGTAACCTAACATTTTCATTATTTCATGTAACCTAACATTTATACACAATTTATCTCCATTCTCTCAGTAATCATGGGTGGTATATATTTCCAAGATCCTCTTTTTTCATAGGAAGAGATGGGTGCTGGGAGAGAAAGTGACTGGCCCAAGGCCGCTCTCGGTGACCTCGGTAGACTGTGGTTCCAGGCTTTGAGCTCAAGTCTGAGGCTTTGAAGTACCAATCTCATGCTTTTTACAATAAGGACTTCCAAGGTAAAGGTGTGTTGGGAACCCCGGGTGCTAGACTGGGCCGTAATATCTAACATTTCTGAACTGTCTTACTATCAAGCAAATTGAATATAGGGAAATTGCAGCCTACAGACCTTTAATGTACATGGATTCAGTCATGTGTGCTTGGAGTGAAAGAGAGAGGAACAGAATAAATATAGGTAGTTTCTGTAGCAGACTACAGGGTATGTGCATATCCAGGAGAGTGTGTGTAGGGCCTGAGAATGCTCATCCCTTGTCATCACAGGAATTATCAGCCTCTCTTCATGTGTGGCCCCTGGCTGCCCTGAGCAGGAGCCGAATCTTTATAAATACTTTCCAAGTGTTCAAGAAATCATCATTTCTCATATAATCTGACCCCTAAATTCAAGGAAATTGCTTCATCCTGTTTTCAACCAAAACAGTGTGAGATCAACTGGCTAGACAGAAACTACTGCATTGAGAGATTATCTATGGATGACTAGTTTAGCTATTTCCTAGGAGAATTTTTGAGGGATACTTGTGACTATCACCAAACATGCTGATTTTTGATCCTAAGATATAGCTGAGAATTACTGGAAAATCATCAACACCAGACCTTATGCAGGAAGTCTATGAAGACATAAAATAAGAAAGAAAGACAACTTGGACTTTTTTTTCTTAAGAGCTAGGTATTGTTCTATGAAGTTCATGTATAACTAACTCTTTTAATCATCTTAATGTAACTATTTGGTGGATCCTAGCATTATTATTCCCATTTCACAGATGAAAAACACTGAGGTCCAGAGAGCTTCAATAACTTGTCCAAGGTCATAACTAGAAAGTGACAGAACCAGGATTTGAACCCAGGTAGACAGGGCCCTCAATACTACACCACACTCTTATCTCTACCAGGCAATGATCCCCAGGAGACTTGGACTAGATTGTCTCATCTTCCCATTGCCTCCAGACCTGACCCTGTCCTGTAACCACTGGGCATGCAATGAAGACTTATTTGGAGGTGAATTGACCTCTTAGATTATTGCCTGTTCCTTAAAACATTTTGACAGGGAAAAGGAACCTGGTGAACTCAACATTTTGAGGCGATCTGTAGCTTAGTAAACACCAAAAGGAGTGGAAGCAGAGTGATACAATGAAAAATAAACAGCCTCACCAGCATCTACAGGGTATATTATAATGTGTAACAGTGGCTGGTTGCTCTCTATAGAAAACACAACCTCTTTGCAATGTTTTGTTTGTGTTACTGTTTCTGATAGTGTGAACGAATTACAAATAAAGACTTACTTAAATATTTTCGTGAGAATTCTACTAATTGGGCCAGGGGTGGAATGCGGGTCTATATTTGTTCTCTGAAAAATGCTCTGCGAAGTCCAAGTGCTTCTGCGAGGTAGCTGGGGAAAGGCTTAGCCTACTCAAGACAACTGTTTTCAAGCAAGTTGACAACCACTTTGCCAGGGTTCCTTTAATGAGCTAATTACAAAGGGCTCTTAGGTGTTCTCTGCAGCCAGTTCTGGAGGAGCTCTACTTAAGAAACCCTGAATGAGTCATTAGCACCTGAAATGCTGTGAACACTACAGACTGGGGGGGACTCACAATGACATGAATGTATCTGCCACTTCACACTGACCTCCTGTAACAGTCAGGACCTTTTCAGTGGCAAGCAACAGAGAACCAACTCAAACTGGCTCCAAGAGAAAGGAATGTTTGCGGGCATTAGGATGGCTGATGTTTAGAGGGTGTCAGCAGGACACTGACTTTGTCCATTTCCTGGCTTTTCTTCCTTTGTGCTCCCTTCATTCTCAAGCAGGCTTCCCTTAAGTGCTGTGAAAGCTGTTCCTGGCTGTTCCTGGGTACATTCTACTGGCTTTGCCTCCCAGGGGAAAGCAAGCACCCAGTCTTCAATAGGAAAGTCAAAAAACAAAAAGACCAACCAACCCAGGGTTAAGATCTTTGGCTCTGATTGGCCCAGCTTGGGTCACATGCCCATCCTTGAGCCAATCCCAGTGGCCAGAATAGTGGCCCTGGTCTAAGTCAGGGCTGGGTCACTGGCTACTCCTAAAACCTAGACGGGGCAGGCCCATTTGAACCACAAGGATGGGGTGGGGGTGGGATGAGGGGGAGGGTATTTTCCCAGAGAAATGGCCAGATTCTGATGCCAGACTGGGGGTGGCGGTGGGAGTGGGGGTGGGGATGGGGATGGAAGGTGGGGGTGTGAATGCCAGGCAGGCAAAACCAATAAATGTCCTTGGATCCTTCTCTCTAAATTATCTCCAACAAGCAAGGTGTTACCAAGCAGAGGAACTTCCTGTGGTTTGCAAGCATAATCTAGATATTTGCTTAGGATAGCTGAGGTTTAAAACATGGCTTATATCAGCTACAACATTTTGGAAATATTTTCTGCAAATTGTGCTCACCCACATGGCTTGAAGTTTGGGGGTTTTTCTTTCTTTTCTTTCTTTTTTTTTTTTTAATTCTTGGAACAAGTCCTCAAGTCCTTAAAAAAAAGAGGAACAGAAATGCCACAGAATGATTCGAAACAGACGACTCTGAGAGCAGACAGAGATGGCAAATTAGCACGCAGTTGACATTCCTTCTGTCCTGATGACATTTCTTATGTTGAATAATATTCTCAGGGTCCCTCTCTGCCTCTCCTTTTTATGTTAATGACTTTGTTCCTAATTACAAAAGTAATACCTGCCTAATTCAGAAAAAATTGAATGCATCCAGAAAGCACCAAGGTGAGCATGGGAGTGTGCATGTGTGCACGGACACGCACACATATGCCATCTGCTACCATTTTAATTAGAAACATCTATTTGATAAGTACGGAGCCCCGGCTGTTATCCAGGCACTATTTAGCCCCATTTCACAGATGAGGAGGCTGAGGCTCCCAGCATAAGTGTTGAAGCTGTGAATTGAACTCCTGTGTCTGACCTCAAAGCCCTTGCTCTTATCTGCTCTATTATTCCTCCACGCTATCCTATCACCCAAAGCTTTCCAAAATTAACCTTATAAAAATGGCATATTGTTCGTAATGTTTCATGACCTGCTATTTCATATGTCACATCTGCTCATGTCAATTACAATGCTCCTATGCAGTAGTTTTGGACTGCATGGAATCTATCTTTGGATGTGCCATCATTTACTCAACTAATCCCTGAATGTTGAACATTTGGGTTGCTTCTAATTTTTCAGTATTATGTTAATGCTACAGTGAGCCACCTTGGGGGAACATTTTCACATACATTTCTGATTATGTCTTTCAGATAAAGTCCTAGAAGTCCTGGATCAAAGAGATGGTGTGTTTTTAATGTTTGATGTCTATTGCCAAATCATTCTTTAGAAAGGCAGGTCCAGTGTGCAAAACCACAGCAACATACGAGTTTCTGGTTCTCCACTCTGTGTCATTATGCCTCTTCCTCAGAGATTACTGCTCATTAGCTAATTGTGCCTCCCATCCCCTGCAAAGGAACACGGGGACAGGGGATAAATCATTTAATTGTATTTAAATGGTTTAATGCAAACGCAGTGGTAAAAACTTGTAATAATTTGCATCCCTATCATTGTTACCATCTGCATCAGGAGAGTTCATAACCTTTTTTCCCCAGCCCCTGGGACTGAGTCCACAAGCTTGGGACAGGACTCTAACCAGTACCAATAAAATGACTGGACACAAGTCAGGAGTAATATGTTGGCTTCATTGAAGGACATTATAGGGCTGACCTGCCGTAATAATCCTTGCTTATGACTTTAAGTGGTTATGTTGACATGGAGTCCATCCCACCCAACTTCCCTTTGTATGGAAACCACCCTGCTGTAGGGAGCTACTGTCAGCTGTTTTGTGTCCCAGGATGGGTCCTCACGGACCCGGGCCTGGCCTATAATATAGTTGGACTCAAAACACAAGACAACCAGACTTCTTTTGGGGATCTGAAGTTGAAGAACTGAAACAATTAAAGGCAAGCAGTGAGTAGCTGAGTCCATTAGCGGGAAGTAGGGCCTTGTAGGGAAGATTCTAGCCAAGATCTCGTGGCTCAATGTCAGGCACAGGCATAATAAGTAATAATTATGCCATAATAAGTAAGTAGATGCTTAATACGTATTTGCTATTGACTGAAGAATGGCTTTGATTACAGGAGACCTATCTTTTTCTACTCTACCAGAAGGTCCTCCTTCTTCTGGGAGTAGGACCCCTCATTCCTTTGAGAATTCCTATCGGAATTGTAAATCTAAAATATTACTCTAGCAGGAGAAAGGCAAGTTCCAAAGGAATGGGAAAGAGAAGTCCACTTTGTGTGAACTAACACCGTCTGCTTGATTCACCTAAATTGGGAGGTGAAATGTAGACTCCTTAGATCTTGGGGCCTCTACTTGGTGTGACACCAATACTGTTTTCCTCCTTCCACATCTACTCTCCTCTTTGGTTTATTTATACTCCCAGGATGTGCCCTGCACTTTATCCTGTGTGGCATTAACTCCACTGCTTCTCAAGCCTAGAGTATTCCTCTTTCCTTCTCTGCCATGGAAATCCTACAAGGTTGTCACAAATGTCACCCCTTCCATGAAGCTTTTCCTGGTCTGCCCTATTTTATTTTCTACATAGCACTGGTCAGGACCTAAGATTCCATTACTTGTTTGTGTGATTATGATCTGTCTTCCCCACCATGAGGCTACTCTGGAGAGATCTTGTCTGTTTTGTTTACGGCTGTATCCTTGGGCCTTAGAACAGAGCATGGGACATGATAGGAACTCAAAGAACCTATCTTGACTGACCCTGCGTTTGAGTGTCACCCAAACAAGACCAGTGAAAGATTTTGTCTAGAAGTTGGGATCTTGAGGGTAGAGGGTGGGCACCTGCTGAGTCATCTGGTGGTCATCTGTCATAAGTCCCTGAAGCCAAGAGCCACAGGTCCGTTCCTGTCTATCCTCTTCCCAAGACCTGGTGGCTCATTTCTTCTTTAATTCCAGAGCCACACCACAACCTTCCAAAAATTTATTTCTTTACCCAAGTGACTCTCTTTACATTCCTTGTCACCACAGAACCCCAACCATATACAGATCTTCATAACTGACATTCATTTGCTCATCTGCAGAAGAGGAAACTGAGGCAGGGGTTGCCTCAAGTCCCAGGGCCAGCACCACTCGTGGGCTTTGAGAAGCTTTTCTGCAGTTCCTGTTAAGGTTGGCCGATCAACAGCCGACTCAGAACAAGATACAGTCTCTTCACTCTGTTTTCTAACTTTCCAACCCGCATTTGGCAGCCTGACCTCCAGTTGGATGAGGAAGTGAATGTGATCCTCTGGAAGCAATGAGTCAGGTGGGAGATGTTGAGTGCCATCTGGAAAACTGAGGACTGAACTTGTTCCGGGGTGGATTTTGGGGGAGGCACAAAACCAAGCTCCTCTCTTTGGGGCTTGGGTCCCTCCTGGCTTTACTGCCTGTCACAGGCCATCTGACATCTTGGGTCCACATGCACTTAGCCTCTCTCCAAGCTCTTGTCCACTCTGATAGGACTTGGTATGGAATTTAAGACATGGCATTGGGATGATTTCTTGACCTGCCATCTATCAGAACTCACGTCTTAGCATCATCCATTCATTTACCAAATATTTATTGAGCACCTACTTATGCAAGGTCTTATTCTAGAAAGCCAGGATAGACCAGATCCTTTGCCTTCATCAAGCTTACTGTCTAGAAGGGGAAGATAAACAATAAGTAATAAATCATAATAAGCAAATTACCTAGTGTATTAAAAGGTTCTAAATGCTCTAGAAGAAAAAGTAAAGCCAGGCAAAGGGGGTTAGGAAGAAGCAGAGGGGCAGGTTGCAGATTTAAACAGATTACTTAGGAGTGGCTTCACTGAGAACTGATTGGAGGAAAGAGAGGGCTGAGTCACACACAGGTGCCTCGGGAAGGGTGTTTCAGGCACAGGGACCACCCAGCACCAAGGCCCTAAGCAAGGAGCTTTAACAATCCAGCAGGTTTGGGTTCCAATCTCGAATTCTCTACTTTCTGTCTGTACAAGCTTGGGAAAGTCAACTAACCTCTCTGAGCCTCAGTTTCCTTATCTGGGCAATGGGGACAAAAATGAGATAATACCCATAAAGCAGCTGGAACAGAGCAGATACTCAATAGCCATGGCTAAGTATGGGCCCTTCCCAGTCCCAGAGATTTGGGGAATCACTTCAGGAAAGTCCGAGGCAGCCACAGGCAATGGAGTGCAGTGATTAAGATCATCGGCCCCAGCTCTGTCATTTAGGAGCTCTGTGACCTTGGGCTAGTTTACGTAACCTCAGTCTCTTCTCTTTAAAGTGGGATGATAATAATAGCAACGATATCACAGAGGCGCTGGGAGGAATAAATGAGAGAATCCTGGAACGCGCTCAGGAGGTGGGCTTGGCTCTGAAGAAGCACTCAATGAATGGCAGCTATTTTTTGGCTGAAACCACGGGGAGAGAGGCTTTCTTTTCCTGCTAGGATTGCTAAGCCGGTAGAATATGAGCTGGAGCTGCTGGGGGCCATCTGTGGGAGGTCCTGCTTGCAAAGGAAGTTTGGCCGAGCTGAGAGGTGGAGAGTAAGGGACTCCTGATGGCTTTTTTTTTTTTTTAATGCAACTTTAAAGAATAATATTAAAAACTTATTATGACGGGGTTACACCAGACATGCATTTAGCTTATGCAAATCCAACGCTCTGTATCATGCTGGCCTTGGTCCAGAGGAAGGGAGTGCAAGGCTCAGGAAGCAGTGTCAGGTGGGAGGTGCTGCAGGCTGTCCAGAAAGGTGAGGATGAATTGGTCCTCCATGGCTTCCACCACTAAGGGAGGCACAAAACCAAGCCCCACGCTTTTCCCCTGCAGCAATCGTGCTCAACCACCCCAATGTTTAGCGCCAGGATGCCCTTTTCAAAACCTCCCCAAAATTTACCAACCTGCTCCCGACCCTGTTTGAGAAAAGGCGTAACAACAAAAAGCCACTCTGAATTTTTCTCTGCTTTTAAAGGAATTTTTTCCCTCTGTACTAGCGCTAAAACATCTAGTCATATGCCTTGGTGTGGGAGGTATTGTTTATTCATTCTATGGACAATTCTGGCTCTACTTTGGATACACAGGCCCTCACTGTGACTCCAGAGGCCAAGCTCCCCCCCCCCCCCCCCCCCCCCCCCCCCCCCCCGCCGAACTCCGCTGCCTACAGGTCGCAGTGGTGGAGTGGTGCTCAGTCCGTGGCCTGCATGTAGGCCACTGAGTGGGTCTACAGCTCCCACCCAAAGGCCACAAACCAATCCTGAGAGGCTACTCTGCCTCTGGTTCTTATGAACAACTAACACATCCATTCATTGATTTCCAGCTTTATGCATGACTAAGTGCCACTTTCTAGGAAACTACTAAGCGAGTTACTACGATTTACTAGTCATAACTAAAATTAGGATGTTACTAGGGTTTACCAAGAACTCAGCCGCGGTGTTCTTGGAAGTCTGGCTCCTGCTCCATGTTTGCCAACAGTGTAAAACTCCCACTGCACAAATCAGAGAGTAGAAACCGGGGCGAAAGACAAGAAGAAGGGTTTTGGGATTTGCCTACATGAGCCAGAGGTCCAAAAAAATGGAAAGCCCCTGTTTTAGGATCTGGAAATCCAGAAATCCCCTCTCTGGGGTGCTTTAGCTGCCCCCATCATGCACACATATCAAGAGCCCTGATATGTCCGGCTGCCCCTGAGTTAATACTGACTCTGCACGTTTAAACCATAATGAGTTATCCACACCACACACATTAGACAACTAGCATCCACAAAGAACATTAGAATTCCAGTTCTGATCTCCAAATGCCTAAGACCTCCTTCATACATTTCATGAGTATTTGTCAAGACTAAAAAATATCAGACATATTTTAGTTCTGGAGCCTTACGGTGACAATCCAGTCTGCCACATTTCCTGCCTGCATTCAGCTTACAGTCTGGTATCAGAAAAAGACCTCACACAAGTAAACAGCAAAGCAATGACACAAATCTGGGTGCATAAAAAAACAAAGAAGATTTTTTTTATCCCCCCTGGAGAATCGCAGGGGAAGCCCTGTTTAAACACAGGAGTCAGAGATGTAAACATGGCAGTCAGGGTTCTATGCTTGCAAGCAACAGAAAACAATGCTAGAATTTGGTAGGAAAGATGTGATGTGGCTCCTGGAAGCAATGGAAACACTGGACAAGGTGCAGGAAGGCCAGGAACCAGGGAAACTCTGGGTATCTGGGGAGCAGGAACCAGTGAGGTATCTTAAATCCTTCACATACAGAAACTGCCATGCCTCTCAGAGGTGGTACATAGTTCCCCATCCCTGACAGACTTGTTTTGGTCTATGGAATGTCAGGAGATATGATTCATAGTCACATGTCATATCTGAACTAGAGCTTTAAGAGATATCTGTCACCTGCTGTGTTCCATCAGCCATCAAGCCAAATTGTCCCAAAGCACGGCTGTTCCTTCAGTCTGTATCCCAGAGTAAGAGGCACATGGAGCAGAACTACAGCAGCTGAAATGTAACAAGCATGAAATAAATGTTTGTTGTTGTAAGCCACTACACTTGGGGCTATTTGTTACTATGGCACAGCTGACAGATACACTGAAAATGATGCTGTTACCCCCCAAAATTGGTACAGATGTTGGGCGGATAAAATCAATGGACACCAACTGTTGAAGGCATTACAAAAAGAATGACAAGAGAGCCAAGGCCTAAAAACCCTATGAAATACTCAGCTATGCAAAGAATCAGGTAGAGTGTTCTAGGTCAGGGAAGCATATGTCTAAAGATACGAAGTAGAAAGCACTTGGCACTGTTAAGTTGAAAGAAGGTTGGCATGGCTGGAACATCCTTGCTCTTTGTCCTCACTCTGTTCCCACTGTCCCTGTTTCCAACCTTTCAGCTTGGACTCCTGTTCATATGCCACTCACACCTCCATGGACTCACCACAAATTCACCATCGCTGATTATGCACCTCTTGAAGGACTCAGCTTGCAACTCTTTCTGGTTTATCCCCACTCTTTAGCTATTTGGGGCATCATACTTGCCCAGACACCAGCTTCAACCCGGTCCGAACCCTCTGGAAACACAAGACCTGGCATCAGACAAGGTGGGCTTTCTCTCCAACTCACCACCCAGGCTCATTTTGTGGGACTCCGGTTCAGCACCAGGGAAGAGAAATCACTTCACATATCTCCTAATTGGTGGCCACACACAGCTCGTTAAGCTTAATTAATGAGCCTCTATCAACTCATTTCTGAGGTCCTAGTGGAAAGTTGAATTATACATGCAGTTTGGGGAAACAGATGGGTGGGTGTATATGCATAGTTCTCGGCGGTAGGTTGTATTCCTGGTAGGCGCTCATTGGATGCTCGGTCTAAAATAGCCAACGTCTCAAGCTTGTTAGACTGAATGATGTATCTGCTCCTAAATCCTATGAAACAGACCCATTTTAAGATCCCTGCCTGTACTCAGGTCCTATGTCTGAGAAGCTGCCTCTGTCCCAGCCCAGGAATATTGCCCAGGGGCTTTTCCCTTTCTCAGTAGGCTTCTCTGTTCTTTATGGATTCCCTGTCCTTAGCGTCTTAAAGAACTGTGTCTTTCTAATAAATCCTGTCTTGTCCGTGGGGCCTGGGCAGATTTCTGTTCCTTACAAATCTGGATGTTCAGACTGGACCACCTGCTCTCAACTTTGCCCACAGCTGTGCTATCTAGCAGGGGCCTTCACATCATTATCTGGACATGTGCCACCTGCCCACCCCAAGCTAATCTTTGGGAAGAAGGTTTGGCTTTTTTCATAGTGGGGTCAGAGTGAGTCTATCAGAGGGGCACTGAGGAAGGATGGAAAAAGCTGCAGACCCTTCTGGGAATTCACAAGCTGGGGTGCCTACAGGGTCAACTTCAGCCTTGCAAACTTGTTTTGTTGAGCCGGAAGTAAGATTTTTAAAATATTGACTGCAAATGCTTTTGGGCAGGAATGAACTTTTTTTTTGGTTCGCCTTGGTCTCCACTGCTCCCTATTGTCATGCACCCAATGGCTTCCTTCACTTGGCCACATTATTTCCGTGGCTTCTGCAGCCAGTTGAGATTGCTATCTGTGCTTTATGTAAAAAACCTGTTTAGAATAGGTTAGCAGGACTCTACATTCAATTCCCCACTGACTTCACACTTGAGATCTTTCTGCCAGGGTCCCACCTTACCAACCCTCTGCTCTTCATTTTCATGCACCGAATGTGCTAAAGACTTGGTGCAAACCTGCATGGAAAGGAAAAGGAGCATCTCTCATTGTTTCTGGACTCCACTGGAGATGAAGAGCCAACACTTTCTACCAGTTGCTGAAGCTCGAGGAGGAAAGTAACCTTGGGGGGTTTCCTTTGGAAGGCAGGAGGGCTGTCACTGGGATCGCTTCTGCCTCTGGGACCATCTGACTTCTCGTGGGATGAAAGGCCAAAAATGGCTCTGTAGATTAGAAGGGGTGGGGAGAAAATGCACTTGGGGATGGTCATGATGACAGGGAGGCCTAGTCCAGGGGCAGTGCCGAAGGCCGGGGTGGGGGGGTGGGGGGGCAATGTGCCCAGGCCTGGTAAGAGACACTCCGGCTGCATTCCCCAGCTCAGCCTGAACTTTCGACCCCATTGTCTGCTCTAATTACTGGAACCAGCAGGATTAATTCCTCGACCTACTTTCCAGTCCTTTTTGCTGCCACAGAGCGATAAGGCCTCACTGGGCTTCTCTCTGTCATTTTAATGCAGCAGGACTCGCTGAGAAGTTACATGCAAACTTGCATTTGAACCAAAGGAGCATCTCATCTTTGAACTGAAGAAAGGGGCTCAGGATAGCTGCTTTTCAGCTGATTCTAACATTTGGGTCCTCTAGAGCCAACTTCACAAGGAACAACCAAACACATGAAAAGCATTCCCTACTTTGAGAACAATCAGATACAGAAATAAAAACAAGGTATCGTTTTATGGCTACTAAATTAGCATAAATTTAAACTGATCATACCAAGTGCTGGTGAGGTTATAAGAAACTTATATATTCCCAAATTGCTGGTTGGCACAATCTTAAAATACAGCAAGATATATATTAGCAGCCATAAAAACATTGCTGCCCATTTATCCGGTAATCTCATTCCTGGGAAGTTATCCAAAGGAAGTGTTTCAAAAGAAGGAAAAAGCTGTATACATAGAGACCTTCCCTGCAGCCCAGGGACAGAGATGGCAAAATGACCTGTAGGCTGGCAAACCCACGGGGCCGAATTTAACCCAAGGACTGTTTTTACACGGCCAACAAGCTAAGAATTTTATTTTTTATTTTTTTTAAAAGCACTCTTAAGATTATTAAAACAAACAAGCAAACAAAAACTATGTGAAGTCCACTGACCCTGCACTGCAGTAAGGGGAAAACTGGATGGAGACCATAAAATAACTTGAGGAAATGTTTATAATATATTGAGCTTTGTAGAATATAAATGGAATGTTCACGATGATCACACCCGTGCAAAAATACATCATGCACAGACAGATAGGGTAAAAGGCAAAAACTGAAATCTGTTGTTTGGGACTAATTGGAAATGATTTACTTTTCTTAAAAGAGTTCCTTCTTATTGGAAGCCGCCACGTGCTGGTGGGTTGGGAGTTTGTTGTATAGCCGCTGTATCTTTATGACAGAGTACTACACAGTCATTAAAAATGATGTAGTGGGTCTGCACTTACTGAGATGGAAAGATGCTCATGACATATTGTCAAGCAAAAAGGCACATCACAGAACAGCACGCATGGTGTGATCTCATTTACATAAACTGAATATGGATCCATCTCTGTAAATGTGTGGAGAATAATCTGGAAGGAAGGATGGACACTGAAGACACTTAAAACAGTTATCTCTGGGGGATGGGATTTGGGGTGAATTTTACTTTCTTTTTCCTGTGGGGTTTGTTTTTGGCAAGAGCCATTTATTATTTCTAGAATCAGAAACAAGGTATTTTTGTAAAATCTTTGTTTATGTTGTCCAAATGTTTTCCCAATACAAAAGAAAATTTTGCCATTTACAATGTGATCAAGGTCCGTCAACTTTGTAAAAAAAACAAAAACAAAAAAAAAAAACCAATGTGACCAAGGTCCTAGGATTCTGAGCAAAATTGTTCTCTCCCAGCTACTGGCCTGCCTTGTCATGCTGCCTCCACCTTGAATGCTACTTCCTCTAGCCCAGGGCTCTCAGACCTGAGGTTTAGGTGGGGGTGTGAGGCACTTGTTTTGGGTTCAAAATATAAGGCGACACCCGAAAACTCAGTAGTCGTGATAAATATTTTAGTGTTGTATTTTAAGAAATAAAAATTAATGGGAAAAGCCATGATGGACAAATATTAAAATTTTAGCGGCACCTGGATGGCTCAGTGGTTGAGCGTCTGCCTTTGGCTCAGGTCCTGGGATTGAGTCCCACATCAGGCTCCTCATGGGTAGCCTGCTTCTCCCTTTGCCTATGTCTTTGCCTCTCTCTGTGTCTCTCATGAATAAATAAATAAAATCTTAATAAATAAATAAATAAATAAATAATTTAATTTTAACACAGAATCAGAATGATTTGGGGGAGAGGCCCTCTGGCCCCAGTATGGCTTGGCACTGCACTGTTACTGTTCCTGTCTTTATTTAAAATGTTGATACAGGAACGCCTGGGTAGCTCAGCGGTCGAGCATCTGCCTTTGGCTTAGGGTGTGATCCTGAAGTCCCAGGATGGAGTCCCACATCGGGCTCCCTGCATGGAGCCTGCTTCTCTCTCTGCCTCTGTCTCTGCTTCTCTCTCTGTGTGTGTCTCTCATGAATAAATAAATAAAATATTTTTTTAATGTTGATATAAATAAATAAATAAAATGTTGATTTTTTATTCACCACAGATTTGAGGGAGCATTCATGTTTATTTTTCAAAAGTATCGTATTAAGATATTACTTATCTTGATACTGAGTTTTTTGGCACCCCCTTGAAACATATTAAAAAGCCCTGAATTGTACACTTTCAAAAGATCTTCAATATATTTAGTATATCTCAGTGAAGCTGTTTATTTATTATTTTATTTTATTTATTTATTCATGAGAGAGGCAGAGACACAGGCAGAGGGAGAAGCAGGCTCCACGCAGGGAGCCCGATGTGGGACTCCATCCAGGCACCCCAGGATCACACCCTAAGCCGAAGGCAAATGTCCAACCCCTGAGCCACCCAGATGTCCTTCAGTGAAGCTGTTTAAAAACTTCATTTCCAGGTCCTGAAGTCTGAATTTTATGTAATTATTCTTTTGATTTTCTCACAACCACTTACCAGTGTATAAGACCTTCTCAGCTCATGGGCAACAACATAAAGCACAGTGGGGTCCCAAGGTGGCCCGCGGGCCATAATTTGCCAACTCCTGAGTGAAAACGTGGGAAATGATTGACACAACCCATCAGGCGGGACACTTGGGTGGCTCAGTGGTTGGGCATCTGCCTTCGGCCTGGGTCATGATCCTGGGGTCCTGGGATTGAGTCCCACATCGGGCTCCCCGCAGGGAGCCTGCTTCTCCCTCTGCCTGTGTCTCTGCCTCTTTGTGTGTGTCCCTCATGAATAAATAAATAAAATCTTAAACAACAACAACAACAACCCAACAGGCAGTAGTTTGAGCTTAGAAGGAGTCAGCTGGCCTCTGTGAGGCTGTTTCTTCCCACAAAAGATGGGAGAATATCCTGACACTTGGGGTCAGGTTGAGGAAAGGCAGCTGGCGCCCTAGAGGAAGCCTCCCTTTGGGGTGTTATTTAGGTTCCCCCCCGTGGCAGGCGGGGAGCAGGAGAGCTGAGCCAGGCCCCCCAGGAGCTTGTTCCCAAGCCTGGACCATGAGATCAGCCCGGATCCCTACTTTGCTCCCATGGTACCTTGGTCTCTTTCTGCCACAGTGAGCACCCCCGTCTCGCCCCTATTTCTTAGCAGTTTTTAATGACTGTCCGAGCAGCCACCCCCTAGCAGCTTATCTGCTTCATTACTGTGTGACAGGGCTGTAAAAGCACAGATAACCCCGGCTCTCTGGGCAAGAAGGCTGCGGCTTTATCACACCCTGACTTCAATAATTAACCATGCAGGGAAATAAAAGCAAATATTGAACAGCGAATGCCTCATATGTGACCCCAAGACCCTGAGGGCTCTGCTGTTCCCTGGTGGCTCTGCCTCTGCACCCACTGCAGTTTTCTAGAAATCCCCACCCACTATCGGGCGCCTGCTTCAGCCACCTGTTCCCACAGAGGAGCTTCCCTGGGCTCCCACCCACCCCCCATCTCAGCCTCTGGGGCCCACTCCCCTGCACCCTTTTAGAGTCTTCCCCATCCCTCCCCTTCCCAGTCTTTCTTGTCCCTGGGTCCATCCACTTCGATCTGTCACATCAGGTCTCCAAAAAGAATAAAAGAACTAAGGATGTCTCAGTCCAGGCTGGTTGGGAGGGTTAAAGAGACAAAGCACATGAAGGACCTGGCTTGGATGACCCGAGATCGTCCCAGTCAATAGCTGTTAGTATGGGGCCAGCAGGTGTGTGAAGTACCCGAGTACTTGCAGGCATGTCCTTATTCCCTGGGGGTCCAGACTGTCTATGGGTCAAACATAATCACCTGAAAATGCAGCAAACCTCTTGCTTTCCAAAAGGGCCTAATCAGCGTCACTCATTCATTCCGAGTGAGGGGCTCGGTGCCGTGTTGTGATCGGGACCCTCCTGCAGGCATTGAAGGCACTGACATTTTCTAAGAGTGAAAAAAAAAAGGCTTAATCAAAACTGTGTCACCAAAAACAAAACAAAACAAAACAAAACAAAACAAAACAAAACAAAAAAACTGTGTCACCATCTCAGTTCCAAGCACTGTTCTAGATAAGAGTGACATGGATCCTGTCCTCAAGGAGCTTAATAAGGTTGGGGTGGGGGGTGGAGGGCAGTGCTAGGCACCCAAGGCAGGGAGCTCTGGGAAAGACAGATTAGTTTAGGCTAAAGGTTCAATCTCAGAGGCTTCCTGGAGGAGGAAGACTATGAATTGCCCTTGAATGGTAACTAGGAAGGGCCCAGATGCAAAGGGGGCTCAGGCATGGATCGCAGTACAAGGGAAAAGTGCACAGGGCCCTCGCGGTGTTTTTGGCAGACTTACATGGGCAGCTGGCAGCCACTCTTAAACGTAGTTCAAAGGCTTGCTAGGCTCTCGGCTTTCTTCTTCAATCCACCACGTGGGCGCCGTGGAGGAACTGGGCCTTGTCTGCTGTGGGAGGCACAGCAGGTCCCTAAAGCTGTGTGTGCTCCAGTTTCTGCATCCCAACCTTCCGGGGTTTATCAGGACAAAATCGAACAACATACACAAAACATTTGGAAGCCGTAAAAGCTAGAGATTGTCATGCATATTTAGCCTTGCCAACTTCTTCCTCTCACCTACTCCCCACCCAATCAAACGAAGTCTGTATCACCTATAGCACCCAGTAAACCTAGTAATGTTTATAAATGAATATCTCTGGGACAAGAATCTGACTCCTGTCTTTTAGCTGCTTTGACAATTGTGTAGCCCCTGTTAGTAATTTACCCAATATCCATTTCATCTTATTAGTTTTTAAGATTTTATTTATATATTTGTCAGAGAAAGAGAGAGCACAAGCAGGGAGAGCTGGAAGCAGAGGGAGAGGGAGATGCAGGCTCCCCTCTGAGCCGGGAGCCTGATGGGCTCCATCTCAGGACCCTGGTATCATGACCTGAGCCAAAGGTAGATGCTTAACCGCCTGAGCCACCCAGGCGCCCCTCCATTCCTTCTTAATATGTGCAATTTTGTTGGGTAGCACTGTGCCAGTCTCAGAAGTTGGATCATGAAGGGCTTAATGTCGATCTGGCCATGTGATCCACTTTTGGACAATGAGACCTGAGCAGAAGGTTTTTGCTTTCTTGACAAATGAGGTCACAGCTGGCATTGCCTCTGCCTTCACCTTCTTGCCTTGAATTGGGAAAATGATGGCTGGAGCTGCGGCAGCCATGGTGTGGTCATGAGCAAGTGGTCAAAAGACTCTCAGAGACAGTGCTCCTGATGTGACTGAGCCACTCGACTAACAGCACAATCTTTATTTGATGAAAAAGTAGACCCTATGTGTTTAGCCACTGCCCTGGTTTTGGTTACAAACAGCATCAGAGGTAATCCTGACTGGTTGAGCAGGGTTGATCATAGACAGGCTTTTGTTCAGAGCCAAGAGCACCAAACCAAAGCACCAAGTGATGGGTGTCTTGGGTCCAGAGTCAGCTTACCAGGCAGGCTCAGCAACTTAGCTTTCACATCCTGCCAGTGAGGCCAGGACTGAAATATGGGAGAGTTGAATTCCCTTTGCTAAGCCAGAAACATGGCAACAGGTTAGTTGGACGATGAGCAAGTGGCTCCATCCAACCTGGAAGGCTGGGGCATGTCAGGGCCAGACAAACAGGTCTCAGCAGGGACAGGAAGGACTCAAACCCCCTGACACCTGACTAGATCTGGGCTTCTCACTCCACTATGTGCCTCCCCCGCCCCCCCAACAGCTTCCTGCACACGTTTTGGTATCGTGTTTCTTGGATTATCTCTCCTGAGGTTATTTTTACAATCTTTTCCCTTTGTTCACTTGCTTCTCAGAATAAGGTGGCAAGCTGATAAGGCCGACTTAAAACTCCAAGGTGCTGTAGCCCCTTCTCCCCCCACCTCCACCCTGCATAAACATTTGCTGAGCGAGCGCCTGAATGCATGAGTGATCGAGTCCTGCCGATTCGATCCCATTACTATCTGTGCTAATCCATAATGATTTCTATTTGACTTTGGAATGCATTATGTAATTTGAATTCCGCAAATTTACCTTCCTAATTATGTTCTTCTTTGGCTAACACAGAAATTACTTTGCACAGATTGAGTGATAGTGGGGAGAAGTTTGCTAGGTGTTGGGATCATTAGGTAGATAATCCATACATTGGCAGTCGAGAGTTGTCTATATTTGAAGCAAGGGGAGTGTGTGTGTGTGTGTGTGTGTGTGTGTGTGTGTGTGCCTGGTATCCTTCTTCTGCAGTAGCCAATCTATGGAAATGGGGTTTACTTAAAACTCTACCTACAAGTCAGTCTTGGCTTAGATTTTCCAACCCATCCGGGCACTGTTCTGAGTTAGAGGTAGTCCATAACTTCAAAGATCCAACGATGAGTTAGTTTATGACTGGCCCTGCACAGACTTCAGGACCTCAATGCCAGGGACTTGGTTTCCAGGTTAGTGTACCAGATCCTGGGACACTACATTATCCTCATTTACCCAATATATAAATGAATGAATGAATGAATGGATGGGTGGATGGATGGATGAATGAATGAATGATTGGATGGTTGGATGGTTAGATAGTTGGAAGGATGGATGAACTGTATACAATAGGTTCCCAGTCTGAAATCTGGGTTCTCCGGGGATAACAGCTATGTATTTACTTTAGTGCTTTTCGTCTACCTGGATCTCCACTGGTTGACCCTTCTCTTTGGGCTGGGTCTGGGGCTTACTTGGATGTTGATTTAATAGGCCCTTTCCCCTGAAAGGGATCTCAAGTGCCCAACCTGGCTGGTGATTCCTGGTCTATGGGTCTGGGCCTGGGATGTCTGGTTCCCAGCCTTGTTCCAATGTTTAGACGTTTGATGGGGACTGGCCTGGCCATGTGCCTTTAAGCTGGCAGGTCTCATCCCAGCCACATGGCCAGCACTCAATACAAATGAACCACTGACACGGTCAGCTCATTCATAGCCTTTGTCCTGAGCCATTTGTCTTGACCTAGCTAGCTTGGCTTTTGTTCCTAATGTCCTCTAGGTATCTTGGCTCCAACCTGTGTACTAACCCTCAGATTGATTTATGATTCCACACCACTGGGTGTGGTCTCGCGGTTCCCTCCTGGACAATGGGTCACACTTGACTTTCTAACCCACATTTGTGTCACTGAACTCAGCCTTCCCTCCTCAATGATGGTTCATGCCGATCCCTTTGATTACATCACCCTTGGCAGCCTTGGGTTAACACTTGGCCAAATTGAGGACCCTAGGTCTTATCCTTCTTAGCTTTCTCTCTCCTGGATCCATCCGGCCTCAGGGTCTAGAGCAAGCTGTCTATACCTGGATCGTCTAACACAAGCATTCTCTGATCTCTCTTGGCAGCTTTCATTCATTCAACATTTATCAAATACCTACTACATGTTAGCAACATGCCAGCCACTAGGGATGTAATGGCAGCCTAGAGATAGTCATTACACTAAACCATCGCAGAGAGACAGACATGTGAACAGGCAGTGTGTTAAGAGCATAACAGAAGTATAAGAGCTCTGTGTACCACCAGGCACTCCCCCCTCCCTCCCCGCCAACAAAGGATAGTCAGAACTAGAATGAGAGAGCAGAATACACTGTCAGACACCAAATGGGTTCCAGCTGGAAACTTCAAGGGATTGCGGACCCTAAGTCCCCTACCTTGGAAACCAGACCCACTTCCTCCTCTGAGGGGAAGCACTGATGGCCTGAGATGCTTGCCCTGCCGTTAGCAACTCTGAATACCACGAGTTGCTCCAGTAACCAAGCTCTGGAGGGTCAGCCAGGTACTGTCTGCACAGAGAAAGACCTGATCAAATCTGCCCTCCCGAAAACAGTATGGTGGTCCTCGCTCATCTGCTGGGGACACATTCCAAGACCCCCAGGGGATGCTTGAGACCATGGAGAGTCCCAAACCCTAGATAGACTATGTTTCATCCTGTGCATACACACCTATGACACAACCTAATTTATAAATCAGATGCAGTAAGAGATGAAAAACAATAACCAATAATAAAATAAGATGAGGGATCCCTGGGTGGCGCAGCGGTTTGGCGCCTGCCTTTGGCCCGGGGCGTGATCCTGGAGACCCGGGATCGAATCCCACGTCGGGCTCCTGGTGCATGGAGCCTGCTTCTCCCTCTGCCTGTGTCTCTGCCTCTCTGTCTCTCTCTGTGTGACTATCATGAATAAATAAATAAAATCTTAAAAAAAAATAAATAAAATAAAATAAAATAAAATAAAATAAGATGATTATAACAATATACTGTAACCAAAGTTATGTGAATGCAGTTTCTCTTTCTCTCTCAAAATATCTTCTTGCCCTGTACCTACAGGACGTGATGATATGAGATGATAAAAGTCCTGCGTGATGGAGAGAAGTGAAGTAAATGACGTGGGCATTGTGACATAGCCGTTAGGCTACTATTGACCTGACTATACTCAGGAGGATCATCTGCTTCCAAACTGTGGTTGACCGCGGATAACCAAAACCATGGAAAGTGAAACCCCGGATAAGGAAGGGGACCACTGTATTGCTCCAGAGTGAATGTAGTCTTGTTCTCGCCCAAAAGAGAGAGTTTGCCGAATTACTGAAAGCACAATTACTGCCAATCCTGCCCCAAGATGATGGGGATAGGGCTTTTAAAGAACCATCTGATCCTAACTAAAAATGAGAAGGAAGTTGAACTCTTGTCTCCATGAGGCCAGAAACCACCAAGAGACATTCACAGTATGGAGTTCCCTGGAGTAAGATAGTGCTGCAGAGGAAAGAGCAAAAGGAACACAAGAAAGTAAGGCTTTTTTCGCCCTCTCCCCTACATACATATTCTTAGCTAATACAGCATGGCATCTGAAAATTTGAACTCACTAATTTGAACTGTGTCAGGAAAGAAAGTCTAAAAGAGTGATTCAAATGATAGAATTTATTTGGAAAGAAATTATTTAATTACCTGGAAAAACGTATAATGGTAAGAAAAGTAGTGGGAAAGTGGTAGAGGGTCTACTCCAAAGAACACGTAAGGCTTATTTAGTAATAGAACATAAATGTTTTACGCATATGATGCCTGAAGTCCTCAAGAATGTTTTCCCTTCCTCTTTCTGTCTGGATGGGCTTCTCTCACATCATATGCTCTGCTTTCTTGCGATGGCATTTATTCTATTCTTCCCCCCAGAACATAAGGTGGACAGGGTGCAAGAAGAGAAGCTGTCTCCTCTGTAAAACAAAGTCCAAAAATGGGATCCCTGTTATACTTGTTACCCAATTTAATTTCTATGTCAAACCCTTTTGTGTTAGTCACGATTCTGCTAGAAGCAGAGGCTCAAATGTGACCTAGAAGGATTTTGTTAGGGGAAAGGCCTGTGTGAGAAAAAAATGAGGAAGTCAGGCAAGGTGAGGAGGACCATCCTGAGACTCTCAGGAGGGGAAAGGAAGATTTTGTGGGAGCATCCTAGATCGCTGTGAAGTCTAAGGAATGTCTGGCAGGGCCCTGGGTGGAGCACTGCTGTGCTCAATCAAGACCTGGGAATGTCAAAGCCAGCACTGAAGCTCTCAATCAATTACAAGCCCTGTGGTAAGAGATCCTCAAGGCGTATCATCGTGGTCGCCCCACCTCTCTGTATACTTATGGTGGCTCCAGTTTCAAGTTCAATCTATGTAAGTCTAGAGGAGAGCTTCCTGCACAACTTTTGGGTACAGGAGATAACCAAAGAGATAAAGTTTGCATGCTAAAATACCTCAGTTAGCTGAGATATTTCAGCGTTTTTTTTGTTCTCTTTTCTTTTTTTTTTTTTTTTTTTAGATTTTATTCATTTATTTATGAGACAGAGAGAGAAGGGGGGCAGAGACACTGGCAGAGGGAGAAGCAGACTCCTCACTGAGAGCCCGATGCAGGACTTGGTTCCCCCCACCCAAGGATCATGCCCTGAGCTAAAGGCTGATGCTCAACCACTGAGCCACCCAGGCGTCCCTATTTCAGTGGTTTGCAGAGACCATGGAGGTAAATATTTAAAAATCAAAGCAGAGCCTCTCAAGGGTACTCCTCCTCTGGCAGAAACATTTGGAACAATTGTGGAAAATGTCTTTATTTCTGCCCAGACCTGTTGCATCAAAACCTTGGGTGTTGAAAACCAGAGCTCCAAAAGATGCCATCTTTATCGATACTGCCAAAGGTACAGAGGGAAGCTTTTTGAGGTTATGTACGCCAAACCCTAATTATGTGCTACCCAAATAAATGAAATCAGACTATATTTTAATGTCACAATCTCCTGACATTTTTATTGCCACTAGTGGCTACACAGACCCCTCTGCTTCAAATTCCTTCAATCTCCCAAGTCTCCTTTCAGACAACAACAAAGGACATTCTCAGAAAATTGAGCTTCAGAGGAGAAAGTAAGGTTACTCAATGGTTTCCCCCTTGTTAATTTGAGGATCTTAAACTATGCAGTCGTGGTGCGCACATTGGCGTGTCCAATCCACATGCCTGAGCTGCCACACTACAAGATAAAAATCAACCATAATAATTCAAGTAACCTGCGTCTGGTTTCTCCTCACCCAAATTTCAGAGCTGACCCTGTTGGAGATAAAGAACTGATAACGGAATCACTGGGGGGAGGCAGGGGGAGGGTTGGCAGGGTCAAGCCCGGAAAGTAGAGCTCATCAGGCCAAGTCCTGCCACTGTCCCTGCTGGATTGCCCACGTCTCCTCCGCCCGCGCCCCCTGGACTTCATAACCTCCACGTTAGCCCCCCTTCCCCTCCTTGATCGAGCCACGGACCGGACCTGCCGTCCCGGGGCAGGAAGGCCGGGAGCGGACCTTGGCCCTGCCCGCCGCGGCCAACCTCGCCCCCGAAGACTCCACCCCCGGGCGGAGGGCTCTGGAGTTGAACCAATGCGGCCGCAACATGCAGATTAGGAAGTCGGAAGCGCCTGCCCATTGGCTGGTTGCGGGCGTGACGTCACAAGGGCCCCGCCCCAACGTGGCCAGGAGTGCTTTGGGCAAGTTTCTGGACAAGTTGAAAAGGTTTTATTTGTGTGTGGAGGTGGGGGGGGGGGGGGGGGCTCCCACTTTTTTTTTTTTTTTAATCAGCTGGTGCTGGTTTCCTGCATTTCCTGTTAGTGGGAGAAGAAACGTGTTCACGTACATTCAGAGCAGGAGGGCTCAGGGCCAAAGAGCATTTTGTTCTCCGTGTGGCTGCTCTGTCCGGCCCATTACTTAGGGTGTTTTGGACCAAAATGACCCCGGGGGGGGGGGGGGTGCGGAGAGTGGAGGTGGGGGAAGCTGTGAATTCCAGATGAACTATGGGGACCTCACAAACCTCTTGGGCTTAGTGGTTTCCGGGCAGCTCCAGGCTGGCCCAAAGTCTGTGCAAGCCGGCTGGTGGAAGCCTTGGGCTAGGATCTGGACCCCCCAGCCAAAGACACGCGGGCGTAGCAAGTTGGGGGCCTCCCGACTTTTCCCTACCTCTGTCTGCCAGGCTCAGAGCAAAGACAGAATCAAATCCCCTGACTTGGGAGCTTCAGACAACGGCCCCCTCAATGTGAGGCTCCCAATTTCAATACCTCTGAAAAGCTGAAAGTCTGTTGAATGGAGAGAGAAAGCTTATATAGAGATAAAATAACCTGGAGTTTCACATACTCTGAATGCTTATCTTTCCCAAACTATTGCCCTTGAAGTCTCTGGAGGCAACTATGACACTATTTTGTCTCCAAAAGCCACTGAGAATTTTTCCAACATAGCACAACAGAGGATCTCTCCTCCCCACATCGGCACAGGCAAAGCTAGAACAGAAAAAAAAAAAAACATGGGGTTGGGGGTGGGGGACACTCAGCTTTGTCTGTCTGGTTTGCCCAGATACCAGATACCATTTTCCTGGGAATATCCATTTTTTTTTTTTTTACTTTGGGGAATCATCCCACCATTTCCATCAGTCTTTGGATGGAGAGGGATCTTCTGCCCCCAACTTTAGAGGTGGGGCACATGTCCCAGGCCTAGCCAATGGTGTGTTCCATTCTCCTGGCAACACAGGGATTGGATCAGTAGTGGGCATGTCACATGTGATGGCCAATCCTGGGACTTTGATGGCAAGGCTTTGGGAATAGATGCTTTATTTTCTCATTGGGACCACTATGCTGCTGGTGACCGATGTTGCCCCTACAAAGAAAAAGGGTATTTAATAATGAGGCCAATACTGCCTCCTCCACCTGCCTCTGACCAAAAGAGCTAAAAGAGAGAGGTAGATTTCTGACAATGTTGTTTGAGCATCTGGATCCAGCTGTGCCTGAAACTAGCTACCTGTACATATTAGTCAATGCAGCCAATACATTTTCATTCTTATGTCAGATTGAGTTGAGATTCTGTTGACTCAGTAAGAGTGTTCACTTGTACATCCAACCACTGGGCAAACAATCTCAAGAATGGGTTTCGGGCTACACTAGTCCCTTCCCTGTGTGGTTTCTTACTGGCTCATCTGCTTGGTTGGTGGGGGGGAGAGAGGGTTGGTGTGATGGCATATAGGGGACTGAAAGCGGTGATTAGTTATTCTAGTGTAATTGGATCAAATAAAGGAGATTTGGGGCATATGAAACTAGGCAACTAGTATCACCTCTCTGGCCCTTACTTCTTTCATTTGTAACACAGGGACAATGGAAATCCCTCTCTCTTGGTATTGTGTGGAGGCTTTATACACAATGTCTGGTGCATAGTAAGTGCTCAGGGAGGAATGACCATAAGCTAATTCTAGATAACCCACCATAAAAGAGATGGGCTCTCTTCTCCGGACCTCCGGTTCAAAGTAGTCACAGCAGAGGGGTAGGAGTGGGGGGCTCTGAAAGCCTTCACTGCAGTTGTGACCAATGACTCTAAGCCACTGTTGACACTGCCAGCCACAAGCACCTGCTGACTGAGCAGCATGCACCTGCCACCTGCCACTCCAAGAAGGAATTCCAATCCAGCCAGAGCAGGTGGCCTCCATTCTAGGCCAGGTCCTGGCTGTGTGCAGAGTCCGTGAGCCTGCCCACCTGTTCTGAAACCCCAGCTAGACTCTGTTCTTTGGCCCACCTCCTACCTCCATCTTCCTCCAGACACCTTCCATGTTCTAGGCACTGTGCTAGGAACCACAGGGGATGCAGGGGAAGAAATCTGCACTAGTGGAGTACCTACCACCTGCCACACAATGCCAGGTGTGGCCATAGCATATGCTTATCTCTCAGCTCACAAATCCCGACAGTTATGTTAAACACACCCATTTTATGACATGAGTGAACTGAGAGCAGTACTCACTACAGATCAAGATCCAAATCCTCATGTTTCTTCGAAGCCCATATTCTCCCCTTTAGCATGTGGCCTATTGCAATAGAGATTATATAGTGAAATGATGTTGCATTAAAACACATAGCACACAATTGCGCTCATGGGCTTTTATCCCAGAGAAATAAAAACCCATGTGCATACAAAAACCGTAACGTGAATATCTACAGTGGCTTTGTTTGTAAGTACCCCAAATTGGAAACAACCTAAATGCCCCTCAACTGGAGGATGAGTGGGAAAAGAAAAACCCTGTGGTACATCCATATCACAAAATATTACACAGCCATGGAAAGAATGCACTATTGACACATAAAATGACTCCGACACATCTCAAGGGCGTTATGCTAAGTGAATGAAAAAAAATCTCAGAAGTATGAATGATTTCATGTATGTAACATTTTCAAAATAACAAATGGAAAGTAGATTAGTGGTTGCCAGGAACTGAGGGGAGGGGAGTTGTGGCTATGAAAAGAGTAGCATGAGGGAGTCCTGTGGCCACCAAACAGTCCTGGGTCCAGGGGCGCCTGGGTGGCTCAGTCAGTTGAGCATCTGACTTTTTCTTTCAGCTCAGGTCACGATCTCAGGGTCCTGGGATCGAGCCCCAGGTCAGGCTCAGTGCTCAGTGGGGAGTCTGCTTGAGATTCTCTCCCTCTCCCTCTGCCCCTCCTCCTACTCTCTCTCTTTCTCTCTCTCAAATAAACAAATACATCTTTAAAAAAACAAAAAACACAGTTCTGGGGCCTGACTGCAATGGTGATTGCAGAAATCCACATGTGATAAAACTGTACAGCATTAACACACAAGTACACAAATGATGAAGTCCAAACTCATGAAATATGAAAGATCAGTAAATTGTATCAATGCCAGTTCCTGGTTTGGATATTGTGCTATAGTTGTGCAAGATGTCTCCACTGGGGAAAATTGGGTGAAGGGTATACTCCTTGTCTTTTATTTATTTATTTATTTATTTTTGAAACTTCCTATGAATCTATAATTATTTTAAAACTTTTTTAATTAAAAAAAAAAGCCAGCATTATGCCTAGCACATAGTAAGTGCTCAGTACATAGTAGCTATAAATTCTAGTAGGGTGTCAGCTCTTATGTAGACATGTACACAGAGCAGGGGGACAGATATATTAACATGGACTCCAATACTGAAGTAGAAAGCAGAGATGAGTAATAGATATATACTGTGAGTCACATATGTAACTAAAACTTTTTTTTAGATTTTATTCATTTATTCATGAGAGACACAGAGAGAGAGGCAGAGACACAAGCAGAGGGAGAAGCAGGCTCCCTGTGGGGACTCGGAAGCGGGACTCGATCTCGGGTCTCCAGGATCATGCCCTGGGCTGAAGGTGGCACTAAACCTCTGAGCTACCCGGGCTGCCCTAAAACTTTTCTAATAGCTATATTGAAAAGAGAAAAAGAAGCACATGAGGGGGATCCCTGGGTGGCTCAGCGGTTTAGCGCCGCCCTTGGCCCAGGGCGTGATCCTGGAGACCTGGGATCAAGTCCCATGTTGGGCTCCCTGCATGGAGCCTGCTTCTCCCTCTGCCTGTGTCTCTGCCTCTCTCTCTCTCTCTCTCTCTCTCTGTCTGTGTCTCTCGTGAGTGAATGAATAAAGTCTTAAAAAAAAAAAGTTAAAAAAAAAGGAGCACATGAAATGAAGTTTAATATTTTATTTAATTCATTATACCCCAAATATTACCATTTTAACATTTAATCAATACAAAAATGAATGAGATAGTGTACATTTCTTTCTTTCTTTCTTTCTTTTTTTTTTTTTTTTTGGACTACATTTTTGAAATCTGTGTAAGTTAGCACATCTTAATTCAGATGCCAAATTTTCATTGAAAATAATTGGTTCTGTATTTAGATTTCATAAAATTTACAGTTGAGAAATTAGATATACGTATCCAAGTTGTTCCAAACATAAAGTTTTCCAGTAACTGAATGCAATATTAGGTTTTTAAATTTTTTTAAATTTAAATTAATTAAAATTAAATAACGTTAAAAATTCGGTTACTCGATGGCACTAGACCCATTTCAGTGCTGTGGCCAAACTTAGCTATTGTGTTGAAATCACGGCAGGTAGGAAGGGATGTGTGCCAGATAAGAGGATTCTATGTAAGATTTCAGGGAACGTGGTAGCATTTGAGCTAAGTGTCAAAAGATCAGCATGATTCTAATAGAAAGGGCATATGTCAAGTCCACAAAACATCCAGGGCAAAGGCAGATTCTGCTGGGTGCCCACTCAATATCTATACTCCCTTTACCTTAGCAATTACACTTTGATTTTTGTTAGAAGTGGCAAAAGACTAACTAAAACGACCACATTTTCTAGCTTCCTTTGTAGATTCTGTTGCCAAGCTATTTCTGATTAATAGTATGTGGGAAGTAGTTGAGTGGAGCTTCCAGGAAAGCTCCTTAAAAATGGGGCTGACTCAATTGAGATACCCTTTGCCTTTCCCTCTTCCTCCTTCTTCATGCCTGGAATAAAGACATGATGGCTGGAGTTGCAGCAGCAATTCTGTGACCTTGATAATGGAAACCATGCACTAAAGATAACAGAAATGTGAACAAGATAAAGATGGGACATACCATGCCCAGCTCCGGACTTCTTTTTCAGTGAGAAGAAAATAACCCCCTATCTTGTTTAAACCACTATCATTTCCGTTCTCTGCTACTAACAACCAAGCACAATTCCTAACCAATACAAGGTGTAAATGCGTCAGGAAAAAAAGCAAATAGTTTGGTGTGATTAGTGTTCGGTAAAACCATCCTGGGGGGCACCTGAATGGCTCAGTGGTTGAGCATCTGCCTTCAGCTCAGGTCATGATCCCAGGGTCCTGGAATCGGGCCTCACATTGAGCTCCCTGCTCAGCAGGGATTCTGCTTCTCCCTCTCCTCCTGCTCATGTGTGCTCTCTCTCTGTCTCTCTCCCCCACCCAAATAAATAAATGAAATATTTGGAAAAAAAAAAAAACACCCTGGGAAAATTATTTATTGATTACTGCTCAAAGAGCTTAAAAAGTATAATGTATGTAATCATCACTGCAATAACATTTTGTTGTTGTTTTTAAGATTTTATTTATTTATTTGAGAGAGAGAGCACAAGCAGATGGAGGGAGGGGGAGAGAGAAGCAGATTCCCCACTGAGCAAGGAGTCCAATACAGGGCTGGATCCCAGGACCCCCGAGATCATGGCCTGAGCCGAAGGCAGATGCTTCGGCTAAACACCTCAGGCGCCCCTGTGGTTGGTTTCTACAGATTTCATTTATTTATTTATTTGAGAAAGAGAGTGGGGGAGGAGCAGAGGGAGAGGGACAAGCAGACTCTGCACTCAGCACAGAGCCCAACACAGGGCTCAATCTCACAACCTAGAGACCTGAGTTGAAACCAAGAGTCGGATGCTGAACCGACTAAGCCACTCGGGTGCCCCTGCGGTAACATTTAATAGATGAGGAGACTGAGACAGAGAGAGGTTAAGCAACTTGGTCAAGGCTGCAAAGCTAACAGGTAGTGGATCTGGGTTCAAGTCCAGACAGTTCGACCAAAGGGCTGCTATCCTGAATGGAATTAGAGGAGCGTTGGCCGAATAATGTGCAGGAATTTGGACTGGGCTCCCACGCCTGAAGCTTGGCCTAGATATTCAGACCTCGCTTGCTTTAATGCCCACGGGCCCACCACCCTGAGCTCTCGGATTTGCCGTGGTATGTCTTGAATTCGCCAAGCTGTGTTCTTCCAGTCTGGCTGCCTCCAGTCTCTAGCCCAAGCTTCTGGGATTTTCCGGCTTCTTTGCAGTGTACTAACTGGCCTCGTGGAGGTGACCTCTGGTCTCCATACATATTCTCTACCCTGGGGTGCTGGGGCCCATCCTCTGGTCTGCTCCCAGGCTGTCTGAGCCAGCAGGGAGCACCCTCATTTTTACCCCAAGTACGGTGGCTTCCCCAGGACAGCTCCTGGTTTCCAGGAGTGGAGTCAGCCTCACGGAGGCTGCTGGGCAGCTGGCGGGCGCTCACCGCCACGCCGTGAGTTCATGGCCCCCAGCGGCCGTGCTGTGTGGGTTATTCAAGATCTTTAATATTGCCCCCCCCACTCAGGTTGTAAACTCCGTGTCTTAGCAGCTCCTGGATCTGGGGCAAGTGCTTTCATTTCTCAGTTCTACTGTGCTGATCTGTAAAAGGGGAATGCGGTGCTCCCTTCCCCGGGTTCCTGGATGGCAGAGTCAGGCCACGCCTGATGAGGGGTGAACCCAGCTTCCCGGCGGTGCTCGGTAACTTAGCTCCTGGGGTCCTGCTGGCCCAGTCTCAGCTTTAAAGTGGGTCTGTCCATGCTCTTGCTTCCCGGGTCTTGAACCTGAAAGGTGGAGGTGGAGCGTCTTTGATACCGGACAACCACAGCCTCCCGACTCTAAACCCCGGCCCGGTGTGATGGTGAGGACGCAGGTCCTGGATGCTCTGGGGGCTCGCCCAGCTCAGCTGCTGAAGGAGGACAAGCCACCGCCGTCTCTGGGCAGCTGTCGGGGAGGGATTGCAGACGAAGGCCCCGGGGGCCAGGCAGGCTGTGGGAGTGGGCGAGGCCAGGCCTGTGGATTCAGACGCTGTGGAGGGCAAAGGCGCGGGCATAGGGCATGGGGATGAGGTGGGTCGTCCCTTAAGTGAGGCCGGTCCCAGCAGCCCAGGGTGTCTCCTGGCAACCTCTTGAAGAGAAGAGAGGTAGCAATGAACACCAATTAAGCTCTTACCATGTACCAGACTCTCTATGTATTATCTTACATATTTTTTATGACATGTTTCAAGGAAGGCATTTCGATCTCCATTTTATAGAGGAGGAGATTAAGGCCCAGAGAGGGAAGTGAACTTGCCCAAAGATCACACAGCTGGGAGGCAGCAGAGCCAGGATTCAACCCCAGGCCTGACCACCCATAGAGGTGTCTCCGGTTCCTCGAGAAATGCCAACTGTTCACCCATCTTGGGGTAATGAGGTATCTTCAACGTGCGCAGCCCCTCGGCCTGACCCCCCCCTCCTCAGCCCCCAACCACTCCCTGGGCTGGCTCCTCCTTGTCTGGCAGCCTCTGGTTTAAATATCATCCTTTAGGAAGGGAGGCCTTCCGTGGCCCCCTGGCTGAACAGGCCACACCTGTCAGCACTATTCTCTCTCAACCAGCTACTCACTGCGTCACAAATCATAATCACTTATTAACTTTTTGTTTGCTTCCTTATCTAAACAAGGGCTCTACTTTCAAGGAACTCACATTTAAATGGAGAAGAAAGGCACCGAACTTAAGAAACAAATAGCTGTCCAGGAGGGTGGTAAGTACTGAGAAGAAAATAAAACAAGGCAGCAGGCTAGACAGTGACAGAGAAGAGAAGGGCACTTTAGATGGGGAGGTCAGGGAAGGCCTCTCTGAGGAGGTGATGTTTCCTATAAGATCTGAAAGTTGAGAAGGAGTTGTAAGAAAATCCAAGGAAAATGTGCTTCAGGCAGAGGAAACAGCACATGCAAATGGCCTGGGATAGGAATACGTTTGGTGTGTTCAAGAGATGAGAAGAAAGCCAAGTGGCTGGAGCTTGATGGTTTGGAGGTGGGTGACAGGATGAGAAAAAGCCAGGGCCAGATCATACAAGGCCTTCGAGGCTGAGATAAGGAGTTGTTTCATTGCTTATGACTAGACTATGAGCTCCACCAGGGTAGTAACGTCGTCTGTCTCATTCACTGATGAATCCCTTGGCACATGGCAGGCACTCAGTAAATATTGGCTGAATCAATGAACGAATGTGCTACCGCCCTGCCTCCTATACTCTCGACGCATTCGCTGTATGTTTTCTGAGCGTCTCTCTCCCCTAAGCCTTCCTGGCTTCCCTTTGGTGTCCTGTTCATCCCAGGCGCTAGCTTTGAGAATGCGCCTCAACCATGTGATATTATCCACTCCCGGTCTTGGGGGTCCCCCTTCAAGGAGAGCTGCGCCTCATAGCACATTTCAGAGAGCTCCCTGTCTGCACCCCCCCCGCCCCCAAGCTTTATGACTTCCCCTGGTGGGATTTCAGGCCTGTTGTGTGTCTGTACTCGTACATGTGTGTACACAGTTCAAGGTCCTGGTACCGTCTCGGATCAGCGCAAGAAGGCCACCCCAACCCACCAGCTGTTAGGAAACTCGGTCACATCAATAATTCTTATGCCTTGCTCTACACCGGTGCCTGGGGGGAGCAGCAAGTTAATTAGCTTTGCTAGAAAGGACCTGTGAAATGTTTGGAACTTGCAGCCTGAGAACCCTCTAAACTCAAGATGCAATTCTGCACGCCAGCCCCAGCCTGGGCTCGCTCAGCCGGGTCTTACACCTGTTCACGGTGTTGGGTGGTGTTTACAAACAGTGGACACTCGTGAGTCAGCAGGAGGACAGGAACGGGGATACACCTGACCCCCCTGCCCGTGCTGTCTGAATTGTTGCAGAGTTAACTTAATGATGAAACAATCACCATACATTCTCCTTCTCTGGGGAGTGCAAATGGCTTTATAAACACCAGGCCTAGGGCGAGCCAGGGAGGAAGGAGGCGGGAGGTTTACCTTGGGTGGGGAGTGAGCGTTCAGTCCATTAAGGGGAGTCTAAGAGCAGAAGTTAATGGTCCCCCCAGGCCTGGAAGTTAATTCGGCCTTGAAAATAGTTCTCAAAATCCATTTGCCAACCACTCTGCCCACACTGATCTCCAAGCCCTGCCTGCAGCTCCCCAGCATCGCTCATCATTTGCTCGGTCTGACTTACTCCAAGATGCCTGGGAAGTCACTGACCTTGGACTCCAAGAGCGGAACACATTCCTTCCAGATGCGACACAGGGCCAGGACTGGGGTGAAGCAGGTGAGGCACTTGCCTCTGACCCAACATTTAAGTGGTTGCCAAAAAACTCAGTAATCAAGATAAAATATTGAATGCAATATAGTAAAAATTAAGGCTAATGAAAAACATCCATGAGGAATAAGTATATCAACACTTATAGTAAAGACAGGGATCTTCTCCTCACTCACTTGACTCCTGCTCCCCCTTAAATGACCTTGACCCCCATTCCCATGACCCTGACCCTCACTCACACATCTTCGACCCTCAGTTGCACGACCCTGATGCTCACTTATCTCGCTCTGGTCCCAGCCCTGATGCAAGATGATCTTGGGCGGTCCATAAGTGAACATTTTACATTTTAATACTTAGGTACATTTTTTTTTTAATCATGGCAAGGGACCCCAGCTTTCCATTTGTGGTAGAGAGATGACATTTTTCTTTTGAAATACATTAATTTTGATAAATAAAGAACCAAGTTCATTTAAGGAAATTTAGTGAGTAAGTAGCACAGGTAGCCAGTGGATGTGGCCAAGACCCTGGCCGGACCATTAACTTCTGCTCTGAGACTCCCTTTAGGTAAAGGCTCCCCCTGTGACCCCACGGAAGGCAGGACCAGGTTAACTTCTGTTCCTTCTTGTATGAAGGTGACTTCTAACCTAAAGCAGGTACTTAACGAGAAGAGCACAGGGCTTATCAGAAGTGTGGCTTTGACAGTCATTGAACCTCCCTGAGCCCCAAGCCCCAAGCTCTTTGCCTCTCAGGTGGGGATTACCATACCCATAGAGAGCAGTGGGGTTTATAGGAGATGATTAGAATGTACTGAGCAGATATTAGCAGGACCGCATGAAGACTTTAGTGGGCCCTTTCCCCTACAAAAAAATACTAAAAATTATATTTGATGACTGTGGTTATAAAGATGAATACAATCCAGCCTCGGTTATATTCACCTTTCCACCAGAGTGGTCAAGGTATGCATCTTGCTGGGACACCTGGGTGGCTAAGCGGTTGAGCATCTGCCTTCAACTCAGGGCGTGATCCTGGGATCTGGGATCGAGTCCCACATTGGGCTCCTTGCAGGGAGCCTGCTTCTCCCTCTGCCTGTGTCTCCGCCTCTTCTTTCTCTGTGTCTCTCATGAATAAATAAAAATAAATAAAATCTTAAGAAAAAAAAAGCTATGCATCTTGCTTATTGTAAGAGGTGAAATGTTTTTGTGGGTTCCTAAATGTATCACGGCCACAGGCACTGTGCTTGCTGTGCCCATCGGAGAAGCTGGCCCTGAGCATTGTGGGTGAGCATTTATGAACGCAACACTTTAATCTTTATAACATCACCAGGCAGTCATTATTAGCTCCAGGTTATCTACGAGCAAAAGAAGGCCCAGAGAGGTTTGGCAACTTGCTCGAGGACACACAGCCCGTGAGTAGCCGGGCAGGGATTTGAACCCTGATCCACCTGCCCCTGGAGTCCTCCCTCCTGCCACACCCAGGACATGAAATAATCTGGAGAGCTGCCAACCCCTGGGTGATTATGTGCCTTGGTAAGGGAAACTGTGATTAGGTGCAGAGCTAGCTCTGACAAGGTCTGTAAGGTGCAAGCCATGAGTAGGAGGGCTCCAGCGTCCTTGCCTGCTAATCTGGTAGGGGCTGGGTGACATAAATACTCAGGCTGGTTGTTTGAGAGTCTGTGGGCTGTTAGACTGCCGTCCACAGACAGCACGATGTCCTCAGAGCCTCTAAGATGCTCAGCACCAAACTCCAGCAGAGCAGGGAGCTATTTCCTCCACGCTTCTGTGGTCTTGAAAAGGACAAAGAGAAAGAGAGATAAAGAACTTTGGATGCAGACCAAAGCCACTCGGGTTTTTAGCTGTGTGTCCCCGTGCAGGCTTCTCAACGAGGAGGGCCTGACAAGTGTCACCTGAACAAGGGGTCAGGGCCATTCTGTTCCACGCACGCGACACTGCAATTTTAAACAATTGTGGCTGGAGACAAAGATCCTCCCTGGGAAGGAAAATCCAACCGAGTATGCAGTTTCCAGCTCCGGCGCTTCTTGAATTATACATGGGCAAAACCCCCTTGAAGGCTGCTTTTTAAGCCGTGAGGGGAAGGCATATAATTTTGGTCTCTGGCATTCTGCTAGAACACTTGCTGAAAATGGGGCCCCTCCCATAGCCAAGTGGCGTTTGCCTCAAAACCAAACGGGGGACGTCTGACGCCTCAAATAGCTTCAAGCTGCCAGGAGAAAGGATGCTGAGCTTACCGCAGTCTTGTCTCCTTAGGGCTAGAAGGCACAGGAGCCTGGACTTGCGGCCCTCGGTGGCCCTGACCTGGTGGTGGCAGCCCTCGCACGGGCCCCAGTGCCACTCTGCCCCTTCCTGGCTGGGAAGAGGGAGCAGTGCTGTCTCCATCTGGAAAGGGAGGCAGGGACAAGAGAAGCCATCTGGGAGACGGGAGGTCCAGGTTCAGATGGCCCTAATGCCACGAGGGGACTGGAGGGAACAGTGCCATTTCTGGCTTCTTTTAGTAAAGGGGTTGGTGGCTGCCAAATGCTACCCACAAGAAGCGGCTCCTCCATACTCTTCTCTCCCCAAGTTTGCACGAGGACAGTGGGCAAGAGCATCAGCCGGGGTCATTTGGGTCAGTGGTGGCTAAGGGTGCAGGCCTTGGTGACCATCATAGCATGGAAGAGTACCTTGTAACTTACCAACCGTGTGACCCTGAGGGAGTCACTGCACCTCTCGGGCCCTCAGTTTTTCCATCTGTAGAATGGGCTGACCGCCTACTCCACACTGCTGCGGTGGAAAGCCTTGAGCACAGCCACTGGGCAGATTTTAAGCACTCAAAATCCGGTAGCTATGATGATTAGTGCACCTTGAAGATAAGGAAGTGACACGTGATATTAGCGTCCATTGGTGAGGAAGCGGGTGTGCGGACATGCACGCGTGCACAGGTGTGAGTATACATGCCCTTGAATGTGTGTGTACGTGTGCGTGCGTCTGTGCATGTGCACACGCTCCAACCTAAAGGTCGAAGAAGAGCATTCTCTGCCCTAGATGTGGAAATCTGAGAAGGGCAAATACTTCATTATTTAGATTCAAAAGCTACTCATTAGGCGAGACCAGAGCACTTAGAAAGCCAAGCTGACCTGCAAGTGTGAAATGTTATTATAAGTAATGACAATGATTACTGGATGAGGGTGTGAGCAGAGAGAGGAAAGCCTGAGAGGTTAATGTCCATTAACTACCAGAAATTAGGAGATTGCACTTCTGCAGATGCTTCCAGGCTCAACCTAACGGTCTGTTTATTTACCTCGCGGGGAGCTCTTAGCACATCAAAAAGGTATTTAAAACACAACCCCCCCAACAATTAGCTTTAGGAAGAAGAGTAAATATGGATGCAATTTATCACTCCGAGAGCCCTGCTATCAGAGACAGATGCCGTCAGTTAAATAAAACAGACCCTAAGACCCGCCAGAAAGATCAACCCAGAAGCAATTGGCTAATTTGCTGATCGGCAGTGGACAGTAGGCCCTTGGTGACACACATGCGCCATTCATATCTTTCTGCTAATTCCTATAACCTGAGTTATATGTTCTGTTCTTTTTTTTTTTTTTTTCACCCAGCGGGAAAAGAAAGACTGAAGAATGAGTTGATGTGATTTCAATGGCTTTGCCCATCCTTAATTGAAAAATGTAAAATGTAACCGAGGGACATTCAACCCTGAAAGAGCCACAGGACTGGGGCTTTGCTGGAGGGGACCAGCCATCCCAGTTCACCTGGGACCCTGAGGTTCCCCAGGATGTAGGGCCTTTGGTGCACAATTCCAGGCAAACAGGGATGGTTGGTCCCCTACTGAGGCTCCCTCCCCCAGGGGCGTCCCAAGGGCAGGCAAGTGACAGCCAACCCCAGCTGGGAGCAACAGTGGGTAAAAGTTGGCTTGCACCTAGCCTTGCCGAAATCTTACCTCCCACCCCCAATATGGCAAACAGACTGTGATCCCATTAGCAGCAAGCCTGCGGGGTCATGTGCACCCCGGGTGCCCCGGGTGGGAGCCTCACCAACCCAGGTCAGTGTCCAGGGAGATAGATCTCTGATAGGCGGTCGTGCAAGGGGCAGGAGGCTGATCTTGTACAGACTGTTTCCACGTCGCAGGGACCCCCCCCACACACACACACACTTATGGAAGACTGCGGAGCCCCTGCTACACTCGGCAGATCTCAGAACCCCTGCCCCTTCCTCAGGCTATGTCCCGAATGTGCTGGAAACTGGGGCCGTGCACTGGAGGAAATGCATAGAAGGCTACCCCTTGGGCTGTCACCACTGCCTCTGAGACTCCTCCGGACGCACATCTCGGTGCTGGGGCGCCTGTGTGTGCGTTTCCTGACATATTTACGGACTCTCAGTTTGCCAACCTTTGGGGCATTAATGCAAGAATGATTTTTCATCCTAATCTGCTGTAATGACATGTTTTATTATACGATTTCAGCTGTTTCCATCCCTTTCGCTGTGCATGTTTTATGTATTTTAACTAATGCTTTAATTTTAGTGCAGCGTGCCCTCAGGTGATCTCACAAAGGCTGACTTTGTGGAACCGACGGGGAGTCCCAGCACTGGCCGTGGAGGGCTCGAGCTGCACAGTCCAGCTCTGCGGCCAGGGGAGGCAGTCCGAATGCGGGGCGGGAAGCAGGTACTGTCGAGGGTGGGCTGGGGAGAGGGGGACAGGGCTCAGGGCCGGGGCCTGGCATGCAGAGGAGGGCTCCTGGCCCGTTTAGCCTTGGAATTCTGGCATCCTGACACCTCCTCCCTGCTGAACAAAGCCAGATAGTTGGGCACCCTACCAAGATGGCAGCTTGGATCTTTGGGTAGGCGGGGTCTTAGGAGGCAGGGGGTCTCAGTGTGGCCCCCAAAGAGCCTGGGGTTTGGAATGCCCTCTGCTTAGTTCCAAACACCAGCTCTGCCAGATGCTGTGATAGTTGTTTGATTCTGAGGAAGTCCATTAGACCCTCTACTAGGCCTCAGTCTCCTCATCTGGAAAATGGGGCTGGGAAAGCGTAGTTTGCATAAGAGATAGGATTCCCCAGCCTAGCAGTAAGGGAGTGGGGCTGAATGCCTGAAGTCCATGTCCAGTGGCAGAGAGAAAGGCCAAGGCCCCACCCAGACCTTCCAGACTTGGGCACCAGTGTACCCCCATGTAGCTCATTTAGAGCCTTTGGCAGTGGGGGCTGAGGGAACATGCCTCTGTTTATTCATGCTTGCTATGTGCCAGACGAGCCCTGTGTTAAGCATTGTCCTTCATCATCCCATTTAATTCCCCAGCGGATGTCCATTATAAGATTATAACCCCATTTTGTAGGGGGAAATAGAAACCCAGAAAGGTGAAGACATTTACCAAAGACCACACGGCAAGCAAATGTTTAATGTCTGTGTCTGTGATTTTATTTTATTTTATTATTATTATTTAAGATTTTATTTATTTATTCATGAGATACACAGAGAGAGGGAGAAAGAAGAATAGATACAGGCAGAGGGAGAGGCAGGCTCCATGTAGGGAGCCTGACGTGGGGCTCGATCCCGGGACTCCAGGATCATGCTCTCGGCCAAAGGCAGGAGCTAAACCACTGAGCTACCCAGGGATCCCTGTGTCTGATTTTAATCAGAATATCCTGCAGCCTCCCTGCCTGGAGGAAGTGGAGAGTCGCTCACTGGGGACTGTAGGGCATGGAGAACAAATGGAAAGGAACAGTCCAATGGAAGAGCTGAGAAGCCCTTTGGTTGTCAGGCCCCCAACATCCCCTTCAGCCTGAAATAATCATCTCTGTTCCTAACCCAAGATAGAGTATGGGGAAAAGCCTGATCTTTGACATCTGCCTTTTTCCTTCTCCATTTTCATCCAAATCCTACTCCATACCCACAGCCTAACCTGTACCTTCCTGCCTCTGTGTCTCTGCATGTGCTATTCCTCTGAGCAGAAATGTCACTTCTTGGGGGCGCCTGGGTGGCCCAGTCAGTTAAGTGTCTGACTCTTGATATCGGCTCAGGTCATGATCTCTGGGTTGTGAGATCAAGCCCCAAGTTGGGCTCTACACTCAGCACAGAATCTGCTTGAAATACCTTCTCCTTCTCCCTCTGCCCCTTCCCCTCCTCATGTGCACTCTCTCTTTAAATAAATGAACAAAATTTTAAGAAAAAGAAAGTTACTTCTTTCTCCTCCACATCCTCTTTTTGAAAACTCCTATTCATCCTGCAAAGCCCAGGTCCTCAGCACTGAGGCCCTTGTCCTGTTAGACTCTCCCACTAGTGGCTTATTTGCCGACTTAATTGTTGCACCACCCAGTGTGGAAAGTTAGTAGAAAGTCTGTTGGTCAGAAAAGTCTCAGCTGTCTCCCTCACCCCACCTGGGTGACAATCAGCCAATGTGTTTCAGACCCTGCCAATGTGCTACCACATGCCACTGTTTCATTCTCACTGGAACCCCAGGAGATGGGCATCTTCATTCCTATTTTCTTTTTTTTTTTTTTTTAAGGTTTTATTTACTTATTCATGAGAAACACAGAGAGGCAGAGACACAGGCAGAAGGAGAAGCAGGCTCCCTGCAGGGACCCCGATGCACAACTTGATCCCGTGGCTTCAGGATCATGCCCTGAGCCAAAGGCAGATACTTAACCACTGAGCCACCCAGGCATCCCCTCATTCCTATTTTCTAAACCATGGGGGAAGCAAACCACAGCCCCAGGGCCAGCTATCTACTTTTGTAAATAAAGTTTTGTTGGATGCAGCTACACTTCTTCATTTATGAATAACCATTGTCTTACACGTGCTGCAGCAAAAAATCTGAACAGCTGCCACGGAGACCGGATGGCCTGCAAAGGTATTTACCATCTGACCCTCTGCAGAAAGCGTGTGCCAGCCAGCCCCTGTAAATGGAGAGGAAGGCTGGAGGTTCAGAGAGGCTTAGCAACCTGCCACAGTTAACTCAGCCAGCCCTGGGGGTCAAATCAGACTTCAAGGTGGGTGCTCTTTCTATGCCCAGAAGCTTTGTTCCAGGTGCCCTTCCCTGCTCTGCATCAGGCCCCTGGGGAGGCTCCCTCCCACCTGGCTTGGGGGCCTGAGTGCAGCAGCCAGGTCAGCCTGGCTCAGACGTGGCCACTTAAGGCCACTGGGGCCCAGAATAAAGGCTGTGAGCTGGGAAGTTTTTGGTTTTTGCTTTTTAAAGAATGAAAATGCACTTTATAAAGAATCTTACTTCACCTACCCATCTCATTTTCCAAATACTTACAAATAAGCCCGTGGTGCAAAGCCAGGCCATCCTCGCTCAACTGCTTGGCTGTTCTGGGTTTCAGAGGCGCGCCGCATCCAGCCAGGCTTGCAAGACGCAGGGCCTTCTCCCGGTCTTGAGACCGCCCCTCATTGCAGGAGACAAAACCCCTGCCCACATCCCACTGCCAGGCTCCTCTCTTGTCCCCCACCCCCAGCCTGCACCCACCTTCCCCACCTCAACCCCCCAGCATCTCTGGGGATCTGCGTCCCCACCCACCCAGGCCTGCGAGTTTTATTTCAAGCTGAGATACAATTACAGATCATGTCCCCCCCCCACCCACTGACTTTTCTTTTTAATAAAGCTGTTTGTGTCTCTACCCCCCTCTCTTCTGCATTCCTCCCATCTGAGCCTTTCCCTTTCCCCCTCCTCTAGGAAATGTCTTGGATTCTCTCACTGGGGTGTAATGGTTAAATTGCTACCAGCTGATTAAACAGCAGAAGCCCAAGCTGTAATCCTCGGCGCTCAGGAACCCAGGGAGGCAGAGGCGAGGGCCCTGACCCGCGGCCTGCTGACCCCCCTGCGACGTGCCGACCTCGCTTTGCTCCATTCATTCGTCCCAGGCCGCCTACTAGAATCCTTGGGGAGGAGGAGGGGGAGAGGAGGCATGGATGCCTACACCAGCCCTGGCCCACCCCCCCAGGAATGTCGGCCTGCCCCCATCCCTGTCCCTCCCCTGCCTACACACACACACACACACACACACACACACACACAGGCTCTTTCTCATTCTCTGCAGAATGAAGACCAGATGAAGGAGATAGCCCCTTGCCCCGCCCCCCTCCTCCTGGGAAACCTTCCTCCCACACCTGCCCCCACAGAGGGAAGGATCAGGAAGACGGAGAAGTCTGAGATCAGAGAGGGGTCTGCAGGAGGGGAAAGGAGGGCCTTGGGGGATGGGCAGCCTTAGGTTTGACCCTGACTCCGACAGACAGTCGGGATCACGGAGTCAGGACTGCCCTTCTTTGAACTTTGATTCTAGCCTGTTTGAGCCCTGTTTGGAGGCTGGGGCGACAGCCTCGCAAGGTGGCTACGAGGATGCGCCGAGCACATCCCTGTTGCGCAGCCCGGCACGGAGCAAGTGTCATCACCAACGGTCTGTGCCGAGGGCTGGTGTCCCCCGCAATCGGGGTAACCTTCAAACACAGCCACGTCTGTGGCCCATGTACCCTTGGGCTGCGGTCTGTCCTCTCTAACCCTCAGCTCTCCCCGCCATCCCCCACCCCGCAAACTGCCATCGTCGCGATGGCCCCACGCGACACCCCACGTGCCAGGCTCCTGCCAGCGGTGGCTCTCCAGTCGTGAGAGACGTGGCTGTCAATTCAGGCTCTGGATAGAGAATAGCGAGGGGGCAGGGTGCCTCTCTGGGAAAGTTTATTTCCATGGAAAGAACAGTTCAGACGAGTGGAGAGTCTGGCCTTGATTCATCCTCCCCCACACTTAGCCAGAAGTGGGAGAGAAGAGCCTGTCCATGCCGAGAGCTGGCCCTGGGGGGGGGACGGGCCTCTAGCCACCGCCCGAGTCCGCTGCTCTTGGAAGCAGCCCTTCTCTTTCCCCGGGGGAAAAAGCCTCTGTATTAATCAGAGTTCTCTAGAGAAACAAAACCAAAGAAACATATATAATTGTATCCATCTAGATAGTTTTGTATAATTTAGATTTTATATAGATATCCTCTATCTGACATATATTGGAGATATATGGTATAGACAAATAGACACTTAGATATAGATACACAGTATATGATACAGATACCACGTATACCTATCTCTGTCTCTCTCCATCTGTCTACCTATTGGGAAGGAGAGGGAGAAAAAGAACGGTATTATAAGAAATTGGCTCATGCAGTTACGGAGGCTGAGAAGTCCCACGATCTGCTATCTGCAAGCGGGAGAGCTGGAGGTGTAGCTCCAGTCCAAGGGCAGGAGAACACGGATGCTTCCCACTCTCCCCGGTTTTTTGTTCCCTTCTTATATGGGGTGGGGAGTGGGGAGGTGAATGAGGCCCACCCACATGGGGGAGGGGAGGGCCACCTGCTTTACTGCGGCTCCCCATTCAAATGCTAATCTCATCCTTAAACACCCTCGCAGACACACCCAGAAGTAATGTCGAACCAAACATCTGGGCATCCAGTGGCCCTGTCAAGTTGACACACAAAATTAAATGCTGTCGCAGCCCCCAAGAGGTGTAGGAGAGGGCAGAGGGGAGATCAGGTCCGTTTCTATGTAGTGCCCCCCCCACCAGGTTCGTGTGCCCCAGAACCTCAGAATGTGACCCCATTTGATATCACGATGCATCCAATGACAGTGTCCTTAGAAGACACAGCCACAAGGCCATGTGAAGGGAGAGGCAGAGACCGCAGTGAAGATCCACGGGCCAGGGCCACCTGGGGCCACCAGATGCTGGGAGACACAAGGAAGGATTTTTCCCTTAGAGCGTTCAGGGAAGCGCCGCACTGCCAACACCTTGAATTTGAACTTGGGGCCTCCAGAACTGTGCAGGAAACGACTGTTGTTATTCTAGTTATCCAGTTTGTGGCCATCTGTTAGAGCAGCCACAAGAAACCAATACACCCTAAAAGCATGCATCCTTGGTCCCATTTTCCAGATGGGGAAACCAAGGCTCAGAGAGGGGAACTTTCATTGTCCGAAATCCCCCAGGTGGTTGGAAGTGAAGGCGGGGCTCAAAGCCGGGCCTGTGTGATGACTGTGCCCAGAGCCTGGACCCCTGAGCTCACCCCGGAGGGACATCTCTGTCGGGGAGAGCTGTGGAGGACACAGGAGGAAGGATCCCTCTGCCGCCAGGGCTAGGAGTCCGGGGCGCCTCTGAAATTTCCTTTTCCAAGCCTGCCTCCCAAGTCCCAAGGCCTGGAGAGAGCTGAAGAGAACCCTAGGGAAGGACACTGGGAGAAAGGAACTCTGGTCAGAGCTGGTTTGACCAGAATGTTCTTCCTGTCTGGGAACTGCCCTGACCTTGGCGTGGGCAATAAGCACCCGGGCCTGCCCTGGGGGCACCATGTCCTGTCCCAGGGGCAGGGCTGGGGCAGGCGCCAGTGAATGTGTGAACCCAGAGCAAGCCCTCCCCTGTTTTGCAGAGCCTCCACACCCCAGTCCTGGCCGCCCCAGGGGCAATGTGTCCGGAACGACATCGGAGGCGGCCACTAGGAGCCGGGCGCTGTGGAGCTCACAGATCTGAGTTTAAATCCTGCCTCTGGCCACTTGTTAGCTGGGTGACTATGGATGGGTCTGTTCTCTTACTGGAACTCAGTTTTCTCACCGATGAAATGGGGATAATAGGATAAAGCTGATCTCAGAGACTGCTGTGGGGTCGAGAGTCTGCAGATAAAGGGCCTGGCACTCAGTAAGGTTGGCTATTGTTAACATCTGTTTGCAGCCCAGAAAGAGGAAGTTAGGGATGCGAGTCAGGGCTGCATCTGGGAGCAGATCAAAAGTGGCCAGCCAAGTTGATGGGCTGATTGGGTGCATCTTTGCAGTTAACGACAACTGGTAATTTCTGGTTTAAGAAAAACCCGATTCAGCCGGGAAGAGCTGCAGCCTGCACACCGCTGCCTGGGAATCTTCCTAGCCCTTTGCAAGGGAGCCACACCTGCCAGCCTCTTCCTCTTGTCCAGACAGGTGCCATTAAGCTCCCATAGGCACCACCCAGGTTGTCTCCTGGTGGAGGAGCACTGGAGACCGAGTCCACGCTTCCCCCCGCCCCACATTCAGCTCTGAGGACAGGAACTGGTCACCACCCAGAGTCCTGTTGTTTCTGTCTGAGCCTGAGAGGACGTTGAGCTGGGTCTTTGGCGATAAGGACAGGTTGGGTTGAGTAACCGGATCTGTTCCTTATCCAAGCAACCGATCTTTTCTGAAGTTCAGCTTTGGTCTGAGGAGGTGGTTCCTACATGGTTCCCCACCATGAGTTCACAATTCTCTAGGCAGAGACCCCACAGCAGCCTCTGCGTGAAGAAAACAAGCAGTGCCTCCCATCAGTTTACTGGCTTTTATTTTTTAAGCCCCCTGATTTGTCCTCCTGTCCCTTGTTCCCACCTCAGAGACAGTGGCTTTGATCCAATGCAAGGGGCAGGCTCAGGTTCCTGTTTGAGTTTTATTTTTTTCCCAAGGGAAACCGACTCCCAATTTTCCAGCTCCGGCTGCAGCCCCTGCCTGCTTCCTCATGCCTGGCTTGAACCCAGCTCCTTAGTTTGTCCCTCTGCCAGGCTCCCAATGCGACTGTCACACTTCTCCATTAGTGCCATTATCGCATGAATGTAAGCATGTGGCATTTATTGAGCTGTTACTATGTACCAGGCTCTGTGCTAAACACTTTCCCCGTGTTATCTCATTTAGACATGACAATAACCCACAGAAAGGAGGATTATTTTACGGATGAGCGTAAATTAATTATTTTACACAAGAGGATTATTTTACAGAGAGAGTGAACTGCCTGACCTCGCCACTCATCTGGGGGAACAGTGTTTGAATACAAGCCTGTTTGATTTTTGCATTCCCGGCCCTATACTTCTCATTAAACGATACAGTACTTGAGTGACCCACAGGCTTGTCTCCTCCATCTCAACTTACGATCCCATGGCCCCAAAGTATAGGATTTTTGAGAGCAGGGAGGCACAGCTATTATTTTTGAAAAGAAATTATATCAGCTTACAATGAAATACGTTATAAACAAAGGAAATAAACACTTAAAATTCCTCAATTAATTTACTACAGTTTTCTATTATCTATGCTTTTGGGATTATTTCTATTGTGCCTGTATAGTGATAATACCATGCGGAGGCATATGCTACTGTGCATCTCTTCCCAGCTCTGTTCTGTGACCTCACCTTGGCAGCTTGAAATTGGCCATATTTACACCATAGTAACTGGCAAATGCTACAAACGGGGGTTTCCTCCAAAGAGCCAGTTATTAAACATTTATCTGGGAATCCCTGGGTGGCTCAGTGGTTTAGCTCCTGCCTTCGGCCCAGGGCGTAATCCTGGACCCAGAGATCGAGTCCCACGTCAGACTCCCTGCATGGAGCCTGCTTCTTCCTCTGCCTGTGTCTCTGCCTCTCTCTGTGTGTGTGTCTTTCATGAATAAATAAATAAAATCTTTAAAAAAAAAAACATTTATCTGCACATCAGGTATCATGACCTTTGTGGGAGAGATTAGAATCTCCTTTTAACAGATGAAGCAATTGAGGCTTCGGAATGCTAAGTGATTTTGCCCAAGGTCAACTGCTAGGGAGGGAGTGGAAGGGTCAGGATTTGATCCCAGTTCAGGCCACTTCCACTGTACTGATAAATCTTCACGTCTGCTGGAGACAGGAAAAAAAAAAAAAAAAAAGCCCAGAAAGTTATTCCTTCCCAGCCTACCCAACCTCCAGCTGCTGCCCTGTGTTTGGTAAGTAGAAGCAGAAGCCAGTCAGACTGGAGACTTCAGCCTTGAAGAAGGCCTCTGTTTCAGCTCAGTGGCCGAGCATTTGGCTCATGTCGTGATCCTGGGATCCAGGATCGAGTCCTACATCGGGCTCCATGTAGGGAGCCTGCTTCTCCCTCTGCCTGTGTCTCTGCCTCTCTCTCCATGTCTCTCATGAATAAATAAATAAAATCTTAAAAAAAAAAAAAAAAAGGCCTCCGTTTCGATTCAGAGAGCAGGGTGCAAAATCCTTGGACTGGGGAAGCCCGGCAGAGTAAGATGAGAAAGACAAATTCAAGGTTTAAAACAGCTGAAATCTCATTCCACTCGTGCGAATATTCAGGAGCTAGTGCTAAGTTAGCCCAATTAAGAATAATTTCAGCTCTAGAACCTCTTTGAGGATTTTTAAAAGAAGACTGAAAAGTTAATCTTTCATTTGTCCCAAGAACAAAACAATATTCCTGTCCACCTCCTTCAAATCAAGCCGCTCTTTTCACAGTGATGAGGTGCAGGGTTAAATTTACCTGATTCATCGCAGACTTGACAGGCAGTTCTCCTGAGTTCCATGAACCTGGTACAGTTTGCCGCTTCTTGCAGTTACACATATATTTTATGTAGATTAAAGTCCCTCTTGTGAAAGAACCATGAGTTCAGCAAACATCAGAAAAGCCTGAAACTCGTCGGTTATTAATACCATTTGTTCAGTCTTTAGCTGGGCAGAGGACTCGGCCTGTGTGCCCTACAGGGACATGATCCTTGCTCCTGGGAATTTTATAATCTTGTTTGGGGATTCAAAGGCTGACCTAATACTAAGTGGTTAAAGAGCAGTTAGAGAGAAATGCAGTTATGAGACAAATAGGAGGAGACCTACGACAACCCTTATTCGGAATATGCAAGCTAAACCACACTTAGAAATCATTGTATTTTAAGGATTTTCTTTATCTATTAGTGAGAGAGAGAGAGAACAAGTAGAGGGAGTAGCAGAGGGAGAGGGAGAAGCAGACTCTCTGGGATCATGACCTGAGCCAAAGGCAGACACCCAACTGACTGAGCCACCCAGGCACCCCAGAAATCATTTTTACAAACTTTCAAACTAGCAAAGTTGAGGAAAAATGGAACTCCAGCATTCACCTCTGACTAATACAGGTGTGTAGTAGAGAATCTTCCACAATGACCCCCCCACCCCCCACCCCCCTGGATCCCTCTCGCTAGATGTTTACACCCTTGGGTTTATCCCTTCCTCCTGAGTGTGACTGGACCTATCGACTGGCTTCTGTGGTGTTACCTCTGTGATTAAATTATAGATTGTGATTTCTGTCTTGCCAGCAGACTATCTCAGTTGCTCTCTTAGCTTGCACGCTTTGAGGAAGTAAGCTGCCATGTGGGAGAGCCCATGTGGCAAGGAACCAAGGGCTACCTCCTGCCAGGGTAACAGCCAGTGAGAACTCAAAGCCCTTAGTCCAGCATCCTGCAAGGAACCAAATCCTGCCAACAAACATGGAGTAAGTCTAACAAACATGGAGTAAGTCTGAAAGTGGATGCTTCCCCAGTTGAGCCATCAGATGAGACTGGAGACCCAGGACCAACACCTTGATAGAAGTCTTGTAAGAGAATGTGAAGCAGAGGACCCAACTGAGCTGTGTCTGGACTCCTGACCCACAGAAACTATGAGATAATAAATGGGAATTGTTTTAAACTGCTAAGTTTGGGGGGTGCTTGGGTGGCTAGGTCAGTCAACCGTCTGACTGTTGATTTAGGCTCAGGTCATGCTCTTAGGGTTGTGAGATTGAGCCCTGTGTCAGGCTCCGTGCTCAGTGCAGAGTCTGTTTGGGATTCTCTCTCTCCTTCTCCCTCTGCCCCTCCCCCACTCACATGTGTGTGTGCTCTCTCTTTCAAATAAATAAATAAATAAATAAATAAATAAATAAATAAATAAATAATCTCTTTTAAAAACTGCTGAGTGTGGGGGTAATTTGTTATGCAGCAACAGATAGCTAATATAGGGTGAATATGTGACTTAGGTCTAACCATCCAGAGCACTGCATTTGCCCTAGCCACAGTGAATTAGTTCAGGGATGTCTGTGTGATTCAATCAGGGATAATCAGAGTTAATCCTGAGACTTTTATATGATCAGAGGGGAAAGAGATGTTCTGTCCATTGGTCTCAAGGTTGGGAGCTGCTAAAGGCTACCTTGTGAAGGTGATGTTTGTGAGAATGAAACAACACAATCCCATGAAATAGAGATTCCAGGCACTGATGACATTGAGCTCCTAGATCCAGCCTTGCCTGAAGCTTTACCTATGGAATTTATTTATGACCTAATAAATACTGTTTACTGCTTAAATCATTTTGCGTGGGTTTATCTACTAAAGCCTCTACTAAAATTTCTTATAGTCATTCATTTGATAGATATTCATGGCTAAGAGCTTGGCGGGGGGTGGGGGGGGTAAGGATTAGAATTAGTTACTGAACCTGGTCTCAAGGGACTATGATTCCTTAAGGAAAAAAGCTACATATATAACTATAACATCCACTTAAAAACATAAGATCTTCAATTTTAGGGATACCATTCATTATTTGCACTTGTACTCTCCATATCTAACACAGTAGGTGCCCAATAAATGTTAACTGGTTCTAAAAATACATATCAATTGCTCTAGAAGTGTAGAAAGAAGAGAAATCACTTTCAAGGAGAACTGATAAAAGCTTCATGAAGAAGAAATTTGAGCTACAAGGTTTGAAAGGATGAGCTGGATAGAACTTGCTGGAATGTGGGAGAGGGTGTTCCAGGGAAGGGAAGCAGAGTGAGCCTGAAAGACCATCAGGAGTATGCATCACACTGATCCTTTCCCTATAGGTGAAAGGACTATGGGAAATAAGGCTAGGAAGGTAAGATGGGGGCAGACCTTAGATGGTCTCAAATAACAGGTATATAGTGACCTAATGCTATGTAACAAATCATCACCAAACTCAGTGGTTCATAATAATAAACATTTATATCTCACAGTTTCTGTGAGTCACTAATTCTGGAGCAGCTTGGAGGGCTGGTTCTGGCTCAGTTTCTCTGGTGACATTGCAGTCCTGATGTCAGCTGGGACTGTAGTGGCCTGAAGGCTAGACTGGGGCTGGACGACCTGTTTCCAAGATGGCACACTCGAGTGCCTGGCAAATCGGTGCTAGCTGTTGGCAGGAGGCCTCATTCTTTACCACATGGACTTACCCATAAGGCTGCTTGAGAGTCCTCATGACATACTGTCTGGCTTCCCATCAGGTGAGTGATCCAAGAGTGAGCATGAGTCAGAGGCCACAATGTCATTGAGGACTCAGCCTTGGATGGTCCTGTCCATCGTTTCCACAATATGCTATTGAATAGCAGGCCAGCACTTTCAACTTGAGAGAGGGACTACACAAGTACTCACAGAGGAGTGCCCAAGAGTCAGGGATCCCTGGAGGCTACCTTGGAGGCTGGCTTGCCCTGATAATAATCAGTTATGTAACAGATTGGACATCCCAGAAACCCACTCCTCGTGGCTTAAGCTATATGAACCTTTACTACTTATTTAACAAAGGGCTAAGGGGCACACGGTCCTATCTAGTCAGAGCTCAAAGTGTCACCCAGGACCCTAGGCTATTTTCATTTTTTATTCCATCAACCTTGGAGTTTTGATGATGTCTGTTCTCATGGTTGCAAGAAAGCTGCCATGGCACAAGGTATCACATCCTCCCATGACTGCCAAATACAGAATAGGAGGAAAAGACAGGAGTTGTTCACATGCAATTCTTTCTCCCTAGGGAAAGGAAAATCTTACCAAGACACACCCCCTCCTCCAGGACTTCTTTTTACATCTGTTTGGCCGGAACTGGGTCACCTGCCCACCCTCAGACCAATCACTGACAAAGAAGAACAATAATGTCCTTTAAAAAAACATCTAGGGGCTCCTGGATGGCTCAGTCTGTTAAGCATCTATCTGCCTTCAGCTCAGGTCATGATACCAGGGTCCTAGGATGGAGTCCTATGCCAGGCCACTTGCTTAGCAGGGAGCCTGCTTCTCCCTCCCCTTCAGCCCCTCTTCCTGCTCATTCTCTCTCTCTCAAATAAATAAATAAAATCTTTAAAATAAATAAATGAATAAGGGACCCCTGGGTGGCTCAGCAGTTGAGAGTCTGCCTTTGGCTCAGGGTGTGATCTCATCATCCCAGGATTGAATCCCACATCAGGCTCCCTGCAAGGAGCCTGCTTCTCCCTCTGCCTGTGTCTCTGCCTCTCTCTCTCTCTGCGCCTCTCAAGAAAAAATAAAATAAAATAAAATAAAATAAATTAATTAATTAAAATTTAAAAGCATCTATGATCCATTTGCTGGGTCTGGATAGGTTGCTGTCCTGAACATCATCAGGAGAATTTATCAATATAGAAAGAAGAAGACAGAAAGAGTCACTGGATAATTGACCCAGCATGTCTATGACCATAATGATGATTATCTTAGGTCATGTTATTTTTGGACACTTACAACCCACCAGGCTTTGGACTAAGCCCGTTGCATGCATTGTCTCATTCAATCTTTGCAGCTACCCTTCAAGATAGGTTCTACTATGTACCCATTCTTTATGGGTTGAATTCTATCCTCCCCAGATTCATAGGGTGAAGTCCTAAGCCCCAGAACCTTCAAATGTGGCCATATGTGGAGATAGGGTCCTTGCAAGCATAAACCAATTTAGTTGAGGTTAATAGGGTGAGCCCTGCTCCATTATGACTGCTGTCCTTCTAGAAAGGGTAGGTTTGGACACAGACACAGACTCACAGAGACAGGCCGGGAGAAGACAGCCCTAGAACAGACCTTTCCCGCCACTGCCCTCAGAAGGGAGCAACCCCGCCAACCCTTGAATTTCTAGCTTCTGGCCTCTGGAACCATGAGACCATACATTTCTGTTGTTTACAATCCCCCCACCCCCCAGTTTGTGGAACAAAGTTCCATGATGACAAATCACGGGCAGCATTTGTATCAAACAAGTACAACACTTGACAGAGTAACGGCTGGGAAAGCAAAGTCAACTTCCCAGGCAGTGAGTCCAACCCCGTCGCTCTGGCCCCAAGCCCAGGCTCTTACCCATTATATTCTAAAACGGACTGTATCCCCCAGCCAATGGGAAGCCAGAGAAAGCTTGAGTGGGAGACCAAGCCCATCAGAACCGTTGGAGCCCTGTTTTGGGGGGAACATCATCATTTTCAGAGATGAAAAAGTTCCTTTTTGTGTCTGTCGTCAATCTCTTTTATCCCAGGCTCACTGCCTCTGGCCTGGTTTCTAGGAGACGGGCAAACCCCTCCCGGAGGCCTCCTCGTAAAACCCCCCATGCGGACAAGAAGGAGGTAATTAAGTCTCTTCCTTTCTAGGACCCGTGGTCTCCGTCTTTGATCTTTCCTCGCTCTGCCCTGAAGCTTCCCCAGCCACTGGAGGAGGTGTGGGCAGGGTGTGAGAATGGCTGGGCCAGGGCAAGTGTCTGGAGCACCCAGCACCGACCCAGGGCCGGGGAGGTGTGGGGGGGGGAGGTGGCCTGAGACCCCCGGCCTGACCTGCCCTGCACGGTGTGGCCACGGTGAGCCCCAAATTCCCACCCACTCAGCAAGGGACAGACAATGCTGCCTCCCTTCTTTGCTTCTTCTGTCCAGAACAGCTTAATAGCTTGGAGACTCTATTTCCCAGACTTCAAAGATTAAATGTGAACATTGGAGCTACATTTTTGGCGAGAGAGAGAGAGAGAGAGAGAGAGAGAGAGAGAGGGAGAGAGAGAATAAGGAGCTGGTTCTTCTATCTTGAGTCATTACAAAGCTCCTCTCCCAGCCCCCCCCCCCCCCCCATAGCCCTCCTCCCTCTTCATTCTCTATTCAGTTCGCGAGGCTGTTATTCCTGCCAAATGAGTCACTGATGTGGGAAAGTTAATTTATTTTGGCAGGCTTCACCATCGCTGCGAGAAATGGAGCCGTGCACCTACTACCGCAAAAGACGCAAATTATTGTGATGATTCATTCATTCCTCCCCGCATTCATTCACTCTGGGGGCACGTGACTGTGTCTTCCACGGATGCACGTGGGCAAGCTCACCTACCACCTTCTATCGCTGGGAGTCGATGCAAGGATCACAGCGGAGGTAACATACGTGCACGTGCTTGGGTGCTACTGCTAGTAGCTAATCCTCAGTGAGCACTCCCCGTGTGTCAAGCGGCACGATAAGCTTTTTACCTGCTTTATGTTTTGCATTTAATCCGAATGCTACTCTCCGGGGTGGGGCTGATTATTGTCTTCATTCTGGAGATGTAGAGATGGAAGCTTGGAGGGGTCAATGTGACCCAGCCACAGTCATTACACAGCTCGTAAGTGGTGGAGGCAAGTCAAGGCCAGCTTCCTCTGATCATGACCCACCTTTATAAGATGCTGACCATGTGGCCCGCACTGGCCTCAGCACTTGCTTGCCCTCACCCATTCTATTTATTCTTCACATGAACTAGTGATGCAGGGATGGTGATTAGCATCTCTGTGTTCCAGCTGAGCACACTGAGGTTTGGACGACTTACCCGAGGATAAGCATGTCGTAGCATGGCTATGACACAGAAGAGCTGAGCAGAGGGAAGGCAGGCTGGGCTCTGCAAGACGCTCTGTCTTCTTTGTGATCAGTCAGTTAGGTGTGAGTGCTGCATTCTTGTTAGCCGCACATGCTGTCAGCCCCTCGGACCCTCACAGGGTTCTTGGTGCGGAGATGCCGTGACAGAGACCATGCCGTGCACTCACCAGACCCCAAGACTCCATTCTCTGAGGCACACGGGTGGATCCTGGCAGTTAGATGGCTTCATGTGATTGAATTCTGACCAGTAAAGGTCACCTCCAGGCCTGGCCCTTTCAAAAGCCCATGATTCTCTATCTACTGGCCAGACACAGAGGATCCCATGGTAGATGCTGAGACCCTGGAAGAGGGATGGTAGAAACCATGGAATGGAAGATGCCTGGGTCCCTGAGTGACTGCGTGGAGCTGAGCTCTGCCCAACCTCCCAGTTTGGATGTACTGGACTGTGCTGAGGACCTCCACCTTTACTGGGGTACCTTTACAGCAGTTAGCCTGCCCTCACTCATCATATGGATGTTTCTGGAAGTGTTTTAATGAAATCGTGGTCTAAGATTTCCTTGGGAAAGGCCTCACCTCCACCAGAACTCAAGCTTCATGAAGGTGAAGTCTCCTGTGTTAAGTGCAGAGCCTCAAACACAGTAGGTCTTCTGTAAATATTTGTGGAAGTGACTAACTGACCCTTCCGTCTCAGAGGTCCTTGGCCCACAGGGAAATTTCCTGGATGATAACTTGGGAAGAAAGTGTTACTTGTGCCACTTAAACTCCATCCTCTTCCAATACACCATACCCTCATCGTCCTCTCTGCCATGGCCTCAGGATGGCATTGGGGAGACAATCCCAGCAATAACATCTAGAACCTTCTCTTCAAGCCAGACATCAGACATCACTATACAAATACCAACCTGACTTCATTCCTTCCCAACTGGCTGAAAAATCCAGGAAAAGCCAATTGGCGTGGGCTCCAAGCTGCACACGCTATATTCAGATGTTTACCGAAAGCCAGTGCACAAGGATTTGCTCGAAAGCTAAATTTCCTCTTAGCCAAAGCCCAGAAATACCTTTTAAACCTTGAGCAAATAAGCCAGAGAAGAAGGCATTTTCCCTATGACGGAGACTTTAGAGCCTGGAGATATTCAACTTTTCAAGGAAACAAGCTGTCTGCTGAAGCCCCTCACTGCCTGCAACCAAAAGGCTTCTTGAACTTGCCCTTCAGTCCCAGCGCAAATGGGACAAACTGCCACACGCCCCAGACCTGACTTCAGACTGGACATGGAAGTAATCCTCAAATGCACATCTAGGTCCACTTGGAGGGAGAGCATTGGCTCCAAATAAAATTTAAAAGAGCCAAGTTTTTAAAAACTAACCAACCAAAGAAAACCCTTTGCCCATGGACAGTTGAAATGAGAAGGACGTTCTCTGAACGAAAACTTGCTAGAACCATCACTGACATTGAGAATACTGGCTGACACCTCCTCTGTGTCAAGCGAGCACTTCTATGGGATCTCCACGTGATGCTCACAACGAGCTTCAGACGGAGACATGATCATTCCTCCTCTTTCATGGATGCAGGAGTGGAGGTGCAGAGAGGTTAAGTGACAGGTTCAATGTCACAGAGCCAGGAAGTGGCTGTGCCAGGCTCCTAACTCAGCCAGGTCCCAGTCCAAAGCCCAACTGGGCTGGGCTATACTTAGCTAACTTCTCTGAGCATCTCAGGACAAGAATAGCAATAGTACCTATTTCATAGATTTAAGTGAGATGATACACGTGAAAGTAGCTAGAGGTTCGTTTCTCTCCTTGCATTTCATCTTGGGTGGTGTGTTTTATTTATAAGGCGGTACTCAGGCTGCTGGCAGTGGGGAGAGGCCTGGCGGGAGCTGTGGCCAGGCGGCAGGTGGGGACTGAGTGAGTTGGCAAAGGTTCAGGCGGTAAGAAGCAGGGGCAGAGGGCTTGGCGGGATCAGCAGTGAGACCTCCAAAGCCAGCAGCCCAACCAGTGAAAACGGCATCCTAGATTAAAGTCTGATGTGGCCCCCACGGGATACAGCCACAAAGGCACCCCAACTTTGTCCTTGTGGTAGGGAAGATGATCCAGCTGAGCAAGAAGGGAATCAGGGAGGGAGGAAAGGCCGTGGACATTTGGGATGGTCGGTGTGGCACTTGGGGGGAAGAGCCTCCCTCTGGAGGCTTTGCAGGAGAATCCCCCCTCCTTCGACTCCTGGTGGCTGAGGTGTCCCTTGGCTTGAGGCTGCTTCACTCCAGTCTCTCCTCCCAAGTTCACATGGCCTCTCCTCTCTTCTTTCTTCTTCGAAGGACATTTGTCATCAGATTCAGGGACTATCCTAACCCGGAATGATCTCTTGAGATCCTTAACTTTATTACATCCACAAAGACTCATTTTTCAAATAAGGTCACATCCATGGGTGGATGTATTTTGGGGGGACTACCATTCAGCCCCGCTACAGGCTAAGGAAATAGAAGGATTCATTTGTCCCCTAAAACTTAACAATCATTTACCGAGTTCAAATATAAACGAGTACAGAATATAAAATAAGAGTTATCCATGTATCGAGAATCCAAATTTAACAGATGTTAACATTTTTCCATAATTGCTCTGATCTCTGTCTTGGAAAAAATAAAATAAAATAAAACATTACAAACACATTCCTTCTCCTCCCTCTCTCCTTACAGATAACCGCAGGCCTGAATTTGGTCTTTTGTGCTTGTATGTGTGGTTACATTTCCACCGCATGTGTATGTGACGTTAAATAATTGATAGTATTAGTTCGTGTGCATTTTTAAAATTTTGCATAAATGGTAACACGCTGTATTTGTCCTTTTCAAAATCAGCAGCTTTGTAAAGATGTCATTCACACCTCATAAAACTCATCCTTCTAAAGTGTATAATCGGTGGCTTTCAGTATACTCACAGAATTATGCAACCATCACTGCCAGCTAATTCCAGAACATTTTCATCACCCCCAAAAGCAGCCCATACCTGTTATCCCCTCTTCCTCTCCCCTCAACCTCTGGTAAATACTCATCTATTTTCTGTCTCAATGGGCTCGTCTATTATGGACATTTCATATAATTAAAATGTATGTGGTCTTTGGGGACTGGTTTCTTTAATTTAGCCTAATGTTTTCAAGGCTCATTCCTGCTGTTGCAAGTGTCTCTGCTTCATTCCTTTTTATGGCTGAATCGTATTCCATTGAGTGGATATGCTACATCTTATTCATCCATTCATCAGTTGATGGACATTTGGGTTGTTTCCACTTTGGGGCTATTATGAATAATGCTGCCATGAACTTTCATGTACAGGTTTTTGTGTGGACATTATGTTTCACTTCTCTTGGGAATATATATAGGAGTGGTGGTGAGGTTTCCCCCTTTTTTTCAAGTGTTTATTTAAATTCCAGTTAACTTTATTACATTAATATTAGTTTCAGGTTTACAATATAGTGACTCAACACTTGCATATGGCACCCAGTGCTCATCATGACAAGTGCCCTCCTTCATCCCTGTCACCTCTTTCCCACATCCCCCCACTGCCCTCCCCTCTGGTAACCATTGGTTTGTTCTTTATAGTTAAGAGTCTGTTTCTTGGTTTGCCTCTCTCTCTCTCTTTTTCCTTTGCTTTTGCTTCTCAAATTCCACATATGAGTGAAATCATAAGATATTTGTCTTTCTCTGACTTATTTTGCTTAGTATAATACTCTCTAGCTCCATCCATATCATTGCAAATGGCAAGATTTTGTTCTTTTTTATGGCTGAGTAATGTTCCTTTGTATGTAACGCCCCATCTTCTTTATCCATTCATCTGTCAATGGGCACTTGGGCCATTTCCAGAACGTGGCTATCGTAGATAATGCTGCTATAAACAAAGAAGTGCATGTATTCCTTTGAATTAGTATTTTTGTATTCTTCAGATAAATACCCAGTAGTGTAATTGCTGGATGGTGGGGGCAATTCTATTTTTAACTTTTTGAGGCCCTCCTATACTGTTTTCCAGAGTGGCTGCACCAGTTTGCATTCCTTAGGAGTGGTGTTACTGGGTCAACTCTGCTTAACTTTTGGGGAACTGCCTGTCTTCCAAAGTGACTATACCATTTTGCTTTACTACCAGCAATGTTGAGGGTTCCACTTTCTCCCCATCCTTGGCAATACTTCTCATTGGCTATCTTTTTGATAATAGCCATCCTAGTGGGTGTGAGATGATATGTCACTGAGGTTCAGATGTTCATTTTCTGAACACCATTTCAGATGTTCATTTTCTTGAGTATTTTTTCCAGTGTGTATTGGCCATTTGTGTATTTTCAGTGGAAGAATGTCTGTTCAAATCCTTTGCTCACTTAAAAAATGAGCTTATTTGTTGTTGTTATTTTTCTTTTAATTTTTGAGTTGTAAGAGTTTTAAAAAATATATTCTGAATACAAGTCCTTTATCAGATGTATGCTTTATAGATATGTTCATGCGTTCTGTGGGAGTAGGCACAGAAGTTTTAAATGTTCATGAAGCTCAATTTTTATTTATTTATTTTGCCACTTTTGCTTTTATTTTCAGTGCCATTTCTAAGAAAAAATTGCCCAATCCAAGATCATGAAGATTTATGCCTGTGTTTTCTTCCAAAAACTTTATAGCTTTAGCTCCTACCCTAAGGCCTTTGATCCATTTTGAGTTAATTTTTGTATATGATGTGAAGTAGGGGTCTAGCTCCATTCTTTTTGCATGTGGACATCCGGTTGCCCCAGAACAACGGATAGAAAAGACTATTCTTTCTCCACTGAATTGGCTTGGCGCTTTTCTGGAAAATCAGTTGCCTACAAATGCAAGGGTTGAATTCTGGGCTCTCAGTTGATCTTTCACTGATCTTCATGCCTATCTTCATGCTAGTGCCACACTGTCTTGATTTTTGTAGCATTGTGGTAAGTTTTGAAATGATGACCTGTGTGTCCTCCAGCTGTGTTCTTCTTTTTCTTTTTCAAGATAGTTTTGGCTACTCTGAGTCTCTTGCATTTTCATATGAGTAGTAGGATCAGCTTGTCAGTTTCTGCAAAAAAGGCATCTAGAATTTTGATAGAGATTTGTTGGATCTGTAGGTTAATTTGGGTAGTACTGCCATCCCATTATGTCTTCCAACCCATAATCACAGGATGTCTTTCAATGTATTTAGGTCCTCTTTAACTTTTCAATCATGTTTTTTATAGATTTAAATCTCATAGTTTTGTTAAAATGTACTCCTAAGTATTTTATGATGTTTATTGCAAATGGAATTATTTTATTAACTTTATTTTCAGATGGTTTATTACTGATATATAGAAATGCAATTGATTTTTGTATATTTGACATTGCATCTGCAACTCTGTCTAACTTGTTCTTAAGTTTGAATGTTTTTTTTGTTTCTGTTTCTCTTGTTCTTTGCATCTGTGATTCCTTAGGATTTTTTTTATATACAAGATCATGCTATTTGCAAATAGAGGCAGGTTTACATCTTTCTAATCTAGTTGCCTTTTATTTATTTTTCTTGCATAATTACCCTAGCTAAAACCTCCAGTGCAATGTTGAATAGAAGTGGCAAGAGTGGATATCCTTGTCTTGCTTCTGATCTCAGAGGAGAAAGCACTCAGGCTCTTAACATTAAATATGATGTTAGCTATGGGTTTTCCATACATACCTGCCCTTTATCAGATTGAGGAAAATCACTTCTATTCCACATTTTTGAGGGTTTTTTTAAATCATAAAATGAGGATTTTGTCAAATATTTCTTATTATTTTTTTAATTTTTTAAAAAAAGATTTTATTTATTTATTCATGAGAGACACACACACACACACACAGAGAGAGGCAGAGACTCAGGCAAAGGGAGAAGCAGTCTCCATGCAGGGAGCCTAATGTGGGACTCAATCCTGGGTCTCCAGGATCACATCCTGCGCTGAAGGTGGCACTAAACTGCTGAGCCACCCAGGCTGCCCTTCTTCTTTTTTTTTTTTAAATAGGTTCCATGCACAATGTGGGGCTTGAACTCATGACCCTGAGATCGAGAGTTGCATGCTCTACTGATTGAACCAGCCAGGCACCCCTGTTAAATATTCCTTTTGCACCCATTGAAATGATTATGTGGTTCCCCCTTTATTTTATTAATTTGGCATTTTGCATTGTGTTTCTTGATATGTTAAACCAATCTTACATTCCTAGGATAAACCTCACTTGGTTGTGATATGTAACCCGCATTATATGTTGCTGGATTTCTTTGTTGCTGAAAAATGTTATGTCTATATTCATAAGCGATATGGGTCTATAGTTTTCTTTTGATGTCTTTAGTTTTGATATCGTTATACCGGTCATAGAGAATCATTTGGGAAGTGTTCTCTCCTTTTGTATTTTTTGGAAGAGTGTATAAAGAACCGGTGTTCGTTTTTCTTTAAATGTTAGGCTGAATTCACCAGTGAAGCCATCTGTGCCTGGGCTTTTCTTCGAAAGGAAGTTTCTTTAATTACAAATTCAATCCTTTAAAATTTAATGAGGATTTTTCAATGGCCTAACATATGGTCTATCCTGGAGAATGTTCCATGTGCACTTGAGAGGAATGTTTTCTGCTCTCGTTGGGTGAAGTGTTCTATGCATGTCTGTGAGGATTGGTCGGTTTATAGTGTAGTTTGAGTCTTCACTTTCTTTGTTAATCTTCTGCCTTATTGGAAGTATAGTGTGAGAATCTCCAACTATTATTCTTGAGTAGCTTAATTCTTCTTGTAATCTTGTCACTTTTTGCTTCGCACATTTCAAAGCTCTGTTGTTACATGTTTATAATGATTAGATCTCCTTGATTGATTGTTACTGGTATGAAATGTCCTTTATCTCAAGCACAGTTATTGTCTTAATGTCAATTTTGTGTGATATTAGTCGAGCCATTCCAGTTCCTTTTAGGCTACTGTTTGCATGTATATCTTTTTTTTATTTTTTATGTTTTTACTTTCAATCTACTTGTATCTTTGTATCTAACGAAAGCCTACTGTAGACAGAATATAGTTGGATTATTTTTTAAATTTGTTCTGCTCCTTTTGACTTTCTGACTGGATCATTTAGTTCACTCACATTTAATATAATTACTGATAAGCCGGGGGTTAATGTAATTACCGATAAGGTCTCTGCAATTTTGCTCTTTGTTTCCCATGTGTCTATGTCTTGTTTTTACCTCTATTCCTCTATTACTGCTTCCTTTTGTGTTAAATAGATACTTTTTAGTATACCATTTTAATTCCCTTGTTCTTTCTTTTACTGAATTTTTTGGGAAATTTTCTTCATGGTTGCCCTGGGGATTATAAATAACATCTTGATTTAAAACATCTTAATTTGAAATTAATGCCAACTTAATTTCAACAGTAAACAAAAACTTTACTTCAGTATACCTCTGCTTAACTCCTTTTCTTCACTATTTTTTAATTTTATTTATTTATTTATTTATTTATTTATTTATTTTTAAAGATTTTATTTATTTATTCATGAGAGACACACAGAGAGAGAGAGGCAGAGACACAGGCAGAGGGAGAAGCAGGTCCCAGGCAGGGAGCCCAATGTGGGACTCCATCCCGGGTCTCCAGGATCAGGCCCTGGGCTGAAGGCGGCGCTAAACTGCCGAGCCACCCGGGCTTCCCCTTCACTATTTTTTAAAAAAATATTTTATTAAAAAAAATATTTTTTTATTTATTCAGGAGAGACACAGAGAGAGGCAGAGACACAGGTAGAGGGAGAGGCACGCTCCCTGTGGGGAACCCCGTGCAGGATTAAATCCCAGGACCCTGAGATCACAACCTGAGGTGAAGGCAGACACTCAGCCACTGAGCCACCCAGGTGCCCCTTTCTGTACTATTGATGTTGTACCATAGAAATACAAAGCACAGTTACATCTCTCACACATTATAAGCCCATCAGCACAGGCTTGTAGTTATTATTTTATGCTGTTGTCTTTTAAATAAGAAAGGATAAGAAAATACATTTATGCCTTATTTTATATTTACCCATGTGATTATTTTTACTTGTGTTCTTTATTTCTTCGTATGGATTCAAGTTAGTGCCTACTGGCCTTTCATATTAGCCTGATGGAATCCCTTTAGGATTTCCCTTTAGGACTTCTCGTAGGGCAGGTCTCCTGTAAATATTCTTAGTAAACACTCCAAGTAATACTCTTGATTTCATTTGTCAACGTCATTATTTCATCTGTATTTTTGAAGGGCAAATTTACTGCATTTAGAATTCCTGGTTGGCAGCCTTTTTCCATTCAGCCCCTTTAATATCCTATCCCACCAATTTCTGAACTCCATGGTTTCTGATGAGAAATTCACTGTTAAATTTTTTTTTTAAGATTTTATTTATTTATTCATGAGAGACACACCCAGAGAGAGAGGCAGAGACACAGGCAGAGGGAGAAGCAGGCTCCATGCTGGGAGCCCAACGCGGGACTCGATCCCAGGTCTCCAGGATCACAGCCAGGGCCGAAGGCAGCACTAAACCGCTGAGCCATCCAGGCTGCCCTCACTGTTAATTTTATTGAGAGGACACGTCACTCTTCTCTGCTTTTGAGATTTTCTTTTGGCCTTTTGCTTTTGACAGTCAAACCATCTGTGACTTATCTGTGTCTAGATCCATCTCTTGGAGCTTTCCATCTCTTGGAGCTTTATCTAATTTGGAATTTGTTAAGTTTCTGTGATGTACAGATTAATTTTTTAAAAATCAAATTTGTGATATTTTCAGACATGATTAGTCCTCAAATTTTCTTCTGTCCTGTTCTCTTTCTCTTTCTCTTTTGTGACTGCCATTATGCATATGTTGATAAGTTTGATGGTATCCCATAGATCTCTGAGGCTCTGTGCATTGATCCTCATTCCTTTTTTCTTTTCTTCCTGTTGCTCAAACTGGATGCTCTCAATTAGCCTGTCTTCTAGTTGGCTAATTCTTTCCTCTGCCAGCTCACATCTGCTGTTGAGTTCCTTACTGAATTTTTCATTCTAATCATTGTATTCCATGTTTCAATTCCAGAATTTCTATTTAGTTCTTTTTGTAAGTTCCCTTTATTGATATCCCTATTTGTTACTACATCATCACATACTTTTGTTTTGTTTTGCTTTGTTTTTCTGAACATATTTAAAAGAATTAATAAAATCTTTGTCTAGTAAGTCCAGTGTTTTGGCTCCCAAAGGAACTGGTTCTTGTGTATAGGCTATATATTCCTATTTTCTTAACGTCTTTTTTATTTTAATTGAAAACTGGAAATTTTTTAGTAATTCTTTGCAGTAGCTCTGGAAATTAGACTCCCCTTGTCCCCAGGGCTTTTGCTGTTTGTAGTTACTGTTTGTTTAGTGACTTTCCTGGAGTAGTCCTATAAAGTTCTTTGATGCACATGGCCACTGAAATCTCTGCTTGCTTAGCTTAGTGGTAAGCTTTTTACTGCACAAAGAGTTTCTTAAATGCCTTGAATCAGTTAGTCTCCCAGCCTTTGCAGAGGGCCTGTATGTGTGCTGGGCATACATTCTATGCTGTGGCAGGCAGTTTATAATTGCCTTAGCTTTCATTTCTGCTTTTGCAGATCTTCAAGGTCAGCCAGAGTTGAGAGATAAGGGACTTCTCAAGTATTTCTTGGACATACACACAGCTTTGCATATGTGCAAGGCCTTCTAGACTCCCAGAACTATATCAGAGCTTTTCATGGACAGCTGATACCCCAGTTTTTTCCTTGCAGTTATTTGGTTAGCCTCTTTTATCCCCAGGTGGGGAAACTACCTCAGTGACTATGATGTCAAAGAATTGCCACGGATTGTTTTTGACAAATGCCTTGGGAATATACTAAGTGAGCTCTCAGGTCAGATAAAGACAGGCCCTACGAGTAGAGCCTTCCAGCTAACTGTCATATAGACCAAATGGGGACAATTCTATGGGAATGGGAATTTTGGGAAGCTCTAAGTCCATTTGACCTCTCCAGTGACTGCTGGGCTGTGAGGCTGCTGGTTTTCCTAGCTATCATAGTTGCAAGGCCATTGGTTTCCAAAGCCACCATGGAACTGGAGGAGGGTGGGATAAGGTTAAGTTAAAGCATTGCAAAGCTCACTAGTCTCACTGAGATTCAGCTATTTAAAAAAAAAAAATTACCCTTGGGTTGTTGTCTTAATTAATTTTCAGAGTCCTAAAAATAAGATTTTTGACAATTTTTGATAGTGTTCCCATTGCTTTTATGGAGGAGCAAAATTTTAGATATCTTTTCTCTCCCATTTTGAAAGTGCTTCCATAGATTGTAAAATTTGACAATTTGTTCTATTTCATAATTGCTTTTCTATATGTAGTTTTTAAAAGATTTTATTTATTTATTCATGAGACACACACACACACACACACAGAGACAGAGAGAGAGAGGCAGAGACATAGGCAGAGGGAGAAGCAAGGTCCATGCAGGGAGCCCGATGTGGGATCCGGTATCAGGACTCCAGGATCACGCCCTGAGCCGAAGACAGTTGCTTAACCGCTGAGCCACCCAGGCATCCCTGAATAGTATTTATTTTTAAGATTTTACTTTTAAATAATCCCTATACCCAACATGGGGTTTGAATTCATGACCCCAGAGATCAAGAGTCACATGCTTTTCTTACCAAGCCACCCAGGTGCCCCTGAATAGTATTCTGATTTGTAAATAAACCATAACTTATTAATCTACCCTTTTCATAAAGATAGTTATTGCTTTCTAATTTTTGTTCTTATCAATAATACTATAATAAACATCTTTGTGCAGGTCTCTATGTTTATATGTGAGAGCTTCTCTAGGGCATTCATCTAGAAATGTATTCACTGAGGCATAGGGTATGTGTATCTTTAGTTTTACTTGATATTTCCAAATTTCTAATCCACCAAAAAAATACCAACCCACCAGGAACAAGTAAGAGTTCTGATTTTGTCACATTCTTACCAACACTTGGAATCATCAGACTTTGTTCATTTTTGATAACCTAATGGGTATGAAATGGTATTTTATTGCTTCTTAGTTTGCATTTGTAGATGGATACTAGCCTGGTAAGGTGTAAAAAAGCCAATGGGAACTAGTATTCTCAGTGAAAAATGTATCTTTTATCTAGTCTCTCTGAGGCCAGACCCTAATCAGCAACTCTGCCCCTCTTTTTCCACAGCTGTAGCTCTTTTCCCAGGTGAGCTTCAGATGAGATCACAGCCCCACCTGACCTCTTGATTACAACCTTGTGAAGTCCTAAGTAGAGGGCCAAAACAAACAAATCTGTCTGGACTCCAAATCCACAGGAACTGTAGAATAAGAAATATGTGTTGTTTGAAGCCTCTAAGCTTATGGGAATGTTGCTATGCAGCAATAGATAATTCATACAGGAGGGAAGGACAGGTTGCCAATCTTTGGGATTCTTTAGTGGATCTGGGCTCCACCCCATGAGAGAACAGAGAACCAAAGTCCCAAAGACTATCATCTGTCTAGTTTTCTGTTTCCCTGATGTCATGCCCCTGTAGATAGGGACCATGTCTATACTCCGAGTGCCCTGCACAGTGTGCGGCACAGCATGGGTGATCCATCATTATATGTCAAATCCTAAATGATGAGTGATATCCAATGGCCCTTAGAAGATCAGCAGAAGCCCAGAAGCAAAACACAAAGATCCTTAGGAACAAGGTGAGAATCTGAGACTAAAGTAGCCCATTTGGTCTCTTTTGATGAGAAACAACAACGGAGCCCCATGGGAAGCATGAGCATCACCCCGGCCATGACTGTGACCTTTGGTATACACTGGGTCCTGATGAAGGCATTAGGGAAGTGTAGGGCAGTGCAAGGGCTCTGGAACCCATCAGATTTGGCCCAAGAGCTTGACTCAGCCCCCTCCTGGTTCCTTTTCATTGCTAAGCCTTGGTTTCTCATCTGTAAAATGGGGCTAATATTCATACTTACCTTGTGGGGTTGTTGTGAGGATTAATGAACACACATAAAATCCTTAGTACATAGTAAATGCTCAGCTAATACTTCTCATGAGAAACATACTCAGTTTACCTTTGTGGAAGCTGGTGAGTCCCAGGCAGCTAAAGATGTGCAGACTGGAGTCCAGTTTCCTTTCCTGGGGCCACAGGAAGCTGGCTCCTCCCAACACATGCCAGGGAGAAGAGGAAACTTGGAGGGGGGGTGGCCTGGGCACGGGGGTGGGGGTGGGAGGGATGATACTCAGAAGTCACTAGTTCCTCTTTCTCTTTCTTAGAGACATGCTTCCCTGGGCCCAAGGAGTTAAGGGAAACAGGACCAGTCTGACAGTAAACACAGTGGTAGTTGTACGATTAAGGTAATTGGAGGGGCACACAGAATACCCACCCTCCCACCCCACCACCCCCAAATCACCCATGAGACTATCTCTGAACCTGAAATTTCCACCATTCAAGTGGCTCCTAGAGGTCCCCAGGAAATGGGACCAGGCTCATCTTTCTTGTGGGAGAAAGATCCCTGCACATCTGTCTTGTGCTTTACAAGCTACTTTAGTAGCTAATTTGGTCACTGCAACAATGCTATGAGGAAGGTGTTTCCAATTATTCCCATTTTGCAGAGGAGGAAACTGAGGCCCGGCAGTTAAGGGACTTCCTGTGGGTCAGGCAGATAGTTAAGTGGCAGAGCCAGAAAGCAAATTAGGTTCAGCTGTAGGTTCCTGGTGTTTTCTTGTTCACCCCAGCTGCTCTCTAGAAGTTTATAGAAAACAGTTCAGCCAATTGAGAAAATGGTCAAGGGCTTCTCAGACTTGGTTCTTCTGTGTTCTAGGCACCCCTGAGATGTTGGAAGGTGGACAAGGGTTGACAGGGTGGAGGGCCATGAGCCTTGGTCTCCCCACACACCTCCACCAGCTCCTCCTCCCTTTCTTCTGTCTCTACAGATTTGCCAGGGCCCATGATAATGATAGTAAAACCAATCAAGAATTTCTTGAATATCTATTGTGTATCAAACCCAGAGTGACAGTGTGTGTGTGTGGGGGGTCACTTCAGGGACTAAGAGGAGGTTACAGAACAACCCACTTGTGAAAACTTGAAGAACAATAAAAAATTAAGTAACGGCTCAGTCTAGCACCAGATGAGCTGTCCCACAGCCGCATCTGGTTCCCTAATTAATTGCTTCAGCAGTGACTTGGGTGGTCAAGGTAGAGCACGAAGCTGCTTAGCTGAGTAACCCAGCACCACCCATTATCAGCAACAGGGAGCAGGAGCCTGGGGTGATGAAACCTGGCTTGGGCAAGTTTGAACAGGGAGGAGACACAAGGAAGACACCCTGCGAGGTGCTATGGATGGGCTAGGTGCAGAATTGCCCCTCTGAATGGAGGGCAGCCCCAGAGTCTGGTATACCTCCAGTCACTACAGGTCTGCACCCCCTCGATGACGGCTCACCTTCTGAAAGATGCTTCCCCCACCCCTCCTGCCCCTCCTCCTCTTCCCCTACCTCTTGCTGGCCCACTGCACCCTGCTGGACAGAGACCACACGATGAACCCTCCTGCAGACCCGGATGAAATCCCAGCCTCGCCGATCGGTTACTTAAATGCTTGGACGGTAGCAACTCCCGCCTAATGGGGCTGCCTGGATGGTGGGCTAGGAGCACCTAAGCGGCCTGGTGCCATTCGTTCCTGGCACATGACAAGTTCTCAGTAAGTCGCTGGTTACTATCTGCAGCCACACTCAACGTGGGCAGCCTGGGCACTATTGCTCATTTAACAAGCATTTAACGGGCACCTACTGTGTGCGGGTCGCTACTCTGGTTGCTGAGAGCAGAGGTAGAAAAGTGGATTTTCCTTAAGCAGCTCCTGTCTGCCGGGAGACAGAACCGAAACCGATTCCAGCTCTGTGTAAGTATTAGAACGTCTGCTTGGTAACAACGAGGCTAGTTACTATTTATTGAGTACGTGCCGCGGGCCAGTGATGACGCACTCCATGTGCATTTTTATCTCTTTTGATCCACGTGAGAGCCTTCCTTTCACACATGGAGAAGCTGAGGTCTGCAAGGCTCTGAAAGGCCATGGCTTCTGCCCGAGGTCACATGGCCCGTGGTGGCAAATCTGGGCTTCCAATCCAGGGTGGGTGAGAGTTCCCCAAAGGTTGCGACACATGGTGAAGTTCTGGGGGGTTGGAAGATCATGAAGATGTCAGAGTAGACAAAACCTAAAATGCTTTGAACTAGGGGCCCCTGGCAGGTCATTCATGCCTTGAAGCAGAACCACCAAGAGGAAGCAAGCAGCAAGCTCCCAAGTTCTAGCCTCACAACTGATCAGTTTGGGTTTGTTTTTAAAGATTTTATTTATTTGTTTGTTTGTTTGCAAGAGAGTGAGTGAATGGGGGGCAAGGAGGCAGAGGGACAAGTAGACTCTGGCACTGACAGATCCCAGTGTGGGGCTCCATCTTGCAAGCCTGAGATGGTGACCCCCAGATCAGCAGGCCTGGCTTTTGCACGGTTCAGAGATGCAAGAATGTCAGTTGCCTCGCTTTTAAACAAGAACACCGGCCCCCCAATGACAGGGCTCAGATTGCACTGAGCAGGGCCCCGGAAGTGTGAGTCTTCACACAAAGCACAAACATTTGCTGCTGGCCCTTCAGTCCCCAGATCGCTACGTAAACAACAGATGTGCGTCATGATCAGTCACTGACCACGTCACCTCCTTTCAAGGCCCGCTTCTGATTGGTCACTGGGCACCTGCTGCTCAGCTCTTACATGGACAGCTAGGGGTGTAGCTGTGTTTCCTCCTTGTCTCTCAGGGATAACCCATGGGACATTTTACACAAATAGATTACAAAAAGGAGAACCTGGCCAGCAAAGATGAAAGTGCGGTGCAGCAAAGACATGCAAAGTAACACCAGCAGTGCTGGAAATGAAAGCTGAATTGAACCTCAGCGGGCTTTGTATTAGTCAGGCTTCCCCAGAGAGAGAGAACCAATAGGAAATCTATCTATCTGCCAGGAATGATGCACATAAAAGTTATGATGCAGCACATGATGAGATGAGCGCTGGGTGTTACATGTTGGCAAATTGAATTTAAATAAAATTTTTAAAAATTATGATGCACAGATGCACAGATATGATATGTATAGACACTTTAAATATTTAGATAGACAGATAGATAGTAAGTAGAAGCCAGTAAGTCCAAAACCTGCAGGGTAGGCTGGCAGGCTGGACACCCAGCTGCTGCTGCTGCTGCTGCTTGAGTCCAAAGGCCACCACCTGGTGGCTGGATTCCCTCTTCCTTGTGGGAGCTCAGACTTTTCCTATTGGGGCCTTCAACTGATTGGATGAGGCCCACCCACATTATGATGCACACTCGGCTCTACGCAAAGTCCACCAGTTTAAGTGTGAACTACAGCTGAAAAATACCGCCACAGACATCTCCAGAATAATGTTTGACCAAATATCTGGGTACCTTGGCCCAGGTAAGTTGACATAAAATAACCATTAAAGGATTATAGGCTTATAGAAGAAATAGAAGATCCTGGGAATGTTGACACTGTCTGTATTTAAGAGGCTCTCGAACTGCCACCAGAGAAAGACAGATTTACTGGCATAAATGACGGAAGGAGCTGTGACGAAAAGGAAGAAGACATCCCAGAGGAAGTGAGGCCAGCAGGAACTCTCAGAATTTCATGACATTGAAAGCACAAAGGATAAAATGTTGGAAGCTGACCCAATCTTAGAAAGGGCTATGACAATTTGCCAAGGCATATAAAAGAGGCTTGCTCTGTAGTATTAAACAACCAGAAGAAGCAGGCAAGCACTGTTCAAACTATTCTTGACAATTTTTATACAAAGAAATACAACACTTCAATTCTCAATGTTTCCCATGTTCAAAATTAAAGTCTATTAAATATGTGTTAGTTTTGCTGTCTTTTCATTTCCTTCAACATTTACAACTGACAGTGAGAGAGTTTTCAATGTTTTGACAAAAAAAAGATGTTAAAGGTCACAGAATAATTTTTTTTTATCCCATTGACTTGTAAGACGTTTTGTGCATTTCAGCTTGTACGGTTATCCTTACAGCGTGCACAGCTGTGCGAAGCAAGGACTGTCTACTTTCTTCGTAACAGCCACATTAACATTCCCACCATTATCGCCATCATCACCGCCACCAAGCAGGCCTGGCAGATGCCTGGGATGCCAGGCTAGATGTCTAGCTCCTTCCGACACTCTTTTTTGACTCAGGAGCAGACGGCCCCTTGCAAAATGCCAAGCCAAGGCCCTGGCCCGCCCCGGCCAAGTCTCCCCCCTCTCTTCGAGGGCTGTGGGATCCTCTGCAGCCTCAGGAAGTTCCCAAGGAGGACAACTCGATTTACACACCCATAAAAATAACTCAGGGGTGATAAACAGGCCCACGTCTCCAGGCTAAGACACTGTTACGCAACCTGCCTTGATTTCACAAGCCCTACATGGCACTGGGAGGCGTCACTGAGGTCGATGGAGATGTACACCCTGGCTGACACCATGGGGGGTGGAGGGACCCCCCCACCCCAGCCATAATGTCTGGAGACAAATGACTTTGGCTGTGACTTGGGGTGGTTTACTCACAACATAAGATACACTGAAATGGTACAGCCAACTGATGGGTGGATGGATGGATTGGATGGATGGATTGAAATACGTGATATTTCTTTTTCTCTCTATTTTGGGCAGAGTATATACTTAACTGATGGCCATAGTAGAAGACTCAGAATACACATGGGCCAAAAGGGAAAAAATCAAAACCACCTAGAGTCCAAGCACCAGGGAGCACCACTGTGTGCCACCCCCCACCCCACCCCCAGTCAGCAAACCGGGGAAGACAAGAGCCACCAGTCTGTAAGTTTGCTGCACAGAGTGCTTTCCGTTCTCCCTCTGAAAGAGGCCGAGAGGAAGACCCTTGTGGCTAAATCTTTGTGCACAGCCTGAATGTTTCTTATGAATATATTCTTGGGAGAGCAAGAATAGCATCAAAGAGGATGCACCGTTTGATGGCTTTGTTCATTCCTTTGCAAGTCAGGAGACTGATTTAGGCTACTTGGGAGCCCCGGGGGAAGAAAGAATTGGTGCCATTGTGAAACGTGGTGCTTCCCCAGAGAGGAGAGGCCTGGAGGGGTTAAACCTCTGGCGTGGGCCACTCACTGTCATGACTAGAATATCAGCTCCATGAGGGCAGGGGTGGTATGTGTCCGATTCACTGTTCTATCCCCACTGGCTCCCACAAAGACCGAATCAACTTAGAAGAGTCAAATGGGACCAACTGGGCCCAAGTGGGGCCAACTGGAATCCTAAAATCTCTGTATAGTTCTGCTAACCACTTTATATAGACACCAACCTGGATTCTTTTACCATGCAGGCTTTGTTAAATTCTATAATGAATAAAATATTAGCCAACACACTTCAAAGAGAAAAGGAGGGTGCGAGAAACTCCCCAGGAGAAAGCTGGAACAAAGCAAACCAGCTATGAGAGGCGAAAATAAATAAATGCATCATTTGTATTGTCATTTGATTGACACGTCTTGAATCATTTATGGCGAGCTCCACCTCTTTCTAATAATATGGAAA